>NC_143405.1:25174068-25799068 GCF_052110815.1 Crocodylus siamensis | reverse complement strand
CTGTTCCCACAGGGATTGCACCAAAACAGTCGGGCTCTGCTGTTGCTGCACCAGGTTCCTTCCCATTTTTTTATAGAGGAAAACAAAAACAGGCCATCCAGCAGGCCCCACCAGCTATAGCTTCTGCTACTGGTTGCAGCTTTCCCATTTTTCTAACCTGCAGATTCTAGGCCTGTGTGAATAGGGAATTATTTGATTTGGATTTGGATTTGGATTTGGATTTGGATTCGGCTGATTCAGAGGATAGCGATTTGATTTGAAGATTCGGATCACTGTCCTGAATTGATTTTGCTAAATCAGCTTTAGAAAAAGAATCAGCATCGGATTGGCCAGGGAGAGGCAGGCACAGTTCGTAGATTCATAGATGTTAGGGTCGGAAGGGACCTCAATAGATCATCGAGTCCGACCCCCTGCGTAGGCAGGAAAGTGTGCTGGGTTCAGAAGACCCCAGCCGGGTGCCTATCTAACCTCCTCTTGAACACCCCCAGGATAGGGGAGAGCACCACCTCCCTTGGGAGCCCATTTCAGATTTTGCCCACTCTAACTGTGAAGAAGTTCTTCCTAATGTCCAGTCTAAATCTGCTCTCTGCTAGCTTATGGCCATTATTTCTTGCAACTCCCGGGGGCACCTTGGTGAGTAGAGCCTCACCAATTCCCTTCTGCACCCCCATGGTGAATTTATAGGCAGCCACAAGGTCGCCTCTCAACCTTCTCTTGCGGAGGCTGAAGAGATCCAGGTGCCTTAGGCTCTCCTTGTGGGGCTTGGCCTGCAAGCCCTTAACTATACGAGTGGCCCTTCTCTGGACCCTCTCCAGGTTATCCACATCCCTCTTGAAGTGTGGCACCCAAAACTGAATGCAGTACTCCAACTGCGGTCTGACCAGCACCCAATAGAGGGGAAGTATCACCTCCTTGGTTATGTTTGTCATGCATCTGCTGATGCATGATATAGTACAGTTAGCTTTGCTGATGACTTCGTCACACTGACGACTCATGTTCATCTTGGAGTCCACTAGGACTCCAAGATCCCTTTCCGCTTCTGTGCTGCCAAGCAGGTCATTTCCTAGGCAGTAGGTGTGCTGGACATTTTTCCTCTCTAGGTGCAGCACTTTGTATTTCTCCTTGTTAAATTGTATGCTATTGTTTTCTGCCCATTTGTCCAACCTGTCTAAGGTCTGCCTGTAGTTGTTCCCTGCCCTCCGGTGTGTCCACTTCTCCCCGCAGTTTTGTATCATCCACAAACTTGGACAGAGTACACTTCACTCCCTCATCCAAGTAGCTGATGAAGACATTGAAAAGTATCAATCCAAGGACCGAGCCCTGTAAGACCCCACTACCCACTCCCTTCCAGGTCAATACCAATTCATCCACCACCACTCTCTGGGTACGACCCTCTAGCCAATTTTCCACCCACTGGACTGTGTAATCATCCAAGTCACAGCCTCTTAATTTGTTCACCAGCATGGGGTGGGATACCATATCAAAGGCCTTCCTGAAGTCTAAGTAAACAATATCAACCCCTACTCCTGTGTCGAGGTGTTTTGTAACCTGGTCATAAAAAGAGACTAGATTAGTCAGGCATGAGCTACCTGCTACAAACCCGTGCTGGTTTCCCCTCAGCATAATTTTTCCTGCTGGGCTCTCACATATATGAGCCTTAATAATCTTTTCAAATACTTTGCCAAGGATGGAGGTGAAACTGACTGGCCTATAGTTGCTTGGATCCTCCTTCCTCCCCTTCTTGAAAATAGGGACCACATTGACCCTTTTCCAGTCCTCCGGGACCTGGCCCGTGCACCACGAGCACTCAAATATTCTTGCCAGTGGCTGCACAATGACATCAGCCAGTGCCTTTAGTACCCTCGGATGGAGCTCATCTGGGCCTGCCGACTTAAATGCATCCAGTCCTTCTCTACAATCTCATTGTGAGGCTTGTCTTACCCCTTGGTTAGGAAGACCGAGGCAAAGAACTCATTGAGGAGTTCAGCCTTGTCCCCCCTGTCTATCACCAATTGCTTTTGCCCATTTAGTAGTGGCCCTATACCGCCCTGGGCTTTCCTTTTACTCCCTATATATCTGAAAAACAATTTTTTGTTATCCTTAACTTGGGATGCCATCCTTCGCTCCATGGTAGCTTTGGCCTTTCTAACTGCCTCCCTACAACTGCAAGCTGAGGAGGCATACTCCTCTTTAGTAATTTCTTCCTGTTTCCACTGCTTATATGCCCCCCCCCCACCCCTTTTTGCCCTTAGGCTGCTCTAGATTTCTCTGGTTAGCCAAGGAAGCCTCTCGGCCCCTTTCCCCCCTTTCCCCGCATTGAGATCGTGTACCTCTGTGTCCGAAGAATAGCTTCCATGAGGCACAGCCACCCTTCCCAGGCTCTCATCTCACCAAATCTCTTACCCTGCAGTGCATCATTGACTAAATGCCTGAGCTCGCTGAAGTTAGCCTTCCTAAAGCATGGAGAATTAAATATACGTCATCTACTAAAGCTGCTATACACACAGCTGGACTTGGTTCTCCAGTGGCTCCTCCAGCTGTGCCTATCTCTCCCTGGGCAGAAGGAGCCATGGGAGAAGCCACCATGGCTACCCTGCCGGGCACCATCCCCTGCCCGGCCCCAGCCTAGTCTTGGCACTTAAAAAAAAATAAAGCCCCATATTCACTGGCTGCAGGAGTGGTGATTGGGGTCTCTGGGCGCTCATGGGCTTCTCCTGTGGCTTCTCTGGCTGTGCCTGCCTCTGCCCTGCTGCAGAGAGCCATGGGGGCTCTGCTCTGCTTGCCCAGCCAGCACCGGGGGGGGGAGCATGATGTAGACATGGCTTGCTCTGGGCAGCAGCAGGACATAGCACCCTCTCCCAGCACTGCCATGTCCACATAAGTACTGGGAGCAGGGGCTCTGCTCTGCCACCACTGGCCAGCCGGCATGAGGGGGGGCATGGGATCTGGACGTGGCAGTGCTGGGAGTGGAGGCTATGCCCTGCTGCCACTTGCCCACTTCTGTCTGGAGTGAGCCATGCCTGCATCCCACTCCCCGTGCCCTGGCTAGACAAGTGGCAGTAGAGCAGAGCTCCCATTCCCAGTGCTGCCATGCCCGCATCCCATGGCCCCCCGCCTGCCTTCCCGAGTAACGTGCTCCCCTGCCCCAGCTGGGCAGCTTGTCCCAGCCCAAGTCCCACTCTCTTCCTCCCCCACACCTCTTGCCCCCCTCTCCCCCAACCCCAACAGACTTACCAGTTGGAGGCAGCTGCCAGCTGCCTGTCTAGTCTATGGCCAAATCTCCAAATTGGCCATATCTTTTCCAAAGCTTTTCTGAATCAGTTCAAATGCTTTGAATTGATTGAGAGCTTTTACTTGATCTCCTGATTCAATCTGGATTCAGAGATTCGGTCCCTGAATTGGGCTGAATCTCCTCCAAATCAAATCAGCTACCGAACCTTTGCACAGCCCTACCCATTTCTTCTCAGCTATGGGGGCCAAGCTCATGGTCTCATTAACCTATTTCCCCATCTCAGGAGGAATTTATGTCTCCACCCAAGGGCATTTCAAGATGTAATTCTAGTCTTCAACAGTACTGCATCTCTTGCCTCTCCAACCCCTGCTCCCAGAGACACCTTCTCCTTTCAGGACACTCTCTTCTCCAGTTCCCTCTTAGCCCTGCTCAGTAAATTCCTAATCAACTCCCAGCTAGCCTGCTACTTGAAGAGGGCTGGCTAGCCCCTGACCTGGAGCTAGTAAAGAGACAGACCACCACATACCAGCTGATTTCTAGGGGTGTGCAAAATGGGCCATATTTGATTCGGATTCGGCCCGAATCAGGGACAGTGATTCAATTCATTGATTTAGATCACTGTCCCTGATTCAATTCAGACAAATCCTAATCTGAAGATTCAATGCTGATTCGGAGAATGTTTTTTCTACATACCTCAAGATACCAGGCATGGCTCGTGAATGTTGCAATGGTGGGGTGGATGGAGCATCCCTCAGGAGCCCAGGGGCCGTATTTGATTCAGATTCAGCGGTAAACTCGGAAGTGGACCAGAACAACTTCTGGTCCACTTCTGGGTCCACTGCAGAGTGTGCTGGGGGCCCCCCATGTTCCCACCTGGCTCGGCAGTCAGCCATGGGGGGACCCCCAGACCCAGGAGGCACCAGTCGCAAGGGGCCCTATGCGCTTCCTGGAAGACCCGGAAGTGGACTGGAAGTGCTCCTGGTCCACTTCTGGGTCTTCTGCCAAGCAATCTGGGGACCCCCCTGCTCCTGTGGGATGCTCCATCTGCCTCAGCATCGCAGCATTCACAAGCAACTTGCTACCTACAGGTATGTAGAAGAAACATTTAAAGCTGTGTCTATGTCTGAATCTCTGAATCTTTCTGAATTTCTCTGAATTGATTTAGAGGGTTACAATTCAATTTGGAGAGTTTAAAGGGTCTCCTGATTTGATTCTGATTTGGAGATTGGGCCACCAAATCGGGCCGAATCCCTGCCGAATCAAATCAGCTACCAAAGCTTCGCACAGCCTGAAGCTTTTCCCGTTAAACAGCAGACCGATTAAATTGTTTTCCAGGAGAGACGGTATTAGCTCACTTTGATAAATAGAAAGAAATAGGGAATTTAATTTGAATCTAAGACTATAAATAGGCATTAATTTATCTGTTTCATGATGGTTGCTTGAATGGAGGTGAGTTAAATAAATGACTGTGATGAATTTCAATCAGATTTCACTGAAATCATTCACTTGTGTCATTTTTAGTTGGTTAGGGTATATATAATAAACCAGCGGTTCCCAAACTCTGACAGACTGAGTACTACCAATTTAAGCCTTAAGTACTACCAGCAATTTTTTCATACACACAACAAACGTAACAGACTATTTATTAAAACAACATCAAAACCTTTAGTAATTATAAAACATTATTTTATCAGTTACGGTAACCATATAAAACAATTATAAATCAGAAAAAAGTGTAAACCAGGTGTAGGCAACATTTTTGGCTGAAGTGCTGAAAAAAATGGAATGTGTACCCTGTAAGCTGCCGATGTGCTGGCACACCAGAAAAACTAAAGTAGGATGGGGGGTACATGGGAGGATGCACTGCATATTAATATAGTTAACAGTCATAAATATTGCTGCTGCTTCTTCTTCTTTTTTTTTTTAAGTAAATACTAGGTTTTCTAAAAATTCTAAACCTGGTGACAATAAATAAAACTTCATGTACTACCTTTGTTCTTTGTGTATTCTTTTTTGTTAAGCATGTTGTGATGAGAGGGGGGAAGAGAGAGTGGGGGGAAGAGAGAGGGGGAAGAGAGAAGAGAGAGAGAGGAGGAAGAGAGGGAGAGAGAAAGAAGATAGAGAGAGGGAGGGAGGGAAGACACAGAGGGAGAGAAAAGAGAAAAAGAGAGAGGTGTGGAGAGAGCAGCAGAGGTGCTCAGTGGCACAGGATGTGGGGCCTGGCCTAGACCGCACAGCTCCACAGGGGTGTGGCACAGCTGCCCTTCCAACAGGGGAGTGCTGCCTGACTAGAGCAGGATGCCCGGCTCAGGGGGCTCCCGGCTCAGCCTGCGTGTGCCAGGTGCAGCACAAGTGAGACACAGCCCCCCTGGACCACTGCAGAGACTGCCTGGGCTCTGGGAATAGCTGCCGCAGGCAACGCTCAGAGCCAAGCTAGCCGGGAGCATGCAGCACAGCAGTTCTGCTCAGCACCTGTTTTGGCCCTGGCTGTGGTCCTGACCCCAGCTGCGGAGGGGAGCTGTGGGTGGACAAGGCCAGGGCTCGGGCAGCTGCAGTGGCTGTTCCCGAGACCTCCCATGGCCAGGACCTTGCAGTGGGTGTGGCTCCATCCCACTCACACTGTGTCCAGTGTACAGGGAGGCTGATGTCGGAGCCAAACCCACCCCCCCAGCCCAGCATCCTGCCTCAGATAGGCAGCGTCCCCTTATGGACCTGCATTGTCCCAGACAGGCCCCACCTCAGGTGTCACTGGGCAACCCCACACACCTAGCTGCCCTTCCTGGGGTGACCTGGGCCTTTCCAGGGGTGCTGGGGGGCTCCTGCCTCTGTGCACATCCCAGGGTAGGCATGGGAGCCACCTGCTCCCCAGGTTTGTGTGCGGGGTGGAGGTGGCTGCTGCTGCATGCCGGGCTGTGCACATTGGAAGCTGCACACAATGCCATGTGCCTTCCACCACTGGGCAGCCAGTGCACTGAAAGCACGTGTCATTGCTCATGGCCATGAGGCAATGGCAGCCACCTCTGCCCCATGCACAAACCTGGGGGGCAAGTGCCCCCTGGGCCTACCCCAGGGTGGGCACAGTGGTGGGAGCACAGGTGGAGGAAGAAAAAAAATTGGGGGGGGGGCTGAGCACGTTGTGCTCATGTGTGCATGCCCCCCCAAGTCTGCGGGGGAAGGAGGGGAGTGGGGAGGGACTGAGGCTGGGGCTGGGACTGGGCAGGGATCAGAGCTGGAGCCTGTTGCACCCATGTGGCTATCATTTCCCCTGTGCCAGGGCTTATTGCCCAGCACCAGCGTCCACCACCACCTTGGCTACACCGTGCCACAGCTCTAGAAGAGCTGCCGGGCTCCGATTGTCCCATGACCCAACCAGGGCCCTATTTACCGTGAACCATGACCAGATCCCCATTTACCCAGCTGGGCTGGTCATGGGGAAATCAGAGCCCAGTGTCTTGTCCAGGGGTGTGGCACAGGGGAGCCAGGGAGAGAGGAACATACCCCCTTCCCCTGCTTTCCCATGGTGCATGCATTGGCGGGAGCCACCAGCCCACACCCCTGGACAAGCTGCCAGGCTCCCATTGCCCCGCCTGGCTGGGGCCCCATTTCCTCTGAATGGGGCCCTGGCCAGGCCAGGTTATGGGGCAATCCCCACAATGCAGTAGGGAGCAGGGCAGGGGTGAACGATTCACCCTGCCCCTACTCCATTCCCTCCTGCACTGTGGGGGTCTCGATCTGCCTCCCCCAAGCCCAGGCAGTCAAAAGAAACTTACCGGCATTCTGTGCTGGGCTGCCTGTGATCCCGGTGCGCCCCTCCCCCCTGCTGCAGCAGCCTGCAGCTGGCCTGCCCTGGCATTTGGGAGGGCTGAGCCCTGTTATCCCCCTCTTCCACTGCCTATGGGTGGAAGCCCCCGCCCCACAGCCCTAGGCAAGCTGCCTGAGGATCCCACCATCCCACCCCATCCAGGGCACCACTCACCCCTGCCTCTACCTCTGCCCCACTCCCTCCCTTATTGTGGGGGCCTCAATCTGCCCTCCACTCCTTCCTCCCCCCCATGCTCCTTCCCTGCAACATACCTGCTGGGCACTGCTACACACGTGGCCAGGCTGTGTTTCTGGCCATCTACAGCAGGCTGGGCTGGGTGTCTGGCCCTGCCCCTCCCCCCAGCCTTCCATGTGTCACTCACAGGTTGCCTGCATATGACTGGTGATATACATACCACAGTCTGGGAACCATTATAACAAACCATACAGGATGCACCACTTTATATTTAAATTTCCTAGCCTATCTGTAACCTGCTTTTGTTAGCTATGATCCTGTAAGTCAGAACTCACTGCTATTTTGAGGAGTAATATATTTTGGTTTTTGTTTACCTAAAGATGAGACTTACATATCAGAGAAGACCTGCTAGCTGAGATATAATCCAAGCTGAAGGCCACTGCCAGAAACATGCATAGAAGAGGCAGTGTCTAAAGTAACCACTATTCCTTGCTCTCCGGCGCTCTGTTTTGTTTTTGTTTAATTTTCCCTTTTCATTAATAATAAAAGAGCTGTAGCTAATAATTTGGAGTATTTTGCTTCTCACAAACTGTGGTGTCCTGAGGCAGGCTGAGAACTGTGTGCAACTAACATAATGAGGATGACATCCCCAAGCTGGTATTAACAGAGACAAACACTGTCCTTTGAAACCCAGGCCCCTCAGGGGTATTTCCACCCGGTTTCCCAAAACAATCAGTCCCTTGGAAGATCTTAGTATTCAGATCAGAACTAAGGCTGGTGCTGTCTGTCCAGTGTTTGAGGACTAGCTTGAACAGTGGTAGAGTTAGGGTGCTGCAAGACATGCTGCTTCACAGGACCAAGCTGATCACTGCCCCCACATTGAATATGGTTATGTGTAATCTGTTCATCTAATAAAGGGTAGGAGCCTGAAACCGAACCCTTAGGGCCCCAAAAGATAAACTCTGTGCCGCTTGAACTGGGAAGACCAGCATCACCACAGACAAGTCACTTGTACCCAGAACCTTTTGATTCTTCTGTACCTAACTCCCATTGTAACCAGTGAGATCTTAGTGCCTTAACACTTCAGTGGGAGCCATGAGTCATGGCTGTGCCACCTCTACAGTGATCCTGAGATTGTTACCAAGAAATGAGCCCTGCTTATTTGCTCACTGCACGTGCTGCTTGCTAAAGATATCCTGTAGCTGCTTTTTGGCACATGCCCCAGAATCTCTCAGAATCACAGCCTTAGGAGTCCCCTGCAAGCAGCACTGTCTGTGCCCGTTGCCACTTTAGTGGTGACCACAAGACATTTCTTTGGCCCACAGAACATGCAGAATGGGAGCAGGAAACAGGGGGGAAGGGGTGGGTACTTGTTTCTCAGTGGCAGACTGAGGATCATGGCAGAGACAGTCCAACATACTTTAAGATCTGGACAGTAGCCTGTGCTTCGGTTTCCAGCCTGTACAATGCGGACAATCGCAGCACCCGATGCAACAGGGAAATGTAATGGTTACTACATTAACGATTCTAAGACTCACTGATGTCGGGAGCTATGCAAGCATCTGCCCAGAACACAGCAATGGCAAATATCTCTTTGATTTGCACTTTGAGGCTTGACGCCAGAAGCTGCAAGACCAGAATGATCCTTTGGGCAAACACACATGCTGTTTTGGAACATGAATTGCAGGGATCTTTAGCAGAGGCTGTTAATTTCTAAAAATGTAACTCTGCCATGCCTACCTGCTGCTTCCAGACAGGCAGCCTCTGTTCCAGCTTGTACCGAAGCATTTGATCGGAGTCTAAAAATGGCTTCTCTTTGAATGTTTTTCCTTATACATATTTTGAAAATGCTTTGACGTCAGGGGACTGGCTCTGCCGCTCCAACGCTGAATTGGCACTTTTTAATGGGAACAATTTCACAAGAGTCTGATTCAGCTGTTCTCTCACTCTCTCGTGGGATATATTTTGAAGTAAAACTGGGACAGTTCAAATATCCAAGTCACAATTGTATTTCATGTGCCAGCCACAGAAGAGCTCCAGCCCAAAGGATTTGCTCTATGATTTGATCTCAGGCATCTGCTTTCTCAATAAGGGGGAAAAAATCTAGAGACAAGAGATTTATTTTCCAATGAATTCATAAAATGTACGTGCGCAAGCCTACTGAGAGTGGCTGAGGCGGAGGTGAAGGTACTTTTGAAATATTAAACAAATATCACAGCTGAGTTGTCCTTGCAAGTAAATCACCCAGCAAACTTACTTCATTTCTCTTCTGACAAGCTGACCTTTGATTGCTGCATTGTCAGTCATGCGCTCATCATGTGGTTTGGAGGAATGGTCTTCACAATGGCTGTTTGCTCTGCATTATCCATGACTGCAGGTCCCTGATGAGGTGTGGGGAACTTTTTAAAGAAAAGTCTCCTGGTTTGTATGCATATATATATATATGTGTCCATACAAAAAGAAGCTCTGCACCCAGTGTGGGGTGTGCAAACTCCATTGGGGAGCAATGGAACAATACAGCAGTGCATAGGCAATCTAGGAAGTTTTTGGAGGGTGTTGGGGGCAACTTCCTGGTACAAGTGTTGGAGAGATCAATGAGGGGCCATGCCCTTCTTGACCTGCTGCTCATAAACAGGGAAGAATTGGTGGGGGATGCAGAAGTGGGTGGCAACTTGGGCAGCAGTGACCACGTGATGATTGAGTTCAGGATCCTGACAAAAGGAAGGAAGGAGGGCAGCAGAGAAGGTCCCTAGACTTCAGGAAAACAGATTTCAACTCACTCAGGGAAATAACTGAGGGGCAGGATCCCCTGGGAGGCCAGTCTAAGGGGGAAAGGAGTCTAGGAGATCTGATTGTATGTTAAAGATCAGCTTGGTTTAGCAGAGAACTATGTGGTGAGCTTAAACACACAAAGGAAGCTTACAAGAAGTGGAAACTTGGACAAACAATTAAGGAGGAAGATAAGAATATTGCTTAGGCATGCAGGGATGAAATTGGGAACTCCAAAGTGCAACTGGAGTTGCAGCTAGCAAGGGACGTGAAGGGTAACTAGAAGGCTTTTGACAAGTATGTCAGCAACAACAGGAAGGTTAGGGAAAATGTGGGTCCCTTGCTGAATGAAGGAGCCAACTTAGTGACAGATGATGAGGAAAAGACTGAAGTACCCAATGCCTTTTTTACCTTGGTCTACACAGGCAAGGTCAGACTACTGCACCAAGCAGCACTGTTTGGGAAGAAGGTGAGCAGCCCTCAGTGCTGAAAGAACAGGTTAGGGACTATTTAGAAAAGCTGGACATGTACAAGTCCATGGGGCTAGATGCAATGCATCCAAGGATGCTGAGGGAGTCGGATGATGTGATTGCAGAGCTGCTGGCAGTTATATTTGAAAACTCATGGAGATTGGGGGTGGTTTCTAGATGATTGGAAAAAGGCAAATACAGTGCCCATCTCTAAGAAAGGGAAGAAGGGGGATCCAGGAAACTACAGACCAGTCAGCCTCACCTCAGTCCCTGAAAAATCACGAAACAGGTCCTCAAGCAATCCATTTCTAAGCACTTGTGAGAAAAAGAAGGTGATTAGGAATAGTCAACATGGATTCACCAAGGGCAAGTTATGTCTGACCAACCTGACTGCCTTCTGTGATGATCTGACTGATTCTGTGGATATGGGGAAATCAATGGACATGATATACCTTGACTTTAGCAAGGCTTTTGAGACCATCTCTCACCACATGCTTTCAAGCAAACTGAGGAAGTATGGTTTGGATGAATGGTCTATAAGGTGAATAGGAAGTTGGCTTGATTGTCAGGTTCCGTGTATAGAGATCAATGACTTGAGGTCTTGTTGGCTGCTGGTGCCCCAGGTATCAGTCCCAGGGCCAGTTTTATTCAATATTTTCATTTACGATCTGAAAGATAGGGTGGATTGCACCCTCATCAAGTTCATGGATGATATGCTGGAAGGTAGGACTAGGATTTAGAGTTACCAAGACAAATTGAAGGATTGGGCCAAAAGAAATCTCGTGAGGTTCTACCAGGAAAGTGTAAAGTCCTGCACTTAGGATGGAACAATCCCATGCACCAGTATGGGATTGGGATCAACTGGCTAAGCAGCAGCTCTGCAGAAAAAGACCTGGGGATTACAGTGAACAACAAGATGCATATGTATCAACAGCATACCCTTGTTGCCAAGAAAGCTAACAACATATTGGGCTGCATTAGTAGAAGCATTGCTAGCAGATCGAAGGAAGTAATTATTCTCTTCTATTCTGTATTGGTCAAGTCACATCTGCAGTACTGCGCCGTTTTTTTCCCCACTACAGAAAGGATGTGGACAAGTTGGAGAGTCTAGCAGAGGGCAACAAAAATAGTTAGGGGTCTGGGGCACATGACTTATGAGGAGCGGCTGAGGGAACTGGGTTTATTTAGGCTGTAGAAGAGAAGACTAAGCAGGGGATTTGATAGCAGCCTTTAACTACCTGAAAGGTGGTTACAAAGAGAATGGAGCTAGACTGTTCTCAGTGGTGATAGATGACAACAAGGAGCAACGGTCTCAAGTTGCATCAAGGGAAGTTTAGGCTGGATACTAGGAAAAAACTCTCACTAGGAGGGTGGTGAAGAACTGGAATGGGTTACCGAGAGAGGTGGTGGAATCTCCTGTCCTTGGAGGTTTTTAAGGCCCAGCTTTACAAAGCCCTGGCTGGAATGATCTAGTGAAGATAGTCCTGTTTGAGCAGAGGGTTGGACTGGATGACCTCCTGAGGTCCCTTCCAACCCTAATTTTCTGTGATTCTAAGGTTGAGCTCAACAGCAGTTTGCCATTCACTATCTGATCAACTGGCGTAACCAGTGAGGCCTAACCACTACAAGTCAGGCTGCCAGACTCCAGAGAACCCCACCATATGCAGCTACAATCTGAATCTGAGTGAAAGCATGGTCCCCTAAAGCAGTGGTTCTCAAGCTTTTTTGTAACAGGACCCATTTTTAAACATTGATTGCCAGTCTTAACACAGCACCCCTCACTCCTGACCCACTGCCCTCCACCCCCAGGCCCCAGCACCCAGCATGTGGGGCAGGGGGTGTGTGTGTGGGGGGCTTGGGAAGGACTCAAGCAGCCCCTTGCAGGCTGGAACTCTGACAGCCTGGAAGGGAAAAGCCAGTTTCCTATGTTTTTTTTACTTTAAAGGAGAATCCATTTTAAAAATTTGTTGATCCATTTAAAAGGTTTATTCACAACCTTTTCATATATTCTTGCAACCCACTTTTGGGTCGTGACCCACGGGTTGAGAAACACTGCCCTAAAGCACAGTTGGACCACAGCGCATGAGAAAAGGCATCTGCCCAATCTGGCATCTGTCACAGAGAGGTGCTTGAAGCCATATTAACGTGACCTTCTACCCTCCCTCTGATTTTTAATGGAAGCACTGCAAAGCCATTTTTGTTGAAGGCTGGCAATGATGGTGTAAGCATAGACATTTGCCTTCTTCCTGTTGCTCTAAGGAGATCATTCCCCAATCTCAGGTCTGGACCACGTGTTGGGTGGCAGCCCACCTGGAAAGGGGTGGGGTTCAGGCACTTCTAGCTTGGGACCTGTCTGAGCTGTGGCATGGGCCTTAGAAGAGATGAACACAGTGATACTGGGAGCTCGGGGCATGGCCAGTCATGTTTTATGCATCATTCCTGATTTTAAAATTTAATCCATGTTAACCACAGCACTTTCCCTAAATAAAACATTTAAAATTGTTCTGTGTGCAGCTCCTGGAGAGCATGCCTAGCCCCTTGCATCTCATCTCAGTCCCAAGCTGCCCAGAGAAGTCTCCATTGCATCAGCTTGGTCTATGGATCTTCTACCTCATCAGTGCTGCCCACACAAAGTGGCTATAGCATGTCCAGAGATTCCTAGATTGTAAGGGGCTGAAAGGGACTTGGCAAGATCATCACATATATTACACACATATATTAAACACATATAAGATATATTACACACACACACACATTTTCCAGCACAGCAAACATTATGAGGCATGCTGGAAAGGCAGGTGCCAGGTCTTCTGGCAGGGGACTGGGAAGGGGCAGAGGGAGAACTGCAAGTTCCCTCCCCCACCAAAATTAGACACACCCTCTTCCCTAGCAGGCATGAGGCTTCTGCTGCTAGTGGCAGCTATGAGGTGGGAGCAGTGTCTGCACTTACCCCACCTCCACTAGCACCAGCAATAACAATAATCTCCAGCACCACCAGCATAACAAGGACCAGTGTGACAGTCTCCTCCACCCCAATTTCAGTTCCCAGCATGAGCCTCTCAGTGCCAGACGAGGAGCTGGATCTGGAACCAGGGGAGCTCAGTGCCATAGCCAGGGAAATTCTGGGGAAGGAGTGGGAATCTGTGTTGTGCTCTACATGTCTCAAAATTCCCCTAGAGCCAGGTCTCCTTCTCTGGAAGGCACTGCAGAGGAAGTTGTGGGGACAGATGGCTCAGCCTCCCCGTCATTGTACCCCTGCTTGCTAAGGGGTAAGTCAGGATCTGCACCCGCACCCCAAAAGCGAGGGGGTAGTGTAATGTGGGACCATTTTGAGGTGGCAGATGATCCTAAATATGCTATCTGCCTGCACTGCCAATGCAAGACCAGCCAAGGCAAAGACAAGAAACACTTCAGCACCACGGGGATGCTGATGCATATCAGGATGCACCACCCCCTTGCCTTTGCTGCTCTTCAGCCTGGCATCAGTGAGAGTGTGCCCGAAGGGAAGTCCCCCTCTCGCTCCAAAGCCCCTGTCCCCAAGAAACAGAGGCAGGCCACCCTGGACCAGTGGGGGAAAGGCGGAGACAAAGTGGGGCACATTCCTAATGCGAGCAAGGTCACCCAGAGCATTGGGGAGATGCTTGTTCTGGATGACCAGCTCTTCTCCTTAGTTGTGTGGCCAGGGCTCAGGTGACTCATGGTGCTCATGGCCCCATCATACCACGTGGCTGCATGTACCACCTTCAGCAGGACAGTGGTGCCCTCCCTGTAGGAGGCATGCAGGGAGTACTTGAGGGAGGATCTGCACAAGACAGGTCTGCAGGTGGCCTTACACTTCACCTCGGACACCTGGAGCAGCCAGGGTGAAGATCACATCTACCTCTCCCTCACAGGGCACTGGTGCAATCAGCAATCAGTCAGGCTGTTGATGAGCTCTCCTTCAAGTGGAGGTGATGGATGAGTCCCACATGGCAATGGAGATCATGGGGGCCATGAACCGCATGGTGCAGGGGTGGCTTGTTGGGCAGGGTGAGTTGGCATCTGCTGTGTGATGCACACAAATTCCACCTTTTAGTCAGGGACAGGGTTGCCAGTAAAGGCGCCATTACAACCAGCCAGCTCATTTCAAAATGCAGGAAGGTGGCAAGCTACTTCCACCAGAGCATCAAAGAGGGGCAAGATGCTTGATTGGACTCAACAGCCCCCATAACAAAACAGGGTGGGCTACCATCTCCCAGCTCTTGGTATGTTGACTTGACACGCGCCAGATCAACACTTGGGATCCCAATATTGTGCTGTTAGACAGGAGGGTGTGATACAAAATTATATACACACACAAACATCACTATGAGTTCACACACACATATACACATACGCAAACACACACTTCTGTGGCTGTCTGTTAACACTAGGGGGCATTTGGGGTAACTGGGGCTTGGGGTTACTCGGGGTCATGGTGCCAGGGTTATTTGGGGTCACCTGGTGCTGAGGTGGAAGTGAAGGAAAAAGCCAGGGTTTTGGAGGTGGCAGAGAGGGACCAAGATGGCTGAGAGAGAGAGAGACAGACAGACAGACAGAATGAAGGTCAGAGGGGCAGAGAGCAAAGACTGGAGCAGGGCCAGGAGGTCAGTAAAACAAAAACCCAACTCAGGTTTCCAAAATACAGTTTTATTAAACAGGCAACACACTACACAGCCCCATGAAGTTATTAGTTCCCATACACACACACAAACACTCACACACATGTACCCGCACAATGGTAGCAGGAGAGGAAAGGCTTAATGGAAGGATCTGAGGTCCAGGTATGTAGAGACAGAGTTCAGGTCCCTTGCCTGAGGGAAGAAAGTGAGTGATAGCTACCTATCTCAGGCTGAGAGTTGATCCTCAATGGCCACTCAGAGTCTTCTCTAGCAAGATGTTATTCAGAGTGGGAGTTGCCGGCAGGGCCCACAACTATCCTTCTCTCTCCAGGGTCTTACACCCTAAAGGGCTCAGGTGCCACCCATGGGTGTGCTTGGCTTCCATCTCCCCCTTACTAGGGTCTTGCACCCCCAAACAGGCTCAGGGTGTGCCTGGCCCCCCTACCCACTTTGGGCTTTGTGCCTCATCAGGCTCAGGTGTCCCACCTGGACATACCTGGCCCTAATTCCTTCTGATGTTACTAATGACCCACCACATGGTGGAGGCAGGGGTTAAGGCACCTCAACCTGCCTTTCACTGGGATGGTCCTTGAACCTGGCATTTGCTGACCCTGCTCCACCACTGGCAGGACCACCAGGCCTCCCTATCCCAGCAGGCTGCAGTTTTGGGTCATGTCCAGGACCAGGAGCCTCCAAGCCACCCTATAGCTCCTGCCCTTACCTCCATGTTGTCTCTGGAGCAGCAGCTCTGCTGGAAGATGTTCATTTCTCAGTGCCAGGTAGCAACTGCTGCCTCCAGCCCTGCTGGCCTGAGTCTTAAGATGGCCAATCATCAGGACTGGGCTGCACCTTCCTGGTGCCTGGCCCAGTTCTGAAAGTGGCAGAGCACCATGAGTGTTCTGACATGTCTTCACCCTTACAAATGTTTCCTGGGGAGGGCTTTCCCTGCTGCTTAGCCCACAAGCTCCCACAGGGCTTGCAACCTCCCTTAGTAGTGAGCACCCCACTGGTGCTCCACCACAGTATTGCACATTGACTCCTGGATGAATTTTTCCAGGATTTTACCCGAGATAAAAGTTAGACTAATTGGCCTATAGTTGCCTGGGTCTTCTCTCTTCCTCTTCTTGAAGATGGGCACAACATTGGTCCTCTTTCAGTCTTCAGGGACCTCCCCCAAGCACCATGAGTTTTGGAATACTTTCGCCAGAGGTCCTGCGATGACTCTGGCCAGTTCCTTCAGCACTCTCAGATGAAATTCATCTGGTCCTACTGACTTTTAAACGCCTAATTTTTCTAACTGATCACAGCCCAGCTGAACGTCAGCAGTAGCATGCCCACCATGCCCACTCTGTACCTTATGTAGCATGATTTTCCCTTTAGTCTGAAGAAATACTGAAGCAAAGTAGTCATTCAGGAGATCAGTTTTCTCCTGAGTGTCAGTAAGCAGCTGTCCTGAGTTGTTAAGCAATGGCTCCATGCTTCCATTTGTTTTCTTCCATTTCTTCCCCATGCTTCCATTTGTTCCCATCACACATAAAGAAAGACTTCTTATTGTTCTTGATTTCCGTTGCTAGTTTAAATTCAGTCACCACCTTAACGTTTCTAATCTGCTCCCTACCAGTACAGGCCATTGCTGTATAGTCCTACTTGGAGAATGTCCCAAGCTTCAATGGTTTGTATAGCCTGGGTGCACCAGGATAAGTGCTCCCTCCTCAAATGGAAGGGAAATGTAGGCCAGGCAGGAGTGCTGTGAGAGGGATCTGTGAGTACTGGGCAGTTCGCTCATGTCCCTATAGAGTCAGTCCAGGACAAGGGATGACTTATGTACAAATTTATTATATATGAGATTTAAATAAAAGCAATATTAATAAACATATTTCCAACGTGTATGTGTATGTGTATATATATATAAAGGCTAGATTATGCCCCCTCAGGGGCTTCACACCCAGCACAGGTAAGTGGATAAATTAAAATAGGTAAACAACAGGTTAACACAAGTGAACAACAGATAAGTACAGATGAACTACTGGTGAGATTATTGACAAGGATTTCTATACAGCATCTATGTATATGAATCAGTTAACTAACCAATCACAGTGAGGTAAACAAAATGTAACATGCTGGTTTAGAAAATTTGAGGCTCACAGCAACAGTTGTAAAACTGAACTTATTAAAGGGTCCCCAAAGCCCTGTCAGGCCCCAGGGAATAGTGTGGAAAACCCAAATACCCCTTTTGGCCTCTCACATCTTTAGAGAGCCTGTAAACATCACGGGGGGGGCTCTCCCATGGCTCCCGCCCCCTGCTAGGTATGGCGATTGCCCCTCCCTGGTAGGACCCTTTTCCCCAGCAACTCACGACTCCGGGGGCCTTAGATGGTTGGTCCTTGTCTTTCTGCTGCAGGTCCCTCCACATGTGAGGCCCTGGGGATCCCGGATCTTCCTTGGACCATTGGCTACTGGAGGCCCTGTGCACTGTCCCCATGCGCCGTGGGCTCAGTTCACGAGGCCTGGGCTGCCTTGTATGGCACCAGGGCTTGGTTCGATCCTGGGCCCTCCGTGCAGCATTGCCTGCACCGTGTCTGGGCCCTGGTGGCCCTGTGGATCACCATGTGCACTGTGAGCTCAGTCTTCTGCTAAGGGGTTGGAGGCCCAGGCCGTCTTGTGCCGCACCAGGCTTTGGCCTGATCCTGGGCCTTCCGTGCAGATTTGCCTGCACCACATCTGGGCCCTGGTGGCCCTGTACAGCTCCGCATGCACCGGTGGTTCTGGCCTCATGCTGGGGTTGAGGACCCAAGCTGTCTCCAACAGCTCCTGAGGTCTGGGCTTCATGCACCAATTGTGCACCAGGGTTTCCTGGCCTCATGCCAGGGTTGCAGACCCGAGTTGTCTTGGACAGCTCCTAGGGTCTCGCCCCATGTGCCATGCTGCACACCAACTGGAGCCAAACCCAGAGCCAACCGTTGCTCTGGTCAGGTCAAGAGGTGTCTTCAGGGACTCTTCAGGGCATCTGCTCCACTCTACTGGATACCCCTCCCAGCTCTTCTTAGCCACAGTCTTCTCTCCATCCCCCCGATGCATCTGCTGTGTGCTGGGAACACTGCTCCTTTTATTTGCTCCGAAGGCTCCACCTCCAGAGTGCTGCCGGACCTGCAAAGTGCAGGCTTCAATCAGGTCCAGGGCTCTTTGCGCCCTGCTCCCTGCCCCGGGCAGGTTAAGCCCCACCCAGCAATCACCTGATTGGTGGATGTGCTCCACCAGTCACAACAGAGATTCTCCAAGCCTGGACGGGCCAGGCTGCATCAGTAAGTCCACCACATTTGTATGCCTCTTTCTTCTTTTTCAGGACCATGATATCCCTATTAAGCCAAGAGGGCTTCTCAGCCCTTCTGTTACCTTTCTTCCTCATGGGAATGGACTTCTTTTGTTCTTCAAGAATTACATCCTTGAGGAACGACCACTCTTCATGCACTCCTTTCACCTTCAGTCCCTGGTTCTGCAGTGCTTCCCCTACTATTACTCTGAGCCTGTTGAAATTTGCTTGTTTGAAGTCCAAAACTTCATACTCGATAGCTGATTTGCCTGCCTTGCAATGGACAGTGAACATGATGGTTTTGTGGTAGCTGTCACCCAGGCTGCCCTCTATATTCAAGTTGCTCACCAGATCATCTCCTTTGGCCAAGACCAAGTCTAGGAGACCATTACCTCTGGTTGGCCTGTGCACTTCCTGAGTCAGTTAGAGCTTGTCAATACAGGTCAGGAAGCAACATGACTGATCCGACTTAGCTGAGTGTTTGTCCCAAGAGATGTCTGGGTAATTGAAGTCACCCATGATGACCACGTCCTGTATATGCATGGCCTCTGCCAGTTCTTGCGAGAACTCCAGATCAAGCTCCTCCCCCTGGTTTGGTGGTCTGTCGTATACACCTACAGTTAGGTCTCTTTCATTGCGCTCCCTGCATAGTTTGACCCAGAGGGTTTTGAGCTGCTCATCTTTGGAGCTAAAGTTGGCCTCCAAGGCAGTATACTGCTCCCTCACATAGAGAACTACACCTCCAACTTTCATCTCTGCTTGGGTCCATCAGTGCAGGGTGTAGCCCTCAATGGCTATGTTCCAATCATGTGAGGAGTCTCACCAGGTCTCCGTAATCCCAACTAGATCATAATGCCCAGTGGAGAGTAGGAAGGCTAGCTCCTCCTGCTTGTTCCCCATGCTCCTGGCATTAGTAAACAGGCACCTGAGTCCTCCAACTGAGACCCTTGATTTCCTGTCATGCTGAGGGAGAACCACACCTTCAGCTCTTGCAGGAGTGGCTCTTCAGCCCTGCATGTCCTGCAGCCTGAGATGACCATCTTCCAGGTAGCTCTGGGTGGGTCGTTTTGGCCAGCCTTCTTGTTGGCCACTAGGGCTGTGCAAAGCTTTGGATGCTGATTCAATTCAGAGGAGCTTCGGCCTGATTTGGTGGCCAAACCTCCGAATCCAAATCAAATCAGGGGACCAATGAAAAGGTCTGAATCGATTCGAACAGTCCCTGCCCTCTGTAGCAGGGAGCTAGAGCCAGACTTGGAGCTAGTAAGTAGGGACGGGGAGGGGGGGCTGGAGCAAGGGGAAGGGCACCATGGGGGACACCCCTGCCAGGCCCCATCCCCTGCCTGATCCCTCAGCCCCGCCATGGCTGCCCTGCCTGCCTCAGCTCCCAGTGTTTTAAAAAAACAAAACCCCACTCATCAGGTGCTGCCGGGCGGGGTGGGGGGGGCAATCCCTGCTGCCCTCCACTTCCCCATACTGCATGGGGGGCTCTGCCATGAGCCCCTCAACCCCCCCCCTCACTCCCCCAGCCTCCCCATGACTGCCCTGCCCACCCCAGCTCCAGCACTTTAAGAACTCCCTGCACCAAAACCCCCAGACTCACAGTTCCTGGCCACCAGGGGGCAATCCCCACTGCCCCCCACTGTCCTGTGCCATATGGGGGGCTCTACATGACCCCCCAAAGCCCTGAGGCCACTGCAGGAGCTGGTGAGTTCTGAGGCCTGGCAGTAGCCATTGATGTAGTCTTTGTGGGTCCTGATGGTGCGTAGCTGATGTACCTCCTCCTCGAGCTACTGCACCCTGCCCTCCAGAGACGAAACTAGGGAGCACATCCCACAAGTGGGGGTGCCCCCTTGCCCAGCTGCCAGCAGCTGCGCTACGTAGCCCCCAGAGCCAGGGGCTCTGTCTGGGTGGAGACCTCGGTGGTTCTGGGAAGCCTGCAGGCACAACGAGTCTCCATCATGGCTGAGAGCTAGTCCACCCCCCTACCTGGTCCCAGCAGCTTCACTTCAGGCTTCAGGCCTCAGGCTCCTTGCTCAGCCCAGCCCCCTGGGCACCTTCCACATGCCCCTCTGTGCAAACTCCCACACTAACTGCCACACCCAAGCAGATCTGTACCTGTTTGTGTGCTCTGTTCACATAGCTCAGGTCAAGGGGCTCGCTGAGGGCCTCAGCTAACTAAGGACCTGCGGTGGAAGGAGGCATCCCCCTCCCTTGTCCCAATCAGCTGGCATGTACCATGTGGCATGGCCCCCCACACACTCACACACGCACGCACGCACACACCCTCTGAGCACCCCTGTGCTTCCCACCTTCTCCTTGCCTTTGGTTCCCTTAAGGCAGCAAGAAGGCACAGCAGCCCTCCTGACTCTCCAGGGACCTAGCGGACCTCCTGCGGCTAAAAAGGAAAGCCTACAAAGGATGTAGGACAGGATTCACCTCCAAGGAGAATTATTCTGCACTGGTCCGGTCCTGCAGGGAGCAAACCAGGAAAGCCAAGGCTGCAACTGAACTCCAACTAGCTTCAAGCATCAAGGACAACAAAAAGTCCTTTTTCAGATATGTGGAGAGCCGGAGGAAAAGCAAGGGCAATGTTGGACCCCTGCTAAACCAGATGGGGCAACTGACAACTGATGCCCAGGAAAAAGCCAACCTATTAAATAGGTACTTTGCATCAGTCTTTCATCAGTCCGATGGGACGCCCATGCCTGCTATGGGACAGGGAGATCCGGGTGATGGGGATCCCCTACCCTCCATAAATACTGACCGCGTGAAAGAACACCTTGAGAAGCTGGACACCTTCAAGTCAGCCGGCCCTGACAATCTACACCCCAGGGTACTCAAGGAGCTGGCAAGCGTCATAGCCCAGCCCCTGGCATGGATCTTTCAAAACTCCTGGCGCTCTGGTGTAGTGCCCGAAGACTGGAAGAAGGCCAATGTGGTGCCGATCTTCAAGAAAGGGAGGAGAGTGGATCCGGCTGACTACAGGCCCATTAGCCTGACTTCTATCCTGGGGAAGATCTTAGAAAAGTTTATTAAGGAGGCCATCCTTGATGGACTGGCCCAGGCTAACATCCTAAGGGATACCCAGCACGGGTTTGTTGCGGGTAGGTCTTGTTTGACCAATCTCATTTCCTTCTACGACCAGGTGACCTATCACCTGGACGGGGGAGAAGGGATTGATGTCATATATCTTGACTTCAAAAAAGCTTTTGATCTGGTATCCCATGATCACCTCTTGGCCAAACTGCCCAGTTGTGGCCTTGGCTCCACCACGATCCGCTGGCTGGGAAACTGGCTCCGTGGTCGGACCCAGAGGGTTGTAATTGATGGCAGTCACTCATCGTGGTGCCCTGTGACCAGTGGGGTCCATCAAGGCTCTGTCCTGGGACCCATACTGTTCAACATCTTCATTAATGATGTGGACATTGGAGTCAGGAGTGGACTGGCCAAGTTTGCCGATGACACCAAACTTTGGGGCAAAGCATCCACGCCAGAAGATAGGCGGGTGATCCAGGCTGACCTGGACAAGCTCAGCAAATGGGCAGACGAGAACCTCATGGTGTTTAACACCGAAAAATGCAAGGTTCTCCACCTTGGGAGGAAAAACCTGCAGCATCCTTATAGGCTCGGCAGTGCTACGTTGGATAGCACTACAGAAGAAAGAGACTTGGGGGTCATCACAATGCTGCGATGCTGCAGCTAGTAAAGCGACCAAAACGCTGGCGTGCATCCATAGATGCTTCTCGAGCAAATCCCGGGACGTCATTCTCCCCTTGTACTCGGCCTTAGTGAGGCCACAGCTGGAGTACTGCGTCCAGTTTTGGGCTCCACAATTCAAAAAGGATGTGGAGAAGCTTGAGAGAGTCCAGAGGAGAGCCACGCGCATGATCAGAGGTCAGGAAAACAGATCTTATGATGATAGGCTGAGAGCCATGGGACTCTTTAGCCTGGAAAAGCGTAGGCTCGGGGTGATCTGATGGCCACCTATAAGTTTATCAGGGGTGACCACCAGGATCTGGGGGAACGTTTGTTCACCAGAGCGCCCCAAGGGATGACTAGGTCGAATGGTCACAAACTCCTGCAAGACTGTTTCAGGCTGGACATAAGGAAGAATTTCTTTACTGTCCGAGCCCTCAAGGTCTGGAACAGTCTGCCAGCAGAGGTGGTTCGAGCACCTACACTGAACACCTTCAGGAGTAAATTGGATGCTTATCTTGCTGGGATCCTATGACCCCAGCTGACTTCCTGCCCTTTGGGCAGGGGGCTGGACTTGATGATCTCCCGAGGTCCCTTCCAGCCCTGATGTCTATGAAATCTATGAAATCTATGAAACTCCTGTCTCTGCGCTGGGGGGGTCAGTGGTGTCCAGGTGGTGTCCGGGTCTTCGGCTCCCAGGGGTGCAATGGGTGTTTGCCCATGTGTCTCCACCAAGGAGCAGGTCTGAACTGAAAATAAGTTTCAGTTGGGGCCTAATTTCAAACACAGGGACTTCCAGCGCAAGGCAGAGGGAGATGCTAATTGGTCTGTATTTCCCCATGCATGGCCATGTTAGATGGTAAGGGACCAGAGGCAAGGGCTTGGAAGGCAAGTCACATGAAACAAGGGTTAAGGAGCTAGGCATGTTCAGCTTATGGAAAAGGTGCTAAAGAGGGGACATGGCATCAGTCTTCAAGTACTTTAAGTGCTGCCATAAAGAAGAGGGAAAATACCTTTTCTCTTGCTGCAGAGAGGAAGACATACCAATGGCTTAAAGTTGCAGCAAAGTAGGTTTAGATTGGATATTAGGGGGAAAAAATCGTTCACTGTTAGAATGGCGAAGCAGTAGAATAGACTACTAGGGAAGTGGTGGTTGGACGGCCAGGTTGGAGAGCCACTGGCCGGGGATGATACAGGTGTAGCTAAGCCTATGTTCTACTATGGGTGCATCTGCACATTGCTATATGGTGCTGTTGCTACAGCGCCGTGCTTTAGTACTTCCTTTTGGAAGTACTAAACACAGTGCAGTACAGGCAGTTACTGTGCTGTGTGTGTGCATGGTGCAATTTCACCCCTATGTTGCCATATTAGTGCACTATAAGCAGGAAGCATGCTGCTATGGTGACATAGCTGGTGATCATGTGTGGACCTGTGTGATCGCTATGTCATCTCAGTGCGCCATACGGTGACAGAGCTTGTCATTACATCTCTGTAGGGTGTCGTGTAGTTGTGCCCTATTGGTATTTCTCATGCTTCGTGCCCCTACCAGCCCCCCTGAGCACTCCTACACTACGTGTCAGGGTTTTTTTAAGCCTTCCTCAGAGGTACTGGATGTTGGCTACAGCCAAGGCCGGGGACTTCAACTGGGTATGCCAATGCTCCTGCTGGGATCAAAGGCAGAGGTTCCTGGCTAAAGGGTCTTGCCTCTTTGCTCAGGGTCAGATTGATCACCATATATAGGGTCAGAAAGGAATTTTACCTCACGGTCAGCTTGGTACAGACCATGGGGATTTTTGCCTTCATCTGTAGCAGAGGGCATGGCTCTACCCAGGATCTCTAGACCATGTATTGATAACATATCATAGGAGCAGAACGTTGGCTGCTGTGGTTCCCCTTGCTTTATTTGTGGCAGGCTAGGGTAGTAGGTCTGTGTTGTGTCCAGCCTGACAGCAGTATTATGCAGAGTTCAGATTATGGATTGTATAGGATGGTTTGGATAGGGATGATCTTGAGATGGACTACATGACCCCTGGAGGGCCTTTCCACTCCTACTTCTCTATGATTCTACAATTGGACAGACCTCCTTTGCCTGGACTAGGCAGACACTCATGGCCAGGTTCTATTCCACTATTCAGTGCAAGAGGCACCTCAGTGTGATTCTGTTCCACCCTGTTCAAGTCCTTGAAAAACACTGATTCAAAAGTCAAGTAGATCATAAAATCACAGAATAGAATCATAGAGAAGTAGGGCTAGAAGTGACTTCTAGAAGTCATCTAGAGTCCACCCTCCTGGTGGAGGCAGGATCATCCCTATACAAACCATTCTGTACAAGTCCTTATCTAACCTACTTATCAGGGCTGTCATTATCCCACTGTTCCAAGGATTGTTAAAATGTACTCGGATCTAAGGAAGAGTGCAATGCCCTGACCCCCACCGTGGCAGAAGGACAACCTCCCCAGGTGGAGAGGGACATCTGGACAAAAACACAGGCAATTCATTCACAGACCTGGAAAGCCAGATGGGCTGAAGGAAGGAGGGCCCGGCATCAGGCCTGTGCAAAGCTGCTAGTATTTGCTTCAGATTTGGATTCAGCTGATTCAGGGGACAGTGATTCGATTCAGTGATTTGAATCACTGTCCCAATTTGATTCAGCCAAATTTGATTCAGAAAGTTGCTGAATCTCTGAATCAGACAGGCCAGGCCCATTCCCTGCCCCTTTCCCAGCCCAGCAATGGCTGCCTCAGTTCCCGGCACTTGTAAAAAAAAAAAGCCCCAGCTCACCAGGTGCTGCCAGGCAGGGGGGTCAGAGGGGCTGACAAAGGTCCTCCCATAGTCCCCTCCCCCTCCCCGAGCCCCTAGTACTTACCAGCTCAGAGTCAGCTGCAGCTCCCTGCTGCAGCCACCGGAGACTGCCGAAGATTCGGAGAGCTTTGAATTGATTCGGACCTTTAAATTGGTCCCCTGATTCAATTTGGATTAGGAGATTCGGCCACCGAATCAGGCTGAATCTTCTCCTAATTGAATCACTACCTGAAGCTTCACACAGCCCTATTCTGAATACCTAAGGGGAGTGTGGCAGGACACTGTGTGTGCCTGCTACTTTAAAGGCCTGGAGCTAGCAGCTGCCAGGTGCCTAATTAGGGCAGCCATTTTGGGATCAGGGGCTGCCTATATAAACAGCACAGCTCAGCTGCCTAGAGGCTAGGCAATAATATTGCCTGGCTGGAGTGCTGCTAGTATCATCTGGAAGTAAGGGGATGGATAGGAGGCTCCTGGTCCTGGGCATGACCTAAAACTGCACCTGCTAGGAGTGGGTGGCCTGGTGGGGCTCCCAGTTGTTAGAAATAGAATATTGTTAGAAATGCACAGCTTGCATCTTGCACCTGATAAGAAAGAGATACTGCCAAGGACTTTTTTTCCTCTCCCAGCCTTGCTACACCCTTTCTCATGCTAATTGCAGTTTCTCCCCCATCCTCTCCCTAGTCTTTCTCATACAGATTGCAGGAGCCAGAATTCAATTATCTGTGTCCTTGAAAAGGGGGGGGGGGGAAGTAAACTCTTGGTGACCTATTGTAGTTTCTGAGCATGCTTAATTAGCTGATGCATATTTACCTCTCTGCCCTGCATACTTAAGTAGTTAATTATACTATACATGCAATGTATGTAGTGATGTAACCGCATGTATGCTTGTATGAAACGGAAGTGAGCTGTAAGAGTTCCTGTTTCTGCACACGTGCCCAGGAGGGAGAAGATAAATATTCCCTGCAAAATTCCTTTTGATCTATTGGACAAACCCATCGACCCACTTGGGCTGATGTCCAGATGATGCTCCAAACCCTCCTGACCCCAGAGGAGAGGAGATTAGTGTTGGGGACGGCAGAGTGCATTGCAGCAGCCAGGGTAGAAGCAGAGGGAGTTGCTGGTCGTACCTTGCGTGATACCTGCCCTGTTGAGGAACCAAGATGGGATAATCATACTGCAGAAGGAAGAGAGCTGAGTGCACGGTATCTGGGGATTATAGTGGAAGCAATGGGGAAGGCAGTGCCTCGGGTTATTAATATGTCTAAATTGTATGAAGTGAGACAGGGAAGAGAAGAGGATCCCTCAGCTTTCCTCGGGAGGCTGTATGAGGCGTTCTTCAGGTTTTCGGACCTAGATCCAGAAGCCCCAGATAATCAACGCATGGTAAATCTTATGTTTATTGGTCAATCCGCTGCTGATATTCATAAGAAGCTACAGAAAACTGAGGGAGGTGCTGGGAAACCGATTTCAGAGCTGGTGGAAATTGCATATAAGGTATATGAGAATCATGAGCAAATGCAGGAGCGCAAGGAGGATAAAAAGGCTCAGCGACAGATGGCAGCGCTGGCAGCTGCTATAACTGGAGGTAACCCTGCAAAGGCTGGGATGCAGAAAGGGAAAGGAGAAAGAGTGGGAGCAGATGTTTGTGCTTACTGCAGGGAGAAAGGACACTGGAAGAGGGAATGCCCAAAGTTAAAGGAGAAGAGAGAGGGTGAACCGAGAGGTCACCTCATGCGGGCAGAGGAAAAGGGTGAGGACACAGAATGAAGGGGACGGGGATCTAAGACCACTACCCTTCGGGTTGGAGCCCGAGAAGATCCCATGGTAACCATTAGGGTTGGTAGCAAAGACTTTGAAGCCTTGGTGGATACTGGGGCTACATTTTCAATGATTCCAGAAAACGCCCCCTGTGCAAGAGCTAGTGAACAGCATGTTCTTGTAGAAGGGATTGAGGGAACGCAATCCCGACTCCCTGTTTGTAAGCCACTCCTCACCAAAGTGGGGGACCATTTGCTTGAGCACTCCTTTGTATATTCTCCAAGTTGCCCGGTTGCACTACTTGGGCGGGACCTACTCACAAAACTGCAAGCTGAGATATTTTTCAGAGACGACCAGATGGTGGTCCAGTTACCTGTCAAGCAGAGCTCGAACTATCAGATGGCTCTCCTGGAGGACCGACACCCTGTAGTAAGTTCTGAAGATCACATGACTGGAGTAGACCCTTTGGTATGGGCTGATGGAACCCCTGCACGAGCTAAGTCGGTCTCCCCGGTAAGGATCATACTCAAGGATGGGGAGGGGCCCGTTCGGGTAAAGCAGTATCCACTCAGCCGAGCGGCCAGAGTTGGACTCAAGCCGCTAATAGAGAAATACAAGAAGTACGGATGGCTAGTGGAAAGGTCCTCACCATATAATACCCCCATTCTTGGAGTGCCGAAGGCAGATGGGGTCTCATACAGACTGGTCCAAGACCTGCGAGCAGTAAATAAGAAGGTCCTTTCAGACCACCCTGTAGTCCCGCACCCACACACGATTTTGACACAAGTACCGGGGGAAGCTGAAATATTTTCAGTGCTAGATTTGAAAGATGCTTTCTTCTCCATTCCCCTTCACCGAGAGAGTCAAAAATTGTTTGCTTTTGAATGGGAGGACCCAGATACTTTCCACAAAGCCCAACTCATGTGGACAGTTCTTCCACAAGGATTCATAGCAGCCCCCCCATATTTTTGGACTTGCCCTTCAGAAGGACTTGGAGGAGTGGAAGGGATCACACCCCACAGTGACTCTCCTCCAGTATGTGGATGACCTGCTAGTTGCAAGCCCAAATTTGCAACTCTGTGAGGAAGCCACCAGATCACTTGGAAACTACACACACCATGGAGACCACGGAGTTCAGGACAAGTGGAACGCATGAATAGGACCTTAAAGACTCTACTCACCAAAATCTGTATTGAAGCACGCCTTAAGTGGCCTCAAGCATTGCCGCTAGCTCTTACTTGCATTCAAAACACTCCCCGACGGGGCATTAAATTAACCCCATATGAAATTGTTTGGCAAGCCCCCTCAAGTCTTACCTCCTGGGATGCGAGAAAATGTAACTTTTGAATGAGGTAATAGCGAGCTTCATATGGAAGTTATTGCTTTGCAGTCTGTCTTGTCTTCTCTTCACAAGTATGCAGCCTCCTTTCAGCGTCTGCCTTTAGACGTTCCGGTACATGACTTCTGCCCGGGAGACTGGGTCTTGGTGCAGTGGTGGAAAAAGGAACCTTTGACTGAGAGGTGGAGTGGCCCTTTCCAGGTACTTCTAACAACCCACACCGCTGTAAAGATTGCTGGCCATGACCATTGGATACACCATACCCGTGTGAAACGACATTCACGAGCGTCAGAGGACACCAACTCCCAGGACGAACTCACTCTGGAAGCTGAGTCGTCCTCGGAACAAGAAGCCAGCAAGTGGAGCTGTGAACCTACTGGTGATCTCCAAGTGCGCCTGAGATGGCTTAATCAAAGTTCAGAAAATTAGACAAGAAAGTAAAAAGAAAAAGTTTAGGCTGTATTTGATCTCAGGAAAGGGAAAATATGGTGGGAGTCTTAATATGCCTTGTTGTTATCTATGTAGTAAGAGAAGCAGGATTGAGCAGCTCTAGCCGCCAGCCTATATCCCCACTTCCCCCAATTGCTCCCCGAGGAACAAATTTGTATGTTGACATGATGGAAAGGATTGCAGGTACCTTCAATCTCACTAACTGCTGGGCCTGTGGGGGACTCTGAGAGGCCGGAGAACGGTGGCCTTGGAGGGCTTTTCCTTTGGCCCCAAAATGGTTGGTAAGTGATAAGGCGGATGTTAAGAGTACTGGTCAAGAATGAGATGAGAACCGCAGCTAGGATCTTTCCCAAGTGGCATTAGGAGAGTACTGTATTAGCAATAATGGTACAGGGAGGAGTTTGGGACATAGCCATTGTACATGGACATTGAAATGGGTCCGAACATGCACTACCTGTTATGCCCTTAATTGAAGCAGGTATGCAGGTCAATGGAATTCTACTGGTGTTAAGCTTCCAAACTCCACGTGGATGAAATGTAACCCATCCACTCCACAATCATCCCCGTATGATGAAGACACCTGCTTCAAAAAGGTCAGAAGGGCAAGAGTATCACGTTTCGATCCTAACATTACAAAATGTCAGGCATATAATGAGACCTGAAGTGAATGATTCATACCTTACTTCTATAATTGGCAATAGGCGCACCTGAATGGCACAATGGCGTGGTTTAATAGATTTTGGAGTGCCTCAAATGACACAAATGAAATAACCGAGTGCAAGTATAGGGATAAAGATGGCATATGGAGATGTCGATTTAAACCGAGTGACCATTACACCGGCCCTTTAGGCATAGGGACAACAAATACTATCCCCCTCTTTTCTGGTGGAACCGTGACCCCCTGGCCTTGGGAGGGGAGAACAGGGCCTTAAAAGGACATTATTGGATTTGCGGAAGGCGAGCCTATACAGTACTGCCACAAAGGTGGACAGGAACCTGCTATATTGGGGTAATTGGACCAGCTTTCTTTTTGCTACCATCTGAGGTTGGAAATAAGTTGGGAGTCTCTTTGTATGATGATTGGAAAAGGACCAAGAGAAGTATTGATGTAAGTTTGACACAGGGTGGCTCCCAAAAGTGGAAGGAGGATGAGTGGCCCCCTCAAAGGATTATTGAGTATTATGGACCAGCTACATGGGCGAATGATGGGAGTTGGGGATACCAGACACCAATATACATGTTAAATAGAATCATCAGGTTGCAGGCGGTCTTGGAAATAATTACTAACCAGACTGCCACTGCTCTCGAGTTAATGGCCCGACAGAGTTCTCAGATGAGAGAAGCCATATACCAAAATCGAATGGCCTTAGACTATTTACTCGCAGAGGATGGCGGAGTCTGCAGAAAGTTCAACCTTTCTAATTGTTGTCTCCAAATAGATGATAACGGAAAAGCAGTCTTAGAGATTGCCAAAGAAATTAGGAAAATAGCCCATGTACAAATACAAACGTGCGAAAACACATGGGATAGAGACTGGTGGTCTAATCTGCTTGGAGGACCCTGGTGGAAGAAAGTAGGATTTGTATTTCTGTGTGCTCTGACTGAATTGATTTTTATTCCCTGCCTTATTCCCTGTTTCATGAGATTTGATAACCACCACAGTTGAAGGAATGCAGGTTGCAGCAGTCCCCCTCAAAGTGCAGACTGTAGCAAAAGTCATGGTACTCAGAAAAATTCCTCGTAATTATCTTGATCTGCCTAAATGAAAATGGGGAGCAGAAAGCATCTTGAGGGGGGAATATTGTTAGAAATGGAATATTGTTAGAAATGCACAGCTTGCATCTTGCACCTGATAAGAAAGAGATACTGCCAAGGACTTTTTTTCCTCTCCCAGCCTTGCTACACCCTTTCTCATGCTAATTGCAGTTTCTCCCCCATCCTCTCCCTAGTCTTTCTCATACAGATTGCAGGAGCCAGAATTCAATTATCTGTGTCCTTGAAAAGTGGGGGAGGGAAGTAAACTCTTGGTGACCTATTGTAGTTTCTGAGCATGCTTAATTAGCTGATGCATATTTACCTCTCCGCCCTGCATACTTAAGTAGTTAATTATACTATACATGCGATGTATGTAGTGATGTAACCACATGTATGCTTGTATGAAACGGAAGTGAGCTGTAAGAGTTCCTGTTTCTGCACACATGCCCAGGAGGGAGAAGATGAATATTCCCTGCAAAATTCCTTTGTTGGTTCGAAGTAATCTGAGTTCTTGACTCTGCTCTGACCCTATTTGCAAATACACCTTTTGTGCCATCTAATGTATGTGTGTCTGTAATTTTTTTGCGGGCCTCCAGAGAAACAAACCACTTTATGCATCACAGTGGTGCAGGAGCCCCCAGGAAATGCCAAGCCAGTTATCACCCCAGTGAAAGGCAGGTTGGGGTGCCTTAACCCCTAACCCCCACAACTGGGTGGGTCACTCTGTTGTTTGTAAAGCCTGGAGAACAGATCCTGAGAGAGAGAGAGAGGCTAGAAACTCAGACCTGATTGAGAGAGTACCCTCGACTGGCCCATTCTGGGGCCAGGACCAGGACGGTCAAAAGGGCCAGGGGCCCACCACGAGGGATGCCCAAGAGCCAAGGGCCTGGGGTCCTGACTGGCCTGGAGGTGGGCCAGGTCTGGTAGCCAAAGGTCCTGGAGGGACCACACCTGAAGGGAAAGTAGTTTCAGGGAGCTAGATAGCCAAATGAAGGTGGGTTAGGCCGCTGGAATGAAGGAATCTTGGAGAGGTCCTGATAGAAGGATTCTGGGGGCCAGTGATGATAAGAGCACCTAGATGCCATCTGTGAAGCTTGGGCTGCGGTGTAGGGAAGGAATGGAGCTGCAGATAGTACCCCCTGGCATCGGGGCAGCAAATGGGCAGCCTCCTGTTAATTAACATCAGTTAATTAATTATTGACATCAAGGCATGGCAGGAGAGAAAGTGGGCGGTTAACCCAGAAACAGGTGGACAGGCCACGGTGAGATAGGCCCCGAGCAGGCCCCTGTTACAGGGAGAAATCACAGTGAAGGTGGGGGCATAGGGAAAGATAAGCAATGTGAGCCTGGAAATTGCCCATCCTGCCCAGTACCCCCTCACTGAGCTGAGGACCATGGGGGTTAGCCCAGCCAGGAGGGTGCAAATGGTCAACAAACAGGACAAAATGGGCAAGGAGCCCTAGGGATTAGCCCAGATACAAGATACAGCAAGCAATGTGTCCTGGGGGTAACTGCCCAGCTGTGGGACCCCACAGCAGGATGGGCCCACAGTAGTCTAGGGACTACCCTGGAGCTATTGTTCCCCTGCTTATATTAATGGGGCCCAGATCCAATGAACATGGCCTTGGTGCAGACCTTGGGCCCCCCATTCCTCAGCCTGGCTAACACGGTGACACATCCCCTCACAAGACTTGTGGGCAGTGCAGCAGCGACAGATCTCATCCAGCCCTCGTTCTTCTCCAAACAGCATTTATAGAGGGGATTTCCCATACCCACGGCCCAGCAGGCTGTCTCACACTTCTGTGCCCACTCAGAAGGAGTGCCGGTGAACCACGAAAGGCCCCTTCTCACTGTAGTCCTTTTGGCTGATCCAGACATTCTGGAAGGAGTTGAGAGAGGCCACAATGGAGCCGCCCAGCCAGGCAGCAAAGCTGCGATGGGGGGAAGCCAGGATGGCCACCTGCTCCTTGCCCGTCGTCTCCATCTTCAGCAGCTCCTTCTTGATTCTCTCCGAGAAGCCCCGGAACATGGTGGTGCCACCAGCCAGCACCACATTGGCCAGCAGCTCTGCGCGGTGTTTTGGCTTGCACTTTCTGATGCTGTTCATGGCATGGATGTGAAGACCTGCCTCAGGAAAGCCCAGCACAGTGGGGTTGAAGAGGGCCTCAGGGCCCCGGAAGCGCTCGCTGCCAATGGAAATGACCTGCTGGTCAGGGAGGATGAAGTCCATGAGGTATTTCTTCTCATCTGCATTCAGCTCTGCATGGAAGTCCTCAGGGATGTAGCAGCACTTTTCCTTGATCTTGCTCACCAGTTCCAACTCATCTTCTTGGAAGGGGTTGCCACACTCCCCCATCAGCTTGGCCAGGTAGTCTGTCAGAGCACAGCCTGCCACATCTAGCCGGTAGGTGGCATAGGGTAGGACGTAGCCATCGTAGACAGGGGCCGTGTAGGATGTCCCATAGCCAGAGCCGATCACCAGCCCTTTGGTGCGCCCATAGGAGTACACAGACAGCAGGGACTGGTGTGCCACAAACATTGCCGGGACCTCAAAGTTCTCAAAGAGCAGCTCAGCCACCTTCTCCCGGTTGGTGGTTGGGGACAAGGGTGCATCTGTCACCAGCACGGCCAGCTCCTCAGGGCACACACTGAGCTCCGTGTAGAAGATGTGATGCCACAGCATCTCTAGGGCATCCCAGTCTGTCACCACGCCATGGGTCATCACAGTCTTGGAAATCACCTCCGAGCGATTGCTGGGGATGCTTTTCCCAATGTAATACAGGGGACTGTCGTTGGTCCTGACCATGGGGACCCCCACACGGCTTGGGACCACACAGCGTGGCTTCTCATCACCAGCCAGGCCACTCTTGGTGTAGCCAGTGCCAGTGTCTATCACGACAGCACTGTAGTCCTTGTATTTCTCTGCTGCATCTGACGTGGAGACTTCCTGCGATGTCGGCTCGTAGCCAGCAGAACCAGGGCTCTTGGGAGTCCTTGGATTGATCATTTCTTCAGGCCCTCTCTCTCAACCCTTACTGCGATCGCAAGACCCAGCCCAGGAGTACCAGGCTCCAGGAAAGGATCCAAGATCATGCCTGTGCTACCATAGCAACTGCCTAAATCACAGCTGAAGCAATGACATCATAGTTCCAGCCCATTTACAGAGGGTGTCAGGAAAGAATTAACTCCTGCTTGACCAGGAAGCAAAGAGGTGTGAACCACAGCGATGCCTGAGTGAAACTGGAGGTGTGGGCTGAGGGGGCAGTCCGTAGGTCTCTGTTATGCCTGCTGTGGTGAGAGCAGACAGTGCCCTGGAGACAGTCTGGCGAAATGACCTTCTGTCTGATTCCTTCTGGCTCTGGGGAAGCAGCAGTGTCCTCTGGCATTCGCAAATTTTCTTGGCGATACCTCTAACCCCAGCATTTGGGGCTCATCCTGGAAGTCCTCACATACCCTGGCTGGGATCAAGTTATCCCCAAATCTGCCTCCTCCTTCTCACTGCTCCTTGCTGCTGCCATGGAGTTCTGTCAAGCAGCAGGATGCTCCAGCCGGGCTGGGCAGCTGTGCTGGCCCCAAGGGGGGTTTTGCCACAAGGAGCAAACCCCGTGTGAAATCCACTGACCCCCTGATGTGTACGCTCTAGGGCAGACAGCCGGGATGCCAAAGGGCTGGGCTTCCTCGACTCCCACTTGCGCTACCCACATCCACCTGGGCACCTAATAAGTGGAATAGACTCTGACCCCTAGCTCATCACCTCGGTAACAGTGATTACTGACTGGTGCAGGCCTTCATTGCTTGACGAAGGCCAAAGCTGGTTGGTGCCCCTTGTAGTTGGCAGAAGTTGGTAGATGGTGCTTTTCCTCCTGTGCACTAGTATGTCCCTGTGAAGGGTGGTGGGGGCAGGGGGGAAGGAATTGGTTTGTTCATAGCCTGCGAAGCAGATAGAAGGGCAGGTTGCTTACACCTCACATGCGCCCATCCCAGGCAGGTGGCTCATGGCTGCTCCCAGCACTCGCTGGTATCATGTTCTTTCGGTGCCACTTCCAGCGTTCGGTGGAACCCCCTCACCACCACAGCCATGCAGAGCTCAGGAGCTTTTCCTTGGCTTCAGCTGAAATTTCTGGTCTAGCTTGCCTAGGCTCCCAGTAATGACCTTGCATCTTGCTCACTTCTGCTCCACTCCCATGGTGCCACATGTTCATACCCACCTCATCCAGGCTCCAAACTTCCCCACCTCCGGAGTCAGCCCCTCCTGGCCCTGCTCTGGCTGAAGGTCCCTGGTATGCATATATCAGAGCCACGTAGAGCAGGGCTTCCCTTCCTTTTCTGCTGACAGAAATTGGAGTGTGGGATGGGCGCAGTTCTGGGTGCAGACAGGCTACTGTCCCCTGCTCCAAGGGGTACCTCTGGATTGAGGACCCCAGAGTTAAATGTGAGTTCAGCTGGGGTGAATGGTTTCTCCCCACAGTCCTACAGAGAAAGCCTGTCCTGTTCTCAATCTGGTGCCTCTGAATCCCTGCTGAAAACCCACTGGTTCCTTCTGCTGTTGCCTTGCACTGCTTGAACCAGTCTGTAATCATCATTTGGTGGGTGGAGAGAAGACAAGGGGGCAGGTCCCACCTAGCATGTCCACAGTGGGCAGGCAGAAAGCGTGTTCCCCTGCAGGTAGTAATCAGAACTAAAAGCCAGGCAGAATGGGCAGGGAAGAGGGAGCCACGTCCCCATTGCTCCTCATTTACAGATGATATTTATGTTGGAGACCCGGCTGCCTTCTCCAGTGAAGAAAGACTCAAGTCATATTATCTATTCACAGATTCATGGATTGCAAGTCTAGAAGAAACCGCTGTGATAATTTTATCTGAGCTTCTGTATAATACAGGCTATGGGAATTTTCTGAATTAATTCTCATTTGAATTACAGGAGATTTTAGAACAAATCTGATCTTGCTTTGACAATTTTCAATGATGCAGAATCTACCCCAGCCTTTTGCAAGGTTGTCCAATGGCTATTACTTTCACTGTTCAGAATTTACACCATATATTTTGTCTAAAGTTGTCAGGCTTCATTTTCCATCCATTGAATCTGGTTACACTTTTGCCAGCTACTTTGAAAAGCATCCTGTTACTAAATACCTGCTTCTTGTGGGACTATGTAGACCAGGGGTGGGCAATTATTTCAGCTGGAGGGCCACCGAATAACTTTTGGTGAGCTGTTGAGGGCCACATGGGTAGCCTGGCTCCTTAACAGATGCCCCACCCCTGCACCATGCTGGAACTGGAAGTCCCATCCCCTAATCCCTGACCTTTGCTACTGGAAGTCCCCATCCCCCCCTCCTCATCTTTTGGGAGGAGTGTTTGTCATCTTGGAACCTGAAATGTTGCAAACTCTCACACTGAACCTCTTCCTCCAATGAACTGTTCTGCAGAACCAGCTGCTAGATGTGGGGTGAAGCACTTAGCGTTACCAGTGATGGGGCCCCAAGGATGGCTCCAGACACTGAAGGTGTGCTCTGCATGCACTGGCTCCGTCAGCACCAGAGCCGGGATTGGACAGCTCTCCTTGAGTAGCTGGTCACCTTCTCCAAGGAGCGGCTCAAGAGGAGAATTGGACCTGGCACTGTGAGTACTGCAGGATGTGACAGGCCTTGGAGTGAGAGGACCACAAGGACCGTGGAGGGCACCACGCCCTCCTGCAGAGGCAGGTGGAAGCCCAGGATGGGCTGGTGGCAGCCCAGGAGGGCCAGCGTGACATGGTGCTCCTAGCAGCAGCCACTGGTAAGGAGGACAAACACATTGTTGACGTTGTGCTGGCCACCAGTGCTGGCAGTGTCTATCACTATGCCTGGCATCTGTGCCCTGGCCCCGGCTCTGGCTGGCCCCTGGCAACCACCTACGAACCTGCCTCAGGCCCCTCAGTGGGGATGGCAGTAGGTGCAGTGCCACCCACAGTGGGCAGGGCCCCCTACCCCTGCTCCAGATCCTGGCCCCCTGGTGCTGGGGCTCCCTGCTTTGCTCCCCACCCACTGCTTGCCCCAGCTCTGTGGAGGAGGCGGGGATTGTTGCTATCCTTGTCCAATCCTTGCCCTGCTGCACAGAACAGCTGGCCAGAAGTCTGCCATCAGAGGACAACTGGGTGGTTTCTTAGAATGGAAAACTGACATTTTGACAACAAATTCCCCAAGATTGCTATGCAATTTCTTTTAATTTAAATGGAGGAGGTTTGTTTTCACAATTTTTTAAAGAGAAGTCCCATCTCCAACCAGGCCTGCAGCTGTGTTAACCACAGGAAATGCTTATAGGTGAGAAGTGTGAGATAAGAGTGACCTGGTGATGTTTTCCCAAAGCCTGTATCTAACAAAGGATTCAACCACACAAAATAGTACTGAAGTCTGCATGACGCAAAGTCTCACAAGGCTGCAGAGGTTGGTCCCTACACTATGGCATGTTCAAACCCTGCCTAATCATGCTCCGGCCCATTAAGGACATTAGTGAGTATAATCAGGGCTTATCTCTGGCGTGCTTTCACCTGTTTTCACTCCCTCAGAGAGCAAGTGCTGGTGATGAACCTGAAGTGGCCTCTCTGGGGACCTTCCACATTTGGAGTGTTTTCCCAGGCATGGATGAACAGAGCATGGAAAGGCCAGGTCCAGGCCTCTGGCACCAGGACCTGCCACCATAGCAATGCTAACAAGGGCAAATGGCTCCCAGACCCCAACTGAACCTATGTCAGCAGGATCCTTTGGTGAGGGGTTGCTAACTTGGGCATTTTCCTTAACATCAGACAAGCTGGCAGCCTTAATTCTGGTCTTGCTCAAGAGCTCAACCAGAGGTTTGGTCAAGATGATGTGCATTCCAGTAATGCTCATAAACCTTGTCTGAGATCAGGGATCCACTGGGCTATACAGACATATAGAACAAAGGACTGGAGGGGACTGCAGAGGGAGGGCAGGGAAGATCACTGAGTCCAGATTCCAGCATTCACAGGCAACCATGCCAAAGCGTGTGCAAGAACAAAGTAAGGGATCATCCCTAATAACGTAAGCAGACAGAGGTCTCACCAATACAACACTGCTTTGCTGGCAGAATTCTAGTTCTGGATGTGTTCAGGTCTGAAGCTGCTTTGCGGCAGCACAATCCTTTTGTCTGATGACAGATTAATCCTGCCTCCGCCAATGTGGCATTTGTACAGGCCCAGCTATGTTCAACCTTCTGACTTAGGCATGAGCCTGGGAAGCTGAAGAGCTGGGCTGCATTCCTACCTGTGCCCCATGCACTTTGTTTGCCCTATGGGTTCTTACTGTGAATGCTTCGATGGCTCTTTCAATTTGGGCATGGGAGCCACCAGGGCCAAATGGGCCCCACCCTCAGTGGGGGCCTCCACATGCTAGTCGAGCACAAATAACTACCTTTACAGCTTTTCTCAAGTGACTGCTCCTGATCCCTAGATGCTGCAAGGTGGGCTTGATGTCAATCTCCAGAGGGACAGCAGGGTGGGGCAGTGGCACTGCCTGATCCTTCATGGTGAACCCCAGCTTGCTGTTAAGTAGATGACATGGTGCTCAGAGGGCTCCTTTCTGGACTCTGTAATTCATTTCAGCTCCTCTGTTGGAGGGAAATCCACTCTGCACTCTGGAGTCAATACCTGCAGGAGAAAGGAGATGGGGAGCTGCGTGGTGAGCTTCGGGTAAATCATGCCAGATACAGAAAACAGTGGAACTAGGGGCCATGGCATCAGGACAGTAACCAGCACATTGACCTCTGTGTTATTGCTGGCCTGTTACTTTAAACCTAGGGTGCAGGCTGTTACTTTAACTTTTGCTTCATGCCTTTGACAGTATAATTAGGGCAGCATCAACGTGTATTAGCATGGAATCTGTCATCTCTGAGACCAAATTTACAGGGGGAAAGGGAAGTCAAAGGCAAAGGAACTCATATAATACACTTAATGATAATTATTTGATCTCCCTTAAAATAATTAGAGTCCCAGCTGTTTAATCCCTTATAAATTAACATTAAAAATGATGGGTGGCTAGGCTCCCACTCCCCCAACAGACACACCTCTTGGCCTAGCACAGAGAAGGGGGAAGACACAGGGAAAATGAGTAGGAGGCAGATGACAAATCACGTGGAGGTGCCATGGACAAAGCTGAGCTGGTGTGTGTATATAATGTTGTCATCATCAGGGTGTCTCAGGTTCTCAAACAGATTCACTTTGAACATCCCTGAGCAGGCTGGGGTATTCTCCCTGTTGCAAAGCTGTGGATCTGGGTCAATGACCCACATCTTTTTTCATCTCTGAGGTGACTAAAGAGCACTCAGGCACCCAAGTGCAGTCCTATTCCCTCCCCCGCACCCAAGTCCTAAAACACCATTAGTGGGTCAACTGCTTTAACATGCCTTCATCTGGGCAATTGTACACCCATCCTATCCCTACGCAGGACTTGGAGCAAAGGAGACAGGGCCCAATTTCAACTGACTCTGAGGATGCTGCTTTGTAATGGAGGGAAGGTAGGCAGCAGGGTGATCAAGATGCCCACTTTGTGCTGCCCCCTTGCTCCCCGGTGTTGTAGCAGCCAGTTTAAACACCCCTTTACCTAGGTGTATCCATAGGGAAGGGAGCAGACAGCATTGCCAGCAGTGCTGGTGAAGTGGCCCAGTGTTGTGTCAGGCCAGCCTGTCTTATGCCCAGGTGCTCTCCTTCTTGCCTAGTTTTCTTGAAGCCAGCAAGAGAGCCCCTCTTGCCTGTATAGAGCTCACCAGCATAGACCCCTGCTCAGAGGAGGGGCACTGCTACATGGTATCAGGTGGCCACAGCAGAGGCAATTCTGCCTTAGCTCTGGCATCAGCTGCCTTCAGAAAACTCTGAGCTACATGCTCAGGTCTAAGGTCCTGATACTGGTAGGCTCAGCTGCAGGGATGCCTCCAGTACCAAGTGACCACATTCTCTTCAGTGCCTTGGGTCTCCCCAGTATAGCCTGGGCCTTGTTCTTATGGGCAACAGTGGTGCCTGCTGCCAGGGGTGGGGCACATGAGCTGCTGGGAATGACCCTGGGAACTCAGGCACCACGGTGCTGTAGTTGTAAGGAATAACTCCCTTTTTGAGGTCTGACATGATGACATCAAAAGGAAGTTGTCAGCTATCTATGTGTGTGTTAGTTGTTGCAAGAAAGCCCTTTTGAGAGCAAGAAGTCTCCCTGACCTTTTCCTGAGCTATGAGATAGCACATGGTGTCAGAAGTGGCTGAATCCTGCCAATAGGACCACAAACATCAGTCAGCCTTTGAGTGATTCCCAAAGGACAGACCAAGCTCCAGTAGCAGCTGAGTCCAGCTCAGAGCAGAGGCTGGCTGCAGAGACAATGCAGGCAGCTACAGTTACGTTACCAGAACAGTTTGATTTCCAATCCCCAGGAATGTGACCTACATGGATCAAACATTTTAAACACTTCAGGGAAATGTCAGGTCTGGACAAAAACTCTAAATCTTACCAATTGAGCACTCTCATCTACCCAAAGGGGGAACAGGCTGATGAAATTCTGATGGCATTGCCTCTTACAAATGCAGAGAAAAAGTACTATTCTGATCTGTTAGAGGCACTAACTGAACATTTTTGGGTAAAAGAAATGTGATTTAAGAATAAGCTAGATTCAGTCTCTGTAACCAGGAGCCTTCAGAACCTGTGAACAGCTTTATTACATCTTTGCATACATTGGCTGAATCTTGCCAGTATGGAGATCTCAGGGAAGAACTAATTAGGCACTGCTTTAGTTGCGGGTCCTCATGATGAATAGCTCTCACAAAGACCACAGCTGGACCCTGACTTACTCCAGGAGGCTGTAATACAAGCCCATCAATCAGAGTTAGTTAAGCAGCAACAAAGGAAATCAGATGCAATGCACATTGTCAAGAAACTACAATAAAAAATAAATAGAATTGACATGCACAATGAACAAAGGGAGTGGTCCTCCCAGCACCCACAGCAACAGCCAAGTGGCAAAGGGGTCAATTCTGCAGGTTTGGTAAAATCTCTGGACATAGCTATGCTAGATGTCCTGCTAAGGAAGAGATATATCAGTAATGTAAAAAAAAAGGTCACTACACTTCAGTATGTTGCTCAACCACAGGAGTCCATGAAGTCATAGAACAACAATGAGGATTGTACTGTGTTATTAGAAGAACCACAGAGTCTTCATCAGACCCAGGAATCTGGATGACAGAAATACAGCTCAATGGACAGCCAATTCCATTTAAAATTAATACAGGAGTGACAGTTTCAGCTATACCTGATACTTATTACAGCCAACATAGGGATAGGATCCTCCTTTCTCCTTCTAAAAGATTAGGAGGACCAGGTGAAATTCCCTTTAAAGTACTGTGCCAAAAAAGACATATTCTTCCTTCAGTGGAACACACCTTGGCTCAACTTGCAGGAGCCAAGATCTTCACGAAATTGGATGCTAAGGCAGGGTTCTGGCAGATTATCCTAGCTGTTGAATCATCCAAACTAACAACTTTTATTACTCCATTTGAACAATTGCAATGGTTACCTTTCGGGATCTCATCAGCTCCTGTATTATTTCAGCTTTAGATGTCACAGATACTGGATGGCCTAGAAGGTGTTCTTTGTCATGCCGATGACGTTTAAAAGATTGGATGCAACACAGAAAACTCCCAAAAGCCAGAATTAAACTTAATGAAACGTATACTTTTGCTACCTCTCAACTCATGTTTGTGGGACACTGGATTACACCACAAAGAATCCAACCAGATCCAGCAAAAGTTGCAGCTATTAAGGGGTTACCAGAACCCAAAGATGTCCCAGAATTACACAGATTTTTAGGAATGGCCACATACTTGGGCCTTTTTGTGCCAGACCTGGCAAAAATAACAAAACCTGTAAAAGACCTTTTAAGTGACAAGAACATAGGGCTCTGGAGTGTACTACAATGGTCAGCCCTCAGTGGGATCAAATCAATACTCAGCTCATCCCTGATGCTAGCCCAAATGATTTTGCATGAGAAACATGTATAGCAGCAAATGCTTCATCCTGTGGACTTGGAGCAGTGTTACAACACTGTCAAGAAGCTGGCCATTGGGGCTCTATTGCCTTTCTGCCAAGAGCACTTGTTCCGCCTGGAATTCAATATGCATAAATAAAAAAATCACTAGCAGTTACAGGGACATGTGAGTGACTCAGAACTTTCCTTGTAGGCCTAAATTTTACTTTACAAATGGATCATAAGCCACTTGTGCCCCTGTTAGGAGACAAACTTCTCAATAAACTCCCACTGAGAATCCATAGATTTCACCTCAGGATGCTGTGCTTTACCTACAATATTGTACACATACCTGGAAAAGGGATACAGACAGCCGATACTCTTTCCAGGGCACCATTACAGACACCACTGTCTCTGGAAGAACTCTGCCAAGAGCGAGATTTCACTGTTTAGGTGAACCTATTGCAGAGGGGATACCCATTAGGGCTGTGCGAAATTTCACCAGCCATTTAGTTTTGACACTGTTTTGACTCATTTCGAGGTTGAAACAGAAAAATTGAAATGAAACAAAGGGTGTCGAAACAGCCTCGAAACAAAACAAGGCTAGTCAAAACGTTCGACCATAGCGCTGGGGATGGGAAGTCATTCCAGCTAGGCTGACTTCCCATCACTGGTGCTAGATCGCTGGGCTGAGTCCCTGTCCCTGGCCGATCTAGCGAAAGATCGAAACAGAGTTGAAACAGCCTTACTGTTTTGATGAAGCAAAACAGAACAGCTGTTTCGAATTGAAATGAGGTTCAATATGAAATGCTGTTCTGTCCAAACCTCAAAACTCAAGGCAAAACGGAACGGTGCCATTTTGCACAGCCCTAATACCCATATCTGTTTCGTCACAGACGAGGATCCAGGAAGCTCAAGAAGCTGATCCTTTCTGTCAAAAAATAAAGAAGTATTCCTTAGAACACGGATGGGCAAAATATGTCCCGCAGGATGAATCTGGCCTGCCAGGTGATTTCATCTGGCCCGCAGGCAGGTGCCCACCAATTAATTGTATCCCACCCAGCCCATGGCTGCCTGCCCACTCTTGCCAGGACAGCATGCTGCACTCCCATCCTTGAGAGCCCCAGCCCCAGCCCTGGCCAGCACACAGCTTCTAGGCAGGGCCACTGCTGCTGCTCCTGGCGAAACTTCCCCAGCAGCTCCTCACCACCCTGCTGCAGTGCTCTAGGCAGCAGGTAGGGAAGTACCAGGGGGTGGGGAGAAGCTGCATCTGGGTAGGGGCCAGGGCCCATGTCTAGTGAGGGTAATGGGAGTGGGGTTACTATATTTCCAGTTCCAAAAAAGAGGACACCTGTTGGGGGGGTGGAGGCGTGGGGGAAGAAAGGAGGGCAGAGGATGATTGTTGGGGGGAGGGGGCGTTTCTAACTGTTACAGTAAATAACAAACAATGTTATTGCCTCAGAAATTTAATGAGAAACAAAAATAAATGGAAAGAAATTTTAAAATGTACTTTTTTACATACTGTCAGTCCTCCCCTGTGCTTCTTCCGGTCATGTCCATGCATACTTCTCTGTAGAGTTGATCTTTCTCAGCAATTGTCAATTGCTCATCAAGTAGCCATGAAAATAGGGTTACCATATTTCCAATTGCAAATTCTCTGATAAAAAATCTGAATTCACTGATTAAAAAACCCCAAACCCACATTTTTGGGGGATTAAATTGAAACACCACTATACACATACACACACACACACACAGAGTAATACATATAATATGAGAATATATATATTCTAATATTATAAAAGCCTAAGTCCGTCTGTTTATCTGTCCGTAATGCTTTATTTGCACTCTGACAGCTGTCTCGGCAGCCGATCAGAGTGCACTACATAGACAGGGACAGACAGCGGAGTGCCACCCTGATGGTGGGGACTGAGGGGCTGGAGGGGAGGGGGGTGGTGGGGACCAGAGCACCATCATAGCAGAGGGATGGAGCTGGGTCTGCTCCTTGGAGCCAGGGGCCAGCGCCCATGCCCCCAACAACAGCTGGCAGGGAGGGGAAGTAGCGGGAAACATAGAAGGGAGGGAGGGAGAGGAGCAGGAAGGAGAGGGGGGGTTATTGGTGGCTGTGCCCTGCTGCCACTGTAGTCGCAGCCGCGGTAGCGGGCCCTGGCCTGAAGCAGCAAGAGGGAGGCAGGAAGCGGCCCTGGCCCCAGCTCTGACCCGAAGTGGCGGGGGGAGGTGGGGAATGGCCCCGACCTAAAGCAGTGGGGGGAGCCAGAGAATGGCCCAGGCCTTGGCCCCAGCCCGAAGTGGCAGGGGTGGCCCTGGCCTCAGCCCAAAGCAGAGGGGGCAGGCAGGGAACGGCCCTGGCCCCAGCCCGAAGCAGCGGTGGGGGCGGGGGGACAGGGAGCAGCCCAGGCCCCGGCCCAAAGCAGGGGCGGGGAAGGGGGAACAGCCCTGGCCTGAAGCGGTGGGGAGGAGGCTGGGAGCGCCCCAGGCTCCATCCATAGCCCTCGCCCAAAGAGGCGTGGGGAACAGCTCAGGCTCCAGCCCTGGCCCTGGCCCAAAGCAGCAGGGGAGGGGGGAAATGGCCCATGTCCCAGTCACAGCCACTGCCCGAAGCAGCAGGGGGAGGGGAGCAGTCCTGGCCCCAGCCCCAGCCTGACGTTGGGAGGAGAAAAGGGATGCAGGCCTCTGTCTCTCCCCCACCCCTCCCCTGTCATTCTTGATGGGTAATTTGCTAGTATATATATTTTGTTGTCAATTTAACACAATGTTTTATTGATTTATTTATAATTTTAAAGCAATTTGGAAGTCTACTAGTGCCTCAGTTATTATAATAAAATAGATTCTAAATGCCTATAAGTTTTACTTTTTTTTAAACAGAAAATGAGAGCTTCCCCGCCTTCTTTGCTCAACAGGATGTGAGTCCACCTGCTGCTGTGTCCCCCCTGCTGGTTTGTAGCACTGAGCAGTCCTGAGTGATAAACCAGTGCCCTGCCCCTGCCCATAGTGGTGCCCTTCAGTCCCAATTCAAATTCGCCACCCCACTCTGGGCTCTGCTGGTAACCCTCAGCTGCCACCCACAGCCCCCTGCCTCCTCAAGACCCTGCCAGGTCCCCTCAGTCCCAGTTCCCTGGCTCTTCCCTCTAGGCTCTGCTGGTGCCCCTCCCTCCAGCCCCCATGCCCTGCCGCTGCAGGTGCAGCTCCAGTGCCCTGCCACACACACACATGCACACACACACACAGCCCCTCACCCCAGTCTGGGGACCCCGGACAATCCAAAACCCCCACCTTCCAGCTTACGTCTTTCCAGGTGCTCGTCTGGGGGAGCTCCCATACCATGCCTGGTTGTCCGCATCTGCATTCAGACATCCACATCTGAATGCAGGCACAGACAAACATGACCCCTGCCCCCTGCCTCCTTTGCTGAAGTAGTGCTGCCTCTTCTGTATTTTTCCACAATAAACTGAAAACTCGGGTCCTGAATTCAGCTCCCGATCGCACAGGTACATATGCACGTGCTAGGAATTCTGGGAAATGTCATTCTACCTAGTGGTGGCCATGTTGAAAATGGACCAGGGGAGGAAATCCTGGACATTTTGCCTGCATTTAAAAAACCTGCCCAGACGCAGCACAGGGGCCCAGAAAAGAGGACATGCCTAGTAGGCCTGTGCAAAGTGGCTAGTATTCGCTTCAGATTCGGATTCGGCCGATTCGGGGGACAGTGATTTGATTCAGTGATTCGAATCAGTGTCCTGATTCGATCTGGCCCAGTCTGATTTGGAGATTCAGCAGCAGCCAAATCTCTGAATCAGTCAGGCTAGGCCCATCTCCCGCCCCTCTCCCAGCTCAGCAATGGCTGCTCTGCCCACCCCAGCTCCCAGCACTTGGGCGCAACTGTGGGGGGACCGGGGGAGCAGGGCAGGGGGTTGAGAGGGCTCGTGCAGAGCCCCCCATGCAGCGTGGGGGAGTGGGGGCATTCAGGATTGCCGCCCACCCAGCAGCACCCAGTGAGCACCAGGGCTTTTTTTTTAAGTACTGAGTCGGGGCAGGCAGGGGCAGCCATGGCGGGGGCTGGGGGAGAAGGCAGGAATCAAGGGGGCTGGGGGAGATTGTGGGGGCTGGCAGGGGTCTTCCCATGGTTCCCCGTCCCCCCTCCTCCAGCCCCCTAGTACTTACCAGCTCAGAGTGGCTGCAGCTCCCTACTGCAGCAGGTGGGGACTGTCCAAATCATCAAAGCTCTCTGAATCTTTGGAAAAGATAGAGCTTTGAATCAATTCAGACCTTTAAATTGGTCCCCGATACAATTTGGATTTGGAGATTCGGCCACTGAATTGGGCTGAATCTCCTCTGAATTGAATCACCGCCCAAAGCTTCACACAGCCCTAATGTCTAGGAAAACCTGGACATATGGTAACCCTAGATGGGAGTGCAGAGCCTGGGTCGGCCCAGTTCCATCACACGGGGCTTCCCATGGCTCACATGCAGATCCCACCAGGGGAAACCTTGCATGATGGGGTCGATGGACTTTGCTGCTCCCTGCTACCACATACAGTTCCTGGGACTCTGTCAGAAATGGTGGGAAGCCCTGCATGATGGTGCCTGGCCAGCGTGGTCCTGCTCCCAGCTTCCCGGAGAAGTCCCAGAAGCAGCACGTGTCAGGAGGGAGGGGGGCCAGGCTGCTGGCTCCATCGTGTGGGGTTCTCCCCTCACAGTCATGAGCACCTGAAGAGCTGCCACTTGCTGCTGCTGCTTCCACTGGTGGCAGGGGCTGTGTGCTACGGGGAGGACGTGTATGAAGGGAGGCACACCCCCCACACCCACACCCTCCCTTACATCACCCCACACATTCTCCCATAAATCCCACACACCCCCACACACATGCACCCCCACACACAATATACAAGAATAAGACTTTTTTTTGAGTTATTATGCAATGATCTCTATATACACTACATAAACACATGTATTAAAATTAAAATATATTATTGTAGATGTTTGATTTTTAGCTTATGATTTTTTTCCATTTCCAAAATGGCAACTCCCCCGCCCTCCCAAAAGTAGTACTTCTGGAGGCAAGGGAAGGGATTTCTGGTGGCAAAGATCAAGGGTTAGGGGCAGGACTTCCAGTCTCAAGATGACAACCAAGGGATGGGGCACCTGTCAAGGAGCAGGGCTACCCTTGTGGCCCTTGACAGCTCACTAAAACTCATTAAGTGGCCCTGCAGCTGAAATAATTGCCCACCCCTACCTCAGAAGAATAGACTCAAGTAAGATTCAAAGACTGAGAGCTAGCAAGGTACCAACAAGAAAAACTCAATCTCCATGTTGTTAGGGATTTAGTCATGTTCCACAACAGAGTCCTGATACTTCCATTCTATGCCAGAAAATCCTAAAGAAGATTCATGAAACTTATCAGGGCTTCATGATGTTAAGGAGGAGAGTGGATCCGGCTAACTACAGGCCCATTAGCTTGACTTCTAGCCTAGGGAAGATCTTAGAAAAGTTTATTAAGGAGGCCATCCTTGATGGACTGGCCCAGGCTAACATCCTAAGGGATAGCCAGCACGGGTTTGTTGCGGGTAGGTCTTGTTTGACCAATCTCATTTCCTTCTACGACCAGGTGACCTATCACCTGGACAAGGGAGAAGAGATTGATGTCATATATCTTGACTTCAAAAAAGCTTTTGATCTGGTGTCCCATGATCACCTCTTGGCCAAACTGGCCAGCTGTGGCCTTGGCTCCACCACGATCCGCTGGCTGGGAAACTGGCTCCGTGGTCGGACCCAGAGGGTTGTAATCGATGGCAGTCACTCATCGTGGTGCCCTGTGACCAGTGGGGTCCATCAAGGCTCTGTCCTTGGATCCATACTGTTCAACATCTTCATTAATGACGTGGACATTGGAGTCAGGAGTGGACTGGCCAAGTTTGCCGATGACACCAAACTTTGGGGCAAAGCATCCACGCCAGAAGATAGGCGGGTGATCCAGGCTGACCTGGACAAGCTCAGCAAATGGCAGACGAGAACCTCATGGTGTTTAACACCGAAAAATGCAAGGTTCTCCACCGTGGGAGGAAAAATCTGCAGCTTCCTTATAGGCTCGGCAGTGCTACGTTGGATAGCACTACAGAAGAAAGAGACTTGGGGGTCATCATCGACCACAAGACGAACATGAGCCTGCAATGCGATGCTGCAGCTAATAAAGCGACCAAAACGCTGGCTTGCATCCATAGATGCTTCTCGAGCAAATCCCGGGACGTCATTCTCCCCTTGTACTCGGCCTTGGTGAGGCCGCAGCTGGAGTACTGCGTCCAGTTTTGGGCTCCACAATTCAAAAAGGATGTGGAGAAGCTTGAGAGAGTCCAGAGGAGAGCCACGCGCATGATCAGAGGTCAGGAAAACAGATCTTATGATGATAGGCTGAGAGCCATGGGACTCTTTAGCCTGGAAAAGTGCCGGCTCAGGGGTGATCTGATGGCCACCTATAAGTTTATCAGGGATGACCACCAGGATCTGGGGGAACATTTGTTCACCAGAGCGCCCCAAGGGATGACTAGGTCGAACGGTCACAGACTCCTGCAAGACCGTTTCAGGCTGGACATAAGGAAGAATTTCTTTACTGTCCGAGCCCCCCAAGGTCTGGAACAGTCTGCCAGCGGAGGTGGTTCAAGCACCTACACTGAACACCTTCAAGAGTAAATTGGATGCTTATCTTGCTGGGATCCTATGACCCCAGCTGACTTCCTGCCCTTTGGGCAGGGGGCTGGACTCGATGATCTCCCGAGGTCCCTTGCAGCCCTAATGTCTATGAAATCTATGAAATCTATGAAAGCCAGGGCTCATCAGGCAATTTGGTGGTCCTTTTGAGAGCAAGAAGTCTCCCTGCTTTTTCCTGAGCTATGAGATAGCACAGATGCAAACCACTTTCTCACAACCACTCTGGAAACAGGTCTTCTCTGGCAATGTCATCCTGCCAGGGCCCCAGGCTGGGTCAGGGCTAGACTGGGGCTAACAGTTTGTGCCTGCCACCTGACTCTCTCAAGGGGAAGAGGAACCTGGGCTGACTGTCCACCCCACCCCATGAAATCTCAGCCAGTGGGTCCTCTCACTTCCTCTACTTTGTCATCCTGCTTGAAGCCTTTGTCATCCTGCTTGAATTCCTGGTCTGGGCAGTTGGTATGAGTCAGGGTAGCCCTGGGGCATCTGGGATATTTTCTCTCGCCTCTGGTTCAGTGGAGATCCTTTTCACTCTGACTCACCACCCAGCCTGTTACCCACACAACCTGGGTCAGATTTCCCATGGGGAGTTCACTGCCATTTGGCTGTGCTGGGCCAGACTAAGACAGATCCAGTGGCGATAAGGATTTGCCCAGATCTGCTACCTCCAAGGCAGCAGGTCACTGATGGCCCTAGGGAATCAGCTGTGCTTCACAGAGGACCTATCAAACTCTGACATCTGTCAGCTTTGCCTGCTGTCATGTTCCCATGACCTGGCCACATGGTCACTGGACACATTTCAGGGAGCTGGAGGGTGAGCAGGAGCACATCTTTACCCATGCTCTGGGGTGAGGGGTGGAGTGTGCTTTATTTTGAGCGTCTTCAAGAGCCGCTATAATGGAAGTGCCCACATCTTCACATGTATTCAGTGTCCCATGCTTCAAAATGGTGGTGGGGGCACTTGAATAGAAGGCACAGACAGAAGTGACATTTTTTTATGAAATCTGGCCACAGAAATCAGTCTATAGCCATGACCAAACACAAGTGCATGGCTGCAGACTGCTTCAAAAATGGCCAATCAAGCAAAAATCTGAATCATTATTGCATGATGGGTGAGATGAAGATGTTTCAAAACAGAGTGTTTTCTGTACCTTGTGGCTGCACTGCCTCCAAGCCAGTGGCTGTTTTCAGAATGGGAAGGGGAACGGGAGCAGAGGGAGTTCAGTCTGGGGGGTTTTCAGCCCCCGCTGGAGGGTGGGGTGAGTGTATTGGAGCCCCCCTGAGGTGGCTGGATGGAGAGAATGAGCCTCTTCTGCCCCCTTTCCCCTTCCCATTCTGAAAACAGCACCAGGCTGAGGGGGAGGAGAGGCCATTACTAGGGAAACCCACTACAGGCTCCCAGCCAGCAGCTAGATGTCCCTCTCCCCTGGAACCAAATCCTCATCCCCGCTGGATCTGTCTTAGTCTGGCCCAGCACAGCCAAATGGCAGTGAACTCCCCATGGGAAATCTGACCCAGGTTGTGTGGGTAACAGGCTGGGTGGTGAGTCAGGGTGAAAAGGATCTCCACTGAACCAGAAGCTGTGGGAGCTGCACTTCTGTCTCTGCCCTAAAGCTCATTTGATGAGCTTTAGTTAAAGTGCCCCTGCTGCCATTTTGAAATTGGAAACACTGAATGCACATGATGCAAAGGCACTGAGGTGATTAATCAAGTCTGCTCTGATGTATGCTAATTAGCATGTGTCAGACCACACATCCAGTACATGTATAGGTGCCCTCCGCGCATCTTCTGTGCATTCAACAGCTGCATATCCTGGCAATGAAGCCTCCAAAATGTAACCAGCTGACCTGAGCTGAGAACATTCTGTGCTTCGGTAGCACAAGGCTCCTGGGCGAGGACTGTGCTGGATGTAGCAGAGCCCTTGGGGGCAGCTGAAGGAGCTGATGTACATCAGCAAAAGCCAGAGAAAAACCAATAAAACTGCATCTCCTGGAGCAGGGCTGGATTCTCAGATCTCAGTTTGTACATTCCAGCTCCCAAAGCAGGTCCCCATATACACCCCTGCCCACAGCCCTGTATGTGTCTAGACATCCACATGCCCCAAAGCCCCGTATAGATTCACATTAATTACAAAAGAGGCAGAAATAAAATTTATACCCAACGAGCGGGGAACTGAGTGCTTTGGGTGCACAAGTGCCCAGGACTGGGGACTGTTGCAGCCACCGGGAGGTACCTTCTCTGAGCTGGAAACAAAGACAGAGCATGCACCACGTGTACTGTCAGCTACTTGTGGGGTCTCACTTTCTCCATCCAAGTGCATTGCCTCATATGCATGTTGAATTTCAGCTGACATTGTCTTGCCTAATTGCCTTGTTCTTTCATATTGTTCTGAGGTTCCCCCAGCTCTTCCTGCCTTGCCTACCAGTGCTTCTATGATAGTATGTTTCTACTCCCTTATCTCTGCCAATATCCGCAAGTAGATTTCTCCCTCTCTTCACCTCCTCCAGGTTACTTTCTGCATGAGGTATCTGCTGCTCCAAGTGCTATACTTTAGGTCAGGGGTAGGCAATGTTTTTTGGCCGGAGTGCCGAAAACCCCCACAATGCCTACCTTGGAAGGTGCTGGAGTGCCACTGTTCAGCCTCCACAAGAGAAGGATCTGGTGGCCGTCTGCAAACTGGGCAAGGGGGACTAGCAGGCTATGGGAGAGTCCCTGTTCCCCTGAGCACTACCGGGAGTAACAAGGAATAACAGCCATAAGTTGACTGAGGCTAAACATCAGGAGGGGCTACTTCACTGTCAGGGCAGCTGGGATCTGGAACCAACTTCCAAGGGAAGTAGTGCTCGCTCCTACCCTGGGGGTCTTCAAAAGGAGGCTGGATAATCACCTAGCTGGGGTCGTTTGACCCCAATACTCTTTCCTACCATGGCGGGGGGTTGGACTTGATGATCTGCTCAGGTCCCTTCCAACCCTACCAACTATGAAACTATCCTCAACTGGTATGAATTGGTCTCACACCACTATAGTCACAGGCAATGAACAGACGTCTGATTTGCCCTGGGAGAATCCATTTTCTGCTGGAACAATTTGGGACCTATCAGATGTCCATTTCCATTGTTCCAGGGCAGTTCCTGAAAAGGTTTGCAGGACAACCTCTGCTAACAGTTTGTCCCAGAATATCTCACAGTGCATGTGAACTGGTGTCCCAGGAATGCATCACTGGATGAATGTTAGAAAAGCAGCAGTGCATTCAGCTGTTCACTAAACCCCGACTGGAAGGGTGACTTGTGTACAGGTCAGTCTTGTGACTTCTGTTCCAGGACAAACACAGGCACAACTGCTCCTGGGACAAATGGAACATCTGTTCATACCCACAGTCCATTTAGGACTGCCTGCATACCCAGCAGCCTGGCTCTGCTCCCTGCCACTATATGCAGCTTCCAGGACTCCACCAGGAAGCAGGGAGCGGGACCAAGCTGGACAGGCACCATCGTGCAGGGCTTCCCACCATTTCTGCCAGAGTCCAAGGAACTGCATGTAGTAGCAGGGAGCAGCAAAGGCCATCAGCTCCAGCATGCAAGACTTCCCCTGGTGGGATCTGCATGTGAGCCACAGGGAGCCCCATGTGATGGAACTGAGCTGACCCAGGCTCTGCACTCCCATCATCCCTGCTAGACATGGGCCTTGACCCCCACCCAGCTGCAGCTTCTCCCTGCCCCCTGGCACCTCTGTACCCACTGCCTAGAGCACTGAAGCAGGGAAATGAGGAGCTGGGGGAGCCAAGCAGTTCCACCAGCAGCAGCAGTGGAGTCCATTTGCACTGGTTGGCTGGTTGTTCCTCCACTTAGAAACTACTTCCCTTTTCTGTTAAACAACTTATTTTCTTTGGTGCCTATGATATCAAGAGCCAGGACTGTTCAACTGATGACATGCAGGCCACGTGCAGCCTGTGAAGGGTTAACTCGAGGCCCAGCAGATGTTAACTGTAGTGTGTGGGCTCCTGCCTGGCTGGGGTCTCTGGGCACCCCACCTCTCTAGCTTCTGCTTCCTGCCCCCCATTCCTAAGAGCGGACTGGTGCAGTGGGAGGGAGCCCCGAGATGATTCAATGCTGCTGGCACAGCAAGGGAGGGAGCAGGCTGCCCACAGGGCAGGGGTGCACACCCTGGAAGGGTCTGTGGCCCATGTTGTATGCAGCTCAGGGGTCTGCAGCCCATGGGATGTGCAGCTCTGTGGACCATAGAGTCTTCCAAGACAGAAAGGGTAGACAGGATATGAACTGCTAGTAGAAAAAGAAACATGAAAAATTTCACAATCGCCCTCCACAACAATCTAACTGTCACTGTTAACAGACACGACTACGTAGACTCACACAGCCCCTGCTACATATTTGTCTCTCTCATACACACATCCTCACCTACACACAGACTCACACTCTCTCCCACTCACAGATCCTCCCTGCCGCTCACCACCCAGCACTGTCACACACACACACCTCTGGGCACACTGGGCTTTTGCTCCCTTTGCCTAATCAGGGCACAGCCCTGCCTGTCTTCATCTGCTACTGAAGCAGGCTAATTACAGCCTCTGCTTGCTGCTGTTCACCTAATGAGCCTGGCTGAGGCTGGGCACAGAGTGCGCTGGAGAGGGAGTTAATGACTTTTCTTTGACTGAGCTACGGAGCCCATTACTTTTATCGCCTAATTAAATTACTCCTACCCTTTCATGCCAAGCCTGCAACATGATCCTTGGGCTTTGGGTGCAGGGGATCTGAGGATCCCTGTGTGGGGAAGCAGATCTGGGGAGTTACTGTGTGGGATAGAAACCTGGGGTCATATGAGAGCAAGGGGAAGGACCCCACAAGGAAAGGCAGGACTGGAAAAAGAGGTCAAGCAAGTGAGGCACTACAGGCTGTCAGCTGGATAAGAGGGGCAGGCAGGGTCTGGCACTTGTTCAGTGTTCTGCCCCATCTTGCACTTTTAAAGGGCACCTGCTATTTTCAGCCTAGAAACGTGAGGCTTGGGTTTGTTATGGCAGCCATGAGCACTCTCCCAGACTCTTGTCCCTGTAGACATACTGCAGCCTTCTCTGCCGTGAGGTGTGGCTTCCATACTCCTCAGGGGGATCTGCTCCCAGCCAATGCTCAGAGGTCATTATATCAGCTTGCTGGTGGAGAAGCCACATGGGGCTTTGGGAAGGGCTCTTGGCTGCTCTATGCTTGTTCCACACGCTAGGGACAGAGTGGGCCTCCTGCAAGGAGCAGCTCTTCCTCTAGGACACGGGCAGGCAATTATTTCAGGCAGAGGGCTCCTTAGTTTTGGCAAGCCATCGAGGGCTGCATGACAGGCAGCCAGGGGTAGATAAATATTCATTTTCTAAATCTTTTAGGGGCCTCGCGGACCAGATAGAATGGCCTGGCAGGCTGCATCTGACCCCCGGGCTGCTTTTTGCCCGCCCCTGCTGTAGGAGCTTGTCTCCACCAGCCGTCTCTTTCAGTTTCCAACTGTTAGCTGGTAGCACACTTGCCCTTCAGCTCAAGTAGCACAGGCTGCACCTTCCAGGAGCAGCTTTGATCCCCACCAGTTATCTGTGTAAAAGCCTGGAAGGGATCTCCCCAGCGTTACTGCAGGGAGCCAGAGGGCAGTCACGCTGCACCATCAGGGTGATAAATGTACCACGTAGAGGGTGATGAATAAGGATGACATTGGCAGCTTTCCATGAGAGCTAAAGATTACAGTACTGTGTTAAAGGCTTTTAAATGGCTTTGAGGTACAGTGTCAGCTCCTAGTGAGAATCAGTCAGTGTCACAGCAATGGTGTTGCAAGCAGCTTAGAGCACAGCATGCTGCTCAGTTCGAAGACTGTGGACACCAGCCTCAGCCCCGCACTGATCCAGATCACCAAAGAGCAGCAGAGTGGCTTTGCAGTTCAAGTGCTGTGCTGGACACTGGAAGACCAGGGCTTCTTCCCCAGGACGCTCCTGGGGCAAGCTACAGACTTCCTTTTTGCCACAGTGATACTCTGAACAATGGGGTGCCTATCTTGGGTGGAGCCTCCAGACAGAGTGTTCTTGGATGAAGCTGTAGCAGAGAAAGGAGGCCAGTGGCACCCAGAAAAATTTTGGAGCTGGTAGAAGGGACAGAGTCAGCCTGTGCTGGAAAGGGGATTCCCATGAACCCCAGGCTGCACCTAGCATATGTTGCTAGTAGGGAGTGCTGAAGGCTCAGAGCCCATAGGCCATGCTTAGGCTCTGGTCAATCCCTAACCCTAGAGCAGGGGTTTTCACCCTTTTTGGATCAGTATACCCCCAGCAGCCAGATGCGAAGCAGTGTACTCCCAGCAGCAGGGTGCAAAGCAGGGCTGGGGAGGAATGCAGCTGATTGAGGAGCAGTGGCAGCTGCTGCGCAGGAGCTTCCGCCACCTCTGCATATGACTGGGAGGGCTGTGCTTGCATGGCAGCACGGGATGGTGTGTAGCGGTGCTCCACCCCTTTTATAGGAGTGGGCTACCTGTGTCTCCTATGGGAAGGACTACCCAGGCAAGGGCCAGTCCTTCTCAGATGCATATGTGCAGATCCAGGTGGCCTCATTGTCTGGTGGGACACAATGGTGGGGTTTCTGTTTTCTGTAGGGTCTTTGTCTTCCAAATTTGGGGTTCCTGCAGGTTCTTTATCTTTCAAATGCTGGGTTTTGTCTCTGTTCCTGGGTGAGGTCTGTAGTTCCTGGGTGAGTCAATGCAAGGCAATTGTCGGGTCATTGAGTTGATGATCTGGTGGTTACTAGTCATTCAGTAGAGGCTTGCTACCGTTATGCCTCAAGCACCCTCATTCATTACCATTCATTCAGGAATTAATTTACATAGAAGGGGTAGATATGAGTCACAGTTGCAACATATTGTATAGGGCAGGGGACACAAGATGGAGGCTTGACATTACAAAATAGAAACTTGACATTACAGACACAGGCCTAAACCATGCAATATTAATATGAAACAATAAAAATCAATGCAAAAATGATAGGAATACAATATAATACAATATAAAACAGTAAAAATCAATACAAACATAACAGGCATAAACGTCTTAAGAAAGGTAGAGCTCATCCACACATGTGAGAAAGCTTTGGGACCAATTGGATTTGGCTGAGTGCTCTTCCCATGAGATGTCCAGGTAGTTGAAGTCTCCCATGACAATCATGCACCAAAGGTGTGCAGCCTTGGCCAGTTCCCTAGCGAATTCATGGTCAAGCACTTGTTCCATTGATTTGGAGATCTGTAGTAGACTCCTACCATTGCATCCCCTTCACCACATTCCCCTTGTATTCTAACCCAGACGGTCTCCAGTCATCCTCCGTGGGTGCCAATCTCAGCTTGTAGGGACATGTAGCTCCCCTTCACATAGAGAGCTACACTCCCACCCATTTTTTCAGCACGATCTCTCGGGTATAGGATATAGCCATTTATACCTGTAGTCCAGCCATAGGAGGAGTCCCACCAGGTCTCTGTTATCCCTATGAGATCGTAATCCCTATGAGTAGTCCCACTGAGTTGGTCATATCATTCTGGAAGCCAGCCATGGACATGAGGGCATCCATGAGTGTGGAGAAGTGTTGCTATTTGAAAGTTGGCCACCCCCAATAATCTTAGCACCTTGCCAAGCACTTCAGTGTTGGTAAATCCAAAGCTGAATTGTCTATCCAGGGGGTGAGCTGTGCCAGCCAGAAGATTATTTTGCCATAATTCCTTTGACTATACAGCCCACAGAAGGAATGAGCTATAGTAGTCCATCTGGATCGTCCAGGCTTGCTGCATCCCCAGGAATGAGAAAGGTTCCTTGTGAGCTTTGAACAACAGGGCAACATGCTGCCACATTATGCAGAGAGATTGAAGGGGCAAGAGTCCCACACTGTGGCACTTCCCAGATGAGTACTGGGAGAGACCTTGGGAGGCCCAGGGAAGTGCTTGTACCCCTATATCCTTGAGTCTTTCTGGAAGAACACTGTCCTAGAGGTCCCGTCCATAGTGGAGAAGAGACTACAGGGTCTTTAGTTGCTCACAACATGGCTGGTACAGCAGGAGCAAAGTGTAAGCAAGACATGGAAAAACCTGAGACTGAAAGATATGGGTGGCTTGATTGAGAGGAGGAGGACAGTGCAGGGCATGAAGTTGTGTGCTTGGGGAGGGGTTCTAGTCCCTCTCCTGCTCTAGTCCTGGCCTGGGGTGACAAGGACAAGAGCTTGGTGGGAAGCTTGATCCTAGGCCTGGATGGTAGTGTTGGTGTCACTGGGCATAACCCTAGGTAACTCAGAGGGATGGAAGACCACGAGTGTCGATCAAGTCCTTCTGCTCTGGGCTCAGACGAGCCAGGACCCCCCCTTGCCCAACCTTTGTAACCTTTTCTCTGGTGCCTGTAATCTCCTGTCCTTCTGGAAAACAGGCAAGCTGAAACTGTTATCTGTGGAATGCAAGGGCACCGCTCGGAGAGAGAAGGAAGGAGGGAAAGGGGAGGAAGAGGGAGGCCAACTAGTGGAAAATCACTGCAGAGAATTGACCGGGGTATAAAAGTACACTGTTGCAGAGCTAAGTGTGCAGGATTTGAGACAATACAGTCTCCCTGTGCCTTTTACTTGAGCTCAAATAAACTCTGTCTACTTCTCCCCCCAGTGTGTTTATTTGGCGCGACGCACACCGGGCAACGAACCCAATTGTTGCCTCCCTCGGGCACCTTGGGGGGTATACAGCTGTCACTGTGTGTGGGGCGGGGGGGGAGGTGTTGGTTGGGCCTGAGAGTGGTGGGGAGTCCAGGGTTTGAGAAGCAGAATAGGACACGGACAGGATACTTTCTGTCTGCTGGCTGAGGGTGGCTATAAGAGTTTCATGTGTGTCCCTCCACATGCAGAGGTTCTCCAACAACATTTCCATAGCCTGGAAAATACCTGCAGGCCAGGTCTGAGATAGCCCCCTCCTGACTAGACCAGTACAGCAGTCTTAATGGAACTTCATCCAGGATGCTAGTTCTCTGTAGCCACGGCTCTCCTCTCCAACATTCAGGCTGGTCTGTAGGTATCTCCTCTTTGTCTTTCTTTCTCCTCCTCAGCCTAGTAATTCACTGAGCTCTGTTCTTTGGCTGCAACCTTGGGGCCTTAGCAACAGCAGCAGCAGTAGGAACAGCTGCAGCTGTAGGTGTTGGCCCTGGAAAGACAATAAATAAACAAGGAATCTTTGTTCAACTTACCTGATTTGAGGACTAGTAATGAATTCCCAAGCAATTGTTTGCATTTCATTGCAGTAGCCTCTTTACATTTGGTCCAGGCTCCTGAGATGGTAAGTACACATGCTCTGGCGATCTCTGGGGATACCTTTGGTGACCATAAGGTACAGAGGAAACTTTGAAAAGATTCCCCTCATGTGAGTTGCCATGGGACTTATCCTAGGTTTTGCGGGGGAGAGGGGTAGAAGATAAAAGTTGCCCCCCAAATCCTGGAGAACACGGTGCTGAGGACCCTGCCAGTCAGGACAGTGCCACATAGGGGGCCATCATGTAGAAAGGGAAATTGTTTTTCAACATTAAAGCAAAGCTGTGTGAGAACCACAGAAAGAGTCTGAACATCTCACTCCTGGTGACTTGATGTTAATAAGGCGCTCAACAGACTCCTTACTGGAATGACAAGTTCATCTCTGCTCATATGTCTCTCACCTCCTCCTGAACCTGGGGTACCTGCCTCTTGCTAGCCAGTGTCTGCTGAAGCCCCTACACCCACCCTCTAAAGCAGGGTGGCCAGAGTTACTCACCCTGATGTTAGAAATGGAGTATTGTTAGAAATGCACAGCTTGCATCTCGCACCTGATAAGAAAGAAACACTGCCAAGGACTTTTTTCCTTGGCCAGCCTTGCCACAGTTTTTCTTAAATCGCAGACTCTCCCCCAGCCTCTCCCTAGGTTTTCTCATGCAGATTACAGAAGCTGGAATTCAACTGACTGTGTCCTTGAAAGTGGGGGGGTTTAAACTCTTGGTGACCTATAGAACTTTCTGAGCATGCTCAATTAGCTGATGCATATTTACCTCTCTGCCCTGCATACTTAAGTAGTTAATTATAATGTACATGCGATGGATGTAGTGATGTAACCACATGCATGTTTGTATGAAACGGAAATGAGCTGTAAGAGTTCCTGTTTCTGCACACGTGCCCAGGAGGAAAAAGATAAATACAGCCTGCAAAAATTCCTTGGTGGATTCAGAGTAATCTGAGTTTTTGACTCTGCTCTGACCCTATTTGCAAATACACCTTTTGTGCCATCTAATGAGTGTGTGTCTGTGATTTTAGTGGCCTCCAAGAAACGGACCGCAATTTTTTGCATCACTGAGAACCACATCTGATCCTCCACCAAATTTTAAGAGATGGAGAGTGCGGGCGGCGGGGGCGCGGGGGGGGGGGAGGGATGCTGAGTGACCCGGAGTGGAGGTGACTGCCCCTACACCCTGCACTACCAGGGAGCGCACCCCGGGGTAAGCAGTGCAGCTGCAGCTCCCACCCTGGCAGCTTGGCACCTGAGCCAGCAGTCCTTGAGTGAGAAAAGGAGTGGGGAGGGTGGGCTTGGGGCACACTCCCCATGGGCACGCTCCCAAAGCTGGAGCAGTAGGAGGTGCCAGGTTGTGTTGTTCACCAGATCCACCTCCGGGAGAAGTGGGTGGGACTTCAGCCAATTTCTGGAGGGCCACAAGTACTGTGCTGGCAAGCTGCTTGCAGCTCACAAGGCATGGTTTGGCCACTGTGGCTTTAAAGGATTCCTTACTTCAGCTTCAGTGCTCCATTGCTGGATGCCCAGTGAAAGTCCAGAAGTCCTTAGCTGCAGCCCTTTCCTTGGTATATTTGAAAATGTCACTACAGGGGAGGGATGACTGGATGGACATACCACAGACTCACCCATTGCTTCTGAAAACAGAAAATCTCATAGGTCTAAGGGCCTTCCCTCATTCTGTGAATCCCCAGCAGTCAAGGGTGGGAGAGGTAGAGGAGCAGGGGTGAGGTCCAGTTTTGTGGAAGTGCTGTTCCATCCCTGTGGTTCTGTAGGATTCTCATGTGGTTTGCATTTTTGGCTCTTTGCCATGGAGATAGATACCCAAAGGTGTGTGTGTGTTGGGGGGTGGTTGTATGTGATGCTGGACTAGGCACTGGCTTTTGTAAACACTCTGTTTTACCAGTTCTGCTTTTGCAAATACAATCCTGATCTAGCTAAAAGAGCTCACTGTTTTTCCCCTGCTTCCTTCCCCAAGAAACTTACATGTCCTGGGGCCCTTGAGCAGGTGGAGATGGGGCTGAAGGAAGAGATGCTCTGTTTCCATAGCTGCTATGCTGCAATATGAGGTGAGGAGAAAGCAGATGATGGGACACATGGGGAAGCTTTAGGGGTTGGAAGGGTCCCATCCAGACAGCAATTGAAACAGGGAAGAAAGCAGTTTTGCTCCCATGGACAGCCCTGGGAGTAATGGGCTGACACCAGTAGTGTGTTTTGGGAAACCAAGAGAACTTTGGGGGATGGGAGGGTCTGGTCCTACCAGTAGTTGGAAACTGGGAGAGAGAAGCAGCCATGCTGCAAAACCAGGTGGGTCTGAGTCCTCCCCATAGGAGGTGGGCACCTGTAGCAGGGAGCCAGAGGCTCCTGTTACTAAGAGGGGGGGAACACAATTGACTAGCCTATGGGGGCAGACATTTATGTATTTTTCTTGATTGGCCCCCTGAAAGCACTCTTCAGTCCTGCCATGATATATGTGCAAGGCTACTGAGTGCTTTAAAAGTGGCTGATCATGCAACAAATTGACCCCCATTTAATGAGGGATCAGATAAAGTCACTCCAAAGTGAAGCAACTTAGGGAACTTGTGTTTCTGAGGGTCACTGTCAGCATGATTGGGGCTGGGCTTATGTGTCTGCAGGAAGGGAGGGGGAAGGAGAAGTTACAGGCCAGGGTTTGCCCAGCCTGAGCTGGAAGGGGAGCAGGTGAATTGGAGGCCCCCTGTCTCATGGCTTCCCCTTACCCCGCTGCTTCAGTTCAGGCCAGGCAAACCACAGTCCACAGCTCCCTGCCCCTTCCTCCCTCCCCCAGGTCTTCCTGCAGACAGCACCCAAGCTGGAACAGGGGCAGGGTGTATCAGGGTGTATCAGCCCAGCCCCAGTCACTGGACAGGCAGATAGGCCCCACTTGCCTCACCCCACCCCTTCTGACCCAATAGGAGAATGTCTGTTGGGTCAGGGTGGTTGTTCTAAGTGCCATGAGTTAGAGAGGGGACCTGCATGTCTGTCAACACCCTGTGTGAGCTCGCGATTCACCTGACTCAGATAAGGCAGTGCCTGGAGTAGATAAGACAAATGCTTTGGAGGCAGGGGGCCTGACAGGAAGCTAAGCTCTCCAGAGAGAGCAGCCGCCTGACCCTTGCAGGAACAGAAGCACTCTGAAGGCAGAGAGGTGAGAACCCAAGATGAAGGCTACCCTGGTGTTTCTTTGTTTACTCAGAGTGGGGGTTTTCACTAAAGCCACAGCTTACCTTTGTTTCATGGTGTTTGTTTACCCAGAGAGGGTGGGGGCGGTTGTTAAGGCCTTTATGTTGTAGTTTAGACTGGTGGACCAGTGGCTACAAGAAGGAAAGAGGAGGCTACTGGGGTGCATTGAGGGGCACACTGAGCTTTGGATCCCTGCCAGGGCCAGGGGTGCAATTTACAGCAGGGCCAAGGGGCACAGGAAGTTCTGAGCTCTGCTAGGGCCAGGCACAATTCAGGCCAGCTGAAGCCTAGAGGGCAAAGTCCTGAGCCAGGCAGGACAATATAAAGGCAGCCTGAGGCTGGGAGGGCCAAGGCCGGAGCTCAGAAAGGGCGAGAGCCAGAGACTGAAGCCCAAGAAGGGTGTGCACAAGAGACAGGAGCCCAGGAAGGGAAAGAGCATGAAACATGAGCAGGACCCAGGCAGAAGACCATGGCTGGGGTCTGGAAGCTGAGGTCCCCAGACAGGCAAGGGGGCTCAGCTAGACATAAGGAGCCAAGGCCAGGAAGGCTGAAGCTCCTACAAATGCTTTGAGGCCTGAAGGGCTAAACATTGAGCTGGGGCAAAAATTGCCCAATTGAGATAATAACCTGTAACACCTGTGTGGTATGGACATGGCCAGGCGGTCAGAAAACATGAACACAGCCCTTAAGGCACCCAGTGCCTAGAGGTACCAATAAAGCCAAAAGGGCCCTGGTAGGTTGAACAGAAAATAACTTGGCTATGGACTAGATTTCCTCTTGGCCTAGGGCAGCCTCCCAACCCCCTTTTTTTTTAAAACAAAGCAAGGCATGACAGGTGAGTAGGAGGGAAGAAGAAGTTATGCAATAACAAGGGGTCACTACAGCATCATTCAATGATGCAGATGATGGGAGGGACCAGCGAGGCATGATTTCCCTTGGTCCTGCAGCAGGTCCATGTGGGGATAGCTGCCAGTTGTGAGCAGGAAGTGCCTCGTTGCCTGGGAAGGTGGAAGGGGACTGGCCATGTTAATATGGAGAGACAATGCAAAGTGCCATTAGCTGTCATTAGCTGCCTGACCACCAACTGAGATGGAAACCCTAAAACAGTCTGATGACCCAGGAGAAGTTTCTAGGGTATGCTAAATGGAAGGGAGCCAACCTCATGAGTCTGTCGCTGAAACTGACAATCAAGCCCCTGATACAGGAGATCACAATCGTCTCCTGCCTTGCATCCGTGAAAACAGGAATCCTTAACTGCACATTTTCAGGCACTACCAGTCCTGCACACCCTAGGTCTGGGACTGAACAGGCCTCATAGAACTTGTGGCCAATTTGAAGAAGAGTAAGAGAGAGGATGGGTGTCGGTGAAACTGTCAGAGTGGAGGTGCACTGCTGATCACCTGCTTTGCCACTGACCTGGGATGGACCCAGCTCCATCCAACAGAGATGGTGCACAGACCAGGAAGATGAAGAGAAGGCTCCAACCCAAGCCCCAGCCCAGAAGCAGGCCCAGGAGGATCCTGGGAGTCCATCTTCCTGTTTGGGACTAGTCTCTGTTGTAATGAAGCCAAGCCAGAACCCTGGACCCAGCCAGTCCCAATCAAGAGATCAGGACAAATGATCCCTAGAACAAATACCACCTGCAGCAAGCCCAGAGCAGCACCCTGGTCGCAGCTGGGCTGAGGGGGGCAGCCAGGGAAGCCATGGCTATCTCATGAAGCCATAAGAGGCCCCACCTACTCCAGTCCTTAAAAGCCAGGCCCAACCTGGAGGCTCCTTGTCTGGGTAAAGATGAACGTTCTTGCTCCTGACCTTTCACATGTTTTCTTGCTGATCTTCTGGTTTTGACTCCTGGTTCTGACTCCGGCTCCCAAAGCTGGCAATAACCTTGACATTCCTTGATTCAGGTGCCCTGATCATAGTTCTGGTTTGACCTTCAACTTTGGCTTTTAGCTTCCAATCCCAGTTAACCTTTGGCTTACTCCGCCTCCAGTTTTAGACTTTGTCCCCAGCTTGTTCTGACTTTAGCTACAGCTTCCTAATCCAGTTTCTCTGGACCCCAGCTCCCTGTGGATTCAGTCTGGACTACACTTGCATTTTGGGCAATTAACCTAGGCTAGACTGCCCACGCCCCAATGCTTAACATGTGTCACTGCTGTAAACATTACATCTCCAAGGCAGCTCATGGACTTGTTGAATCAGGGGGTTGGAAGGGACCCCATGGGTCATCTGGACTAACCCCTTGCACAATTTCAGGGCTGCTATTCCTAAACTAGGCTATCAAATGCTTAACCAGCCTCTTCCTGAAAATCTCCAATACAGGAAATTACACAACTTCCCTGGGCAGTCTATTCCACATCCTCACTGTTCTAACAGTAAAGGAAGGTTTTTTTCCCCCTGAGATCTAATCTTGGCTTGCTTTTCTGCAATTTAAAACCACTGTATTGTGTCCTGCTCTCTACAGCAAGGGAGAAGAACTGTTCTCTACAGCAGCCTTTCAAATATTTGAAAACTGCTCTTATGTCTCCCCTTAATCTCCTTGTCTCCAAACTAAACCTAAGGCCCTCAACATTTCCTTATATATCTTGCTTTTCAGCCCCTTTAGCATTCTTATCAAGTGCCTCCAGATTCTCTCCAGCTTCTCTACATCCTTCTTTAAATGTAGAACCCAGAACTGCATACAGTACTCTAGTTCAGCGTTTCTCAACCCGTAGATCACAACCCAAAAGTGGATCACAAGAATATATGAAAGGGTTGTGAACAAACTTTGAAAATGGATTCTCCTTTAAAGAAGAAAAATGTGGGAAATCACAGGTTTCCCTTTGCAGGCTGGCAGAGCTTCAGCTTGCAAGATGCTACTTGGGGCTGGAGGGAGCAGGAGGAGGGTAGTCAAGCAGGGGGTGTCACATTCATGTATGCACACAAACACACACACACGCACACATGCACACACACACGCACACGCACCCACACACGCACATAGCAGCCAGGCAGTGTGAAGACCAGCTCCCACAGCTCCCCACAGGTAAGTCTGGGGGGAAGGGGGCACAGACAATGTGTTGGGGGTGGTGAGGGCACAGGTGATGTGTTGGGAGGGTGGGGGGACAATGCCCCCCCAGATTTGTGTGCCTACAGCAGGAATGGGGCTGCGGCCTGGCTGAACTGGCATGAGCAGGAGTCACCTCCGCAGCTTAGCAGGCATGACCCAGCGTGGGAGGGCAGAACAGAGAAGCATTGCTGCTGTTGCTGGGACCCCCATGCCAGCTGCCAGCTGCACTGCCAGCAGTGTGAGGAGTCACACATGCTGTGGCTCTGTTGAACCACTGCCACTCCCCTCAGGTTGCCTCTCTACCCTGGAGGGGAGGTGGGGTGGAGGACAGCACAGGTGGCCTGAGAGGAGTGGCAGGGGCAGCTTGGCAATGTTGACAGTGCAGGGCCACAGCTTAGCACCTGAGCGGCTGGCGGCAGGAGGAAATGAGGGCAGTGAGCCCCCTCATCCATTACTCCTTGCACTGCTGGCAGTGTAGCTGGCTCAGGAGTACTAGCAGTGGTGGTGGCAGCAACAAGTCTTGCCACCTGGGGTGGGAGGCAGTGGTTTGGGAATGAGTGGCACCAGCAGGGCTGGGAGACGGGGGGAGGTGACAATCAAGGAATGCCAAGGGTCTTGCCAGCTTCAGGAGTGAGGAGCACTGGCAGGGCCAGAGGGCTGTTTTTCTGTTTTAACTATTTACTGGGTCGAGGCTGGCCACTGATGTTTACAAATGGGTCCTGGTACAACAAAGGTTGAGAACCACTGCTCTAGCTAATGCCTAACTGGCACTGAGTAGCATACTTTTATCACCTCCTAACTCTTACATCTAATTCCCCTGTTGCAGCTCAATTATAACCCCTCAAATCCTCCTCAGCAATGCCATTGCCCAGCCAGTTATCTCCTAACCTGTCTCAGATAGTCAAAGACCTAGATCAGTAGAAACTTGACAGACTTATGAAGGTACCCCAAGAAAAGTCTCCTACACCTGCTCTGCATTGGTGCCTGGAGCACAGAACCAATGTGCTGCTCCGTTGTACCTAGAAGTTTCTGTCTGATGTTCGTCAAGAAGTGGTTGTGGCACGTCTGTGGGTGGGAGGGAGAGGGAGACAGGTTGCAGCCACTCTGTCACTCTGTCCTACTGCCCCTGGGATGGGGCCCCTTGTCACTGCTTCCTCTGTTATAGTTCCTTGACACAGGCTCTCTTTGTAAACTATTTCAAGGCTGTCTTTGCTCAAGAAGTTCCTTAGTTGCTGGCAGCAGTGGCTTTGTCTATAGAAACAAGTGAAGCTAACAAACTATTGTGCTGTACGCTAAGGTATCTTACAATGCTTTATATGTTTCACTTCACTTCAGTCTAGCGGGGCTTATTTTAATCAAGGTTTTAGCCCTTTGTACTTCTTTTCTGCTAATGCACTTGACTGTGTATAACAAGGGCTTGGACCAAGCTGTCAAAGAGAACTTTCAAAACGAGCCGTGCTTGAATTGTGGGCCAGAGTCTCTTATTAACTCACCTAGGACCATGGTGAGCAAGCTGCAATTTACTATTTATTATGTGGTTGCTCAGTTTGTTGAGCATCAGTTCAAGTTAAAAAAAGAATCTGTGCAGCACTGCTCTGGAGAAGTACATTTCCAACCTTTTGATTCACACACAGTGTGGGTGATCAGGAATCTCATGTGGGCTGTTTGCGTTTTGCTTCCTATCTAGAAATCAGACTGCACTGTGCTCTCATTCCTTGTCCAGCTTCATACCCACTGTCCACTGGCATTAGCTCGTTGATGCTAGTGCACATTGCTTGAAGACTTAGCCTCTTACCTTCAAAGCCAGGGTTTGTGCCAGGCCAGAGCAGAGTATCTGACACTTCTCAGTACCCAGATGGGCACCATGGAGTGTTCTGAACTGAGCATTATTGTGAAACCTCAGCTCTGACAGATCTTCCCCCCACCCGCAGCAAGTCGACTTCCATCTTGCTGGTGCTGCCTGCGCCTTCGCTGTTGACTGCCCCTGTGGAACAGTCCTCAGAGGCTCCCATAAAAATGGGCTGGTTTGTGCTTCTTATTTCACCTCATCAAATTGGATTTCAAGAACAGGTTGTACTTCTATTTACTTCAAACCCTGCTTCCTGCAGTTTCTGGGTATGCTATTTATAGGCACTCCTGGAAAAATCATCGTTGTACGATACTTCTTCCTAAGGCTGTGTGTCACTAAAAAGCACCATTGTAGTGGCAGGATTGCTGTCTGCAGACTAAGACAAGCATCCCCTGGCCATGTTGTAGTCTAGCTCCAAGCAGTTTATGGCCACTTGCTACCTTGAAAAGTGCCTGCTTACAAACATGCTTGTGGGACTGCACAGATCCAGAAGCAATTATCTGCATGCCGGTCTGGGCTTAGCTCAGAGCAGATTTGTTCCAGGCAGTGGTTGGGAGGCAGATGACAATGGGGAGCATCTTGCAGAGGGCAGCCACTTGTAGTGAATTGCATGGACCAAGATCTTAGGTAATTTGTTAACCACACAAACAGAAAGAAACCAAAGAAAGAAAGATGTGGGACTGCTGTGCAGTGAGGATGGAGTTGTTTTAAAAACAATCTAGGTCTGACCTCAGACCTAAATGAACACTGTGCATCTGTTTTCAGTAGTAAAGATGTGGAACACGGAGGCAGAGGCAGGATGGCTAATGCAAGCGAGGGTATAAAAATAGAAATGACTACATCCAAGGTGGAAGCTAATCCTAAAAATTTACTACGTTCAAGCTGTGGGGACCAGATAATCCCCATCCCACTATGCTGAAAAAAGTGACATATGAAGTGGCAAATCTAGTAGCAAGGATTTTTGTTAAAACTATCAAGTCAGGGGTAGTACCTATATGACAGACGAACAGTAAATGTATCCTTTGTGGTTAAGAAAGATGGAAAAAGTGATAGAGGCATCTCCAAGTCTATTAATCTGGCCTCAATGCTATGCAAGACTTTAGAATAAATTTTGCAGAAAAGAGTAATTAAAGACATTGAGATAAATAGTAAATAGCATTAAAAAAGACCAATTTCCCCACCAGACTAAATCAGTATCTTTCTTGAGACGATAATTTCTCATGTCCAGAAAAATCAGTTAAGTAGAACTCATCTATCTGAGCCTTGATAAAGCAGAAGGCAAGGCAGTATAGCACTGTATAGACCAACTTGTTCAGAGAGGCATGGACAACAGGGATGGGCCAGCTACAGCCCATGAGCTATATGCAGCCTGCCTGAGGATTCTGCTCAGCCCACAGCAGGCGTGCAGTGGGGTGGGGGTGGCACGGCAGCTGGATTTAGCTTCCCGGCAGCCCTGGCGGCAGTGGTTTCTTCTAGCTGCTGCTGCCAGTGTCTCTGTCACCGCTGGACCAAGCCCTGCTGCCTGGGTACCCCAGCCCATCCACCCTGTCCCCACTGCTGGGGGCACCACATGGAGTAGGCAGGTGGGGGGATGGGGTCTACATGGAAACCAGCCCAGGACCCCTGCAAATAGGGCCTGCTCAGCTGGGTGGATGGGTTGGGGCACAGGCAGCTAGGGAGCAGTGCCTGGGATTGGGATGGGTGTGTGTGGCCGAGATGTGGGATGGTGAGAGCATGGGGCTGGAGCCATGGCTGGGGCTGGAGCCATTGCTGGGGCCAGGGCCAGGGCCAAGTCAATACCTTCCCTCTGCTGTGCTGGGTCAGGACCCACCCCCTCCAGCCCACAACAGCTCATCAACACTCCTTAAGTGGCCCTCCAGCCCAAATAATTGCCCACCCCTAGGCTACAACCTATTTTGTCAGATTCTATGAATGGCCTTGAAGAGATCAAGGGTACCAAATAGAAAGGAATAATGTCACTTAAATACAAATGATGGGGAAGGAAAAGAGGGGGCATTGCTGAGAGAGGGAAAGGTAGATTGAAGCCATCTAAAGGGATAAACAAAGGAGTTACCTCCCCAGGGACATAGGGGTTATACAAAATAGTCTTTGTGATGAGATAAGAATCTAGAGTCTCTGTTGAGACCATACTTAACAGGATTCAGTCTGTGGGTGATTCTTTGTTCTGCAAGTATGCTGAAAGGGTAGGGGTGGGTGCAGCAAGGGAGAGGAGATACTCTGTTTACCAGGGCATCCCTTGGAGTAACTAGGAACAATGGCCACAAACTGACAGAGCAGATTTAGGTTAGACATCAGGAAGAACTTCTACACGGTGTGGGTTGCCAGAATCTGAAATGGGTTTCCAAGGGAGGTGGTGCTCTCCCCTACCCTGGAGGTCTTTAAGAGAAGACTGGACAAACACCTGCCTGGGGTCATCTGCATGAACGACACGTGCCCCTGGAGGCTGGGGGGGCACAGCGACTGCCCTCAGGCGGTGGTGGCTGCGGCGATGGCAGCAGTGGGGGCATGGCTCTGGCAAGCAGGGAGCTCCCACAGGTGGCTGCAGTGGTGTCAGTGGCGGCAGGGGAGGGGTGGAGGGTTGGCAAGTGCCAACCAGTGGTCAGCGACCAGATGCTGGCAGCGGTGTCGATTGGGGGGGGCGGGGAACCAGCGACCTTCTTGCAGGGGGTGCACCACCAAACTCAGGGGGTGCACATGTACCCACGTGCACCCCCTACATATCACCAATGGTCATCTGACCCCAGCACTCTTTCCTGTCCAGGGCAGGGAGTCAGACTTGATCTACTGAGGTCCCTTCTGACCCCCAAAATCTATGAAATCTATGAAAACCTTCTAGGGGGATCATGGGAATGGTGAGCAATTGTGGGAGAAGAGACAAAAATAACGGCCTGTTCAGCTTAGCAAAAGGAAGACAGAGAAGATGTTAATAGGTATATAGGGCCAGATTCTGTTCTACCTATTAGATGCATAAGTGAATTTAGGTGCCTAAGTGTGATTCGGTTTCACCCAGCTTTGGTGTCTGAAAAACAGTTAATGGTAGCATGATTAGGGGTGGGAGAGAGGGGCACCTGCCCTGGGCATCAAGTTAGGAGTGGTGTCAGGATTGCCCTCCACCTTTGCAGAGTCCATGCCCTGGCTGCATTACCATGCTGGGAACTCTGAAACAGTCCCAGGATGCTGTTGCTTTAAAAGCAACAGAGCCAGGGGTTGGCAGAGCAGGTGGGGCAACAACAGCTCTGCCAGCTGCCCACCTCTGCTCTTGGACCTGCTGCCCGCTCTCCCACCCACTCTCAGAATGCACCCCCCACCCCTCTGCTCAGAACCCAGGGACCCCCACCCTGAAACTGCAGCTGTCCCCCCCACCGCACGCACACTTTGCTCCAGGTGCTAACTTGGTTTGTTACAGCACAGCCAGTTAATAGAAAAGGTGGGTGGATTCTCATCCTCCTCATGGCTTTTGTGGGGCTCAGTCTTAAGGGTTATATGGCAGTTACAAAAGTAGATGCATTCATGGAGTTTCAGGGACTCTAGCAGGTGGAAAAAAACCGGCCCATAGTTTGCAAAACATGAGAGATAATAATACTATGGTATTTGTATGCAATTAGGCCTCAGCTGGATTACTGCATGCAGTCCCGGGCTCCACATTATAAGAGGAGTGTGGAGAAACTGGAGAGGATCCAGAGTCAAGCAACAAAGATAAGAGGGTTGGAATGCAATGTGAGGGAAAGTTGAAAGTGCTAGATATGTTTAGTTTGTAGAAAAGGAGATTACAAGAGGATATGATAACAGTTTTCAAATATCTAAAAGGCTGGGGAACAACTGTTTTCCCTCACATCAGAAGGAAGGACATGAAACAATGGGTTTAAATTGCAGCAAAGCAAATTTAGATTAAAACATGGGGAACAAAAATCCTTATTGTCAGGACGGTGAAAGCAGCTGCTCAAGGAAGGCAATCTCTTTCAGGAAGAGTCTGGACTGGCATCAATCTGGGCTGCTTCAGGAACAGCACGTTCTGCATTTGGGCAGGGGTTTGGGGCTGGATGACCCCCGGGGATCCTTCCAGACCCTTGGGTTCAACGAGTCTCTGCCTTTCACTGGGGTATCTCTGTAACCCTTGCAAAATGGGGACTGTCTCAGCCGTTGCCAGACCCCAGACCCTCAGATGTTCACCCAGCTCCCCATTTGCTCAAAAGCTAGATGTGTTCAGCCCTGGCATTTTGATCTGGGTCCATGCTCTATAACCTTTTGAAAACAGTTATTGGTGTGACTAATGCTCAGTGGGGAAAATGCACCCTCTCAGAAAGGTGAGACGGGTCCCTGATGATAGAATCCATCTAAGCTAGCAGACGAGAGAAATAAGTCAGAGACTGGAGAGCTGTATGTATATTGGATGCTCATACCCCTAAATCAGGGACCTTGCAGCTGTTGGGTCAATCACTGAAGCAGATGAGGGGAAATGAATTACATCTGTCCTTCTACACATCAAGACTGAGCATCTACCCACCTTTGCAGCCACCCATCATCTGTCCATTGTTTCAGGGCTTTATACTGTGCCAATCACCACCTTATAAAATGGTAGACTTTTACAGTTTTGCTCGGTGCTGACCTTCCACGGGACCTCACTTCCCGGACCATTGTGCATCTTTCTCTGGGCTGATTTAGACAGAGATGCTTGGAGCCCGTCTTGGGCTCTGTTGCCCCCTTCACTCCTATCTCCCGATTATTTTGAAATCATCTCTGGAAAACGATCTAGTCAATCGCCTCCTATTTCTGATTCAGAACTTAATGAATGTGTGGTGCGAGGGCCGGGTACAGGTTGCCACGGCAACCCTAATAGTCCTTGACAGCTTAACCCACTCTGAAATCACATTGTTCTGTTCCTGTTGGCAAGGATGTTTGTGTTCACAGGGGAAAGGAAAACATGTTCTAGAAACATCACCAGTTTGCAGAAGCCTCAACCTGGCCCTCCGAGGATGGTTGGCTGTTCCTTTGGGAGCTGCTACCCCATGCTGCTGGGCACGCCAACAGGGCCCCCAGGTGTACCCCCCAGCCCTAAGACATCCATGTGACAGGAGAATGCAAGCCTTCCCAGCTGCCAGCTTCATCCTCATTGCTCTGAGCACCCCCAGCTCCCCAGGATGTGGCACTGCTCTTTCATAACAATGGGGAAACTGAGGCAAAGGTGGGGAAGGGACTCAGTCAAGGACACACAGCTACTCAGCAGCAGGGGAGGGAACAATCCTGATTGCCACTGGACTCCTATGAACTTATATTAGACCATGATTTTTCAGGGCAAAAAAGATGACTGTGGGCAGTGCCTTGTGACCTTTCTGGGGGAAAAACCCCAAGGGAAATGACTCTTTGCTGAGTTAAATAAGGTGTTGCCCACCATGCCCAAATCACCAGGCTATATGGCCACTACCCCTGTGCTTACCAGAGCCACCATTCAGACAGGTCCAGTTGGACTCTGTGGGATCAGAGTTTGCTTGCCTGGGTGGCTTGGGCTTTTTGAGGGACAAAGGGATTGCAAAGTGGTCACTGAACCTGTGTCCCTCCTCCAGGGGCTCTGCACACCCTCCCAGGGGTAAGGGGTTCAAAGAATCAGAGCAAACTAGGGCTGGTGGGGCCCTCAGGAGGGCATCTAGTCCAGCCCCCTGATCAAGGTAGGACCAGCCCTACTACACCAGCATGGACCAATGTTTAATTAACCTGCACTTAAAAATGTCCAGGAGATTCCACAGCTTCTGTAGGTGATCTGCTCCAGTGCTTGACCATCCTTTGAGCTAGGCTGAATGTTTCTGCACCACTGGGAGAAGATCCATCTTTTGCTTTTTTTTAGCACCAATCTAACTCCCTGAGATACTTACCTGGTCCCAGGACTGCTACATCTCAGTGCTCCACAATCTGGGATGCACTGACCCTCAAACACGCCTGAATGGCAGGGCAGGGCTGTCATGCCCACTGTGCAGATGGACAGACTGAAGCACAGAGTAGTTCTGTGGCTTGTCCAAAGACACACAGTTCACTAAGCTCTATCGTTTTCATGGTTAGTGCTCTAGCCACTGGACTCTCCTTTCTTTCTTTTCCTTTTCACTATCTTTTATCTATCTCACTAGGTTTTAAAAAGTAGAGCTCCCTCAGGCTCTCCAGCCAGATCCCTGCCTCATTTGACCTCAGCCTGGGCCTTACTCTGAGAATATCTGTCTAACGCTAAAGCTTTCCCTGCCCTGGAAGTTTTTAACGTATAAGCTCTGGGTAGGGCACAGTGTTGTCTGTTTCGGCCATTTTAACTCCTCCTATGAAGATCACCTGCCAGAACATGCCTGGCCACTTAGAGCTTCTCTGGTGCAGCTGAGGTTACACACGCTAGGAATGGCTCTGTCAACCGACACTGGCTATCAGTAGAGCCGCACCAGGACTGGCAAAGGAGTGGGAGATTCTTTTTAAATGTCCATTGAGGACACAGCCCAGCCAGGGCCAGATTAACCCTTTAGTGGGCCCTAGACAAACAAGCTCGTGGACTGGTCATACACCCTCCCCACCCCCGTGTTGCTGCCCATGGGGAGCAGGGCTTGGAGCCACCGCTAGGAAGTAGCCACCATGGTGGTGAGGCTAGCAGAGGGAAGGGGAAAGAAAGGAAGGCAGATAAGGCTATTTATGCTACAGCCATAGAGGGATGGACTGGGGCCCACCCGCAGCTCAGGGCCCTGGGCATATGCCTAGTTTGCCTATCCATTAGTCCGGCTCTGAGCTCAGCCTGAGTTGCACCTTACATGTAGGGACTGGTCAGGAAGGAAGCTTTGAGCTCTAAGGGTGAAGTCACATGTTTCCATGAGAGCATACTAACGGCACTGAAAATGCAAGCATTGGTACATTAAAGTTTTTTAACTTGTGCCTTCTGACATCACAAAATTATATCACTTCAGGTGGGGATTAGCACTGGGCTATGTTATCTAGCTCATGTTGGGGTAACTTCAGTGTGCACCATGGAGATGGTTTCTGTGAGGAGGAAAACTCTGGAGAGGAGGCCACTCCACACACAGAATGGGCTGGAGGAGGCAAGCTGACCCTGAGGAAGAGATGCCAGGTACTCGTCATAGGCGACTCCATCCTGAGAGGAACAGAGGGTCCCATCTGTCACCAGGATCCCATGACACGTGAGGTCTACTCTCTACCCAGAGCACGGATTCAGAACATGACAGAGATGATCCTGACCCTCATCTGGCCCACTGATTACTACCCCATGGTCCTAATCCATGTGGGCACTAATGATGCAGCCAGGAGCAGTGCATACCACCTAATGAAGGACTACCAAGCGCTGGGGGACAAGCTGAAGGAGATAGGGGCACAGGTGGTCTTCTCATCGATCCTTCCAGTGAGCAGGCATGGAAGATTCCATGAGACCTTCATCTAGGACATCAATTTGCGGCTTCGGGAATGGTGTCTCATGGCGGGCTTCAGCTTTCTGGACCACGACCCCTTACTTCAGGACAAGAGACATGCTCGGGTGGGATGGGCTTCACCGCTCCCCAAAAGGTAAGTGTATATTCTCGTCCAGGTTGGCTGATTTCTTCTGACAGGCTTTAAACTAGGCACATTGGGGGAGGGGGAGGAAGAGGACCAAGGGAGCCACAGACACCAAACCAAGAGACACCACAAGTACAACCGAGCCAAGTCAGATGACAAGCACAAGAAATACCCAGGTAAGAGGGGCCCAGACAGTCCGGGGATTGGGGGGAGGCGCATACACCCTCAGGAGGCCTTAAATGCCTCTACAGTAATGCTCACAGTATGGGGAACAAGCAGGAGGAACTTGCCCTCCTGCTAGCTAACACAAACCCAGACATAGAGGGGCTCACCGAAACTTGGTGGGATCCAATGCACGACTGGGTGGTGAACAGCAAGGGCTATAACCTGTATAGGTGGGATAGAAGAGGGAGGAAAGGCGGGGGTGTGGTGCTCTACATCAAAGAGCAATACACATCCTCTGCAAACAGCACTGGCTCTGAGGTAGGGCAGATGGAGGTGCTCTGGGTCAGAATACAAGAGGGTCGGGAGGAAAGAGACCTACCAGTGGGGGTCTACTACAGGCCACTTAACCAGGGAGAAGAGCTGGACCAGGAATTCTCAGGTCAGCTCGCAGAGGCAGTCAAGTCGAGGGATGTGGTCATCTAAACTACCCAGACATCTGCTGGGAAGAGCGGTCAGCCAGGTCTGACCGCTCACATAAGTTCCTAGCTGAGTTACAGGACCTCCACCTAACCCAGGAGGTGCACAGCCCCACCAGGGGAGATGCCTTGTTGGACCTGGTCCTGGCCACAGGCGATGCCCTGGTGAGGGGGCTGCAGGTGCTCGACCACCTGGGCGACAGCGATCATTGCCTGCTGGAATTCATCATCCAGCGCAAGGTGGCAAAGGCCTGCAGCAAGGCAACAGCCCTGGACACCAGGAGGGAGGATTTCAATGAGGTAAGGAGACTAGTTGGGGAGGCACTGAGGTCCTGGAGGGGAGGGGAGTTGGGAGTCCAGGAAGAGTGGTCGTTCCTTAAGGAGACGATCCTCCAAGCCCAAAGCATGACAATCCCCATGGAGATCAAAGGGGGCAAGATTGCTCAAAAGCCCCCATGGTGCACCAAAAGCATCCATGAATGCCTCAAAGCCAAAAAGCAAGCGTACACCCAATGGAAGGGAGGAGCCATCACCAAGGAGGATTATATCTCCTTGACTCAAGATTGCAGAGGGGCTGTTAGGAAGGCCAAGGCAGAGTTGGAACTGGGACTAGCAACCCAGATCAAAGATAACAAAAAGTCCTTTTTAAAATACATAGCTGGTAAAAAGAAGGTGCCAAATACTGTGTGGCCTCTGCAGTGCTCTAATGTGCTTGGTACTCTGGTGGTAGCACCAGATGACAAAACTAATCTCTTTAACTGATTCTTTGCTTCCATTTTTCTGAGCAGGGACAGGGGCATCCCCCCCACAGAGATACCAGACAGACCCAGGGGAGGTGCTGCCAGACCCAGGGTCAGTGAGGACCTAGTCAGGGAACTTCTCGAGGGACTAGATGTGTTCAGATCAGCAGGTCTGGACGATCTCTACCCCAGAGTGTTTAGGGAACTGGCAGAGGTCATTGCATGACCCCTGGCACAGCTTTACGAGCACTCGTGGTGCTCTGCTGAGGTGTCTGATGACTGGAAAAGGGCCAATGTGGTTCCCACTTTCAAAAAAGGGAGGAAAGAGGACCCAGGAAACTATAGGCCTGTTAGTCTTACCTCGGTCCTGGGGAAGCTCTTTGAGAAAATTATGCAGGAGCACATCTGCGAGGGGCCAGCAGGGGAGTTTATGCTTAGGGGCAATCAACACGGGTTCATTAGAGGCAGGTCCTGTCAGACCAACCTGGTGGCCTTCTGTGACCAGCTCACAAAAGCCTTGGATGCAGGTGTCGTGGTGGACGTAGTCTTCCTGGGCTTTAGGAAGGCCTTTGACACTGTCTCTCACCCCATCCTCATTAAAAAATTAGGTGTCTGTGGTGTTGACACCTACACAGTCAAATGGGTCACAAATTGGCTGGAGGGCCGCACCCAGAGAGTGGTGGTGGGTGGGTCATTTTCAGCCTGGAGGGATGTGGGCAGTGGGGTCCCCCAGGGCTCGGTCCTCAGGCCCGCACTGTTCAATATCTTCATTCGTGATTTGGACGGGGGGGTGAAAAACACCCTGTTCAAGTGAGCATGCTAGAAGACTACAGCTAGTTCTTGACAGGTTACAGAGGTGGGCAGATGAAAATAGGATGGGTTTCAATACGGATGTCACAGGGACACTAAGGTGCCCTGTTCCTAGATAAGAAGAAGGGTGGCCGCCAATCACAAGGGGAACCCAGGTGATGGTTGCCGGGACAACTGATCTGGTCATGTGACCAGAAGGAGGCCGGGCTGGGCCCTTATAAACAGCCCAGGCCAGAGCCTAGGGGGCAGTTCCTTTCTGGCAGCTTGGTGTGCAGGAGCTGAGCTGATGGTTGCAGTCTGATCACCCTAGCGGCTACTGCATGGTAAGGGTGGAAAGAACCCTGATGGGGAGGCTATCACTAGAGAGGCAAGGGAGCTTAAATCCTATGTTTGAGTGAGGAAGCTTGTTGTTGGGTTACGGCCGGTGGGCTGATGGTTCTGTTCAGTTTGTTGTATAAATACTGGAGGACCAGGTGAGGCTGTAGGGGTGTGAGGAGGCCTCACAGGGGCTCCCCAGCAGCTTGGGGGGTTTGTGGTGCCTTGTGTGGGCACAGGAGTGGTGCCTGAGAAGGCACAGCTGTTCAGTGCTGAGGCGGCACAGCGGATAGCTGCGAGCGATAGTCAGAGACCTGAGCAGGGCAGAGGACCCCAACCAAGGGTCCTAGCACCAGACTGAAGCCTGTAGGGCCCCGTGTTGGGCTCCAGAGGTGGGAACCACACGAGAGGAAGCCTAGGGTGGGTGCTGTAAAGACGATGAGCCCGGCCAGGGCGAGTCAGTGGCCATATAGAGCCCGGAGAAGGTGCCGAGAAGCCGTAGGAGTAGGCGTGTATTTAAGAGAGGCCCCAGGCGGGGCATGTGTATAGAGAGAAACCCCACGGAGGTGGGGGAGGCGTGTGGCTGACCAACTCCCTGAGAGGGTATGGACAGGAAAGAGCCCCAGAGAGGCTCCATGGCAGTGAGAACCTCGAGGTGCCAAAAGGGCCAGGTAAGGCTTAGGCCACCTGAGCTTAATTGAGACAGGTTGTGGATGGAAAACCCAGAGGGGCTAGGTAAGGCTTAGGCCGCTGGCCCAGGGGGGAAGGATACCATTAGGGAGTCCGATAGGGCTAATCAGTAGTAAGGGGTGTCGGTTGCGTGGCAAGCCCAGGGGCGCCAGAGAAAGGGGCGTCGGTTGCCCATCGCCCTTGGGCCTGTCACGCAAGGCGCAGGTAGCAATTGGACCTGATAGCGTCCGGAAGAGCTGTGAGGCTTCGGGCGTGCTAAAGGGGAGGTAGGAGGCACGCGTAGCCCTAAAGGCTGGGGTGCACCTTGTCACTCCATTGCGGAACAAGGGGACAGTGTAAGCAGGGTATCGTGGACAAGGGGCTCAAAGGCAGCCTCCCATATAGAACCAGATATCATCAAAGATGTGGTGGGCGAGATAGAGGGTGCTGGATTACATACTTGACATGGTAGGGGGCGCTAGTGGGATCACGGCTGCTCCTAGACCCCCCGCCATGACAACGGACAACTGCAAGGTACTGCACCTAGGGAGGAAGAACCAGCAGCATATCTACAGGCTGGGGAACTCCCTTCTCATCAGCACAGAGGCAGAAAAGGATCTTGGAGTCATTATTGATGCCAAGATGAACATGGGCCGGCAGTGTGGGGATGCAGGCAGGAAGGCCAACCGCACCTTGTCATGCATACACAGATGCATCACGAGCAGGTCCAAGGAGGTGATCCTCCCCCTCTATGCGGCACTGGTCAGGCCGCAGCTGGAGCACTGTGTACAATTCTGGGCACCACACTTCAGGAGGGATGTGGACAGCATGGAGAAGGTCCAGAGGAGGCCACTCACATGATCAGGGGGCAGCAGGGCAGGCCCTACGAGGAGAGACTATGGGACCTGAACCTGTTCAGCCTGCACAAGAGAAGGCTGAGAGGAGATCTGGTGACCATCTGTAAACTTGCCAAGGGGGACCAGCAAGCAATGGGAGAGTCCCTGTTCCCCCGAGCACTACGGGGGGGTAACAAGGAACAATGGCCATAAGTTGACTGAGAGTAGATTCAGGGTAGATATCAGGAGGTGCTACTTCACTGTCAGGGCTGCTAGGATCTGGAACCAGCTTCCAAGGGTGCTTGCCCCTACCCTAGGGGTTTCAAAAGGAGGCTAGACACCCACCTAGCTGGGGTCATTTGACCCCAGCATCCTTTCCTGCCATAGCAGGGGGTCGGACTAGATGATCTGCTCAGGTCCCTGCCGACCCTACCAACTATGAAACCAGGAAACTATTAGAGAAAATGAGCAATTTGCAGTCCTCTAGTATCTCAGGATACACTGCTCCCAGCCTCTCTCCCTGCCACAGAGCAGGAATAGCGAGGCCCAGGTGTCCTGGCTTCTAGCCATGCCTCTGTTCAACAGCTCTCGAGTGGCAAGTCAGAGCTGGCCAGGCAAGAAACAGCATTACATCTTAGTGTGCGACTGCTCACAGCATGTTCTAACTTTATCACTGCTTAATATTCCACAGATTTAATATGGTCTAAATGCACCATGTAACTTCACCCCAGAACTGCAGTTACAGTTTAGCCAGCCCCTCCGGGGGGGGGGCACCATGGAGGCAGCTGGCAGCTGAGAGGCCAGCCAGATTCTCATTGGTGCCCCTCCAGGGATCGGGAGCAAACGGCTCTCCCAGCTGCTGTTATCTCTTAATCATTTGATCAATATAATGAAAGGAGATCAAACAAATATGTTTTTAAAGCATATTTACATCCCTAATTGATCCCTTGTGTCATGGAAGTTCTCCCCAGGCTGAAACCAGAGAGGAAGAGGCTATTTTATACCTCTATTTCAGATAGTGCAATGTTGCTCTTAAGAACCCCAAGCTACACAAGCCAGCCCTCCTCTTGGATATTGCCTCGCTGCTTTGCGCACACAAAGTGAGGAAGGAGAGGCAAGTAGTGGTAGTGCGCATGACTCCTAGAATGACTCCTGTTGAGTTTTCTCTTCCTGTCTGAAGGAGCCCTTCTAGGAACATGCCCACTACTTCTCTCTCCTATGCTTTGCTCCCACTATGGAGGAGTCGCATGCAGAAGGGCCCTGTGTGCCCTTCCTGTGCTTTCATCTTCATTACCTGGTGAATAATGATGACATTGCAGGGAGAAGTGGTTTCAGGGGCAGCTTTGCCTTCAGTTCTGATGTTCATTAGCATTTCCTTATGTAGGCTGGATTGCAGCAGGGGGTGAGCTCAGGGGCTTGTAATATGTGTGGTCCAGGGATGGGCAAAATGCGGCCTGCGGGCCAGATACGGCCCACCAAGCCATTCTATCTGGCCCATGGGGCCCTAAAAAATTTAGAAAATTAATATTAATTTGCCCTAGGCTACCTGTCATGCAGCCCTCAATGGCTTGCCAAAATTCAGTAAGCAGCCCTCCACCCAAAATAATTGCCAGCCCCCCTGGTATAGTCAGTGGGTTGTGTCTACAGAACGAGCTTGCAAATGAGTCTAAACAGTGCAGGCAGATCCAGAGAGAACCACAAGATCTGTCTGGCTAGTGGCCACAACACTTACTTCTCTTTATATTCTTCTGACCCAAGAGCGGGTAACAGAGGACAGGCCCTAGAAGTGGCAACTACCCAGGAAACTTCTCTTCTCTCTGACAGGCCTCTGAGTGGCTTTGTCCTTCATGCTGCTGCCCTGTTGTGGGTTTCTGCAGTAGCCCCCTATCCACTTGGCAGCCCTGCCCTTACCCCTGTTTTGGGAAAGAAGTGAGTTTAGTTTGGCAATCTCACACCTGATCATTTCTGTGACAAACAAAGAGATCAATACGCCCTCTTCCAACTGTGGTTGCAGTTGGCACTGAAAACCCACTCTGGGCTGCTCCCTGCATAGATGGTAGCCATGGAGGTGATGCTTTGGTGCCCTGTACTGGGGGAACTCTCTGCAGCCCAACTCTGTGCCAGCCCAAAGGCAGTGATGCCAGCCAGACCTGCTGCTCTCCCCATTGAGCAGGGCTGGGTGGGGGGGAGTGCCAGCAGAAAGGATATGCCGCACCCTTTGCCCGCAGCATGTTCCTTGCGAATTGAGCTCGGCCCTGTGGACAGAGGGGAATCTGGCTTTCCTGATGCCAGGGCTCTTTCATTGCATTCGTCTCCAGGGACTGTCAATCACCACCAGCACTAGCTGCCGGGTTAATGTTGCACTGACTGTACAAGAAGCTGCCCTACGGCCGCCTGTCACAGCTTGTTAACCAAGCAAGCGCTCAGCACAAGCCTGCTGGAACAGGAGGCCAGATCCAGTCAGTGTCAGAGCTGGGATTCAGCAGGAATCGGAACAATAATCCAGTTGACATTTCAACCCAATCCAGTCGGTCCCAATGCTCCACGCTTGGCCTGGGCCCTGCCAGTACGAGAGCTTGGATCACCAGCATCATCTGTCAGAGTGGGGAGGCAAGTGGCAGGAATCGGGGAGGCAGAGCAGAGGCTCCCAGGCTGGCATCCCTGGCACACTGGCAGGATCTGCCAGAGGTGGCTGGTCACAGGGTACTGACCCCTCGGCCAACAGGTCCTGCAAATGACCAGTTCTTCCACTCTGAAGTGCAGCTGGAAAGGGGAGGAGACAGTCATGCTGCTGCTGCCTGCCACAAGGAGGCTGGGCAGTGTGAAGAAAGAGAAAAAGCATGTTTTTTTTGTGGGAAGAGCACCCAGGCTGAGGTAGGGCAAGAGCAGCTAGGAAGGTACAGCCAGCCAGACCCCAGAGCCACCTCCAGGCCTGCAGCTCGCAGATCTCTGCTGCCTCCTAGAACAGCAGCCCCGAGGGAGTGTGGGGATGCCTGGCAGGGAAGGAGCAGAGGCAGGGAGGATCTTGCAGTATTAGGAGGCAGAAAACCTCACTGAGACTCCTGAACCTGCTGGTCATCCCCGAGGTTTTCATCTCTGACCCAAAGGATAGGAAAGGGCAGTCCTAAGTGTCTGGGTGGTGGGGGATGGGGCCAGCCTGGCTCGCTTGCCTGATGTGGCACAGCATAGCATATGGAAACAGTCCCTTTGAGGGCTCAGCATCACAAAGAGAGAATACCTTACTACTGCTGCCCACAAGTGGAGCTGCCCCCCGCCCCTCCCCCCAATGGCAAACTCAGCCCAGGCTAGGGACCAATAGGTCACCATTCAATTCCCTGCTCCCCACCTCAACCCAATCTGTGAGCAAGGGCTCAAGGTGGGCGCTGAAGGGCAGATTTGGCAGAACCTTGGCTCTAATCAGTGCAAAGAGGAAATAGCTGCTCTCCTGTAAAAGAGTGTGAGAGCTCACTGGCCCCTGGAGCAAGGAGAGAGCTCAGGCCCATGGCCTGTCCAGGGAGCTCTGGGAAAGCAGTGGGACAGCACTATTGACATAGGGCAAGAGGTTAAGTCAAGATCTGGCTGGGGCCCTGGGCCCTCTTGGCCCCATTTTGCTCTAACCACCTCCACAACATACCTCTATGGTGATGTGTAGTGCAACTTCTGCTTGGTCCCTGTGTGATAAGGTGGGGGCTGCTCTGCACAACAGAAGCAAGGACTGTACTGGAATTCTAAACTGGTATAAGTGACACTACCCCAGATGAGCCCCTGGGAGAAGCTGCCCAATCACTTGGCCTGTGACTCAGATTAAATGACCACTGGACTATGGTCTTTCCATACTCTAACCACTGGACTATGCTCTTTCCCCAAGTCGAAATCCAGGTATCCTGACTTCCAGCTATCTATTCAAGCCCACTAGACAGCATCCTCCACACACAGCTGGGGACCCAGCTCAGAACTCTGGGTGCTGTTTCCCACCCCTTATCACAGTCCTTCTCCCTTCCCCCAGGCCATGCAATATGCATCTCCTCAAAGAGCAGAACTAATCAGTGCTCTGCAAGTCAGCAATCCTCCCTCTCGATTTCTCCCTGGATCCCATCCCATAAGCAACAAGCTCAGCACCAGAAAGACACACAGCCCATAGCTGAGCCAGTGCCTGGAACCGGTGGAATCAAACATTCTGAAAGCTAAGACTGATCTCAGACTTCTAAAAATACCCAGCGGCAAGCAAGCTATAGGGCCGTGGCTCTGAGCACGGAGCTGGCCCAGGTTTGAATATACATGGCAGGGAGATGGACAGGTCTCTTGATAGAAGCTGATGGGTGCCAGAGCCCCAACCCCTGTGACTCACTGTACTCTGCATCTCCACCATGCAGCAGCATTAACAAGCATAGGGCTCTTTGAGGCTGCAATCTCTCTGCAGGCAGTTCTGTCAGCCCCAGCAAACTAGCTCAGGGATGGATTTCACAATAGGGACAGCAGTCCCAGAACTCATCCAAGCCCACATAACACACAGGGCTGCAAAGTCCCCCCAGAGATAGCACCCATCTAACCAGGAGGCAGTTAATACCAGCTTCTCCATTATGGCCAGGGCCTGCTCCATCTCACCAAAACCCCCATTCAGTTGGGATTTAGCCAAGACCCTCCCTTCACCTAGCCACAATACTTCACTGATTTAGCAATCCAGTGGGGCAGGGGAAAGAGGGAGAGGAAAAGAAGAGAGCAGGATAGTTGTGGCCTCAGGTGGAGAACTGTTGTGGTAGGATACCCTTGAGCAGTGCCACAACCTGTACGCAGCTGGAAGGGGGACAGGTGATAGCAGCTCCTTTGTCTGCTGCAGCAGGGGTCTCTTTGCATCCTCCATACTTGCTCTGGCAAAACAAGTCCAAGGCAAAACAGACCCTGGGGAGAAGCCGTGGAATGCGCCTAGCTCTGCTGCTTAGTCAGATGGCAAATTTCTGGTGCTGAGCCATCTTGTCTGCCAATCTCATATCTGTTCTTTATCTCTATACCACCAAAGCATCTCCAGGCCCCCAGTGACTGGGGCTTCATGGAAGAAGATGCCTCAGAGACACAGAGTGAAAGAGGGAGCCTGTCCTCTACAGCTTGGGCCCACATCCTCACAGACATTGAGTGAGGGTACCTGAGTACCTTTAAGACTCTGGGTTGGGTGCTCTGACTAGACTTAACAGCAGAGACAAGGCTGCTATTATCCTTCCAGCCTGGAGGGACTGAGGCACAGAAGTTCAGTGATTGACCCAGGGACGCTCTGGGAGTCTAATGCAGAGCCAGAAACTGAACCCAGACTTCCTTCTTCCTCATAATGTTTCAGCCATGAGCTGTACCTCCTTCTCCACCTTCCTGTGCCAGTTGCTCTTTGTTCGTCTTGGGAAAAAAAGCATTCAGTGACTCCTGTTGCCTGGGAGCTTGCTCTTTCCAGGTCAGTCACTCTGGGACCTTGTGGGTATCCTGATAGGGATAGCTTCCTTCCTGAGTCCACCAGATTGTCCAATAATGATATAAGGGCAGAACCGTTCCCTACAAAGCAGGCAAGAGCTCCTATTTACAAAGCTCCTGGCTAACTAGGATCCTGCTGTAGAGCTTTTTCCCTTTCTCCAAGCACAGCAGAAAGGACCAGCATCAGTCTTTGCAGGAGCTGTATGCCCCCAGCTCATTGTATTCTTCTCCCCATCACCCTACTTGGGAAAGGGTCCTTAGTTTCATTTCCTGCTTGGTGTCGGGGGTGGGGGTCGGAAGCAGACCCTGTCTCGTCTGTGTCAGTCACTGGCTGCCTTTCCTGGAGCAGCACAGGAAGGACCACAGGCTTGTGGGTAGGGGTGTGCAAAGCAGGCCCTATTCGATTCGGATTCGGATTCAGCCTGAAGCAGGGACAGTGATTCAATTCGTTGATTCGGATCACTGCTCCTGATTCAATCTGGTCGAATCTGGATTCTGAGAATCAGCGGTTTGGACACAGACACAGCTTTAAATGTTTTTTCTACATACCTTGAGGTACCAGCACAGCTCATGAATACTGCGATGCTGGGGCGCATGGAGCGTCCCACAGGAGTGGCGGGGGGCCCTACACCTGGTTGGCGGTGAACTTGGAAGTGGACCTAAAGTAATTCCAGTCCACTTCCAGGTCTGCTGGGGAGCATGCTGCACCCCCCACCGTACCCCCGGCTTGGCAATTGGCCATGGCGGGACCCCAGGTGCCCCCCCAACCCAGAAGGCACCAGTCACCAAGCTGGGGAGATGCAGGGGGATCCCCTGTGTGCTCCTCAGGGGACTGAGAAGTGGACCGGGAGTGCTTCCAGTTCACTTCCAGGTCTGCTGCCGAACGCACTGGGGAGCCCCCTGCACTCCTGTGGGACTCTCCATGTGCCCCAGCATCATAGCATTCATGAGTCCCGGCTACCTAGAAGTACATAGAAAAACACTTAAAGCTGTGTCTTTGTCCAAATCACTGAATGTTTCTGAATCTCTCTGATTCGATTCGGAGAGATTGAAGGGTCTCTGATTCGATTCAGATTTGGAGATTTGCCCACCAAATCAGGCCAAATCTCTGCCAAATCGAATCAGGGACCAAAGCTTCGCACCGCACTACTTATGGGTTGGGGGTCAAGGAGCAGTAAAGGATACAAGAAGAGGGAGAATAGAAAAGAAGAAAGAAAGAAATGGGTGGTGAGAGGGGAGGAGACGAAATAGAGGGTTTGATGAACTCACCCACAACACAGGGAATGAAAGAATAACTGCCTTTGCTTTCCGTGCCTCTGAAACAGAATTCTTGATGTGGAACCCAGAGTAACCCATTATGGAAAAGGAAAGCGTCTCTGTGTGTCAGTAGTAGTACAGAGAGATCTGGCCCCAGACCTTCAGCACCTGATCCTATGGCAGATGTCACCCTTGGCAAGCAACAGTGGAGAAAAAACAGCCACTATCACTGATCTTTGGGACAACATCTGTGGGAACTTGGCCTTTGCTCCATGTTTTACAGTCAGTCCAAGAGAAGTGGGAATGTCCCCTGGGGCTGGAACGGGTCAGGGAGGCAAGATGACTGCACTGTTCTACTCCTTGTCGTCCATGCCCAGACCTCCGTTCACGCCTAATCACGTCTTTACCAGGGCAGATAATGTTGTCTATCAGTTACTGAAGCTAGGTTCTTTGCTTCCCATGACTTTGAGTGACTCATTCCCTTGCTCTGTGCCTTAGTTTTCCCTCCAATTAAGTATGGACAAGGCTATTTCAAGCTTTATTAGAGGACAGTCAGGTTTAATTAAGGTTTATTTTTAACAGTTTCATCTAGGATGAAACCCCCTCCATCTAACCCAGGGGGTGCACAGCCCCACCAGGGGAGACGCCTTGTTGGACCTAGTGCTGGCCACGGGTGATGACCTGGTGAGGGGGCTGCGGGTGATGGGCCACCTGGGAGACAGTGATCATCGCTTGCTGGAATTCACCATCCAGCGTAAGGTGGCAAAGGGCTGCAGCAAGGCAACAGCCCTAGACTTTAGGAGGGCTGACTTCAACAAGCTAAGGAGGATAGTTGGGGAAGCGCTGAGGACCCAGAGGGGAAGGGAATCAGATGTCGAAGGTGAGTGGTTGCTCCTTAAGGAGACGATCCTCCATGCCCAAAGGGAGGTAATCCCAACAAGGGTCAAAGGGAGCAGGAGGGCACATAAACCCCCATGGCTCACTAAGAGCATCCGGGAATGTCTCCTTGCTAAAAGGGAGGCATATACCCAATGGAGAGATGGGGTCATCGCCAAGAAGGACTATGTTATAGTCGCCCGAGGATGTAGGGGGGCAGTCAGGAGGGCCAAGGCAGAGTTGGAGATAGGACTAGCTTCCCGGATTAAGGACAATAAGAAGTCCTTCTTCAAATACATAGGGGGTAAAAAGAGGGTCCCGGGTAATGTGGGGCCCCTGCAGGACACGATGGGCAACTTAGTCATCACGCCAGATGACAAAGCTAACATATTTAACGATTTCTTTGCCTCTGTCTTCCTAAGTAGGGACCAGTTCAGCCACCTCCCTGCTGGGCCCCCCTCGGGCCCCGAGAGAGACACGCCTGGGCCAAGGGTTAGCGAGGAGTTAGTTAGGGTACTTCTGGAGAAGCTGGACGTGTTCAAGTCCGCTGGTCCGGACGATCTTCACCCTAGGGTTCTACAGGAACTGGCTGAGGTCATTGCGGGACCCCTGGCACGGCTCTATGAGCACTCGTGGTGCTCTGGCGAGGTGCCGGAGGACTGGAAGAGGGCCAATGTGGTCCCTATCTTCAAAAAGGGAAAAAAAGAGGACCCGGGAAATTACAGGCCAGTTAGTCTGACCTCAATCCCGGGTAAGCTCTTTGAAAAAATTATCCTGGCACACATCCAGGAGGGCCTTGCGGGGGAATGCATGCTCAGGGGCAACCAACATGGGTTTATCAGTGGCAGGTCTTGTCAGACCAACCTGGTGGCCTTTTACGATCAGGTCACCAAATCATTAGACGCAGGGGTTGCTGTGGATGTAGTCTTTTTGGACTTCCGGAAGGCTTTCGACACTGTCTCTCACCCTGTCCTCATCAAAAAGCTGAGAGACTGTGGTGTCGATGCCCACACGGTCAAATGGGTCGCCAACTGGTTGGAGGGCCGCACCCAGAGGGTGGTAGTGGATGGGTTCTTCTCGACCTGGAAGGATGTGGGCAGTGGGGTTCCGCAGGGCTCGGTCCTCGGGCCTGCACTGTTCAACATCTTCATCAGTGACTTGGATGAGGGGGTAGAAAGCACCCTGTTCAAGTTTGCTGATGACACTAAGATGTGGGGGGATGTGGGTGCACTAGAAGGGTGCAATAGGCTACAAGCTGACCTTGACAGGTTGCAACGGTGGGCGGATGAGAATAGGATGGGGTTTAACACTGATAAGTGCAAGGTGTTGCACATGGGGAGGAAGAACCAGCACCACACTTACAGGTTGGGGAACTCTCCTCTTGCCAGCACGGAGACGGAAAAGGATCTTGGAGTCGTCATTGACTCCACGATGAACATGGGCCGGCAGTGTGGGGAGGCAGTCAAGAAGGCCAATCGTACCCTATCATGCATCCACAGATGCATCTCGAGCAGGTCCAGGGAGGTGATCCTCCCCCTCTATGCGGCACTGGTCAGGCCGCAGCTGGAGTACTGCGTCCAGTTCTGGGCGCCACACTTCAAGAGGGATGTGGACAATATGGAAAGAGTTCAGAGGAGGGCCACTCGTATGATCAGGGGTCAGCAGGGCAGGCCTTATGAGGATAGGCTACGGGACCTGAACCTGTTTAGCCTCCACAAGAGAAGGCTAAGGGGGGACCTTGTGGCCTGCTACAAACTGGTCAGGGGGGATCAGCAGGTATTGGGGGAGTCCCTGTTCCCCCGTGCGCTGCCAGGAGTGACCAGGAATAACGGTCACAAACTGGCGGAGGGTAAGTTTAGATTAGATATTAGGAGGCGCTACTTCACAGTCAGGGTGGCTAGGGCCTGGAACCAGCTTCCAGGGGAAGTGGTGCAGGCTCCGAGCCTGGGGATTTTTAAAAGGAAGTTAGATGAGCACCTTGCCGGGGTCATCTGACCCCGGTGCTCTTTCCTGCTAAGGCAGGGGGTCGGACTAGATGATCTACCTGGGTCCCTTCCGACTCTAGCTACTATGAAACTATGAAACTATGAAACTAGGATTGGCGGTGGAAGTTAAAATCAGTGTTACCACCTGGAACTGCACATCAGCATCGTGTGATCTAGGGTCCCCAAGCTAACAGAACAGATAGGATCCATTAGTTCCAGCCTTGTCAGCATGAACAAAGTGCCAGGCTTTGCAGTGGAGTTGGGTCCGCTCTTCATATACACTCAGTCACTCACAGAAAGCAGCTGATGAAACACTGATGGTGCAGGGATTGCCCATAGTATGTGGGCTTTACAGGGCCAGTGCACAAAATGAAGTTAAGAAAGCAGCTGCTGCATATCAGCAGGGAACAGAGATGGGACAAGCTGTGAGCCATGGCTGGTGACCACGTCATCTGCATGCAAGCATGTGCCCTTTTAGCGCCACCAGCCCCTGGCCCCAAAGAGACCCCTCAGCAGCCACCCTGATCTGCTCTTATTCCCTTTCTCCAAAGGCGGACACTTCCACCCAGCCAGATGGCTGGCTCCTAATTGCCCACAGCTGGGGAGCATTCCCCCCTGGCCAGAGCTGGCTGTCAGGGCTGTGCCTGTTGCGCTGGCTTTCAGCAACTGTGACTGTACTGGAGCCCTCAGGTGGACTGACATACTCCTCTCCACAGTAACGGGGCCCAACCTGATTACAGAGGAACCCCTCCATAACTTTTGTGAATTGAGCAGTGCCCCATTTCAAAGACTAATGTATTTATTACAGTGCTTACCTCCTTGCAGAGGGCCAGGCAAATGGAGCAGGGGAGTGGACAGCAGGGAGGACCTGAGCCTCTGCTTATATCTTCACACCTTGCTTACCACTTCACACTCCCTGGGGCACCCTTTAATGGCACCCCAGGGTGTCTTCGAACCCTGGTTGAGAATCAGTGCACTAAGTAATTTTGTGTTTTCCTTCTCTGTGTATCCTCATTAGTTTTCATGTTCAGAGCTTTCGGGGGCTACCTGGGCCTGATATTTGCTGTTTGGTGGTAAAGTATGCAAATGTAAAAGGCGTATGGATCAGAGCTGTGTCCACAGGCCCTCCCTTCCCAAATGGCAGAGCTTATAGGAACACAAATCTTGAACAAAAGTCAGCACTCACTGTAGAGGTCTGCAGTAGGATGGCCCTCAGCTTCAGCCCAGAGACAGTGTGTGTGAGGAGTGGGAGAGGCTCCAGAAAGGAGCTATTCCATGGATGGTATTGTGGACTATTCATTCCTCAAGTACTTGTGCACATAAATCCCTGGCTTAGGCGGAGAGACTGCTACTCACAGGTTTCAAAATAGCTGACATCTCAGATCCTACTGTTGAGTAGGTCAATGTGCTGAGATTGGATAAGTAATATGAAGAGGAATGGTGGGTCCCAGCAGTGAGTAGCAGTGACCCTGCCGTGACAATGATCCTTGCCAGCTGTGTCAGCAAACCTCAGTGGCAGCACAGTGGTAACCTCCTGACATGGGAGAGAAAGAAGCCGTGACAGAGAAGCAGTAACTTTGGCATGGGTCTCCCTACCTAACACTTGCCACTTTGGCTGATGTAGGCGGTAGAGTCCCTGGAGCAGAGCAGTGACCCCTGACAGTGAGGAGCACAGGGTCCTCTGGGGTGGGCATCCCTACCTAGTGTGGCGGGCTTATGGATACAGCCTGCAGCCCCCGGCTTGGAGGAGTTTCATTGCGATTGGTGGAGCACATCCACCAATCAGGTAACTGAGGGAGAGCTTGCCCTGCCTCTGTCAGAGTGGGGGGGGTGCAAAGAGGGCTGGACCTGACTGAAGCCTGCACACTGCAGGTCCCACAGCGCTATGGGGGTGGAGCTCCAGAGGGAATGAAAGGAGCAGCGTGCACAGCACGCGGGGGAGCTGCAGCGAGGGATGCAGAGGAGATGGGGGCTGGGGAAGAGCTACCCAGGGGGCAGTTGTGGTTGCCCTGAAGAGCCCGAAGACTCCATCATGGGACAGAAGCATCAGGTGGCCATGTTCTCCAACCCCTGCCGTGGAGGAGCACAGTGCACGATGCAGGCGGTGCTGCACAGAGGGTTCAGGAGGGACCGGGACCCTGGGAGCCATTCGAGGTGGCTTGGGTCTCCAACCCCTGGCATGCATGAGGCCAGGAGGCAGTGCAGGCAGTGCTGCACAGTGAGTCCACAGTGGACCCAGTGTAAGGGGGTGAAGCAGGTGCCGGGTGAGGGCGATGCCAGCGGCGGCAGAGACTGGCCCGACTTCCGGGTCCCGGCGGAAAGCCAAGCACCCAAGTTTCCCCCTTCCAGGAACCTGGAAGTACCCGGGTTGAGGCCTACCCAGATGGATAAAGGGAGCCCGGTGGGTCCGGAGAGGGTCCCGTCGGATGTGGAGGCAGGAGCGGCGGGTCCGGAGTTGGGAGCGGCGGATCCGGAGGAGAGCTGGGGAAGAGCTGGCGTTGGGAGAAACACCCTGGAGCGGGTGCAAGCCGCCTGGAGACACGGCAGGACCTACTGGGGCAGGGGTAAGCCCCGGCGCGGCGAGAAGGCCCGGCCAACTGGCGGCGAAGAGACGAGCAGCTTAACGCCGCGGGAAGTGACAGCACCCGGCAGGAGCCGGGTACCATAAGTACTGTAATATAGGGGCGATCACAGGCGGGGAAACCACCGCGCCTGTGATTCTTGGGAGGACTAAGGGGCAGAAGAAGGCCCCTGGGAGAGGGTGGAAGATCCCAGCCCAGATCCAGGAAGGGGGTCAGCCCTGCAGCTGATAGGGAATATCAGGGAGGACAGCCAAGGGGCCAAACAAACCCCGGCCCCTGTGAATCCCTGCCAGGAACTTTGTGTTGAACTTTGCATTTTTTCCTTTACGAAATTTTTGGGACTAGCGTCCTGACGAGTGGCCCGCCCTGAGAGGCGGCCACTTACCTGGAGGATCGGGCGAGGGTGTAGGGGAGGAGGAGCCCTCAGGACCCCTGGACCCAGCAGAGACGGAGTGCTGTTTCTGAACTGCACGTGCCACAATATTGTGAACCCCTAAGTTACCATCAAAGTCGTGGCAGGAGAGACTGGCGTGAATGCAGTGAGGACGACACACTCCCCTCCTACTGGGGGGTCCCCAGTGAGACGGTCAGTCGGCGAACGGACCCCTCACACCCAGGCCCTGGGAGCCGTTTGGGGTGGCTTGGCCCCCCCAATCAGCATAGCACCCAGAGCAGGGCATAGCCAGACCCCAGCCCTGGAATTGCACGAGGCAGCCTAGGTGGAGGCTGTAGCCATTGGGAGTCAGCCCATCCGAGGGGACACCAATTGCCTGCCCAACCCAGGAGTCATGAGTTGCTGGGGAAAGGGTTTCCCACAGGGGAGGGAACACCCAGGGCAGATTCTCCGGGAGGGCTTCATCAGGGACTCCGCTCTGCTGGGGCCACTATTGGGATCGGAGTGCATAGATATTTTCCCACTTCCTTCTAGAATGGGCTTGGGACCTGGGCTTTAGAGACAGGGGTTTCTGGGGTGCTGTGCTACCTGCTGAGGGCCAGGCTCAGAATCACAGCCCCTTATATCTTGGAGCGTTCCAATTACTAGTTGGTTAATGCTGAGTCTGTGTTGGTTAATGCTGAGGTCTGTGATGGTGTGGCCGCCACCCCGGTCCTAAGTGGGATCTCTGTTCTGTTATCCCTCTGGGGTTTGTGGGTCCCATCCTGAGTGCCTTGAGGTTGATGTTAAAAGTGTTACATAGTTGTTTGTTTCATTACTTACCTCTTCCTGTCACTAACTGCTTGTGTATACCCCTAATTATGTATATAGACTTGTGTGTATACAGGTATATTTTTATATCGTTACTTTATTCTGTAACCCAATAAATTTGAATACAGTGGAGTCGCATCTTACATGGGGGTTAGGTTCTAAGGTCAGCGCGTAAGGCGAAAATTGCGTATAGTCAAAATTATGGAGAGCAAGTTGTAGACGATGTGGTTGGCTCTGGTTTCAGCTCGAGAAGTTGATTGCATAGGCTCATCTGCTGCTGGTTGTTTTTTCTTGAAAAACATGGTGATTGGCAACTGTCACTGTTGTCTCTTGAGCTGCTCAAACATTTCTTGATACAGTCTCAAATCATCCATAATACTACATGTGATTTTGAGGCTTCATTCCATAGAGGGATCGTATACAGAAATTAAATCATTCAAGTGTTTCTCTGCTTGGAGCACTTCAGCAAATTTATGAAGATTCCAACTTGCTGGCTCTTCCTGTTCGTCGTCAGCATCTTTGTCTTCTGTAGACGATTTTATCAGTTCCTCTAACTCTTCATTAGTCAAGGTTTCTCTATGGCCCTCAATTAATTCTTCAATATCTTCCTTGAGGATGTCAGTGAAGCCATCACCACCCACTTGCCTGGCCACCTGAACAATGTGTTTCACTTCTTTGTCAATGGTCAGGGAAACCCTTACAATCATTCACACATTCTTTCCATAGGTTTTGCCAGCATGCATTGACTGTTTCAGGCTTGATTGCATCCATTGCCTGTTTAATATAAGTGATGCAATTGGCAGTGTTGAAGGACTTCCAACACTCCATCACATTAAGATTGGGATCAGCATCTATAGCCCTACGTATCCGTGAGAATGTAAGCCTCATGTATGTGGCCTTGAAACAGTGAATCATGAGGCCTTGGTCAAGAGGTTGGAGGATGGAGGTGTTATTGGGTGGGGAGAAGGATGACCTCAGCATCGTTATGCGCAAGCCAGAGTGCCTCAGGGTGGCCGGGAGCATTGTCTACGATCAGCAACACTTTGAAGTCAAGTCCTTTCTCTTCAAGGTACCACTTGACCTCCAGAATGAAACGCTTGTGGAACCAATCCAGAAATAATGCTGCCGTCACCCAAGCCTTTTTATTTGTTTGCCAGAACACAGACAGGAGATTTTTGTTCTTGCCTTTAGGGCACGGGGATTTGCAGCCCTGTAGAGCAAGCCCGGCTTTATTAAATGCCTAGCCGCATTTCCACAAAACAACACAGTCGCACAGTCTTTAGCTGCTTTGAAGCCAGGGGCTTGTCTTTCTGATTTCGAAATGTAAGTGCAGTTGGGCATTTTTTTCCAGAAGAGCCCAGTCTCGTCAGCATTAAAAACTTGTTCTGGAAGATAGCCCTTTTCTTCTATGATTTTCTTTAATTGTTTGGGGTAGGCTTTTGCTGCCTCTTCATTGGCAGATGCAGCTTCACCAGTAGTTTGCACGTTTTTGAGGTTGAAGTGGTTCCTAAAACTGTTAAGCCAACCTTGGCTGGCTTTGAATTTCTTCTCGTCAGAAGGCTGTCCCTCTTCGGCGGGAGGTTTGAACAGCGCATAGAGGCTAAGAGCCTTTTCTTGCAACGTGGTTCATGTCTTCCAGCCGTAAGTTTAATGCCTTTTCAGTCTTCACTAAAGTCTCATCAGTCTTATCACGCACTTGGCTCATCATTTTAGCAGTTATTGGAGCACTTGATGCCACGGCTTGATGAATTTATCTCGAATCTTGACAGCACAGATGCTGGATTCATTGCGGCCATATTTACGTGCCACGTCGGAGACCGACATACCGTCTCTCGGTAAGTCCAACACAGCCAGTTTTTCCTCCAGCGTTGGAACAGATCACTGTTTCTTCGGTTGAGCACCAGAAGCACCAGATGAAGTAGTTTGCTTGCATTTAGGGGCCATGTTGTACGAAAAATATGTACAATCTTTAAATGCAAGAAGCACACTCAGTGAGATGCTCACACTACGAGAGGCACGCGGGAACTGACACCGAACATTGGATGCAGGAACTGAGACCAAACATCTCACTCCGGGGCATATGCTCATTGAGTGGATTGGCAGGCAGAATCGCCCGCACTATTTAAATTGTTGTTTTTCTCTCTCTTTTTTTTTTTGCCGAGCATGTATAGTTGAATTCGCGTATGTTAAATACATGTATGATGCGACTCCACTGTATAGTTAAGTTACCAGTGTCCTGGCATGACTCTATAGGGGCAGAGGTGGAACCTGCGAGCAGTTGCCACTTTCCATCTCCAGTACGTGTGCCTTGCTGACACTTCCCTACTATTGGCAAAGGGAGTACACCCGGGCTACACGCATACCGACCACTGTTGGCTATGTAGGTGTTAGAGCTCCCAGACAGCAGCCCTGAGTGAGTCTTTTTTCCCAAGTGACTGGTTTACTTGGTGGTAGCTCCCTTGGCTTTGTTTGTCATTGCCTGAGACTGATAACTAGGGCTTCATTTAACATTTAACAGTTAAGGTTTTCTTTAAGATTTTTTATTCATCCCTTTTCCCCTGTAAGAAACCCTGTTGTAATTGCAAGTTGCTTGTGAGAGGGGAAGTTTGTTCATTGTGGTATACAGTTAAAATGTATTTTCCCAGGTTTCTGGGTGGGGGCTCAAACCAGTTTAAAAATGTTGGTGTTAAACCCCTAAATTTGAACCCAGCCTTTATTACTGCTATCCAGTCAGGCAGAGGGTAACAAATATGTTCCCCTGCAGCTGAGCCTCACTGTCTTCTCATCAGCTGTCCCCAGGGTGGTAGTCGTAAGGAGTTCATGATCAGCTCGGGTGCAATAGATGGCAGGCTGGATTGGAGGTATGCGGTGCTGCACAGACAGAAACAGACCACAGGTGTTTTTGGATGCCTGACTAGTCTTTTCCCCATTACAGCAGATCCTGCACTGTTTGGGGACTGATGCGCAAAAACTGTGCCTAGCCAGAAAGACACCCAGGCCTTTAAGCAACCTAGCTGAGTTTGCTTGGAACACCCATTGGGCCACATCTTTTGCCCAGGGTGGGTGAAGAAATGGTTGTGAATTTCTGAGCTCCATCTTCCCCAGAGATGTCTCAGCTTCTCTTGACCAGCGTGCTTTAAGTTACGGGTTTTCCAAACAGCAGCAAGTCTCCAGGGATTCAGGGGCAAGATGTTGCATTTTTAAAGGGTTTCCAAATCTAGCAGTGTCAGAAATATCTAATGAGGCTCCAAGGAAGGATTGGCAGCCCCGCTCGCTCCCCTCTTCTTGTCAGTCGCGTCAGCCTGCATCCTGCTCTCTTCACAATTAGAGCCAAGGTGACAGGTAGGATTGGTTGATGCAGGAGACTGTTCCTGCCTCAGGATCCTATGGATGGTGAGACAGATAGTTCCTGTCTGTTCCTTACAAGGACCAAAGATGGGCAGCGATTTAAGGGCACAGACCTCGGCAGGCTGAAAAGCTCATGCCCGCTGGAATCACTGCCTGCAGGAGAAAAAATGGGTGGTGCTTAATGGCTAGGATGAATTGTTTTTTCTGCACCCCCACTGTGGATACCTGTGGTCGATCAAATGCAGCTGGAAGCATCCCTTTGGAAACAAGAGCAGAGGTGACTGTTGGGAGAAATCACTGGAGTTGGCATAATGAATCCTGGGGGATTTAGGCACAGAGGGCAGAGGAGATGAAGGAAACCCTCAGTGTTTTTGGACTGACACACAGAGTTCCCGACCTTTCCTGCTCCTGCTGGCAGTTGTGTCCACAGAGGGAATACTGGACTGAGGGCTGGAGCTGCCTGGAGAAGCTGTGGCTTTGCTCATGTAATAGGCACCTATGCTATGGAGCCAAAAGTGCTAGGGTCTAATCCAGGGGTGGGCAATTATTTCGGCTGGAGGCTACTTAACGTGTTTTGGTGAGTTATTGAGTGCCGCGTGGGTAGCCCTGCCCCTTGACAGTTGCCCCACTCCCCTGGTTGCCACACTGGGACTGGAAGTCCCACCTCCTCACCCCTGATCTGTGCCATCGGTAGTCCCCCGCTTTGCCACAGAAGTGTCCTTTTGGGACGGGAGGGGCACTACCATCTTGGAACAAGAAAAAAAGCAAATTGAATACTAAAAAAACCCCAGAATCGAACATCTACTATAACCTATCTTATTTTTAAAAATATTTTTGTTCTGATTTCTGTGTGTTTGCAGAGTATATAGGTGATGGCATAATAGACCAAAATACAGTCTAACTGTTGTATATGGTGTGTAGGGGGCAAGGGGGTGTATGTGCAGGGGGGATGTGTGGCTGGGGGAGTGTGTGGGTGGGCATTTGTTGTGGGATGTAGGGGTGTGTGGGGAAGGGCGGGCACATGTGTGGGTATAGGCCCATCCTGTGCCCTCCTGACAGCACACGGTTCCTGGCTGCAAGGCTGGGACCCACACGGCATGGAGCTGGCTTGGCCTGGCCCAGTGGTGCACTAGAGTGCCAGGAGCCACAGGAAGTCCCATGACATTGGGCAGGACTGGCTCCATGCCTCCACATGATGCTCCTGGTACTGTAACTGGGAACAGCACATGAAGGCACCGAGCCAGAGTCCCGCAAGCCCCAGAGAGTGGGGCGATCACTGGTGGTTTCCCCCTACCCATCCTCTGCCTGTTCTTACCTGAACTTCAACTCTTGGACAAGGGAGGGCTGGGGAACAGCCACAGGGGCACCAGGGCAGAAGCCCCTGCTAGCCAGCAGCTTCCAGTCTCCAGAAGTTCATGGTGGGTGGGGATGGGGCAGGCTGGGGCAGGTCAGGTTGGGGTTGTGTTGGTTGCATTGTAACCAGAGCCCAAACTGCTTGCTGCTGCAGCCAGCACCTTGCGCCGCCGGGACTTCATCGGCTTTCAGACAGGCAGCCACTGGCAGGTAATAATTGTCTGAATTTTAGAGGGGCCCCACGGGCGGGATAGAATGGCTCGGCAGGCCGCATCCAGCCCATGGGCCGTATTTTGCCCGCCCCTGAATCTCACTTCTCTGGATTTGTGTCATTTGAGGGACTCGTAGCTAGGGCTTGTAATGTATCCTAAAGTCACTAGGCAGCTCCCATGCCCAGTTCTCAAGCAGGTGGGAGGTGACTGCATGCTCCGTCCTCGGAATAAGAATGGGACAGTTCTGTGTCCCCTCCGAATATACCGGGACCTGCAGTAACCACTCAGTCAAGTGACACGATTGAAGCTGAATTTGAAAGAACAGAAACTGGGGTTCTCACCACACAGCCTGGGCAGAAGTTGCTGGCGGCAGGTGGATGTGCTGCCCTGGGCTGTCTTTGTGACCCGACTCCCTCTCCTTTTTTGTATTTTCATGCAAATGGGGTTTTGTTTCCTAAGAGTTCAGCTGCTTCTGCTGCTTCGTCCTCCCTTGAAATCCTTCCTAATCCTCCATACGTGCTAGTATAGGCATCTCCACGGCAACAAAGATTATGTTTCCGAGGAGGTTGGGGATCTTCCCTTCAGGATCCTGGCCAAGACAGAGAGAGCACCCAGGAGCCCATGGCGGGGCTGTACGGAGCCTGGGTCATGCTGGGACAGGACAGCAGGGCAATGGGACAGGGCCACATGTGGATGGGAAAAAAGGGCCCCTTCTTATGCCATCTCCAGCAGCAAGGGGGAGAAAAATCCCTGCCTGCCCTAGAGGAGCAGGGGCAGCCTCAGAGCTTCTTCACGGTGGGTTGCTAGGAGCAGTGCTGCTTCCACAAATGCCACTGCTTGAACCAGCTGTAGCTTTGTGTCTAGCAGCTAGAACAGGGGCTCACAGGGAGGGAGGAAAGGGTTATCTTATATTTCAACACATCGTCTCCCAAATGAGCTGAAACAGCCAAAGCCACCAGTCCCGTGGCACTGTATCCCCAACAGGGGTCAGCACCAGCTGTTGCAGATGGAGAGAGAAGGTTCCCCTCAACAGCGATTTGTGATAATTTGCCCCCATGTTACAGCTCTTCCTGGGCTACAATAGACAAGATTGGTTTATTCCCTGGAGCCACCCTAAGGGAATAAGCAAAGCTCAGGAGCGAGACATGTCATCTCAGAAATCAGTGAACACAAGGCTGGTTACAAGCATGCTGCCCTGGCAGCAGGAGGTGGACAAGGACACTTTGGCCTGGCAAAGAAACTCTGCAGCTCAAAGAATGGATCAGGCAGGAGGGTCAGGGCATGAGAGAGGCATGTGGTAGCCACATACACCCACAGGGGGTTCAGCAATACCTGCACAAGCCCTTCAAAGCTGCAGGGTCTTTCTAAGAAGCAGCCTGGCAATTGCATGTGATACCACATGCCACCCCTTAGCAGGGCAGCTTGCAACCTGCCTTCCTTCCACATCGGCATTAGAGCCCACACATTCAGTTTCCATTTCTTCTTATTCTCATATCCAGCCTTGAAGTCCACAGGGTAACCCCTCCCAAGCACATCATTTATATATGTGAAGCTGAGACATCTGCCTGATGCTACATGGAGGCTGGGATGTTGGCTATAAAAGGAGGTATGAGGGTCCCCATTCATAGTCAGTGTCAACTCTGATGCCTAGTGGTGGGTATCTCATTGCTGACATTGTTAACATGGATCTCTTTAGCAACAACATCCAGCTGTTTTCACAAGCCCAAACAACCTCTCACACCTCCCTAGGCACCACAGATTCCAGCTGTTCCTTCCACTGGTACGCAGAGCTCCTGCTCCTCCCCACCCACTCTGACTTTTTCCATGCTGTTGCTTGGGGTCAATACAAAAGTCTGTGGTTTGTTGAAAATGTGAAAACAGCACAGAATCTATGGCATGATAATTTCATGGTTTCATAGTTGGTAGGGTCCGAAGGGACCTGAGCAGATCATCTAGTCCGACGACCCCGTGCCATGGTCAGGAAAAGATGCTGGGGTCAAATGACCCCAGCTAGGTGGGTGTCTAGCCTCCTTTTGAAGACCCCCAGGGTACAGGCAAGCACCACTTCCCTTGGAAGTTGATTCCAGATCCTAGCTGCCCTGACAGTGAAGTAGCGCCTCCTGATGTCTACCCTAAATCTACTCTTAATCAACTTATGGCCATTGTTCCTTGTTACCCCCCTGTAGTGCTCGGGGGAACAGGGACTCCCCCAATGCCTGCTGGTCCCCCTTGACAAGTTTATAGGCAGCCACCAGATCCCCTCTCAGCCTTCTCTTGTGGAGGCTGAACAGGTTCAGGTCCCGTAGCCTCTCCTCATAGGGCCTGCCCTGCAGCCCCCTGATCACGCGCATGGCCCTCCTCTGGACCCTCTCCATGTTGTCCACATCCCTCCTGAAGTGCGGCGCCCAGAACTGGATGCAGTACTCCAGCTGTGGCCTGACCAGTGCTGCATAGAGGGGGAAGATCACCTCCTTGGACCTGCTCGTGATGCATCTGTGGATGCATGACAAAGTGCAGTTGGCCTTCCTGACCGCATCCCCACATTGGTAGCCCATGTTCATCTTGGCATCAACAGTGACTCCAAGATCCTTTTCTGCCTCTGTGCTGATGAGAAGGGAGTTCCCCAGCCTGTAGGTATGCTGCTGGTTCTTCCTCCCTAGGCACGGTACCTTGCACTTATCTGTATTGAAACCCATCCTATTTTCATCTGCTCACCTCTGTAACCTGTCAAGAACTAGCTGTAGTCTGTTCCGCTTTTCTAGCGTGCTCACTTCTCCCCACATCTTAGTGTCATCTGAGAACTTGAACAAGGTGCTTTTCACCCCCTCGTCCAAATCACGAATGAAGATGTTGAACAGTGCGGGCCTGAGGACCGAGCCCTGGGGAACCCAGCTGCCCACATCTCTCCAGACTGAAAATGACCCATCCACCATCACTCTCTGGGTGCAGCCCTCCAGCCAATTTGTGACCCATCTGACTGTGTAGGTGTCAACACCACAGACGCCTAATTTTTTAATGAGGATGGGGTGAGAGACAGTGTCAAAGGCCTTCCTAAAGCCCAGGAAGACTACGTCCACCACGACACCTGCATCCAAGGCTTTTGTGAGCTGGTCACAGAAGGCCACCAGGTTGGTCTGACAGGACCTGCCTCTAATGAACCCGTGTTGATTGCCCCTAAGCATAAACTCCCCTGCTGGCCCCTCGCAGATGTGCTCCTGCATAATTTTCTCAAAGAGCTTCCCCAGGACCGAGGTAAGACTAACAGGCCTATAGTTTCCTGGGTCCTCTTTCCTCCCTTTTTTGAAAGTGGGAACCACATTGGCCCTTTTCCAGTCATCAGACACCTCAGCAGAGCACCACGAGTGCTCATAAAGCTGTGCCAGGGGTCATGCAATGACCTCTGCCAGTTCCCTAAACACTCTGGGGTAGAGATCGTCCAGACCTGCTGATCTGAACACATCTAGTCCCTCAAGAAGTTCCCTGACTAGGTCCTCACCGACCCTGGGCCTGGCTGCGCCTCCCCTGGGTCTGTCTGGTATCTCTGTGGGGGGGATGTCCCTGTCCCTGCTCAGAAAAATGGAAGCAAAGAATCACTGCCTCTGCAAGCTGACCTGAGAATTCCTGGTCCAGCTCTTCTCCCTGGTTAAGTGGCCTGTAGTAGACCCCCACTGGTAGGTCCCTTTTCCCCCTGACCCTCTTGTATTCTGACCCAGAGCACCTCCATCTGCCCTACCTCAGAGCCAGTGCTGTTTGCAGAGGATGTGTATTGCTCTTTGACGTAGAGCACCACACCCCCGCCTTTCCTCCCTCTTCTATCCAGACATGACACCAATCACGTTGTTCATGTGGGCTTAATTCAGGAAATGCCTCTCTTCTGGATATACCTGCTGTTGCCACAGACACTCTGGAGTGAAGCAGGGAGGGAAGGACCCTACTGAAGAACTAAGATCCACTTAACAGCAGAGGTGAACCTTACTGATGGTGCTAACAAGACACCAGTCACCTCCTCTGTCCTGGCCCTTTCCAGCCTAATCAGTTCTCACCTACTTCCTGGTGTTTTTGGCAGCTTGTTGGTGTCTGGTCTGTATAAGCTGTCACAGTGTAGGACATACTCCAGAGCTTTTCTGTATCCCATAGGGTAGCTGTAATGGGTTTGTTCAGCACTGATTATTTGGTAACCCTAGGAAAGATGTCACGCTAAGTGACATGTTATGTTCCTGGAGAGCAACCTGACAGCTGAGAAGCACCTGTCTTTCCAATGGAGACACATAGCAGTGCCCACTGGAAGCTCATAGGCCTGCCTGGCCGCCTCAGATACTGGTCATTCTGGATGAATGCTGCCACAGTAATGCTTTTCACCAATTGCTTTTCACCAATCAGGTCCTAGGATCTGCTAGTTTTCATAAAGACTTGTGAAGTAGTTGGGTCTCTGAAAGAATGGCTAAACCTGGGCCTCACCTTTTCACTGGTCCAAGCTGACTACAGAAGCAGCATGACCTAGTACATACAACATGCAACCTGGGCACCGAAGTTCTAGTTCTGTTTTGCCGCTGGACGAGTCACATGTGAACACTATGCCTCAGTTTCACTCTGCATAAAACCAGGGTTACGGATACTGACCTCTTCCTTTGTAAAACACTTTGGGATCAAGAAACTAAAAGACACAAGATCCAAAATTATTCAGTCTTCTGTAGAGCTCTCCAGCCAATGCAGTATAAAGAAGACAAGGCTGCATCTACATGAGACGCTGACTGCACAATGGTTACTGCACAGTCATTCTGCCCTAAATGACTAAATGACTGCACAATAACCCAAGTTACTGCACAGTAGTGCTGACAAATGCCTTTTTTGTGATGCTACTGTGCAATAGCCTAATACTACTATGCAGTAGCGTTGCATCGCGGGTGCTGCCATGCAACGCTGCTGCGCAGTAGTATTGGGCTACTGAGCAGTCAGCGTCTCCTGTAGACACGGCCAAACTGGCTGCGCTCGCTTTGTTCCATCTGCCCAGTATAGTTAGCTGTACGTAGCTCCTATGCCACAGCTTTCAGCCCCAGAGAAGGGGACACTATTTTCTTGGACTAAGGGTGTAAATCTGCTAAATGGCAGCACTGGGAGTTTTTTATTACCTATGAATGAGCCACTAAGGTGTGGTAGAAGTTGAATTTTCCCGGGGGGGGCAGGGAGCAGGGATCAGTACTTGCCCCCTGCCCATCACTAGAAGCAATGGAATGGAAACAAGCAGAGGAAAATAGAGGTTGACTATGGGTGGGGGTCCCTATAACTGTTAAGCCCTGCAGTCCATTTTCAGGTGATAGGAGCTTGTACTGACTGAAGATTTGGCCCATCATGATCAACCCTTTTTCTTGGCTCTCTTGAGTGTATTTTAATAATCCTTACAGCAGCAGGACATTGGCCACCATTGGCCTCCTGCTTTACCTGTGGCGGATTAGGGCAACTGTGCCTTGTAGCTGTTTGGCAGAAATGACTGTGTAGTTTTAGTAATACCATATTTATCTGAATTCAAGATGACTTCGAATTTAAGATGACCCCAAAACAATTAGATTCTAGACATGGACATTTTATAAATCTACGTATTGGAGGGTTGACTTGAATTCATCCCCCTCCACCACTGCAACGGGGCAAGCAATGGCAGGGGGCAGGTAGCAGGGAGTCAAATGGCCTGACTCTTGCCCCCTAGTGTCTCTTCCCCCACCACCACTTGCCCTCCCTGCTGCCTGTTCCCTGTATAGTGCCTGTGCCCCCGACGCATTGCTCCCTGTCACTTGCCCCCGATGCTGCTGCCCCCCCCCGACTTGCCCTCCCTCCTGCCTGCCAACCCCATGCCTGTGCCTCCTGGTACCTGCCCCACCCACACTTGTACTCAGATCCAAGATGAGATGCTTTTTTCCCCTATATTGAATGGGGAAGAAAACCTCATCTTGGATTCATGTAATTATAGTAAGTTAGACAAAGATTTGTAATGGATGGCTGGGATAGGGATGATCTTGCCTCTGGCAGGGGTTGCTAGATGACTTCCAGCAGTCCCTTCTAGCCCCACTTTTCTATGGATTCTATAATCTTATACCCAGCTTCAAAGGGAGCTGGGAGCTCTGATGGTTAGACTGTAGGCTTGGTGAACTTTTGTGGGATCCTGTTAGCCAAAGGTCTCTCTCTGAGTTGCTGTGAAGTTATTCTGGCCTATCAGTTATGTTGCCCTGCCCTAATCTTCACACCCCAGTTCCCTTGAATTTCCTATTCACAAACAGCCCTTTGCCAGAACTCTGGCAATTACTTTGATGGATAAATATTACCTATGTGGGGCTTTTATGCTGGGTAGTGGGAAAATTAGCTCCATTATTCAGTGGAAGTCATAGCCAGTGCCCAGCCCTTGCAGTTATGAAAACAATGTAACTCACTGGGTCTGGGGAGGATTTCGCAGCCATGAGACCTGGAGAGAGCAAGCCCAGGGCTAATTTCTGCCTCTCTGCCAATCACCACTGGTACAGATGGCACCAACTCCTCAGGCTGAAGCACTGGACACAGTTTAGGGCAGATTCAGAGATAAAATGCTACAATGAGCTTAGATGTACTGAAGCATGAGGTTCTTGGGAGTGATCTGGAACCGGGGCCCAGTGGCTCTAGGACAGTGGTGCCCAAACTTTTTGCCACACTGGCTGGATGGGCACTGCCCAATCCAACCATGGGCTGGATCTAGCTGGTGGGCCCAATCTGGTGCGGCAAGGGCTTATTCTAGCTATGTGGGGTGAGGGGAAGTGGGGCATGGCCTGATCCTGCTTTGACCACGTGAGGGAGAGCTGGGGGGGGGGGGGGGGCGGGGGCACAGCTCAGCCCTGCTCCAGCCTCATGGGACTTGGTAATTTGGCAGCAGAGGAGGGATGGTAGTATTAATTGCCACTGCTCCCCCACCACCAAATGTCCTGATCTGTCAGAGCACTGCAGGCTGGATGCCATGGTCTGCAGACCAGATTTGGCCTGGGCTGGGGGTTAAGCACCTCTGCTCTAGGAGAAAGTCCAAAGCTAAAAATTTCTCCCAAAAAAGATAAGCAGGGAAAGCTCAGAAAATAGTCTGTGTGCCAGCAGAAGAACTGGAGACCCCCAGTAAAGTCAGATCACTTGGACTTAGCACCTTTATCCTTTGCAAGCCTAATGCTGCCAGCTAGCAGTGCCATACTATACATTGTGGTGGTACAATCACTTCTGGTTAAGATCCATCCACACTCTCTACCCACCCACCTATCCCTCCATATGTCTATCCACTCATTCCTCTTTTTGTTTTACATGTGTAACCCTTTTGTCAGGCACTAGAAGCAGTACAAAGGGCCTCGGTTAAATTTAAGGGTATAACATAAACTTCCTGTTACGATCAGTCTCGAGGAGGCATCAGTTACATCTCATATATTTGTGCTTTTTGTTTCAACCACACAGGCTATAAATGTACTTTTGTACCCTAAAAGCTAAGACACTGGTGCACAGCTCTGCAACACTGGAGGAAATTCTGCAATGAATAACACATCACCCTAGGCCTTCATTCTAATCAGTCCCCAGAACAACAGGAGTCTGTAGCAGAATCCAGACTCTCGCTGTAGTACTGTTGTCCAAAAGCTAAACTTCTACCTTTACCTATTATCTTTATCCCTTATTATTACCCTTTGCAAAGCAAAACTACCCATGTGAAATCTATTATAATGATGCAGTGACATCTGCCTGAGTTGGCCAATAGCCTGAGACAATTACGTAAAGAGATGGAAGCTGTTCATATTTCCTCAATAGAGTGATAATTGTAAAACCTAAATATGATCATTTAACTGTTAGCACTGAACTACAGCGTTCAAAATACAAGGGGGCTCAGGGGGGTGAGCTCCCCCATAAGAGATGAGAGGCCCTGGCCTGCCCCACACCTTTCTAAACAGCTCAGGCGGCAGCGGCTCCTTCTAGCTTCTGGCTGCCACTGCCACAGACCCCCCCGCCAAGAGTCGGGGTGTAAATTCAAACCCTGCTGAACTGTTTCACTGCTGATTATCTTAGCAATAGCATTCAGCTCCAGCTTCTATGCTAGACTATACAACGAGACCTGAGCAGTGTGGCAACTGGTCCTAAATTCAAAGCCACTCCTGACCCTTCCCAACATGACAATCCTCAGCTGTTGCTTTGGTGCTCTCCACGCATACCTACATGCCAAACTTTCCAGTGCTCCTCTGACTTGCTGATATAACCTGCACCTTCTCTCCGAGCTCCACTACAAGGCACTGATGTACTGTTGTTGAAAATATCCTGAATCACATTAAAAATGAAGGGCAACGTGACTTATCAGCAGGAGGCTGTGTTACTCACAGTCATGGCTAGTTCAAGAGACGCATCCATGGGTGAATTTACCTGTTGGAGAGCGGGTATATACTGAAGCAAAAACTATCAGAAACCAGAAAGTCTATCTGGTCACGGAGCACAGGGAGCTGGGGCTCTGATGTCCTGCTACTCACCAGGTCCTCCAGCAAGGCTGAGGGTTTACAAAGAGAAGGATTCTACAGGTCTTTTACTGGGAGCGTTCAGCGCATTGGTTCAGTGGAGTGGTCACCATGTGCTCATCTCTTACATTTGTGAAGAGTTTTCTTAGTTCTTGTCTGCCCTGTCAAAACCTGCATGGATACTCTGTTTTGTGAGTGAATTATTCTTGAATCCTCTTTATTTCTAGTAGAGCATTTGCCTGGGGAGCTATTCTAAGAGATTTATTCTTGTCAATTTTCCTGTGTTGACAAACACTAATTCATGTCTACACTTTAGACTTCAGCCAGAATAGCATACAGGTCAAGGTTATAATGAGGTGTGAGCTCTTACTGACCACAGCTGTGCTGGCATAAACCCCCAGAGCAGATGCAGGTCCATCAGCACAGCTGTGCTTTTACTGGGAAAGCATATTCTTCTTCTGGGTTGGGAGTTAAACTACCAGTGCAAAGTACAGCTTTGTCAATGTAGCTCCATCTACACTCAGAGTACTTTGCTGGGAGTGTACCTGTATGTCCTTACTGCCAAATCTAGCCTAGCGTCAGCATGGTCTAGTCCCTGGTGAATACTTTTGATCAATGATTTCCAGCAGCTCTGGAGCTGTTTGGTTCAGCTACTTGGTGTGATTGAACAGTGCAGCTAGAGGGTGGTTATTTCTGCCCCTTCCCTGCATGGCAGGGAAATAGTGAATCATACATTTTCCAGTATTGATGTCCTGGTGAAAGAGCATTCTTACTAAAGAAAATGAAACTTTCTGGATTTGAAAATACCCAGCAGTCACACAAGCAGGTGCTAATAATGCAACCCAATGACTCACAGCAAAACAAGCCCAGAGCCTTTATCAGAAGAATAGCTGCAAACCAGTTAGGTATTTATTGGTCCTCACTGTCATAGTATCTGTGCACCTCACATGCATCAATGGATTTGACTCCCTTGACCCATCTGGGGTTGTATCATCCCTGTTGTGCAGGGTAGGAAATTGAGATATGGAGTGATTAAGTGACTGGCCAAAAGTTACACAGAAAGTGCATGACAAAGCCAGGAACTGATCCAAAGTGGAAACTGCTCCTCTGGAAATATATCCTGTGATCTTTGGCCCTTAGTGGGATTGCCGTGGGAACTGTAAAATAAGCCAATTTTCCAGATGATGCAGTATTGGCCCTCAATGACTTAAATGTTACAGACCCAAATTACATAGATCTCCTTCTGTACAGGAAATGGTATGAATTGATGAATGGGAACCTCATCTATTTTTGCAAAGAGCTACAAACATTTTGGAAAATTTATCCATTCACAGAAGGGGAAAAACCTTCTAGTCCCATTGCTTGATCAATGAACCTCATATTTTCATGTCATCAGCCCTGAGGATTATATTGCAGTCCTGGTGTTTTTCGTAAAGCCCAAGCTCCAGAAATCATGTGGTTCTCTACGACTATGAGATTTCCCTTTTTAAAGTAAAGTCTAGCCTTCATAGTTGGAAAGAAAAGCTGGGAAGTATGACACATTGGAGATTTCCAAAGCTGAAGGCAAAAATGAGCTGGCCTTTTTTTTTATTTTACAGAAATCTCATGACATTTGAGCCTGCCTCATTGTTAGGAGGGCCAAAACATGATTTTGAAAGCTTGGGCTGGTCATACTACTTTATATTTTAGAAACAAGTTTATCTGTGGGCTGAAGCTGAGCATGAAATATTTCTGGCAAGGAAGACCTCATTCAGAAAGCTGAAGACCAATCAGAATCAGGTTCAGAGGGAGGTTGGTTTTGCAGATGGAGTGGTAATGTTGTTCCTAACTTCCGTGAGGCTGCAGATGGAAGTTAGAATACCCATAAAGATCCTTGTGTACCTCCCCGGCGATCCAGTTTCATGCACTAAAGGCTTTTGTCTCCCAACTCAGTAAAAATAGCTTTGTGTGCTAGTTCCCATCGCCGACTAGTGAATAAAGCAAGTGTGACGTTTTCATAGGCAGGCTGGCTGGGTTTCAGCAATGAACGGACAGAAGAATGTAAAAGCAGTCTTCACAGACACCGGTATTTCCACGTCTTACGGTTCTAAAGCAGCCTGTTTGGATCAACTGAATTAATACAGAAATACTGTCCATATGGAAGGAGATATTCATGGAGAAATTCAGGCAAACGTACTATTGTTTAAGAAGAAATTGTGGTTTTGGCTGCATGAAGACAGTAAAACCCATCTCCAAGGATGTGGGCCAGACACCTATGCCCTGTTCCTAAGCTTCAGGTCGTCCACAAGAATTGACTAATCAGAACGCAAAGCATTACAGACTCTCCTGCTGCTGACACAAGTTCCTTCTATCCAAATTCTTGCATAACAAACACCTCCCAGCAGCATGTCTTTGCAAGGCCAAACATTTGCTTGCATGCTACAAAACAGGAGTTCGGAAGACTATGTGTAACAGCTCCAGCTGGTTGTGCCTGCCATAGCAATGCTGGATTAGAAAAGGTCAGAGAATAGAGTAGGAATAAATGGGCTGTTTTCAACCGGTAGGAGGTTGCTGCAGTTGCATGTTAGAACAAGGGATGTTTAATATTAACAAGGCTCTGATGATGAGGCCACAGGTGAGGAGTCAAGATTTGTATTATGTTTCATACTTTACATCAGTTTAATGAATTTTGTTCCCAAATTGGCTGATTAATTAAATGTTCTAGGTCATTTTCTAGCTGAAATATGCTCTTGCTTTAACAGAAAAAACATTTAAATATCATCATTTTTTAAAACTTCAGCACTTAGTGTCTTGTTCCTTCTCCTCCTCATTTTGTATGTTCTTAATAATAGAATATCACAGACTCTTCAAACTCCCCATGGAGTCAAAACTCATTGAAATCTCATGCGTAGGCTACAGTTGAAATAGGTTGTAATTAAGTGAAGTTATTACAACTGTTGGACTGACTCCTCTAGTCTTCTAAATCTCCAGTGAAGTGAATGGTGCAGTAGTAATTGAAGGGCTTAATATTTAATTGCCTCTGACATGGTCACAGATGTGTCAGGAGCTCAGGTCACTCAGCTGATGTCATTCTGCATTGCTCAGCCAAGTAGCTCTCTGCCATTGGTGATGCATAGGGGGTGCATGCAGGTGCACATGCACCCCCAGATATTGGTGGTGCACCCCCTGAGACTGGCCGCCACTGCTGATGCTGGCAGCGCCTGTGGGTGGTCGCCGCTTGATGTTCCCCCCCACCCACTGCCAACACTGACGGCGGCATCTGCAGGCGGTCACCGATTGCCACTGGCCACTGCTGACACTGTGGGCAGTGTTTGTGGGTGGTCGCCAACTGCCTGTTAGCACTCGCCACCCACCGTGTCCCCTGGCACCGACACTGCTGCAGCCGTCCCCGCTCGGCCCGCCCTTGCGACCGCCATCAGCACAGCTGCCTGCGGGAGCTCCCTGCTCACCACTGTCACACCCCTGCTCCCACCACCGCTGCCTACGGGCCATCGCCATGCCCACCCAGCCTTGGGAGGCACGAGGTGTTCATGCTTTCCCAGTTAATTGGCAAACCACAATCCTGTTGGTTCAGGTGAGTCAGCAGAAGAGGTCTCATTGGCAGACAAGCCATACACCAGCAGGGGATTGGTTTTAGGCCTCTGAGATTGAGGCTCCAGGCTTCATGTGACTCTCAGCTCATGGTCTGGTTCAGTGGGGTCCTGTAGGGTCCACACAGCACAATGGCAAGTGGGTGCAGTACCCATTGCTTTGCACAGGGGAAACGGGAACAGCTAACTCACCAGACACCCTCACCCCTTAGCCTGGACTGAAGGCAGCACTACCCATACCGAGAATTGCTGTGTGTTGTGTTTGGTGGGGTTCAGCCCAGAACAGTGTGTTGGAGGCACATGCTCCCACAATGCCAAGTTGGCTGCTGTCTTCTAAGCCCACTGGCACCTACCGGAGCTGGGAAGATAAAAGACCAGCAAAGGCTGAGTGGGGAGTTGCTAGCTGAGCGAGACACTGGAGCAGAGGAAGGAACGCAGGGTAACCTGCAACCCCAGCTATGTAGGCAGCAGCCACAAAGGCTTTAAGATGGAAACTGCATATTGTGCTTGGTGATGAGCTGCATTTTCCTCTAATTCCTGAAGGCAGCCCTAGGGAAAGGAACGAGCCCTGGTGGGAGCCATGTTGGCAGCTCATCTAGGCTCTGAGGGAACACTCAAGTCTGAGGCCAGGTGAGGTAGCCTGCCCTGTCTGCTAGCACTGAAGTAGGCGCTCTCATAGGGTAAGCTGGACAAAACAACATCCAGCTGCCCAGGCAGTCTGCAGAGCCAATGCCTCAATTCACACACAACACCCCCGCTCCCCCCACCCGCACTGGCTTCCTACTGCACCTTTAATGACAGAGATTGCACATCGCCACCAGGAGGGGAGCAGGGCAGTGGGGGAATGTTGGACTTGAGTCACACTGGAGTTAGACCTGGAAGAGACAGGAGTAACTTCGCTGTAACTTTCTCTCTCACCTCCTGCCCTGCCCTCAGCTCCCCCTTGGCACCTGCCACCACACCCTGCCTGCAGCCCCCTGGCATCCCTCACTTCCCCCTAGCCTGCCTGTAACTTCCCCTGTGCTGACCTGTCTACAGCATTTCTGTGTTTCAATTGTCCCTTGCCTTGCCCTCGCAGCTTCATTTCGGTTTTCTGCCATTCATCGCCCTACCCACAGTCCTGCCCATGCTCCTATCCCAACCACAGTTTCAGCACTGCCCAGTGCTCACTTCCCTTAACTCCTTATGGGACAGAGCCTGGCCTGCACCTCAGTGATCTCAGCACCAGCAGCAGACTCTGCCACTTGGGGCATGTGTAGACAATACAGGGGTTAATGTAGAGGCCTGAAAATTTTAACGTGGCTTTTTTTTAGTGCAGTGCATTTGTGTTTGCACAACACGGGGTTTGTGTTTGCACGAATGGTGCTTTTGAATGAGTTAAGCCTTGTGTGTCATTTCCCACAGATTTTAGGGGGAGTCAAATACCAAATTACGCCCTGTAATGTCTTTCCTAATGTATTACAGCAGGAGGTGCATATAAACCACCCGGCTTCCCCAGTCCCTGCCCCTAGATTCTCACTGGGCAGTACTGACTCTCACTGGGAGTTTCCCCTGGGCATAGTCACAGTCACCCCAAAATCCTTGTCACTTGCATCTGCCTATGTTCGATTGGTCTGGTCTCTCTCTGTCGGTACATGATCTAAAAGACCCCATCCCAATCCCAAAGACAAGCCACGTGAATCCTCCCCTCCCATTCCTTTCCCTTCCCATCCAACTATGTTACAAATATATGTGTAGCAGGCTCACCTTTCAGAGCTTGGGTTGAGGCCCAGGCTTGAGATCCTGCTGTTTTGATTGGTGGAGCCCATCCACCAATCAGGAGGCAGCTAGAGAAATAAAGTCATGTCCCTTTCCTGAGGGGATGGGGAGAAGAGCTCTCTTGGACCTGGTTGAAGGCTGTAAACCGTCAGGTCTGGAAGACGTCAGGGGCAGAGTCCTAGACCATATAAAAAGAGCTGCGTGCCCAGCATGAGGGGAAGATGTGGCAAGGGACTCAAGAAGAGTGGGGCCAAGAAAAGCTGGGGAGCTCTCCCCCAGTGGGCAATAGGTCCAAGGCTCCTGAAGCCGCCACTGAAGGACCCTTAGGAGCAGTGCAAGACCGCTTGGGCTGTTGACAGCACACAGGGACAGTGCGTGGAGACCTGACCCTGGGAGCGGTGTGAGACCTCTTGGGCCCATCATCGTGCACGGAGCCCAGGCTTTGGGAGCTGCAAGCGGCAGCTTGAGCCTGCAACCCTGCAGGGTCAGCAGGCCATATGGTGCACAGGGCAGCACACGAGGGAGCGGAGCCAGGGATGGCTTATCCACCTGGCATAAAGATGGACAGCTAGGCCTGAAGGGTCCAGCCTGTGCTAAAAGAGCCCTCGGTGCTGAGCCAGGGCATAGGGAAATAGTAGTGCTGCAGTGTGAAGCCCAGCACCCAGGAGCCAGCAGCAGTGGTGCAGCAGCTGAGAGGAGCTGAGCCCTTAGTGCCCAGAGCAGGGTACAAGGTGGGGAGGAATCCAGCGGTGCCAGAGAGGCCTGGAGAGGCAATCCAGCAGAGGAGACCCCATCAAGCTGCGCCCTGACCGCTGCCACCTGAGGGAGCATGAGTCATTGGGCCCTTGGGTCCGCAGGGGAAAGACGTTTGGGGTGGGCAAACCCAGAGAAGGGCCTGGGTGAGCAGCCCCCCTGCCTAATCAAGGTCCTAAGGAGAGGGGCCCCTGGTGCTTCCTGGGCACCCTCCAAAGGACCCATTGGAAGGAAGACTATCTCTTGCCATGGGTCAGGGACTATATTAAAGAATAGATTTTATTAAGATTGTTCCTGTTTGCACCTTATATTTTGTAATTGTGATGTTGTGTTGTGTTGATGCTGCTGAAATTGTTGTATTGTGATGTGCGTGTAACCCGGGCGGTACTCCAAGAGGTACCCTCTCTCCAGTTGAAGGGATCAAAGCAGGTGCACAAGCGCTATGGGAGGTGTAGGGACTCTCCTTCCCCTACCGAGCAGAGCCAGGCCACCAATGGGGACATAACCATATACCTTTTAATACTGGGAACATAACAGGCATAAATCAGAGGGTACAGTGGACACTACAGTGGCCCAAGGGGGCAGGATTCAACAAAGGTTAGACACTTACAATCATTGACAAAAAACGGTTAACAAAATATTAAACACCAACAGCAGAACAAACAATACGGGTTGGTGAAATATACAAAGGGCACAAAATGCAAGATGTCAAATGCCAAGGAAACATAGGGCCTTGGTACCCGGAGGGGGAGAAACACAATGGCCCCTTTCCACTGCAAGAAGATTTGCTTCTTGTTATTTCACTCAACTCAAGTCACCCCACCCCAGCTGGGACTTGAACTCAGATATCCCACGTGGGAGGCAGGGACACTACCCAACAGTCACCACAAGTGGCATGGCTCTAGCCTGCAAGGAGTCTTGACCTTCCTGGAGCCCAGCCTCATGTGGAGCTGCCCAGCCTCTGATTGGAGGAGCTGGAAGTGGAGCTGGGAACCCCTCGGGTCGGTGCCCAGATCCTTCCTGGAGCAGGGGAGCCTCTCCTGCTGGCTGCAGCCTCTCGTAGGGGATCCGGGAGCCCAGGGGGAGTCTCTCCTGTCGGCCGCACGCTATGCTGCTCAGGGTCCCACTGCTGCCTGCAGGTCCTGCTCTTTCAGGCTCTTCTGGGGTACTGCTCCTGGCTCAACCCTGTGAAGCAGCTTCCTTGTTGTCCCTCACTGGTCTCTCCCTTGAGTCAGCCCACGCTGTCCCTTTTATCCCCCTCCAGGTGACCCAAAGGGCCAATCAGGGGACATGGAGGGTGAGTCTCTGAGGCCTGATTGGTGCAGAAAAGGAATCCCAAGTCTTCCAATCATCTTTTACCCCTTCAAACCCCCTGGGCCAAATCATTACCAGATTGGTGAGGAAAGGAAATCCCAAGTCCTCCAACCATCTTTTGCCCTTTCAACACCCCTGGGCTAGGTCACTGCCAGCCAGCCCGTCACACGTAAATAGTGCTATTTAGGGTTTGAGCTTGGTTATTGGCTAATGTTCACTGTGTAAATATATGTATATGATATTTAGTTTTATGATTATGTATATTATAACTCAATAAATTGTATATAGTTAAGAACTTTGGGTTTGTGCTAACTCTATAGAGGAAAGAGGGATCTGCTTGAAATTCTGGCATCCCTCTCACAGCACCCCCTCCTACCTACCCATCCCATCCAATTGAGAATAAGGGCTAATTTGCCCAAGGCCCTGCACCAGTGGCGTACCATGGATCTCTGGGGCCTGGGAGACAAGCCACTGCCTTCACTCCTGCACACCCCAGACAAGCCACCTTCTGCAACAGCTTCAGCAGCAGGGGGAGGAAGGGGGAGGCGAGTGGTGCAGAGTGGTGGTGCCCCCTTTGCATCTGTGGCCAAGGCCGCCGCCCTGCCCGCCGCTAATGGTACACCACTGCCCTGCACCCTGATAGGGTCATCTCTGGTTGCAGGGGATGCATTTTTTAGTTCAAGTTTATTGTAAATGGGGCTGGTGGAATTTTATGGGCGTGAAGGAAGGTATGCACAGTGCACAAGAGGCACCAACACAAATTCCAGTGCTCTTTCTATCCTACCTCCCTCCGGTTTTTAGATCCCCTTCCACTGCTAGCTGCAGGCTGATCGATCTCCGTTGGTGTGACATGAGGCAGAAAGAGAAGGGAAGAAAGAGATCAAGAGGATGACAACACTTCCTTCAGGATTCTCTCAACAACTGAACTATTATGCATTATAATTATAGTTGACTTTCATCCTGATTTATATAGGCTTATAATATAATAACAAGTAATACTATTAATAGGAGTCAATAATACTATTAATTCCAATAGTGACACATTAATAAGAGTTTGTAATAATATTAACATTAATGATGATTTATTAATGGTCAATAATAATTATAATGGTTCGATTCCTTATCACAGCATTTCAAAGCAGGTAGATCTGCCTTATTACCGTGCCCCCCCCCCCCCACCTGCCTCTTGAAGACCTACATGTTGCTGCTTCTAGCCAGCTTCTCTTGCCCCCATGGGTGTCTGTTGCACACAAGAAACAGGGCAGGGCAGGGTTTACTCACTCACTCTCAGTTCCTCTCCCCCTTTTTAACTATCCTCTATTCTTCTCAACCTCGCTCCCTTTCACCTCCTCTGACTGTTCCCTGGCAGCTCCCCCTTCTCAAAAGGTACCAGTGCTAATTAGCTGGCAGGGCAGCGAGCGCACAGGCAGTCTGTGTGAGTCAGGACCCTGTTCTCTCCCTGCTGCCTGACAAGGCTGCCTTCATGTATAATAGATGGCCTGGCTGTCAGAGAGCCCAGTGCGCTGCCTCAATAATTGATGCACTGCGGCTCCTACCTTCAACAGGCTCCTGGGCTCTAGCCACGGCTGCGGCTGCACCACACACACCAATTCAGAGGGGCTTCTTGAAGGGGAAGGAGGAGGGTGAGGTGACTCCTGGAGCCAGATGCTCTTTACAGATGCCAAAATAGAGCTCGTATGCTTGTGGGGCACACAAGGCCTAGTGGGCATCACAGCAGACAAAAACACCTGGCAGGAAGGGATGGCCTAGCCTGCAATGACCCTTCAGATCCATAGCAAAGTCCCTTGGGGCATATCCTCGTCAGCAAGTGTAAAACTGTCTCACTCACCACCAGGCCTGACTGAGCCCTACAAGTGATAGCAGGGTGGCACACTGCAGTTCATGATGTGGAAAACATGCCCATCTACCCTAGGGTTCTCCCACTGCTAGCAACAATTGTACTGACCAAGGGCTGGTGCAATGCTGAAAGATGCTCATAAATTCATCAGCCCGGGCCAGACAAAAAGCCCCCATCCAGAAAAGCTCTGTTAGTCTACTCTTATAATTTCAGGTGCTTGACTTTAAATCCGTGCTAGGAAAAGAGCATTAAAGCATCCATGGCCATTCTGAGGCTATGCTGCACATAGTAGCCACTCTGCAACCCCAGGGCTGTGCTGCACGTGGCAGCTTCTCTGTCACTCTGGGATGCATGCTGCAGCAGGCACTGCATCTGATTCCAGAGTGACCAAAACAGGCATCGTGTGTTTTGTGTGGAGTGATCCAGAGTGCCCTGCATGTTGCCAGGTCAGCTCCGAGATCCCTGGGTAGCACCAGGGGCCAGGTGGTAGAGCTCCATAGGCTGAATCCAGCCCATGGGCTTTATCTTTAACACCTTTGTTTTAGCTGTTTTGTGTCTTTCAGAGAGAACTGAACCTTGTGGGTTCTCAGAGATGGCTGCTCCTACTGAGTGTCACACACTGTGCTCTCTCTTTAAAGATTTGCTATTGGCTTGTTCTGTTTCCTTTAATCTACCTTTAAAATCAAAGCAACTAGAAGTAAAATTTGGCTCTTTGCAGATAAGCATAATACCTGGCGGGGGTTGGCCGAATCAGCTCCTACTTGTAAAGAGTTGGATAAATCCAAGGTGGTGCTGTTAGCCCCAACTTGAGTTCAAAGGCTCTGTGTTTAGTATTTAAAACAATAGGAAGCAAAGCCCTCAGTGCCAGATAGGCAGGTGGCATAAATCAGTCTCATTCCATTCGTTGTGACAGTGATGTCAACCTATACCCATTGCGAGTTGAGCCCAGGTGCATGCCAGAGCCTCTAAATATGGGAACTTGTCATACTTGTTGTATACGCCTGTCCTTTTTGGGATCCAGAATACTGCAAGGGCACCCTCTTCTAGAGCTTACCCGGCCATGAATTGTTATTACAAATTCAAGAGTCCAAGGGTTGCCCTAGATCCTAGATTTCAGAACCCAAGAAGTGCCCTAGATTTGAAATTCTAGAACCCAACAGGTGTTTTATGGACTATAATCTTGCTTCTCAAACCCACACAGTTATGTCTACATTGCTTTACACTCTAGGCCAGCAGCTCCTAATCTGTGGTACGGGTGCCACCAGTGAGTGGTATGCAGACAACCTGTCAGTGGTATGTATTATGCAGATTTATTATAATTACTTCATTTGACGATAATTTGCTGGTGGTACCTAAGGTTGTATCATTTTAAATTGGAGGTGCACAGTCTGTCAGAATTTGGGAACTGCTGCTCTAGACCTATCTTTGTCTGACACTTGTCTAGAGAGCACTATCTCCTCCCTCACCTTCACTTCTAGACTTTGCAAAACTCTCTGGTTCTGTAACTTTTAAGGCTCTAGGTAGGATTATATGGTTCCTTGCTAGTGGCCATATTAGCATTGCTATTTGGATCACAGTAGCATCTTGGAGCTCCAGGCACAGGCCAGGCCCTGTGGTGCCAGCTGCTGTAATTACAAGGGCCAAAGACCAAGCAGACAGAGTGTAATCTAAGCCCAGTAGCTGCAGCTGCAAGCTGGAGATCTACGCTGGCATAAGGGCTTTCCTCAGGTGGGACAGGGCTGCCAGAATAGCTTTGCCCTGCCTTTGCGCAGCCCTGACATCAGGATGGTGTGAGGATGTGAGGCACAATGTCTGCAGCACTGTGTCTTTTAACTATTGTCAGGTGCTGCTTCCAAAGCAAAGGTGAAACAACCTTAGAAATGCAGCAGGGAGAGTCTCCCTTTTCTCCAACCATCCCCAGGCCAAGCAGGAATCGCAACAAAAGTCACTCCCCGTGCGTCTCTCACTGGAGACTTGACATTGATTCTTTTTTTGTTATTTCCTTTAATCTTCACTCAAAGCTCCCTGCACTTCCTAGATGGGAACAGGGATTTGCCGTTGCTCAGATGAGAGGGGGGGTCTGCTACCCCGCCACAACCCTGTCCTGACAACAGCCTACAAACATTTTCCTGCACTCCCCAACAACAGCATCCTGCCAGAGTGACTCTCCCCCTCAGTATCTCACTGACAGCCTGATGTTTGCAGGCAGACAGAGCGGGTGGAAAGAGGCAGCTAACAAGCAGTACCCTGCTGCTGTACTTTAAACAAGACATACAACGTTACACCTTAGCCTCCTTTTCCCTGCTGAATGCATATTTCATCTCTTTGCTTTCTGCCAGCTGCAGTTTCTCATTGTGGCTGTGCTAATTCAGGAGATCTGACAGTATGCAGTGCCTGGCCTAGACACAGCTGCTTTCACAAGATGCTTTTCTCCAAGCCATCCAGTGATTGCCTCAAGAACTTGACAGTTTTTATCATGCCCGTATAGTTACAACTTACACATTTTGCTTTCCCCATGGAGGAGAAAAGAAACTGGACAAGAAGTCTTTCCCTGTGTTTTACATTTGAAATCGAGGTCTCAGCCCCCCCACTTTCCCTTGGAGTCTTTGGGGAGGAATGGGGAGCTGGGTAGGTCAGGGTCTCACATCTAACACACAACCAGACTAAAGATTTCAGATTGCCTTTATCTGGACAGTAAAATCACTGGGCCTGGTTCTCAGGTTACTCTGGCAACATAAAAAACCTTGGAAATGCCTCCATTCAGAGGTCTTCCCCATCTGATGTAACAGCCCTGGCACTGGCCATAGAATCAAAGTAGAAGATAGAGCAGCCCAGAAGCCAGTGGTTCCCTTGGAGGCAGCATACGTGGTAACAGCCGACTGTGGGAGCTCCCAACCCTTCTCTGACTCTGCCAGCACAGGATCCTGTAGGATGGCTGGACCATCTCCTGTCATGGCATGCCTCATGTTCCTGGAGGTTTTTCTGGGGCCTTGGGATAGAGAGAAAGTGTTTTATTTCCAGATCTCAAAGTGCTGACAAAGAAAATGAGCGTTAGTTTTCATCTCAGGCAAGGCACTTGCCCCACCTTTCAGTATCCTTCCCCGCACAACCACTTCCCCTTTGTGCACCCAGCAGCAACACTCCAGCTTGATAGCAACAGATGTAAATTATACTACCAGAGACAGCTCTTCTCCCTCTTCCCTGGAGAGACCAGAGAACTCCATTTGCCAATGGCAGGAGAACATATTTCCCTGGGCATGGCCCAATAGCCAGAACAGCAGCATGGGAGTTGGGAGAACTGGAAACTCTTCTTGGCTCTGCTTCTGACCTGCTGAGGGATCTCTGCCAAGTCCCTTCATTCTCCATGTCTGTTTCCCCATCTGATTAATTTTGCAAAGCATTTTGTGACCCATTGTGGGGAAGAGCTGCGTGCCACTAAGTTCTCCAGTTCTTCATGGGATTCAGCAGCCACAAGAACTTGCTGTGTGTTACTGTCATTTCTGCCAGGCAGTGATTTTAGCACCACCCACCTCTCAGTTACACCCTGCACCAGAACTGTCCTGGCCCTTTCCCACCTGTCGGGGATTCAAAGCCGCTCCCTTCACTTTCATTCCAATTTTCTCCTTTGGGAGAAGAAAATATCAGCTCCAGAAGCTGTGCAAATCTGTGCTTGTTCACACTAGGATGCTGGGTCCTTAGTGCTGACACAGCCTAATCTTGGAAAGCTATATTTATTCATCTTGTCTTTCTTCACACACTCACATTTTGTGAAGACAACCTTCCCAAGGGGACTTCAAGAAGACAGTCCCAAATCTGTCTGTGATCCCTACCCCCAGCTGCCAGGCTGCATTGAGCTTTCATACCTCCTTATACAAATAGAGGCTGGCATTGAGATTCTCATCTTATGGATAGGGAAACTAAAGCAGGGAGAGATGGTGTTACTCACCCAAGGTTGCATGATGAGACGCTGGCTGAGCTGGGGCCCATTTAGTGTCTAGTCCGAGGTTCTAGCCATTGCGCCGTGTTGGGAAAGGAGGGGAGGTAATCAAGTGACTGTGATAGCCAGCCACCCCCATTGCCAGATCTTGCTCTCTTTCTCAGGGAAATGCCCTGACTTTGCCCAGCCATACTAGGCACATGACCAAAACCTGGTGCAAAGGATATACCCATCAGTTTAGCACAGGAGATCCAAGCAGCACTGAGCACATTGAAAAACCCAACCCATTTCTAGAGCCCAGGAGTGTGGAGAACAAAAGGCACCAGATTACTCCCCACATGGCTCTGCCAATGCCCTTCAGTCCATAGCCACAGCCCCCTGCTGTCCAGGCCTGGCCTGAAACCCAAATCCTGAAAGGCTGTGCTAGGAAACTGCAGCGTGGACCCTGTGAAGGCACCACATCACTCTGCAGCTCAGAGAAAATTGGTTGGAACTGGGGATGCCTGGGGTAGAAACCTGTTCCACTTTACGCGCCCGTATGGCAGTTACCTGACCACATGGCTTCTGTTTCTGGTACGTACCCCACAACTTGTTGTCCTGGGCAGTGTAGATGAGTAAGGATTCATGCAGCTACCAAGCCTGGACAATAGGCTGTGTGTTGGCTGGGGAGGTATGCAGCTGTGTATGCACATACGCTGGGTGAGTGCAAGTCACAAAATCTGACCTGGTCAAAATCCAGGACTAGCAGGTGTCAGACACCAGAGGAGGAAGCCATTCTCCTGTGTTTTACCCCAGTAGCAGAGAGGTTAAGCACTTATCTGGATAAACCAAAGGCTCAGGTTCTGGGCCTTCCTTGCCCAGAGTATCTTTTAGACCCACCTCTCACTAACTTCTCAGCACCGAGCTCTAAGCCACAGCACAGGTTACTGAGGCTTCACTCACATGCCTTTTGAAGCTGGCCTCCTAGGCAGCCAGCCGGGGGCCAGGAGGGAAAGAGCAAATTAGAGGTCGTGTGACTCAGAGAGAGAGAGAGAAATGTTGGTCTGGCAGGGAATGGGCCCTGGGGTCTAGCCTCGAGCTTTCCTTCTAAGCAAGCAGAAACTGCCTAGCTGTACTGCTCTCTATCAGCTTCATCCAATGAATATTTAACACAGCTCAGCTTCAAAAGGAGGGTGCCTGGCCAGTGTGTGATGTGTGACCTGGTGGTTGTTGGAGTGCTGTGCTTGTTACAAAATGAGAGAGCTATGGGTTTCAAATCCCCTCTGGGTAAGGGGGAACCTTGAACTTGGATCATTTGGAAACTGGAGCTAGACAATGCCAGTGTCCTGCTTTTTAGGATTTATGTTCTGACATATGTACAGAGCCTCATACCTGCCTTGCCAAAGCACAGCCTGCTGACCATACTCAGGAGCTGCTTGGCCTGCTGCATTATGTTTATGCAGCATATGAAGTAGGATCTCCAACTGTGCATAAGTACCAAAACTTTCAGAAAAACTGCTGTTTGGGTGATAAAGTGAAATAGGATTCTGCATGGTACAAAGCCTTCATCCCCAGGACCAGCAGAGCCTTGGCATCTCAGCATGTTTAGTCCTGCTTGGAAATGCTCCAGGGAGTGTAAGAATCTCAGACAGACCATGAGCATAAGCCTGGTTGAGGGCTGTGCGCACTGCCTGGGATGACCACTGTCAAAGCTGGGAAATCATTGCACCCAGCTGACCTAGCTCTCCCAATGCCCCACTACAGCAGCCTGTCCAAAATGGGAGTAGCCTTTGGATCCCCTCTGGGCACTGCCTGCCTCTTCTACTTCCACAGTGGTCCCTGCCCCCAGGACTGTGCTGGTTGGATCCTGCCCTAGGCTGCTGTATAAGGAGTCACACAAATACCCAGACCTCTCAATTTGAGGGCAGGTAAATGAGAGAAGAGGAGAGAGTCCAACAGAGGGTGACTGATGGCATAGGACGAGGTGGATGGTAACAGTGGGGTAGGAATGGGAGTGCAGGTGTAGTTTGTTCAAAGTACAGAAACCAAGTGGGAATCAAAAAAAAGCAGGAAAGCTGATTGTCATCTTCCAATCTGTGAATGGAAACTTCATCTCTGAGGCCAAGATCTACTAGTTCTAAAATCTTGGAGAACATCATGATCAGAAACAATCAGTGCAAACTACAGAGATTATTTCACTCATTTTATAAATCAATTAGTTTGAAATGCAGAACCGATTTTGAGAAACAAAGAGTTTTTTGTTATGTATGCAACACATACAAGGAAGCTGTATTTAAGTAATAAAAAACAATTTGAAAATGCTGGTTTTCCGATTTTTAGTTGAATTCCAGTTTCCATCTAAAAGCAGCTTGACACAAGTCACAAGTATAAAATTAGTCATCTAGTAAATCAAGAATGTCATTCATCCTTTTTAAACATAAAATGTAAAACATAAGAGACTGAATAAATGTATGTTTGGCAATGCTATTGCTTAAATGTGCATATAGTGCATCCTTTTGGTTACCAGAGAAGTACCACATTTAGTGTAAAGGCTATATTTAGTTGCAAATCAACATGTTTTAAAGGTTACCAACCAATGAAAATAACCTTTTTTAAGGAAAATAACTGAAAGGTACAAATGAAAAACAAGATTAAAATGGATGATTTAAATCAGTTTCCAGCTTGCTGATTTAAATCAGCATTAATGCTGGGGATTTTAATTACTTTGATTTAAATTGGTCCACCATAGCCCAAGGTGCTGTACCAGGCAGCACAGAGGAGACTTCAGTGCAAGAAATGTACCGGGGGAGGCAAGGCATAACCCACTACGTGACAAGCAGCTGCTGCATTGGGCATGTCAATATGCTGGTTGATTCCTCTGCCCACACTGTGCCCCATGCATCATGTTGTGAAGCAACATGACACAGCCAGGGGCAGGAGAAGAACAGCAAGGATGGGAAATGAGGGAAAGGGCCAAGTGGAAGACAGCATGGAGCAAGAAAGAGATATGGTGAAACTGAGTGATGCCAACATGCCCCAGAGCCAGACGAGCTGTGCTTGGATCCTCAAAGCACAGAACAAGGATGCTGTGGTCCAAAACACAGTGCTTCATAGGCACATGCATGGCAGCCAGTAGCAGACTGTGTGGGTCACACTGTTACTCATTGCTCAGGCACCAATTGTATGCTTTGACACTGGTGCCATGGCACAGGAATCGGCCATGGCTCTTGGCATAGGCAGTTACTGTACCCTGGGGTGTGGGCACTGACTGTACTCAACAGCACAGGCAGTTACTATACCCCATATTGCAGAAACCGGCCATATCCCATGGCACATGGGACATACCCTACAGCACACTAATTGCACTTGATGACACTGGCCATCCCATGTTGGGCAGGCATTCATCATCCTGTGGGGATTTTTCTTATGTTGTGAGTGCCAGGGTGGATGGTGCATCTGAATTTTACCTGACAAGGCATGAGTTGCTGGCAGTTATCATGGAGCATGCTGTCAGCACTACTGTAGATGACACTGTGACACCGAAGATCTGGGGAGGCTGCTGGGGACAACTTTTGGGGTGCCAGCACATGGGCAGTTACTGCAGGTGAGATGCTATGCTCCTGGCACAGGGCAGCTCCCTGCACATCCCACCTCCCTCATGCTTTATTGCCGCTGGTCTCCCTGGAGTCCCAAGCCAGCTCGTCCTCTACGTCAGGCCTCCCCAGAGACCCAGCACAGGCACAGCCACTGCCCCAGTGCGCTGCTTGTTTCCAAAGAGCTATGAAACCCATTTGGCACCTGGCAGCACGTTCTGCTGCTCCACACTGCTAAACATACTATAGGGAGCCAAACGAAACCAAGGGAGAAAAACCCAACATGGAGGGGGTGTCTACCTGTCCAATTATGTATGTACCTGAATTTTCTGCCTCTGTAAAGCTCTCACTGCTCCTCCTACTCCTTCACCAGACTTCCCCTGGCTGCACCTCCTGATGTCCTGTAACAGCATCTCCCTGAGTAGGATACCCTGCCTCACCCCTGCCTCCACAGCTGAGGAGCAACAATCACTTTGCATGAACATACTCAAACCTCCAGTGTCTGCAATCAGCCCCTCAGGAAGGCTGGGGGCCGTGCTTGGTGCAAAGCCAAGTGGAGCTGGGTGCCCTGCACGGGGGCCTAGAGGGCCTCACTCTATGTGTAAATCCTCAGGGCTCATCTGGCAGTACCAAAAGGGAGATGTGTGCTCATAATAGCAGAAACTGCTGTTCAGCTTGGAAGGAGGTGGGAAAAAGTAGGAGCTGATGGGGTGGCATCAGACCTTGGGAGGAGCTGAGACTAGGCATGCTGGAGCAGGCAGCGTGCTGCGGCCATGCCCGTCACCAGCCACAGCCGTTCCACAGGGCAGCAGCTGACCTGGGCAGAGCAGCACCCACAGTCCTGCTCCTACTCCAGCAGGCTCTCTGACTCAGCTAGTCACTTCCCCATCACCAGCAATTCGGCTGTGTCCTTGAGCTCTACACACAGCAGCTTTTCTAGCCACACCAGGAACCCTGCACCCTGGGGGACAGGTGTCACCTCTCCCGATAAGATCTGAGCTGCACAGGAAAGGCCAGGTTTGTCAAAGGACATCAGCCTCTAGTTCACATCTTGCTTGGACTGGAGTTGCTGGATTGTACCTCCCACTGTGGGAAGCAGGGAGGTGGAGGAGCTATGAGCTACCAGCACTGGATTCTTGGAGAGAGCACGTGCCCACTGAGCCCTTTGCAAATGCTGTCTGCTAACACTAACACAGCCCCTGCCAAGAGGCATCTTCTCTGCTTGACAGGGGGCACACACCAGTCATGCATACTGCTGGTGCTAAGCAAGGTACACGTTGGAGCAGGGGTGGGCAAATATTTTGGCTGGAGGGCCACTGAATGAGTTTTCGTGAACTGTCAAGGGCCATACACATGAAAATATCATTTAAACAGAGTATGGATACAAAACAATTGATATACTAAAAATCAAACATTTACAATAATACATTTTAATTTATTGCAAAAAATAATTTTGCCTTGATTTATATTTTTTTGAGTAGTATCTCAAAGTAAAGTCTTACTCTTGTGTGGAGGAAGGGTGGGGTTGTGCGGGGGTAGGATGCATTGGTGATGAGTAGGGGGTGCACACAGGTGCACGTGCACCCCCTGAGCGTGGCAGTGTACCTCCTGCAAAAAGGCACTGCTGACACTGCTGGCGGCGCCTGCGGGAAGTCTGCTGCCAGTGACATCTGTGGGTGGCCACCGACTGCTGATTGGCGCTCGCCACCCACTCCCCGCCAAGACCGCCGCAGACACCTGCAGAAACACCCTGCTTGCCACCACCACGCTCCCACCATTGATAGCACTGCCGCCACCTATGGGAGCTCGCAGTGCCCCCCCAGCCTCTGGGGGCATGCAGTGTTCATGGTAGGTTGTGTGTGGGGGTCTGTATAGGTATGAATGGGGGTGGATGTGTGGGTGTCTCTGTGGGTTGGTTGTGTGGGTGTATATGGGGTGGTTGTGTGGGGGGATGGGGTGTATGTGTGAGGGGATGAGCATGGGAGTTGGGTGTGGGGTGTGTGTGGAGGGTGGATGTGTAGGGAATAGGTGTGCATGTATGTGTGGGGGGCTGCCTGCATTAGGTCCCAGGAGCTGGGTGGGGGAGGAGGGAAGGGGGTAGGGGCAGAAGCATGTGCAGCAGAGCTTTCCCAGGAAGTGTGGTGCATGTGCAGGTGCAGTGCAACCCCCCCGCCCAACCACCATCCAGCCCACAGCAGCCCATGCAGCACTCTGCATGGGGCTGAGTCCCACCCACTCCTGCCTGGAGTAGCCCATGCTGTGCTCCTGCCTGCACCTGCCCCACACTCACCAGGCAGCACTACCCTGGTTGCAGCTGGCATGCACAGCTTCCCAGCAGGGCTGCTGCCACAGCCACCCACATACTGCTTGGTTCCCCCCACCTCCAGCAGCTTGTTCTCCTCCTCCTCCTGCTGTACCATTCAAGGCAAAAGGTAATGCAAAGAAGATTTGGGGACGTGCGTCAGGCAGCTGATGCCCAGCCAGGCAGGGGGGAAGCTGCAGCCAGGCAGCTCCTGCCCTAGTGGACAGGACTTCAGCTCCTGGCCACCTTCCAGCCATTCTGCCCGCCAAGCACAGTGTGCAGCCTCCTGCAGGTGGCCAGCTTGGGGAAAGCCACCAGAAGCTGGAGCTGAGACCTGTGCACTGGGGTAGAAGCCACCAGACTGCATCCAGCAGCTGCAGCTGCACTGGGAGCAACACTGCTGGGAAGCATGCATGCTGGCCAAGGCCAAGGACATCACCAGGCATGAGAAGGAATGCAGCATGAGATGGATACAATCGATTGTTGAACACTTGACTCACCCATGGGCTGGATTCAATTGTCTGGCAAGCCAGATCTGGCTCGTGGGCTGTATTTTGGCCACCCTTGCATTGGAGGGAAGACTGGGCTAGGGGCCCAGTACTGGCTTTTTAAGGCCCTTTGGTTCTTCTCCCAGCTGTGACTGACAGTCACTCCTAGCAAACACTGCGTCCTCCCTGTGCCCCGCATGGTGCTGTGTCCTGCTTCAGCTTCCCAGTGCTCCTGGAAGAACGAATGAACAGGTCCGTGGACAAGCAAGTGCAAAGACTACTACATCAGTGTCAGCTTCCCCTTCATAGATTTCATATTCATAGATTTCATACACATTTGGGCTGGAAGGGACCTTGTAAGATCATCAAGTCCAGCCCCCTGCCCCAGGGGCAGGAAGTCAGCTAGAATCAAAGAATCTCATCAAGATAAGCATCCAAATGTTTCTTGAAATTGTCCAGAGTAGGTGCTTGGGGGGAGTCTGTTCCAGGCCTTGGGGGCTTGGACAGTCAAGAATTTTTTATTTATGTCCAGCCGAAAATGGTCTTGCAGGAGTTTGTGACTGTTGGACCTTGTCTTCCCCTGTGGTGTTCTGGTGAACAGGCATTCCCCCAGATCCTGATGCACACTGCTTATGTACTTATAGGCTGCCAACAAATCAACCCTGAGCCTGCACTTCTTGCAGCCTGTCTTCATAAGGCCTGTTCTCTTGACTTCTGATTGTGCTTGTGGCTCCCTCTAGACTCTCTCAAGCTTCTCCACATCCTTCCTAAATTTTGGACCCCTGAATTGGATGCAGTACTCCAGCTGAAGCCTCACTAAAGCCAAGTACAGCAGGTGAATGACATCCTGGGTCTTGCTCAAGATGTATTGGTAGATGCCACCCAGAGTTTTGTTCACTTTTCCAGCTGTGGTATGGCATTGGTGGCGCATAGATTCATAGATTCATAGATGCTAGGGTCGGAAGGGACCTCAATAGATCATCGAGTCCGACCCCCTGCATAAGCAGGAAAGAGTGCTGGGCCTACATTACCCCAGCTAGATACACATCTAGCCTTCGCTTGAAGACCCCCAGGGTAGGGGAGAGCACCACCTCCCTTGGGAGCCTGTTCCAGATCTTGGCCACTCGAACTGTGAAGAAGTTCCTCCTAATATCCAATCTAAATCTGCTCTCTTCTAGCTTGTGGCCATTATTTCTTGTAACCCCCGGGGGCGCCTTGGTGAATAAATACTCACCAATTCCCTTCTGTGCCCCCCTGATGAACTTATATGCAGCCACCAGGTCGCCTCTCAACCTTCTCTTGCGGAGGCTGAAAAGGTCCAGTTTCTCTAGTCTCTCCTCCTAGGGCTTGGCCTGCAGGCCCTTAACCATATGAGCGGCCCTTCTCTGGACCCTCTCCAGATTATCCGCATCCTTCGTGAAGTGCGGCGCCCAGAGTTGCACGCAGTACTCCAGCTGCGGTCTGACCAGTGCCCGATAGAGGGGAAGTATCACCTCCTTGGACCTATTTGTCATGCATCTGCTGATGCACGATAAAGTGCCATTGGCTTTTCTGATGGTTTCGTCACACTGCCGACTCATGTTCATCTTGGAGTCCACTAGGACTCCAAGATCCCTTTCCACTTCCGTGCCACCCAGCAGGTCATTTCCTAGGCTGTAGGTGTGCTGGACATTTTTCCTCCCTAGATGCAGCACTTTACATTTCTCCTTGTTGAACTACATTCTGTTGTTTTCTGCCCACTTGTCTAATCTGTCCAGGTCTGCTTGCAGCTGCTCCCTGCCCTCCGGCGTGTCCACTTCGCCCCATAGCTTAGTGTCTTCTGCAAACTTGGACAGAGTACATTTCACTCCCTCATCCAAGTCGCTGATGAAGACATTAAAGAGTATCGGTCCAAGGACTGAGCCCTGCGGGACCCCACTGCCCACACCCCTCCAGGTCGAAACCGACCCATCCACCACGACTCTCTGGGTGCGACCCTCCAGCCAATTCTCCACCCACCGGACTGTGCAGTCATCCAAGTCACAGCCCCTTAACTTGTTCACCAGTATGGGGTGGGATACTGTATCAAAGGCCTTCCTGAAGTCCAAGTATATGACATCCACCCCTCCTCCTGCGTCGAGGAGTTTTGTAACCTGGTCATAAAAAAAAACTAGATTGGTCAGGCACGATCTGCCTGCCACGACCCCGTGCTGGTTTCCCCTCAGCATAACTTGCCCTGCCGGGCTCTCACAAATGTGAGCCTTGATAATTTTTTCAAAGACTTTGCCAGGGATGGAGGTGAGACTAACTGGCCTTATAGTTGCCCGGGTCCTCCTTCCTCCCCTTCTTGAAAATGGGAACCACATTGGCCCTTTTCCAGTCCTCCGGGACTTGACCCGTGCGCCACGAGCGTTCAAATATTCCCGCCAGTGGCTCTGCAATGATGTCGGCCAGTGCCTTCAGTACCCTCGGATGGAGCTCATCCGGGCCTGCCGACTTAAAGGCATCCAGTTCTTCCAAGTGACCCTGCACCACCTCAGGGTCCACGCATGGAAGTCTGGTGCCTTGCTGCTGCCTCCCTACACTCCCAGTGAGAGACTTGTCATGCCTCTCGCTTAGGAACACTGAGGCGAAGAACTCGTTGAGGAGTTCAGCCTTGTCCCCTCTGTCCGTCACCAATTGTTTCTGCCCATTTAGCAGAGGTCCTATTCCTCCCTGGGCCTTCCTTTTACTCCCTATATAGCTAAAAAAACAATTTCTTATTGTCTTTTACTTGGGTTGCCATCCTCAGCTCCATGGTAGCTTTGGCCTGTCTAACTGCCTCCCTACAAGCACGAGCAGAAGAGGTATATTCCTCTTTGGTGATCTCTCCCTGTTTCCACTTTTTATGTGCTCCCCTTTTGGCCCTTAGTCTGCCCTGGATTTCTCTGGTCAGCCAAGGAAGCCTCCTGGCCCCTTTCCCTCTTTTACCTCTCACGGGGATCGTCTTGCTTTGTGCTCGAAGGATAGTTTCCTTAAGGCACAGCCACACTTCTTGGGCTCCCATCATTTCAAAACTACTACTCTGTAGTGCGTCCTTCACTAATCGCCTGAGTTCACTGAAATCAGCTTTCCTAAAGTCCAGCACGTTCACCCTACTAGTTACCTTACCCACTCGACGCCTTATGTTGAATTGTATTTTTAGGTGATCACTGTCCCCCAGATGGCTACCGATCTGTAGGTCCCCTACTATGTCATCCCCTGTTGCCAATACCAGATCCAGTAAGGCATTCCCCCTAGTGGGACCATGTACCTCCTGCATATTCATCTTGTGGTCAGTCATAACCCCCAAGTCTCTTTTGGTCATGGTGCTAGAGAGTGTAGCATTGTCGAGCCTATAAGTGTGATGTGGATTTTTCTTCCCCGAGGTGGAGCACCTTGCATTTCTCCATATTGAATGCTATCAGGTTTTCATCCACCCACTTTGCAAGCCTATTGAGGTCAGCCTGGATCACCAGTCTATCCTTAAGTGTGGACACTCTTCCCCAAAGTTTGGTGTCGTCGGCAAACTTGGCCAGTCCACTTTTGACATCAATGGCCAGATCATTTAGGAAGACATTAACAAGTACAGGTCCAAGAATGGAGCCTTGGGGGATGCCACTAGTCACTGAGTGCCATGTTGATTTGGTTCTGTCAACTACTACTCTCTGGGTCCAACCTTGAAACCAGTTCCCCAGCCATTGGACTGTGGAGTGGTCGAGGCTGCTGTTGCCCAATTTTTCCATGAGGACATCATGGGACACCAGGTCAAAGGCTTTTTCAAAGGCCAAATATATTACATCAACCTCTTTCCTTTTGTCCAGCTGATATGTCACCTGGTCATAGGAGGAAATGAGATTGGTCAAGCAAAACCTACCTGCAAAAAACCCATGCTGACTATCCCTTGAAATGTTGCCTCTGTTAGCATGTCAAGAATGGGTTTTTTGATAAATTTTTCCAAGTTCTTTCCAGGGATTGAGGTCAAACTGATTTCCCTGTAGTTTCTCGGGTCTTCTTTCCTCCCTTTCTTGAAGATGGGCACCACACTGGCCCTCTTCCAATCTTCAGGTACTTTGCCTGAGAGCCACAAGTTCTTGAATATCCTTGCCAGTGACTGTGCTATGACGTCTGCCAGTTCCTTCAGCACTCTTGTGTGTAACTTATCCAGACCAGTTGATTTGTGGGGGGTCCAGCCTCTCAAGATGCTCCCTCACAAGATCCATGCCAATGCTGGGCATATATTCATCCTCATCCTGGTCATCCCACATCATGTTCGGCAGGGTGGTCCCTTTGGGTTGGTGAAAACTGATTCAAAGTCATCATTAAGCAGATTGCTTTTCCTTGGGTGTTGGCAATCAGCTTCCCCAGCTCATTTAGCAGGGGTCCAATGTTGCCCTCATTTTTCTTTCAACTCTTCATATATCTGAAAAAGGCCTTTTTATTGTCCTTGATTTCTATAGCCAGATGGAGTTCAGCTGCAGCCTTGGCTTTTCTAGTTCGCTTCTTGCAGGTACAGAACAGTGCAGTATACTTCTCCTTAGTGACGTTTCCTGTCTTCCATCCTTTATGCACCTCTCTTTTTAGATGTAGGAGGTCCATGAGTTCCCTGTTGAGCCAAGGGGGTTGTTGAGCCCTTTTACCACCTTTCCTACAGGTTGGGATGGACTCCCGTTGTGCTTCTAGGATCACTTGCTTAAGGAGAAACCACTCATCCTGAACTCCCCTCCCTGTCAAATAATGGCCTCTAAGAACCTCAGGAACAAGCCTCCTGACCTTATGAAAGTCAGCTTTCCTAAATCTTGCCAGCTTTGTGATGGATGGTGAAAGTGATCAACTCGTGGTCACTGTCACCCAGCTTCCCTTCGATTCTTAGGTCACTGATTAGCTTTTCCCCTTTGACCAGTACCAGGTCCAGCAAAACCTTGCCTCTTGTCAGCCCATAAACTTCTTAAAATTTCTTGCTCATCCACGCATGTAAGGAAGCTTTGTGACCAATTGGATTTGGCCGAGTGCTCATCCCATGAGATGTCTGGGTAGTTGCAGTCTTCCATGACAACCATGCACCAAGAGTGTGCAGCTTCAGCCAGTTCCCTGACAAATTCTTGGTCAAGCATTTGTTCCTGGTTTGGAGATCTGTAATAGACTTCTACCATTCTATCCTCTTCACTACGTTCCCCTTGTATTCTAACCCAGAGGGTCTCCAGTCATCTTCCTTGGGTGCCAATCCCAGCTTGTAGGGATGTGTAATGCTCTTTTACATAGAAAACTGCACCCCCACCCCTTTTTAGTTTTAGCATGATCTCTCCTGTACAGGGTATAGCCCTTTATACCAGTAGTGCAGTCATAGGAGGTGTCCCACCAGGTCTCTGTGATCCCTATGAGATTGTAGTCATTTTTGTTCAGCAGACAGACCAGTTCCTCCTGTTTATTAGTGTACAGGCAAGTAAGTGTGCTGTTGGAGGCCCTAGCCTTCCTTGTACTCATGGACAAGCTCTGTTCCTGGGCTAGGGTAGGAGAGGGTTCCCTTGAGCATCCTAACCTGCTGGTTTTGTGGTTGATGCTTGGTAAGCTTGCTCTAGTGGTTGTCCGCCCATCCCCCAGCAAGCTTAGTTCAAAGCCCGGTCCAGCAGGTCAGCTATTCTAGCTGACAAGAGCTTCTTCCCCACCCAAGAAGGGCGGCTGTGCCTTAAGGAAGCTATCCTTCTCGCACAAAGCGAGACGATCCCCGTGCGAGGTAAAAGAGGGAAAGGGGCCAGGAGGCTTCCCTGGCTGACCAGAGAAATCCTGGGCAGACTAAGGGCCAAAAGGGGAGCACATAAAAAGTGGAAACAGGGAGAGATCACCAAAGAGGAATATACCTCTTCTGCTCGTGCTTGTAGGGAGGCAGTTAGACAGGCCAAAGCTACCATGGAGCTGAGAATGGCAACCCAAGTAAAAGACAATAAGAAATTGTTTTTTAGCTATATAGGGAGTAAAAGGAAGGCCCAGGGAGGAATAGGACCTCTGCTAAATGGGCAGAAACAATTGGTGACGGACAGAGGGGACAAGGCTGAACTCCTCAACGAGTTCTTCGCCTCAGTGTTCCTAAGCGAGAGGCATGACAAGTCTCTCACTGGGAGTGTAGGGAGGCAGCAGCAAGGCACCAGACTTCCATGCGTGGACCCTGAGGTGGTGCAGGGTCACTTGGAAGAACTGGATGCCTTTAAGTCGGCAGGCCCGGATGAGCTCCATCCGAGGGTACTGAAGGCACTGGCCGACATCATTGCAGAGCCACTGGCGGGAATATTTGAACGCTCGTGGCGCACGGGTCAAGTCCCGGAGGACTGGAAAAGGGCCAATGTGGTTCCCATTTTCAAGAAGGGGAGGAAGGAGGACCCGGGCAACTATAGGCCAGTTAGTCTCACCTCCATCCCTGGCAAAATCTTTGAGAAAATCATCAAGGCTCACATTTGTGAGAGCCCGGCAGGACAAATTATGCTGAGGGGAAACCAGCACGGGGTCATGGCAGGTAGATCGTGCCTGACCAATCTAGTCTCTTTTTATGACCAGGTCACAAAACGCCTCGACGCAGGAGGAGGGGTGGATGTCGTATACTTGGACTTCAGGAAGGCCTTTGATACGGTATCCCACCCCATACTGGTGAACAAGTTAAGGGGCTGTGACTTGGATGACTGCACAGTCCGGTGGGTGGAGAATTGGCTGGAGGGTCGCACCCAGAGAGTCGTGGTGGATGGGTCGGTTTCGACCTGGAAGAGTGTGGGCAGGGGGGTCCCGCAGGGCTCGGTGCTTGGACCGATACTCTTTAATGTCTTCATCAGCGACTTGGACGAGGGGGTGAAATGTACTCTGTCCAAGTTTGCAGATGACACTAAGCTATGGGGCGAAGCGGACACGCCGGAGGGCAGGGAGCAGCTGCAAGCAGACCTGGACAGGTTAGACAAGTGGGCAGAAAACAACAGAATGCAGTTCAACAAGGAGAAATGCAAAGTGCTGCATCTAGGGAGGAAAAATGTCCAGCACACCTACAGCCTAGGAAATGACCTGCTGGGTGGCACGGAAGTGGAAAGGGATCTTGGAGTCCTAGTGGACTCCAAGATGAACATGAGTCGGCAGTGTGACGAAACCATCAGAAAAGCCAATGGCACTTTATCGTGCATCAGCAGATGCATGACAAATAGGTCCAAGGAGGTGATACTTCCCCTCTATCGGGCGCTGGTCAGACCGCAGCTGGAGTGCTGCGTGCAATTCTGGGTGCCGCACTTCAAGAAGGATGCGGATAACCTGGAGAGGGTCCAGAGAAGGGCCACTCGTATGGTTAAGGGCCTGCAGGCCAAGCCCTAGGAGGAGAGATTAGAGAAACTGGACCTTTTCAGCCTCCGCAAGAGAAGGTTGAGAGGCGACCTGGTGGCTGCCTATAAGTTCGTCAGGGGGGCACAGAAGGGAATTGGTGAGTATTTATTCACCAAGGCGCCCCCGGGGGTTACAAGAAATAATGGCCACAAGCTAGAAGAGAGCAGATTTAGATTGGATATTAGGAGGAACTTCTTCACAGTTCGAGTGGCCAAGGTCTGGAACGGGCTCCCAAGGGAGGTGGTGCTCTCCCCTACCCTGGGGGTATTCAAGAGAAGGTTGGATGTGTATCTAGCTGGGGTAATGTAGGCCCAGCACTCTTTCCTGCTTATGCAGGGGGTCGGACTCAATGATCTATTGAGGTCCCTTCCGACCCTAGCATCTATGAATCTATGAATAAGTGAAGCGGAGGCAATCTCTTCCCAAGAGACCATTGCCTTTCTCTCCCAAAAGCGGACTGTGGTCATAAAAGCCGAAGCCTTTACATGGCACCAGCACTGCAGCCTTCTGTTTACTGCCTCGATTCATCTCTCCCTCCTCTGCCCATGACCCGTACCTGGAAGGATTGAGGAAAAAACCACCTGCACCCCCAACTCCCTGAGCCCCGCTCCCAGAGCCCTGTAGCCACTCATGACCCAGCTGGGATTGCTCTGAGCCATGTCATTTGTGCCCACAAGGATAAGGAGCATGGGAGTACATAGTACCAGATGGGGACACTGGGGGCAGCAAGATGTGGCAGAAAAGCATGAACACAATACTCCCCATTCCTAGCCCCAGGTTTCATAGTTTCATAGTTTCTAGGGTCGGAAGGGACCTGAGCAGATCATCTAGTTTGACCTCCTGTCATGGCAGGAAAGAGTCCCTGGCAAGGTGTTCATCCAGCCTCCTCTTAAAGACCCCCAGGGTAGGAGCCAGCACCACTTCTCTTGGAAGTTGGTTCCAGACCCTAGCCACCCTGACCGTGAAGTAGCGCCTCCTGATGTCTAATCTGAATCTACCCTCTGCCAGCTTGTGACCATTATTCCTGGTCACTCCTGGTAGTGCTTGGGGGAACAGGGACTCCCCCAGTGCCTGCTGGTCCCCTTTGACTAGTTTGTAACAGGCCACTAGATCCCCCCTCACCCTTCTCTTGTGGAAGTTGAACAGGTTCAGGTCCTGTAGCCTCTCCTCGTAGGGCCTGCCCTGCTGCCCTCTGATCATGCAGGTGACCCTCCTCTGGACCCTCTCCATGTTGTCCATATCTCTCCTGAAGTGCGGTGCCCAGAACTCGATGCAGTACTCCAGCTGTGGCCTGACCAGTGCTGCATAGAGGGGGAGTATCACCTCCCTGGACCTGCTTGAGATGCATCTGTGGATGCAAGACAAGGTACGGTTGGCCTTCCTGGCTGCATCCCCACACTGCCGGCCCATGTTCATCTTGGCATCAATGATGACTCCAAGATCCTTTTCTGCCCCTACACTGGCGAGAAGGGACTTCCCTAGCCTGTAGGTCTGGTGCCGGTTGTTCCTCCCCAGGTGCATCAGTTTGCACTTGTCGGTGTTGAATCCCACCCTATTCTCATCCGCCCACTCCTGTAACCTGTCCAGGTCCGATTGTGGCCTATTCCTCCCTTCTAGCATGCCCACATCCCCCCACATTTTAGTGTCATCAGCAAATTTGAACAGGGTGCTTTTTACCACCTCGTCCAAGTCACTGATGAAGATATTGAACAATGTGGGCCTGAGGACTGAGCCCTGGGGAACCCCACTGCACACATCCCTCCAGGTCAAAAATGACCCATCCACCACCACTCCCTGGGTGCGGCCCTCCGGCCAGTTGGCGACCCATTTGACTGTGTAGGTGTCGACACCACAGTTCTCCAGTTTCTTAATGAGAACAGGGTGAGGGACAGTGTCAAAGGCCTTCCAAAAGTCCAGAAAGACTATGTCCACTGCTACTCCTACATCTAAGGATTTGGTAATCAGGTCATAGAAGGCCACCAGGTTGGTCTGACAGGACCTGCCTCTAATGAACCCGTGTTGATTGCCCCTAAGCATAATCTCCCCTGCTGGTCCCTCATGGATATGCGCCTGAATAATTTTCTCAAAAAGCTTGCCCAGGATTGAGGTAAGACTAACTGGTCTATATTTTCCCAGGTCCTCCTTCCTCCCCTTTTTGAAGATGGGAACCACATTGGCCCTTTTCCAGTCCTCCGGCACCACACCAGAGCACCACGAGTGCCAGGGGTCCTGCAATGACCTCAGCTAATTCCCTCAGTACTCTGCAGTGGAGATCGTCCAGACCAGCTGCTTTGAATACGTCCAGCCCCTCCAGAAGTTCCCTGACTAGGTCCTCACTGACCCTTGGCCTGGGTGTGCCTCCCCTGGGGTTTAAGGGGGGCCCAAAGGGAGGGTGGCTGTTCCAGTCCCTGCTCAGGAAAATGGAGGCAAAGAAATCGTTAAATATGTTGGCTTTGTCGTCTGGTGTGACGACCAAATTTCCTAGTGTGTCTTGCAGGGGCCCCACGTTACCCGGAACCTTCTTTTTGCCCCCTGTGTATTTAAAAAAGGATTTCTTGTTGTCCTTGATCCGGGAAGCTAGTCCCAGTCCCATCTCCGCCTTGGCCTTCCTGACTGCCCCCCTGCAGCCCCAAGCAACCGCAGTATAATCCCCCCTGGTGATGGCCCCTCCCTGCCATTGGGTGTGCACCTCCCTTTTAGCTAGGAGACATTCCCGGATGCTTTTGGTGAGCCATGGGGGCTTTTGCGCCCTCCTGCCCCCTTTGATCTGTATTGGGATTACCTCCCGTTGGGCTTGGAGGATCGTCTCCTTAAGGAGCGACCACTCTTCTTGGACACCTGGCTCCCCTCCCCTCTGGGACCTCAGTGCTTCCCTGACTATTCTCCTTAGGTTCTTGCTACTGGGCCAGCCAGAAGTCTTCTCTGAGGGTTTGCTATAGGTCCAGGAGAGCTGACCTTTGCTAGTGTGACAGGCTAGCTGGCAGTGACCTAGCCTGGGGGTTTTGAAAGGGAAAAAGATGATTGGAGGACTTGGGATTCCCTTTCCTCACCAATCAGGCCCCAGAGACTCACCCTCCGTGTCCCCTGATTGGCCCCTTGGGTCACCTGGAGGGGGATAAAAGGGGCAGCGCAGCTGACTCAGGAGAGACCAGCGAGGGACCACAAGGAAGGAGCTTTAAAGATCTGGCAAGAGCTGGGCCAGCGGGGTGGGAGCAGTTGCCCCAGAAGAGCCTGAAGGAGTGGGACCTGCAGGCAGCGGTGGGACCCTCAGCAGCATGGTGTGCGGCCGGCAGGAGAGGCTCCCCGCTGGGCTCCAGCATCCCCTACGAGAGGCTGCAGCCAGCAGGAGAGGCTCCCCCGCTCCAGCAAGAATTTGATCAGCAACCTGAGGGGTTCCCAGCTCTGCTTCCAGCTCCTCCAATCAGAGGCCAGGCAGCTCAACGTGAGGCCAGGACTGCGGGAAGGTCAAGACCCCTAGCAAGCTGTGGCAGTGTTGCCCTTGGTGGCTGTGTAGCAGCATTTCTGCTTCCTATATGGGAAATCTGGGTTCAAGTCTCAGCTGGGATGGGGTGACTTGGGGTGAGTGAGCTAACAAGAAGCTAATCTTTCAGCAGTGAAAAGGGGCCATTGTGCTTTCTCCTTTTCTCCCCCTCCAGGTACCTAGGCCCTATATTTCCTTGTCATTTGACATTTTGTATTTTGTGCCTTTTTATATTTCACCAACCAGTATTGTTTGCTCTGCTGTTTGTGTTTTGTATTTTGTTAACCCTGTCTTTTGTCAATGACTAAGTGTCTAACCTTTTTTTAATCCTGCCCCCTTGGGGCATTATAGTGTCCACTATACCCCCTGATTTATGCCTGTTTATGTTCCCAGTATTGTTCCCTCATTGAAAGGTATATGGTTAAGTCCCCATTGGTGGTCTGCTCTATAGCAGGAGGAGAGTCCCTACACCTTCCACAGCACTTGTGCACCTGCTTTGATCCCTTCAACCGGAGAGGGGGTACCTCTTGAAGTACTGCCCGGGTTACACTGGTCTGCTCTGAAACTGACTGGGCAGCCCCTGGCACTGGGCTCCACAAACTGTGCCAGTTGCCCACACCCTCTTCCCCAGCACTGTGCTCTGGTGCTTTACTTAAAAAGCACAAGCAACACTCCTCATGCTGCCACATGCCAAAGGCTGTCATCAGCTTTTCCCAGGTGGCATGAAGCAGCTCCTCCTTTCCTGAGGCTGCTGGCTGCAACACTGCCCTCTCCCAGGATGAACAGGAGACTGGCACTGAGGATGCCAGTTCTCCAGTTGGTCATAGTGCTGGCAGGTTTGTCTATCCATCTGATCTGTCATACAGAAGATAAATATCCCCTTGCCCTCCGTTTGTCCAGCCAACTATCGCAGCTCTTACACACCTCGGTCTAGGCAGCTGAGGTCCATGGGGGTTTCTTACACAGCCTTTCCCATACCCAACTTCTGGGAAGTTTTTCAGCTCCTCATGACTGCAGCTGCTCAGAAGCAGAGCTTCCACCTCAGGGGGGCTCTAACATTTCTAGGTTGGTTTTCATCCAGGGACATACTAAAACTGAGCAATGAGAAAGCTTCCTGAGATGGCAGGAAACATTTCCCCTCAGAAACATCCGACCGCAGGATGGGGATATTTTGATCAGAGTGAAACGTTTTGACATCTTGAGCGGGAATGTTTGCATGGTGCCATCAACACTCAGCTCACAATGACGGTTGATGGCAAGGTTGACTTGAAGAGAAGAATGTTGCCGTAAATGTCTCAAACGATGTTGATTCGCGCAGCTTTGGACAGGACCAGCTGGCACACAGGGAACCTTGACTAGCCCCAAAGGGTATCGTTCTTGCTCCTGAGGGTGAACACCAAACACATGCAGCTCCTGCCTCCTAGTGATGGCCTTAACAGAGTCTACTTGGCCATCGCTTCCAAGTGGAGTCACTGCCACAATGACTATCTAAGCAATGAACTGCAGGTAACAGCACGTATTTCCTACAGTGCTTTAACTCTGCTGATCGCAAAGCACTTTCCAAAGTAGGGTATGTGGGGGTGGGGGCGTTCTTAGGCCTACTTCACAGATGGGTAAACTGAGGTACAAATATGCAAAGCATGTTTCCAAGATAACCAAGCAGGTCAAAGCCAGCAACAGAATTCAGGTCTCCTGAGTTCCAGTCTAGTGCACTATCCACTAAGCTACACTATAACAAACTGGGGGCGAGGGGATATTTACCTTCTGTTTGACAGGCCAGATGGGAGTTGAACCTGTAACCATTTGCCCACAAGTTATGATACTGTCCACTGCTATAGGGCACTGCTCAGGGGGAAGGGATTTGCAGGTCTATGGAGGGTGGGTCCCACTTGTACAGGGTAAGAGTGGTGTTTATGCTGGCATTGCAGAGGACAGATCTGCTCCAAACAGCTATTTCACCCATGTTGTCTTGACAGATTCCATGGACTGAAAAGACTTGGGCCTGTGCTCAGTGCAGGATGGAGCCCTGGCTTACCCAACACACACACATACACACACATATCTGCCACCAGTGGTGAAGGCACTGATCTTTGCCCATCATGCTCCAAGCCAGTCCCAGCCAGTATCCCCAGATGTTGCTAAGCAGTGTGGCATCTCAAGATGCTCTCAGGCAGCAGGGAAGTTATGGCTATTTCATAGTGCCCAGGAAGTGTCATTTCCCAGGCCCAGACAGGCAAAGAACTTAAGCTTAGACTACAGGGACAGCACAGGAGTTGGTGGTGACAGCACTGGGTACAATGCCTGATTCGTCACACCAGTATAAAGCCACAGCTAGCTCTGCAGGTGGTGCCTGCCTCCCACTCTTCCCATTAGACACTTTCCTCCTCTGCTTTGGCTGGAGTGGCATGATTGTAACAGGCTGTAGCCTAGGAGAAGCAGGATCTGCAGGGTCCCAGGGCAGTTAGTGTTTAACTCCTGTCATGGCCCAAATTCAGGCCTCCTGGTAACATAATGCTGGGTGCCATGATAACACAGGAAGACAAATGCACTGGGTGTCTGGGAGGAGACCCCCTAATCTGTCTGTGGCTTCAGTAAAGTATTCATCCCTTCACTAGGGACAGCATTAGGGTTGTGTAAACCATGTGATAGCACTGAGCTCCAAGCTAGTCAGGGGTCCTTGTTTCGCTAGATGCCATGAAACTGAGTAGCAGCAGTCTATTTCATGGCTGCTCTTATCATGATTTCCTAGGAAGGTGTTGGGGTCCTATACTGAACCTTACAATAGCTCCCCAGAAAGTAAACTCTGCCTCTGCATTGCAAACTCAGGGACACAGGCAAAACACAGTAGGGGCTAGACAGACCAACCCTAGGATGAATGCAAGTGCTGCCAGACTCAACCATTCACGAAGCACCAGGCGTTGAAATGTTGCCACCACCTTAAAATCCAAGAGATTGTTTAAAAATAAGAAAATCCAGGCTCTTCATTTGTCATATGTCTTTCACACATTACTTGTTCCTTTTTTGCAGTTCCTCTGTATTCATCATGATTGAAGCTTGCATTGTATTTTAAAAGGAAATTTGAGATTCTCAGGGGATCGCTGCTTCAGGAGCTGGAAAACCACCAAAGATGGCAAGCCTCCTGCCAAAATCACAGTAATCAGCTCAAAGACCATGCAAGCCATTTCTGTCACCGCAGCAAAGATGTGCTAGAACTAAGGCTGGGAGCTTTCTGCTGTAATGTTCAGAGTAGGCAGCATCTGTAATTACGGCTACAAGTTTATTTCTCCAGGAACTATACATTTAACACTTCCCACACTCTGAGAAGACGTGCACCATCAATTCCATCTTCATGGCTTCCAGGTGCTTAAGTCCTGTTCAAGAAGATTTATGTATGAACACAGCACATATTGCAGGCCACCCATGGGGCCAGTGGGTAGTTAAAGGCCAAATGAATGAATGCCTTTGACCTAATCTGATTGGATGAACTGTGGCATGGAAGGTTAAACAGGCTAGTCATGGTGGCCACCATGGATGGAGGCCTGGGTTCTTTTGGTTCAGGGGGAGGGGGCAATGGCTGTACGTGGGACGGCAGGGATCTAACCTGGCCACACAACCCAGCACAGCTTGGGGTAGTCCAGGAAATTTTCTTAGCTGTATTAGTTTCAGCAGAGGGTCCAGTGGGTATAGGCAACGTGTGTCGGGGGGGGGCACGCAAAGTGTGTGTGTGGGGGGCACAGGGGAGCACATGTCCCCCATGAGATTGGCCACCACCAAAACCGCCGCAGGCTTCTGCAGGTGGTTTCCACCCAGTATTTGCCGCTGACATGGCCGCTGCCAGCTGCAGGTGGTCCCTGCTTGCTGCCCACTGCTCACCACCCCCCCTCGCTGCTGACACTGCTGTGGTGGCCTGTGAGTAGTCCCTACTCGGCCTGCCCTCGCTGCCACCATGGCCCCACCACCAATGCTGCCACTGCCTGCGGGTGGTCACCGTGCCCCCCGTCTCTGGGGGCATGCATTGTTCATGCCAGCAGGGATGATATAGCATGTCCTACGAATAGCCTAGTTCCACTCTTCTCCACCCCACACCTCTTCCAGCTTCACTGCTAGGCCAACAGCTCCCTGTGCAGCTTCACAGTCTGCCCTGCCCTATCCCTGCCTTCCTATGACAGCTCTGGCCAATCAAGACAGTTCACTTCTAGAACTGGCCCAGGAGGGGTCCCCCCTTCTATGAGCAGAGGGTTGATGGGAAAAGCCAGTCCAGCAGAAAACATTTCTTGGGCAGCATCTCCCCAGTCATTTGCCCCACATCAGAACAGGACAAACTACTCTTTTCAGGTCTCTGAACTTGGGGAACTTCCTCCAGCCCACAAGCCATCCTGCCCAGCTGCCTCCCCTCACTGATCAGCCTGCATTTCCAGGAGCCCTATAGCCACATGGTGTCCCTGGTGTAAAGCTCCAAGGGCTGGGCCCATGCCAATGCAGACTGCCCCAGTCTCTCCCATGACCTCAGAGGTGCTAGGAGCTTCAGATGAGCCATGAGGTATTAAGTTGCCCTGTTTCTGGCTAATAGTCCATACTACCCTGAAGTTCAGGGCTCTCTAGATCTCCCCTTGCAGCTACACTGGTGTGAAGATGTTCACAATGGTGCTACATTGGAGCAGTTCATAAGTTATACTGGTATAAGGCCCCCAAGAACCAGGCTAGTCATATCTATCTGGACCAGTGTAACTACACCAGGAAGAGATCTCTCCCTGACCTACCAGTCCAAATCTAAAAGTGCAAGCAGTGGGGAGACCAAGTCTACAATCCAGTCTGCCTTTAACCACCAGTCTCCACTCCTTTCAGCCCACTGAAGGCTCATACCCTCCCTTCCCTGAACTCAAATATAGGTGGCTTTGTTTCCCAGCTCATCTCTCACTGCTCTGCTGGAGTACTTAGCAGCTGCTTGAGCCTTTGTGTTGGCTCTGAATCAGCCACTAGAACCAAAGAACAAAATGTAGGAAGGCTGTTTCCTGCTTACATAGGGAAGATAAAATAGGGAAGAGAATGAAGCAATGATTTAAAGGGAAAAGAGAGATATAGAGAGGGAGAGGTGGACCCAGATATCAGGCCATACGCCTCATACCATCGACTCACTCTGGAACCACAGGGGATAAGCCCCAGCATCCCCTGTTCCAAGGCTTCAAATAGCAGGCCTCAAAATTCAGCAGACTGGTGTAAGAATGAAGTAGCTTTAAAAATGTATGTGGCTGGGCTCTGTGTATGTGCCTGGGCAGCCATCAGGGCTCAGTGCTTTTCAGCTTTCCTCTGTGCCAAGAAGACCTTGGAATATACACTTCGTATAGCAAAACCTTGACTTCCTGCTCACTCCTCTGATTCGAGGAGTTTGGGCTTTCAAGCAGCTGCCAAGAAACACGGCATTGGCAAGAGCTGCCAATAGTGGAGTCCCATACTACGTGCAGCCACTTGTGTAGATGAGATGTGTTACTCATAGGCACTGCTGTGATAGGTGGCAAGGCCAGGACTGTCCTGGTGCTAGGCACCATACATACTGGGCATGTCTACATGTGCCCTGACTGCGCAGTACCTGCCAGAACTGCACAGTCCTGGCAGTGCATGGGTTATTTTTGACCCTAAGTGCAATAGCAATGAGCTACTGGAGAGCTGGTTGTATTTTATAGAAACTTTTCTGAGGGTGCAGAAACTAACCATCCTGATGCATGGGAAGACTGAAAAGTAGGGTAGAAGACCAATTTGACTTAGCAGGAAACTCTTCATTGGGCTAACACACAAAGAGTGGAAACTTGGACAAACAAATAGGAAGGAGTATAAGAGTATAGCTCGGACATGCAGGGATGAAATCAGGAAGGTCAAAGCACAACTGGAGTTGCAGCTAGTAGAGGACATGAAGGGTAACAAGAATACAAGTATGTCACCTACAAGAAGATCAGGGAAAGTGTAGATCCCTTACTGAATGAAGGAGGCAACTTAGCATGTCTTTATATGTGCTCTAAAGCTGGGGGGGGGGGATGCTTTAATTAATGCATCTCCCAGAGCTGCTGTAATGAAAGCATTCGCAGCGTCATGTGTATTCAGCATCCTGTGCTTCAAAATGGCAGCAGGGGTGCTTAAACTAAATCTCGTTTAATGAGCTTTAGATAAAGTGCCCCCTCAGCCATTTTGAATTGCGGGGACACTGAATACACGTGATGTGGATGCTATTGGAGTGTGCTAATTAGCACACTCCAGCAGATTCAATTGAATCTGCTCCAATGTGTGCTAATTAGCATGTGTCCGAGCAGAAGCCCAGCATGTCTGTAGATGCCCCCTAGTGACAAATTATGTGGAAAAGGCTGAAGTACTCAATGTTTCTTTTACCTCAGTCTTCACAGGCAAAGTCAGCTCCCAGACTGGGGAGGCGGTGAGCAGCCAACCGGGATGAAAGAACAGGTTAGGGACTATTTAGAAAAGCTGGACATGTACAAGTCCATGGGGCCAGATGGGATGCACCTGCGGGCAGAGATGTGAGGCAGAAAATTTTCCAGTGCTTTATTTTTCTGTGAGAAATTTTCCATTTCTAAAAATTCATTGCTTCAATAAACTTCATTACTAACAATGAATGGATGCCAATACAATATTAGGCAAGCTTGGCAGTTTCAAAGTTGTAATAAATGTTTTTCAGGTGAATGCCTCGAGGAAGTGTGTGAGAGAGTACACGTATGTTTTATTGATTTGTAAACAGGAGGGTAAATACACTCAAATAATAAATCAAACCAAAATCAAGTTATGGATTCACCTAACTGGCTATGCAGGTCCAGTCCTGCAGGGAGCAAACCAGGAAAGCCAAGGCTGCAACTGAACTCCAACTAGCTTCGAGCATCAAGGACAACAAAAAGGCCTTTTTCAGATACGTGGGGAGCCGGAGGAAAAGCAAGGGCAACGTTGGACCCCTGCTAAACCAGATGGGGCAACTGACAACTGACGCCCAGGAAAAAGCCAACCTATTAAATGGGTACTTTGTGTCAGTCTTTCATCAGTCCCATGGGATGCCCATGCCTGCTATGGGACAGGGAGATCCGGGTGATGGGGATCCCCTACCCTCCATCAATGCTGACCTCGTGAAGGAACACCTTGAGAAGCTGGATACCTTCAAGTCAGCTGGCCCTGACAACCTGCACCCCAGGGTACTCAAGGAGCTGGCGAGCGTCATAGCCCAGCCCCTGGCACAGATCTTTGAAAACTCCTGGCGCTCTGGTGTAGTGCCCGAAGACTGGAAGAAGGCCAATGTGGTGCCGATCTTCAAGAAAGGGAGGAGAGTGGATCCGGCTGACTACAGGCCCATTAGCCTGACTTCTATCCTGGGGAAGATCTTAGAAAAGTTTATTAAGGAGGCCATCCTTGATGGACTGGCCCAGGCTAACATCCTAAGGGATACCCAGCACGGGTTTGTTGCGGGTAGGTCTTGTTTGACCAATCTCATTTCCTTCTATGACTAGGTGACCTATCACCTGGACAAGGGAGAAGAGATTGATGTCATATATCTTGACTTCAAAAAAGCTTTTGATCTGGTATCCCATGATAACCTCTTGGCCAAACTGGCTAGTTGTGGCCTTGGCTCCACCACGATCAGCTGGCTGGGAAACTGGCTCCGTGGTCGGACCCAGAGGGTTGTAATCGATGGCAGTCACTCATCGTGGTGCCCTGTGACCAGTGGGGTCCCTCAAGGCTCTGTCCTGGGACCCATACTGTTCAACATCTTCATTAATGATGTGGACATTGGAGTCAGGAGTGGACTGGCCAAGTTCGCCGATGACACCAAACTTTGGGGCAAAGCATCCACGCCAGAAGACAGGCGGGTGATCCAGGCTGACCTGGACAAGCTCAGCAAATGGGCAGACGAGAACCTCGTGGTGTTTAACACTGAAAAATGCAAGGTTCTCCACCTTGGGAGGAAAAACCTGCAGCACCCTTATAGGCTCGGCAGTGCTACGTTGGTTAGCACTACAGAAGAAAGAGATTTGGGGGTCATCATTGACCACAAGATGAACATGAGCCTGCAATCCGATGCTGCGGCTAATAAAGCGACCAAAACGCTGGCTTGCATCCATAGATGCTTCTTAAGCAAATCCCGGGACGTCAGTCTCCCCTTGTACTCGGCCTTGGTGAGGCCGCAGCTGGAGTACTGCGTCCAGTTTTGGGCTCCACAATTCAAAAAGGATGTGGAGAAGCTTGAGAGAGTCCAAAGAAGAGCCAAGCGCATGATCAGAGGTCAGGAAAACAGATCTCACGATGACAGGCTGAGAGCCATGGGACTCTTTAGCCTGGAAAAGCGCAGGCTCAGGGGTGATCTGATGGCCACCTATAAGTTTATCAGGGGTGACCACCAGGATCTGGGGGAACGTCTGTTCACCAGAGCGCCCCAAGGGATGACGAGGTCGAACGGTCATAAACTACTGCGAGACCGTTTCAGGCTGGACATAAGGAAGAATTTCTTTACTGTCCGAGCCCCCAAGGTCTGGAACAGCCTGCCAGCGGAGGTGGTTCAAGCACCTACATTGAACACCTTCAAGAGTAAATTGGATGCTTATCTTGCTGGGATCCTGTGACCCCAGCTGACTTCCTGCCCTTTGGGCAGGGGGCTGGACTCGATGATCTCCCGAGGTCCCTTCCAGCCCTGATGTCTATGAAATCTATGAAATCTATGAAAACCAAGCTAAAATTCTTATTTCAGCTCAGACTGCAAGAGAAAGCAAAATCAAAACTAAAACTGTAATTAATTTTTGTTTCACTTTCAGTTCAGCAAACACACAGAGCAGTGTCTCATTTCTTTTCTTGAGTTGGAGAAGTTGGAAGTGTTTGCATAAGATCTGTTAGTGTTTTAGTGCTTTTGCTTTGCAGTATTCATAATAAAGCCTGATCAGAAAAAAACTAGTGTGTGGCATCATTATAATAAAGTTCAAGCCACTAAAGGAAGGAAGAAAGTTGGTAGATGTAAATATTGTGGGCAGGTGTATGCTACCAATGCAACAAGAATGAAGAACCATTTAATAACATGTAGAAACTGTCCTGAAAGAGTACAAGCCATATACAGAAAGCTAATACAACCAAGTGGTGGAACAACATCATCTGGCAAAGTCTACTTCAGGAATCCTATGCAAATAAACACATGAATATGTTAAACAACATGCAGTATAGACTAGCATCTATATTGTTTTAAAACATTATCATTTTAAAAGTTGTTAATGCAACTCTGGACTACTATTTATTTATTTATTTATTTATTTAAAATATGTGTATCCTGCTTTTCTGCTTGACCAATCCTTCAAATAACCATTGTTATGGTTTGCACTCAGCATGCAAAGTGGCTTAGGCTTAACAATATATTTTTTTAAATTACATAATAGATAAATAGTTAACTATTTCAACCCAGCGGAGTGAGCTTTGTCCTCTGGCCAATGGCAGAGGCCAGACTATACTTCAGCCCCAGGGCAACTGAGCAGCAAGTTGAGCAGCAGAGTGCCCTTCCTGGCAGGGAGGGGGGAAGCAAGCTCCTTGCCACTTCTCCTTCTGATGGATGACGCCAGACTAGAATAGGCTAAAATAAAAAAACTGTTCCCCCTTTTGTTGAAGGAACCTGGTAGCTCAAGTGAAATAGCAGATTTGCAAAAAATAGAAAATGAAAATGTTGAGCTGACAGGTCTGGGGGAAGAAGAAACAAGATCCTCACTTTCAAGATCACTGTCACCAGATATGCGATCCACCACAAGTAGCTGTTTAAGACAGTGAAGCTTTTTATCAAGCTTTGTGGACAAAATGTCAAAAGAAGATCAAGAAAAAGCAGATGAGCCATTAGCTCAAGCTATATTTGCAAGTGGTACACCTCTTTCTATAACTGAAAATTAATACTAGGAGGAGCATAACAAACTAATTTTCTCATCATATAAGTTACCATCATGTTATTGCTTATTACATTCTCTCTTAGATAGAGAGTATGTCGGAGTTCAAACAATGGTTATTCAAAGGATTGGTCAAGCAGAATCACTGACTCCGATGTCAAATGGATGGACTGATATACAAGAAAATCCTTTATTGAACATTATGCTAGCAACACTTGAACGAATATTCTGAAAGCAATTGCTACCAAATCTTCTAGTCATACAGGTCAATATATAGCCAAATTACTGAGTGAAGAGACTGAAAGTGCAGGTTCCTCCAGGGTACAAGCCCTTGTAACTGATAATGCAAGTAACATGAAAGCTGCATGGCAAATCTTATAGGCAAAGAATGCTCATTTAATAGCATTTGGGTGTCTTGCTCAAGGGTTGAATCTTCTGGCAAAGAAAATAATAACTGCAAATACAATGAAGACAATATTGGCAAACTGCAAAGCAATTGTGAAGGTATTCAACAATCATCATTTTGCTAATCAGACTTTGAAGAAATAACAGAAAGAGAAGTGGGGGAAGGAAAGTGCACTTTTACTGCCAGGAGGGACTAGATGGGGCTCGGCTACAAAGTGTTTACATAGTTTGCTGCACACAAAGAACTGTTTGCAGCATGCTTCAATAGATGACACAGCATCCCAGATTATTCCTGTGAACTTTCAGAAGCAGACTACCGACAACACTATGTTCTGGGTTTGAGTTCAAGGAGGATTCACTTTGCTACTGGCAGTTTCAGTGGCTATCAAGAAAGTTGAAGGAGATACACCAAGCCTTTCAAATAGTCCAGGGATATTCAGACAACTGAATGAAAATCTAATTGAGCTTTTGTCTTCTTCGCCTCTATCCACAAAAGAAGACGTAAAGCAAATGTTTACTAAGAGATCTGAGTTTTGCTTTCATTCAGTTCATCTGGCAGCAAACCTTTTGGACCCTCAACCCAGAGGACAGCATTTATCAGAAGATGAATTATCTACTGCTCTCAATACAATTATGGAAGTAGCTAAGAACGTCCACAACATCGATGAACTAGCTATGGTGACAGACATTGCCACGTACCGAGTAAAAGAAAAACTTTGGAGCAAAGACATCATTTGGTGGGCAGCAGAGAATACGTCTCCTCTCACACAGTGGAAGGGATACTGTAATGCCCGACTTGTCCAGGATTGCTCTAAGGAGCCTAAGGATTCCACCAACAGCAGCTTCTTGTGACGGAGCTGGACCTGGTACTGGCCAAAGGGGATGCTGTGAATGGAACTGGAAGGCTTTCAGCTCAATCAAGACAACAAAGAGGAACAGACAAACAAATGAACCCGCTGCTGAACTTGTTTCTATGTCTCAAAATTTCTTGCTTCTGGAGAATCAGTTAGAAGCACAATTAGTGAAAAAGATGCAGTGTGATGATAAGTTGCCCTTGCCCACAGATTCATCGGTAAAACCATCCTTTAGAGAAGGAGAATGTGGTGCAAGTAGTTCTGAATCAGGTTTGCCTCAAACTGACTCTGAAATGGAAGTAGTAAGTTGTGATTTTACAGACAGTGACCTCAATGGAAGAGAGTTAAACTCTGTTGAAGTAGATGAGTAGACAGCCACAGCATATCATGCACAGTTCTTTGGATGTGCTAAAATTAGTGCGTCAACAGTTTTCAGTGCCTTTGGTTTTTTCCTTAAATTTAAACAAACAATGTAAGGGAAGTCCACGGTATTGTGTATTCTCTTTACATTTTTACAAGTATTCCAATAAAATAATTTCTTTCCACATAAAGCTTTAAATTTGTTTGAATATAACATTTAAACCATATACTGTATTTAATTTTTTCCTAATTGAATATTTCAGTACAAATACTTGTGGCTACTGGAACATAAAATTAACATGGGGGTACTTCTTTAATTTTGTTGACTAAACATAAGTCAAATAAACATGCTAAGTCAGATCATGCTCTATTTAGGGCATAGGAAAATTTTCCAATTCAAAATTTTCCAGAAAACCCACATCTTTCATCAGGGCATCCCTGAAAAGAACATCCTCACAGTTGTTATGTTCAAGGGACTTAGTCTTTGGTGCCTAGTACTAGCTTGAGAACTTATGGGTCTCCTATGCTCAGACCTCTGGTATGGTCTCAGCCTTCAGCTCACAGATCATGTGCAGCAGACAAGCAAAAGTGACCATCCAGGGCAGGTATTCAAGTGCACCCCTTACTGCCCTCCACCATGCCTCCATGTGCCCCAAAGTCATACTCCATGGTCATCCAGCAGCTGCATAACTAATAGCTGGGCAGTCTCTTCCCAGCATCGAAGTGCCCAGTATGGACCTTCATGAACCACAGAAAAAGTGGACAAGGTGAGTCCCAGGATGCAGCGACACAGAATGGTCACAGCCTGAAGCTAAGTGCTGGGAGCAGCACAGGCACATACTCCTGGCTTCGTAAAGGACACCCGACTGGAGTTCCACTCTTGTGACCAGGTTTGAGCTTCAGGGGTGACTGTGACACCCCTTGGTGGCCAAGCAACCCTTAGCTGGCTCCAGCTCTAAGATGCCCTCTCCTTCTTACTCACTTGCCACACCTTGATGTAGTTGTTTGATTGAAAGGGAGACTGCCTAATGGATCCTAGAGCAAGCCCCAGCTCTTCTGGATGCCAGCTAGCTCTTCCAGGCTCCTGCCAGTCTCCACTCTGCCCTTGCTAGGTGGGTCCCAATGGCCTTTCAATGCCTTTCCTCAGGGCACCTGCTAGCCTTAAGAGCTAATCACAGCCCCCAGCCTTTCCTATAGCCATGTCCATGCCTCACAGGTGTGACCAATTAATGACTTTATTGGGCACTTGGCCCCTATACAATACCAGGCTATCTCAGACCTTTACACCCTTGCTGGGGCCTCAGCCTTACCAACCTTAGCCCATTTCTCTTGCTCGTTGTCTTATCTTAGGCCTGCTGTGTGGGACCTCGCTTTGTGGTTCCAGCCCATGACCACTTAATCCAGCTCTGTCTTTGCCCTGTCCTAGGGAATACATGTGCTGCGCATGCTTAGTTTCCTGGGCCCCAGCCCTTGTCTCTGTCCTTTTCGTGCATGGGACTCCCTGGTCCTGTCTCTGCTATTCCTGGGCACTGGGCTTCCCTGGCTCATCTGGATCCTATCCAAGCTAGGCTTCAGCCTTTCTATCTCTCTCTCTCTAGGCTTCAACCTCCCCCTCAGGCTTAAGCCTACAGTATGCCCCAAATCAAGGCCCCAGTACGGCCCTGAACACTGGCATGCCCCCGACACTTTGCTGTGGGTTAAACCACCATGTACCCCTTGGGCACCTGACAATGGCCTCCATACACTCCCCTTTCAGCCATACCTAAACCACCAGTTGAAACTGGAACCAAGGACTAAGCCTTCTGGCTAACACTAACTAAACCCCTCTGGGTCTGAACATAAACAATGGGTAACTGCTTGCACTCTCTATTTAGGGCATTGGTAACATTTCCGAAAAATTATCCAATTAAAAAATTTCCAGAAAACCCACATCTCTGCCTGTGGGTGTTGAGTGAGTTGGCCCATGTGATTGCAGAGCTGCTGGCCATCATCATTGAAAACTCATGGTCATTGGGAGAGGTCCTGGATAACTGGAAAACGGCAAATATAGTGCCCATTTTTAGGAAAGGAAAGCTCCAAGGAACGACAGACCAGTCAGCCTCACCTCAGTCCCTGGAAAAATCATGGAGTAGATCTTCAAGGAATCCATTTTGAAGCATTTGAAAGAGAAGAAGGTAATTAGGGGCAGTCAGCTTGGATTCACCCAGGGCAAGTCATGCCTAGCCAACCTGATTGCTTTCCATGATGAGATTACTAGCTCTGTGGATGTGGGGAGAGCAGTGGACATGATACGCCTTGACTTTAGCAAGGCTTTTGATATGGTCTCCCACAAATTTCTTGCAAGCAAGCTAAGGAAGTATAAGTTGGATGAATGGACTGTAAGGTGAATAGAAAACTGGTTGGATCATTGGGCTCAAAGCCTCAGTGTCTAGCTAGAAGCCAGTAACAAGTGGAGTGCCCCAAGGCTTGGGCCTGGGGCTGGCTTTGCTCTATGTCTTAATCAAAGGTCTGGAAGATGGGATGGAGTGCACCATCAGAAAATCTGCAGATGACACCAAGCTGGAGGGAATAGCAGATACACTGGAGGGTAGGGCTAGGATTCAGAGAAACATCCACAGATTGGAAGATTGGACCAAAAGAAATCTCATGAGGTTCAATAAAGGCAAGGACTGAACAATCCCATGCACCAGTACAGTCTGGAGACCAACTGGCTAAGCAGCAGCTCTGCAGAAAAGGATCTGGGAGTTACAGTGAACAAAAAGATGAATATAAGCCAACAGTGTGCCCTTGTTGCAAAGAAGGCTATCAGCGTACTGGGCTGCATTAGTAAAAGTGTTGCCAGCAGATCAAGGCAGGTGATTATTCACCTCTATTCTGCACTGATGAGGCCACATCTGGAGTACTGTGTCCAGTTTTGGGCCCTCCACAGCAGAAAGGATGTAGACAAACTGGAGCGAGTCCACTGCAACAGAAGGCAACTAAAATGTTAGAGGGCTGTGGCACATGACTTACAAGGAGAGGCTGAGGGAACTGGGCTTATTTAGTCTGCAGAAGAGAAAACTGAGGGGGGATTTGATAGCAGCCTTTAACTGCCTGAAGGGTGTTTCCAAAGCACATGGAGCTAGACTGTTGTCAGTGGTGGCAGATGACAGAACAAAGAGCAAAGGTCTCAAGTTGCAGCAAGGGAAGTTTAGGTTAGATATTAGGAAAAACTTTGTCACAAGGAGGGTGCATCTACACAAGATGCTTACTGGTATTAGCCTAATTACACTTAGTAGTAGCATGGCAGTTAAAAACCATGTTAATAGCCTACTATGCAGTGTTATTAGGCAAATGTGCAGTACGCATCATAAAATAACTGTTTGCCAGCGCTACTGCACAGTAACTCTAGTTACTTATTAAGCAAGTACTAAACTAAATGCGCAGTATCTAAGGCTCATTAATGAACGTGTAAACATGCCCGGAGGGTAGTAAAGGACTCTCACCTTATTGACATCCTATCCAACCTCTCCCACAGCCATAAGCTACCTAAAACCATGCCTTCCCCATCTCTGTTTAGTTAATCCCTTCCTACCCCTCTGCCCACACAGCAAGGTACTCATATGTTCACTCATCGTGTGGGCCAGATCCCTGATGTAGGAACACTTTGTGGGTTAAGGAAGTGATTCTCATCCCTTGTACAGAACCAGGACAAAGGGGACTACATACTTACACAGCATCCCAAGAGCTACCAGTAACACAAACAGTGCTTCTGCATCAATATCAAACTTCAGTGACAGGTAGGAAGTTTACACAGGCAGGTGCAGTGTTGCTGAGCAGTGAACTCAGATTTCCTGCAAGTTCGCAAGTCTGGTCCTGTGCTTTAATCTGGACAATGATGCAGGCACCTGCTGTCAAGCAATCAAAAATAGCCTGAAAGCAAGACTGAGGACAGGCTCAAAGTAATTCAGAGAAGCTTTCTGTACCTGTAAGAGTCAGGAAGCAAGAACCCTTGGTGTATTCATGTATGCACAACAATGGCCTCTGGCCTGCACTCAAATCCTGCCCCTAAAGCATATCAAACCACTCTCACTACCAGCACTGCAAAGATGTTGGCCCTTCAATATGTGGAAGATTGCTCACAACACTTTTCTTCCAGGACAGTGTCCACTGAAGACAATCAGAATGAGATACCCTAAACTCAAGACTGCCCTTGAGTGGCTGCTTTTCTAAATCAGGATTCTGATTGGCTGAGACTCCCTTAATCTGAGTAAATGTCATGATTAAGCTCAGGAAGTGTGTTGACTGGTGCCAGGGCCACAAATCATAGCTGGAAACCACGTGCCACTTCTTCTGTTTCCCACATAGCTGGTTCTTTTGGGGAAGTGCTGGAACCACAACGTTACCTCAAGAATAAAGGCATCATAAACTATTGAGGCTTCTTCTGTTGTGTTTGGTGAGCTTGGTGTGCCTTTATTAGTCTGATGTACAAACCAACAACTCTTGCTCAGGGTCTGTGGCAGGGGGTGGATCGGCAGCATTGACTGCTGTGGGTCGCTGACCCTCCTCCCCCCACTCGGAGACCGCCTCCTGCCTGCAGTGGCCGTTCCTGGACTCTCACACGCCACTGGCTCTCCTGCCACGACTTTGATGGTTCCGGTTCAGTTCTGACTGTTCGGCGCATGTCGGTCCAGGACTGGGACTCGCTGCGCGTGCGGGGTCCCGCGTCGCTGAGGGCTCCTCCTCCCTTACATCCTCACCCGGTCCTCCGGTAATGTGACCACCTGTCTAGGCCGGCCACGTCAAGATGCCAGTCCAAGCTTCCGCTTAGTAGACGCAGATTACCTTGACAGTCACCACCAGGGATTCCCCCTCTGAGGGGAGTCTGCCTCCTCCCAGCAGGCGTGCCAACGTTCCCCTGGGTAATGCGGGCTTAAGACCCCCCCCCTTCATTCCCTTCTGGGCACTCCTCCGCCCTGATTAGGGATCCTCGGGGCAATGCTGCCCCACGCTGCTGGAGCACCGGCAGTGCTCCCCTCTTACAGTTTATATGGTATCCAGCCCTCTGCTGGCGCCAGCCACTCCCAGCGGCCTTAAGCAGTCCGGAGCCACGTCCAGCCAATTCCCTCAACTCACCAACCCCGCTGGGGCTTGCCCTTGCCCCAGAAGGTCCTGCAGCCTCCACGGGCGGCTCGCCTCCGCATCCGTGGGCTCTCTCCGGCGGCAGCTCCTCCATCCCGTCCCTCTGGTCCTGCCCCCGCCTCGTCCGGCTCTGGCGCCTCCTTTATGCAACTGCTGTCCATTCCGGGCCTTCTCTCTTCTGGGGACCTAAAAGAGGTGAGTTTCCGCCCGGCATGTTGAGTCTGCGCCCGGCAGACTTGCCCGACGATGCCGGGACCGGGCAACTCCGAGCCCACGGGCTCCTTACCTCCCTCACACACCCCGCCCCTCAAGACGCCATTAGGCGCTCTTTTTGACTTCTTGAGCACCTCTACCACTTCTGCCTCGTTTCCCTGGCCTTCCTCTCCGCATCGTGAAAGGAAGTCTGCAACCGTGTTATCTTTCCCTGGCTTGTACGTCACCCGGAACTTAAACGGCTGGAGGGCAAGGGCCCATCACATAATGCGAGCATTATCTGTCTTAGCTGTGTTCAGCCACCGTAAGGGAGCATGGTCCGTGATAAGCTGAAACTCCCGCCCAAGGAGGTAAAACCTAAAATAGTACCCTCCCCAGTGGATGGCTAAACACTCCCTTTCAATTGTAGAGTACCTTTTCTCTGCATCGTTCAGCCTTCGGCTGGCAAAGGCTATCGGCCTCTCCACTCCTTCCAGCTGTTGGGATAGCACTGCACCTAGGGCATAGGCCGAAGTGTCCGTCTGCAACGTAAAAGGCAGATCGAAATTAGGCGTGTCTTGGCACAGAGCTCTTTTAAGGTCCTCAAATGCCTTTCGCCATCTTTCGTCCCATTCAATAGGGCCCGTCTTACGCCCTTTAGTGGTTTCCACTAGTGGGTTGGCTATCTGGGCAAATCACAGGATGAACCTGCGATAGTAGCTTGCCAGCCCGAGGAAGGCACGCATCTGTTTCTTGGATGTGGGTGCTGCGTATTCCTGCAGGGCTCTCACTTTGATCAACAAGGGCTTTACGCGGCCCTGTCCTACTTGAAACCCCAGGTACTTAGTCTTTCTTTATCCTATGGTGCATTTCTTGGGATTGGCCGTCAAGCCCGCCTGTCTTAATTCACACAGGATCGCCCGGAGGGCCTTCACGTGTTACTCCCAAGTCCTCGTGTATATCACAATGTCGTCGATGTAAGCTGCCGCGTAACCCTGATGGGGAGCCAGAACCCGATCCATTAATCTTTGAAATGTAGCAGCAGCCCCGTTCAGGCCAAAAGGCATTCTTCGAAATCCGAATAAACCCCAGGGCATGCCGAACGCCATTTTGGGTTGGTCCTCTTCTCGCACGGGTATCTGCCAGTACCCCTTGGACAGGTCCAGGGTTGAAATGAACTGGGCCTGCCCTATGCGTTCTACCAGCTTGCTGACCTGGGCATTGGGAACGCATCAAACTGAGACATCACGTTTAATTTTCTAAAGTCCACGCACAGCCTTAAGCTGCCGTGTGGTTTCTCCACCACTACTAGGGGGCTATGCCAGGGGCTGCGGGAAGGCGCTATAATCCCTTGCTTAAGCATTTCCTCAATTTCCTTTCTTACAGGCTGATGCCTATGGTAGGGGATCCGGTGCCATTTCTCCCTGGCTATTTGCCCCTTCTGAGTAATAATCCTGTGTTCTACTCCGACCGCTTCTCCCGGACACTTGGAGAAGACGTCTTTAAACTCTTCTACCAGGATCCGTATTTGGGAGAGTTGATTACCCTGCAGCTGTCCGCCGACCACTATTCGACCCCACAGTCTGTCGCCTCCCTTCTCCCGGGCGGTGGGTATTTTGGACCCCTCTGCATCAGAGGCGTGGGCTACCAGGAGCCCCTCAGGCTCATGCCACTCCTTCAATAAATTAATGTGATACAGCTGCCGCTCTCTTCTCACCCCTGGTCGCACCACCTCATAGTCCACCAGGCCTGCCCTCCTGGTCACCACGAATGGCCCTTTCCAGTTGGCTGTCACCTTCCTGGTTGTGTCGGGCAATAAGACCAACACTTTCTGGCCTACCCTCAGCTCCCTTGGCCTAGCTCGGTCATCATACCTTTCTTTCTGTCTCCCTTGGGCCTGCCCTAGGTTGACCTGGGCCATTTCGGTGACAGCCCAGAGTTGCTCCTGAAGTTCTTGCACATGGGTGGGAGCACCCCTACCTGGGTCTGGCTCAGTTTCCCACCCTTCTCTGACTACATCTAGGAGGCTGTGGGGCCAGTGTCCGAACGTCAGCTCAAAGGGTGAGTACCCTAGCGAAGCCTGTGGCACATCTCTCAGTGCAAATAGTGAGGGGGGAATCATCAGGTTCCACTTCTTGGGCTCGGTCTGAATACACCGCCGCAGCATTCCTTTCAGTGTTCCATTAAGATGCTCTACCAAGCCATTAGTCTGCGGGTGGTACACTGCTGTTCTTAAATGGCACACCTGCAGTACTTTACATAGCGCTCCCACCACGGAGGACATAAAGTTGGTCCCCTGATCGGTGATGATCTCCTTTGGTATCCCGAACCTAGCCACCCATTTCATTAGCTCCTTGGCTATCTTAGGTCCTGTCACTGTTCTCAAGGGGATAGCCTCCGGGAACCTCGTGGCGTAGTCAATCAATACCAGCATGTATTGGTGCCCCCCTCCGCTCTGCGGCAGGGGCCCCATTACGTCTAAAGCCACCCGCACAAAGGGTTCCCTAATTACCGGCATGGATTGTAAGGGGACCTTTGGGGGCTTGTAGCTGCTCACCCTTTGGCACGCTGGGCAGGCTTTACAATATTTCTCGATGTCCTCGTACATGCGAGGCCAGAAGCACCACCATGCAAGGCGGTCCTCCATTTTGTGCTTTCCCAGGTGCCCCCCCAGAGGATTGCTGTGGGCAAGTCTCAGCAGTGGTCCCCGGTACGGCCGTGGGATAACAATTTGGGCCACTTCCTCTCCCTCAGCTCTTCCCGCCTTGATCCTATATAACAAGCCCCTTCTCAACTCCACCCTGGGGAGGGGCCTCTCACGATCGGGGGGCTTACCTGCTGGGTCAGGCACTCGGCTTCCAGCTCTCGGAATGGCAGCAGCTCTGGGTCTGTTTCTTGTGCCTCTCAGAAACGGTGGGTATTGGTGAGAGCCTCCATTTCCGCCTCGTCCGTTCCTTCGCTCTCAGCCCCGACAAGCCCGTCTTTCGGGTCCTCGGGCTGTTGCAGGGCAGCAATTACCTCATAAAGTTCCGGCCAGTCCCGGCCCAGAATCATGGGGTATAAAATCCCCTCATCGAGGCCCACCGGCATCATCCGTCGGGTGCCTTCCACCTGCACGTCCATTATTCGCCTCTCGACAAAGGACTTCTGCCTATGTAGACAGAGCATGTGGACTCCAGGGCACCGCTGAGCCCGCTGCCACTCCACCAGGGAAGGGCAGATCAGGGACTGGGCGCACCCAGTGTCCACAACTGCCAGGATGGGGTGGCCCCCGACCCACGCCTGCACCGTGAGTAAGGGCCGGCTTCCCCCCAACCTCTGGCCCCCAACCCCGCAGTCCATTGCTTCAGTTTCCGTCGGGTCCTGTGGTCCCCTGCAATCCTCCAGGGAGTTCGTGCCTCTCATGGGCCTATGGCGGAAACCCTGTGGGCAGTTCTTAACAAAATGCCCTGGTCTTCCACATAAGAAGCACGTTAGGGCTGTGGGGCTGCTCTTTTTGCCTCCCTTGCTTGGTCGGCTCACGGGGACCTTCCCTCTGGCCCCACTACTCTTCCGGCGATTCCCTCGAGCCGTATCAAATTGCTCGGCTAACCTTAAGGCTTCTCTCGAGGAGGAGGGGCAATGCCGTCTCACCCACTGCTGGTTCTCCTCATCTAAATCCGTCACAAACTATTCCAGTAAGATCTGATCACAGATCTCTTCTTTTGAGGCTGATTCCGGTCTGAGCCACTTGTTTAATTCATCTGCCAAATGTTGCCACAGGGCGCAAGGTGCCCTGGCCTCGTCCAACTTCTCCCCTCGGAAGACCTGGTGGTGCCGCTCCGGCGTGATATCGAGCCGTCTCAAGATCTCCGCCTTAACCTTATCAAAGTCTAGAGTGTCCCCTCTGGACATTGCCCGATAAGCTGCTTGGGCTTGCCCCACCAACAGCATACCTAGATGGCCAGCCCATTTCACCCTTTCCAGCCCGGCGGCCAACGCCGCTCTCTCGAACGTCTCTAGGAATGCCTCCGGGTCGTCCTCCCCGGTCATCTTGGGCATCCTGAAGTCCCACGGCCCTCTCTGGGTCCATACCTGCTGCTGGAGCATATGCTCCTGTATGCTCGCTTGCCTCATGGCGTGTTGTTGTTGTTGCTGCATGGCCTGGGCCATTAAATTCATGGCTTGTTGTAGCGACTCCGCCAATGCAGTTAGCGGTTGGTGCTCCATTGGGGTTCCTCAGTTGCCACTGGGGCCACCGTCACTTCCCGGCCAATGCACCAAAAGATGTGGGGGGTGTGGATCGGCAGCGTTGACTGCTGCGGGTCGCTGACCCTCCTCCCCCCACTCGGGGACCACCTCCTGCCTGCAGTGGCCGTTTCTGGACTCTCACGCGCCGCTGACTCGCCTGCCATGACTTTGATGGTTCCGGTTCAGTTCTGACTGTTCGGCGCGTGTCGGTCCAGGACTGGGACTCGCTGCACGTGCAGGGTCCCGCGTCGCTGAGGTCTCCTCCTCCCCTACACCCTCACCCAGTCCTCCGGTAACGTGACCACCTGTCTAGGCTGGCCACATCAAGATGCCAGTCCAAGCTTCCGCTTAGTAGACGCAGATTACCTTGACAGTCACTACCAGGGATTCCCCCTCTGAGGGGAGTCTGCCTCCTCCCAGCAGGCGTGCCAACGTTCCCCTGGGTAATGCGGGGTTAAGACCCCCCCCTTCATTCCCTTCTGGGCACTCCTCCGCCCTGATTAGGGATCCTCGGGGCAATGCTGCCCCACGCTGCTGGAGCACCGGCAGTGCTCCCCTCTTACAGTTTATATGGTATCCGGCCCTCTGCCAGCACCAGCTGCTCCCAGTGGCCTTAAGCAGTCCGGAGCCACGTCCAGCCGATTCCCTCAGCTCACCAACCCCGCTGGGGCTTGCCCTTGCCCCAGAAGGTCCTGCAGCCTCCGCGGGTGGCTAGCCTCCGCATCCGTGGGCTCTCTCCGGCGGCAGCTCCTCCATCCCGTCCCTCCGGTCCTGCCCCCGCCTCGTCCGGCTCTGGCGCCTCCTTTATGCGGCCGCCGTCCGTTCCGGGCCTTCTCTCTTCTGGGGACCTGAAAGAGGTGAGTTTCCGCCCGGCGTGTTGAGTCTGCGCCCAGTGGGATTGCCCGACGATGCCGGGACTGGGCAACTCCGAGCCCACGGACTCCTTACCTCCCTCACAGTCTGCTAAAAGCTGGTGATGTTTTTAATAGAGCGGGATCATTAAATTACCATTTGCTCACTGTGACAAGGCTCCCTATGTATTTTAATTCTGAGATGGTTCAGCGCACACCTCCTCAACCTTTCATGACCCTAGGCCAGGGCTGTCCAAATTCAAAACATTGTGGGCTGCCTGCTGCACTGGTCACACACCCTGCCACACGCTGTAAGGGCTGCATGTTGTATAGGCTCCTGTGATCTTCTCCGCCTCTGCAGCAGCGCAGGAGCAATGAGGGGAGTGGCAGCCAGTGGGCCGCACATTAACTCCCTGTGAGCCAGATGCAGTCCATGGGCTGGCAGTTGGACATCTCTGGACATACCCCATCAAATGACCCCCTTTTTGATTCTCCCTGTGTGATTCAGTAGCAGGAAGCAGGAGCTGGAGCTGGCATTATGGGACCAGGCAAGTTGTGCCCTGTAAGGACGGCCAGCTGGGGTAGCCTGTTCTCCACAGATACATCTCCATTTTCTTCCTCTATCTCTTCCTTTTGTGCAGATTTTAAAAGGTGGTTTCAGGGTGACCTAAGCAGTGATTCCCAGGGCATGAGCCAATGGAGGTTGGAAAGCTACTCCTGTGAGCTACACCCATTCCAGAAGTCCTCACAGCCCAGACGTTAGTGGCTGCATGATACCCATTTTAAGCCTGGGAAGCTAAGGCATGGGGAGGTGCTGTACCTTGTACAAGGCTGGATGCAGGGGTTAATTCTAGGATGTACTAAGGCCCTGCTCTGTTCACCTTCTGGGACATGGAAGCAGCTTTCAGGAATTTCTGGACCTAAACTGGCTCCCAGCTCCCAGGTTCCCGGGCAGTGGTGAAGGTACAGCCAGGACATACTGTGCACTGTGCATTTCCTGTGACCCATGGGAAGCAGTGTAAGCAAGAGAAGTCTTGGAATTACTTCTATTGACACTCAAGCCAGTAAAAAAAGACAGAGCTGAGGATCAAGCACCTTGCCTCTCTTTGCAGCGGGCCAACAAGACATTAGGAAATTGTAAGAACATAAGAAGTGCTGAAAAGGGTCAGAACAATTGTCTGTTGAGCCCAGATTGCTGCCTCTCTCAGGAGCAGATGCTTTAGAGGAAGAGCATACAAATAGGGTATATCTAGAGCAGTTGTGCTCCACCACCAGTCCACAAGCCAAATCTGGTCTATCGTGCTGTGTCATCTGGCCATGAGGCTCCCCATCAGTCCAGGAATTTGAGAGCAGGGGAACTATAGCAACATTAATTTCTTCTGCTTTCAGAACCACAGCAATTAACACTGCCACTGCTCCCCTACCATCAAATTTCCAGATGTGTTGAAAGCCCCAAGGACCAGATTTCATACACAAGATTCCACCTGTGGACCGACCTTGGGCATCAACTCTGTACCGGATCTGGCCCACGGACCAATCCTGCCCACTGGATTGGGCTCACTGACAGACCCTGTGCCACTCAGGTGGCCCACAGAGCCCAGAAGTTGAGCACCGCTGGTCTAGAGTGATCTGTTCCCTGTCATACCCACCCTGGCATCCACTATTGTTGGCTTAGAGTGCCAGAGGACACATCCCTGACTGCTCTGCTTAACAGCTGTTAATGGATCTATTGCCCATGAATTTGTCTAGTCCTTTTATTGAATCTGGCTTTACTACCTGCTTCTACAACCTCCCGTGATAATGAGTTCCACAAGTTAACCATGTGCTATGTAAAAAGGTACTTTCTCTTGTTAGTTTTAAATCTGTCTTCTGCTAATTTCAGTGGGTGCCCCTAGTTCTAGCATTCTGGGATTTGGTGAACCACAGTTCCTTGTTCATTGTGTCTGTGCCCTTTATAAATGTATAGGCCTCTATCACATCTTCCCTCTGCTTTCTCATTTCCAAACTGAAGAGTCCTAGCATTTTTAGTCTCTCCTTCTATGGCAACTGCTTCTTAGCCCTGATCATTTTGGTTGCCCTTCTCTGTACTTCTTCCAATTCTACTACAACCGATTTGAGATGTAGAGACCAGAACTGCATACTCAAGATGTGAGTGTACAAGGGATTTGTACAGTGGCATGATGATGCTATCCATTTTGTTTTCAATTCTCTTCTTAATGGTACCCAACTTTTAATTGGCTTTTTGGGCACTGTTTTTAGAGAACTATCTACAAGGACTCCAAGATTTCTTTCTTGAGTTGTAACAGCTAGCTCAGAGCCCAGCACTGTGTACATATATAGTGGGGGTTACTTTTCCCCATGCACCTTACCTCACATTTATTGACCTTGAATAAATAACCCAGGAGCCCAAACAACATGTAGTTCTCTGGCTTGGCCACTGGATTCTATAAATTGCTTTATGGGAAAGCTAAACAGGAGTTTAACTAGCACTCAGATCAGGCAATGGGAATGCAAAAACATATTCCTGAGAGGGATGTAGGCTGGATTCTTGATCTCTATGCCCTTGCTGGTTGCTAGATACCTGATTTCCCAGGTTATCAGTTTCCCAGGTCCTCAATTCCCCCTCCTCCCTGTTTCGCAATCACAGATATACCATCATTAACAATATACATCAATCTATACTTTGACTGAGAGTATATTAATGAAAGGAGTTGGTCATGAAGACCCCTCTTGCTAAGTCACGATTTTGTATAAGGAATGTCATCCAGATGCCCAGCGGTGACACGGGTCTTAAGTCTTATCTCCACATTTATTGTTTTAACAACTGTTTATTTATGATTGTTTTCAGATTTTTGCAGTTAGGTTTCAACCCTTGACACTGGGTGCCACTCCTTATATTAAACAGTTTCAGTTACTTTGTGTTACTGTGATCAAGCACTTAAGTGTTTTCTTGTTTACCTTAGCAAAATATGGATTCTGGCCTTGCAAGTCTGTATTTAGACCAGGTTAACTCAGCATTTCTATTATTTTAATTATACATGTACAGCAACAACACAAATATAAAGGATGGAGGCACTTATGCCAAGGCCTCTAATGTGTTCCTTACAATGGCCACCTGTTCTGAAAGCTGCCCAGAAAGGCTATTATTGTCGTATCTGTCCAGAGGCTGTATAGAGAGTCCCCTAGTAGCATGAGAGTCTGGTGAAACTAGGCCTGCCAATGCATCTGCCCAGATGGGATCTGATACACGATCACTCCCTGTGCTTGGCTGCGGAGCAGAGATGCTGCTCCAGCTCATGAGATCAGGGATGAACCCAAGGAAATCGGCTCTCTGGGGCAAGTTCCTAGGCTGCTGAGCCCCAGCAGTCTGCCTGGCTGGCACTGGGACTGCAGAGCCTGGGGCACCTTGGACTTCCCTCTGGGCTACTACAACCATAAATCAGGAGCTTGGCAGCACATGAGGAGCCATCCCCCATTTGTGGCAGTCACCACTGCTCTGCACATGGCAGTGCCTTCTCACACCCACTGCCTCATAGCCTGGGCTCTCCCTTCCAGGTGAGCCTCCCAAATGAGATCTTGGGGGCAGGCAGAGGAGACTCTGAGGTGCTCTCACTTTAAGTGGCCAGCAGGGCAGGGGCCTGTCAGCCTTTGAGGGAATGGCTCTTGCCCTCTGGCAGGCAGCTTGTGGAGTTGTTTTGACAGTGATTTTTACTACTGTGTTGCTAATGGCAGTATACATCAAAAATCAAATCCAGAAGCTGTGCCAGAAACACAGACACACACACGACTTCAAATGCTGCCCATCACACACACCTAGAGCAACACACACGTACTACCACATAGAGTAGCACAAGCAGCACCACATGGTGTCACATACAGATTCTCCCCTCCCTGCCTGCAGCCAGAGTAACACAAATAGTATCAAATGGTGTGGCACACACCAACACCCCAGACAAGCACACCCCTACATGCAGAGTAGCCCCCCCCTCCACACACACACACACACACACACACACGGACTGGATAGCACACTTTCTGCTGCTGCAGGCTGCAGTCCTCTGTGCTTCTTGGTGCAAAGCCCCTCCGGGCTGCATGTGTTCTCTGCCAGTGGTGGTACCAGCCCCCCACTACTACCCTTGTGCATGTGCACAGTAAGGGACAGATCACAGTGAACTGCCTGTTGGCTCAATAGCCATGAGGTTGGTAGCCAGAGGAGGAGGAAGCTGTGCCTTGCCATGGATGGGGGAAAAAGAAATTGCCGTTTTCAGTGGGTGTTCACCAGCCCACTGTGCCTGCATACACCATGGCCCTGAGCAAGGGGCTGCAAGGGAACCCTTTGGGATGACTTAGGCTCTATATACCACAGAGCCTGATATGATAGCCTTGGTAGCAAGCGTTCCTACTGCCCACTTCTTCCCTCCCATATGGGACTTGGTACAGAGACAGAGGATGTGGTGCTCTGATATGGTTTCCTGTGATCTTCCACAGAGGTGGTTGCCATTGGCCTAGGGGCTCCCCAGATCAAGTGTTCAAAATGGAGAGGGCTGAGTGCCCAAGATCATGGCTCCAGTTTGGACACCCTCTGTCCTGGCAAGACACATAGCAATAGCAGAAGCTAGGTGCCAGCTGTTCTCAGAGACCAGCCCTAGCAAGCCCTGCCAGTGCAGCTGTAGTTCTGACCCTTCTTCATCTGGTTGGCAGTGACCTTGGCACCCCTCACTGAAGCAAGCCCTTGCATGCAGCTGTCTGCTGAATACTTCTCCCCTCACGCCCCTGCTTAGCGCTGGCGGGGAACAGCACATAATTGCAGCTCCACTTCCCTTTCACACACTGCCTCACAGCCTTTCTTTCGCCTTCGCTCAGAGTTGAGAAGTTCCAGCACTACATTGTTGCTTGTCCTTATTTCCTCTTTAGCAACAGCAACTTCACAGAACAAATCCCCTTAGCATAATAAAGCAGACCCTGGGCCTTCGCCTCAGCTCTCTCTGCTCACTTGTCCTCTGGGCAAATTACCAGTGACTCCTTTCACTCACAAGATACTAGAATAATTCCAGCTGGCTAGTAGCAGTGTCACCGGGTTTCCTTAGCATGAACAAGCTGCACAGCTTTAAGCAATCTAAAAGCCTCTGGACAAACGCTGGCTTCAAAAGCCAAACTATTCCCAGACCTGATGATTGTCCAAGCAGCTGATTAGGCCTGTCACTGATTATTCATGTCACCAATAGCTGTCCATGCCTCTAATTAGCTGCGTCCCTGATGCACACTTCCCACCCTCTCTCTCGCTCTGTAATTTTGCACACTGCCTCAGCCTTACATCACTTTCCAGGCATATTTGATGCTTCTTTGGGAATCCTCCCCCACCATGTGTGGAATCAGTTAAGCTCTTGGAACCACTAGCAAATGGATGCAAAGGAAGATGCTAATTCAGGAGTGATGAGCTACATACACCTCCTTGTCTCTAATACTGTTGCTCTGGGATGAACTTGTGCCCTGCATGCACCAGGCAGACCTGTGGAAACATCACACATTCACGAGGAGTTGCGCTTATGGCCTATTCCATCAGCTTCCTGATGTCTGAGCTGCTGGAGAGCACCCGTAGGTCCCTGTAAGGTGTTTAGTGGCTGTGTATGGATGACCACTAGGTGGTGCCATCGACGTACAGTACAGCCATTCACTGGAGCAGGGCTGTCCATGGAGGCAGGGTAGGTGGATGGCCAAGGGGTCACATGCTTCAAGGGCCCCCATCACCACCTCCATCAAGCTATACTGTGCCATGGGCTCCTTGCACCTTATAGGCTGGGCTGTACCATGCTGCACAAACCCTTGTGGCCTGAACATGGCCTGTGGGCCACCACAAGTTAGTTAAGGCACAGGCCATAGGGCTCCCAGAATGCCTGCCCCAGCCCAGCTCAGTCTATCATGGAGATCCATAGGGCAGTGACAAAGGGCTGGGTAGGGCTGGATGGTAATGCTGCATGTTTTGAGGCATCTCTGTACCTACCTGTCATATAGTACTGACCTCTTTATACTAATGAACATCCAGGTATCCTAGATTCTGCATTTCCCAGGCATGGTCCCCTCCAAACTCACCCGAATGCCCCTCTATCCTGCCATTGCCTCCAGCAACCTCACCCTGTTGACTCAAGTTCCCTGCAATTGACACTAGGTGTGTCCACGTGGCACTCTGTACCTCTGCTGCAAGGCTGGGCCATGCAGAGGTAGGAGACCCTGCCATGGCCAGAAATGACTGAGCTGCACTATTGCACATCTGCCCTGCAGTGCTCTCTCTAAGGTGGGCTGCCATCAACAGATATGGACTGAATCTCCAGTTCTCTGGCAAAGCAGAGGGAGCAAGACTGAATTGAACCAAGGCTTCTGGTCCATTGGATGCCTGCTTCTATTTGGCTCAGACATTGGCTGCCAGGATCACATCCTGGCTACTTCTCACCTCAGTGTCAACTCTTCCACCCCACATTACCAAGGCAGCAAGACGAGGGTAGAGAAGGGGTGGGAAATTATTTTGGGTGGAGGGCCACACACATAAAATCTTTCAGAAAATAGTATTTTAGCAAATTATAGATAAAAAAAATCATATACTAAAAATCAAAAATCTACAATAATATATTTTAATTTTATTTTAAAAAAATGTTTGTCCTGATTTATGCTCTTTTGAGTACTGTATATAGAGGGTGACACAGATTCACAGAAGTTTAGGGCTGGAAGAGACCTCATGAGATCATCGGATCTGTCTCCCCTGCTCTGGACAGAAAAGACTGCTGGGGTCAAATAACCCCAGCAAGGTGTGTGTCCAGTCTCCTTTTGAAGATCTCCAGGGTAGGTGCCTGCATCGCCCCCACTGGGAGTGTATTCCAGGGTCTGGTCACACAAACCGTGAAGAATGTTTTCCTTATATCCAGTCTGGAACCTTCTTCTAGGAGTTTATGACTGTTGCCCTTGGTTTTCCCCTGGGGCACTTTGGTGAACAGTTGTTCATCTAGCCCTTGATGCTCTCCCATGATATATTTGTAAGCTGCCACCAAATCCCCCTGAAGTCTTCTCTTTTCTAGGCTGAACAGTCCCATATCTGTCAACCTTGCTTCATATGGCTTACTCTTCAGGCTTTTAATTGTACAAGTGGCTCTTCTCTGGACTCTCTCAAGCTTCTCCACATCCTTCTTGAAGCATGGTGACCAGAACTGGACACACTACTCCAGCTGTGGCCTCACCAATGCCACATAGAGCAAGAGAATAACTTCCTTAGTTTTGTTTAAGATGCATTGATTAATGCATGCCAGTGTGTTTTTTGCTCTGCTAATTGTATCATCACACTGGTGGCTCATATTCATTTTATGGTCAACTATGACCCCCAGGTCCCTTTTGGACATGGTGTTAGCTAGCAGAGCACCACCGAGCCTGTAAGTTTGTTACACATTTTCCCTCTCCAGGTGGATAACTTTACACTTCTCAATGTTGAACAGCATCTGATTCTGGTCCACCCATCTAACTAATCTGTCTAGGTCCTCCTGGGTCGTCAGCCTACTCTGAGGCATGGCTGCACTTCCCCACAGCTTAGTGTCATAGGCAAACTTTGCCAGTGTGTGTTTCAGCCCCACATCCAGATCACTGATGAAGTCCAAGTACTAAACCCCGGGGGACCCCACTAGCTACCTTCTGCCAGGTTGACACAGATCCATCTATTAGTACTCTCTGGGTTTGACCCCACAGCTAATTTTCTACCCATCTGACTGTACAATTGTTGAGCCCATAGTCCCCTAGTTTTACCTTGAGAGCCTCATGGGACACCAAGTCAAAGGCCTTCCTAAAGTCCAAGTAAAGGATGTCAACATAATCTCCCTTATCCAGATGGTGAGTAACCTGGTTGCAGAAGGAGATGAAGTTAGTCAGACATGACCTACCCACAACAAAACCATACTGGCTGTCATTCAGAATTTTGCCTTCTACTAGCTTATCATATATGGACTCTTTGAGAAATTTTTCGAGGCTTTTTCCTGGGATTTAGGTCAGGCTGATCAGCCTGTACTTCCCTGGTCCTCTCTCCTCCCCTTCTTGAAGATGGCCCAACACTGGCCCTCTTCTAGTCTTCTGGGACCTCTCCTGAGCACCATGAATTCTCAAAGAGGTTCGTCAGCAGTCCTGAGATGACTTTGGCTAGTTCATTCAGCACTCTTGGATGGAGTTCATCCAGTCCTGCTGACTTACAGATATTCAGCCCCTCTAGCTATTCTTTCACCAGCTCTACATTGACTATTGGTAGGTGATCATCCCTACTGTGACTATTCTGTGTCATATTTGTATTTGGCAGGCTATCACTCCTAGCCTCGTGGAATACAAATGTGAAGTACTTGTTTGGGAGTTCAGTTTTCTTCTTGGTGTTGGTGATCAGATGTTCAGATGCATTGAGCAGTGGTCCCACACTTCCACTTGTTTTCCTCCTGTTAGCTGCATACCTATAGAAAGACTTCTTATTGTCCTTGATTTCAGTTGCTAACCTGAATTTGGTCACCGCCTTTGCTTTTCTAATCTGCCCTCTACAGGTGTGGGCCAATCTTACATAGTTCTCCTTGGGGCCTATTCCTAGCTTCCATCGTTGGTAAGCCCCCCTTTTCTTTTTCAGAAGATCTGTGACTTTCCTATTGAGCCAAGATGGCCTTCCAGCTCTTGTGTCACCTTTTTTGCCTACAGTTATGGACAACTTTTGTGCACTGAGTATTGTATCCTTGAGGAACGACCACTCTTCATCCACACTCTTCCCCTGTGGTCCATGATCCCATAAGGCATTACTCACTAAAGTCCTTAGCTTATTAAAATCAGCTTTCTTAAAGTCAAGAATTTGTACCTTACTGACAGATTTCCCAGCCCTACGACAGACAGTGAAAGTGATAATGTTGTGGTCATTACTGCCTAGGTTACCCTCATTCGTTAGATCACTCACCAAGTTGTCCCCCTTGGCCATATTTTTCAATCACATCATGTAGTGGATGTCTTCCTTTTGGGCTTTGTTTGCCAGGTTAAGCAGTATTCCAGATCTCTTGATGTTATGAGCAGTGATTCCTGCCAAGATGAATATGTTTTCCTGTTCTGTGTATACCGGATGAAAGTCGTATACCTTCCCATGGTGCAACCTCTGAGAAGCTGAGGAGTCCATTCCACAGCAAAATTAAATACATCGAGTCAATTTCAGAATGGATACAGTCAATTGACAGGCACCCACCTGTGGGCAGGATTCAATTAGTTGGCAGCCTGGATCTGCACCGCGGGCCGTATTTTGCCCACCCACATTGTAGAGCCTCTGTGGATGGCCAGCTCCCAGAGCAGGAGCTGACTGATCAGCCTTAGTCCTCCTTTGATGTTCCTCCAGGTGTGTCTCCTGGCTGCAGACAATGTGTGCACCTGGCTAGGGGGATGTGCACTTTAGGCCATAGGGATATGAGCACACCTGGCCATGAGGGTTGTGTATGCCCAGCAATAAGGGATGTCTGGATGGTTCCTCACAGGGAAGACTGGGGCTTAGCCAAGCAGTGGAGTCAAGGCTGTGGAAAAATTGGCTCTGCATGAAGACTGCATTTTACCAGCTTTCAAGCAAACAGAGATCACTTGAGAGAGGACTGGGCCTCATTTCCACACAGTGCTTGCTCCTTCTGTGTGGGGCCCAGCACCAGCTGCAAGAGAGAGGTAGAACCCAGGGCTGGAGGCAGCCATGGGCCAACCTGTTCCTTCCTGGGCACGTGGGTAGGGCTGGCTTGTTCCCTGAAGCAGGAAGCTGAAATCCTGTTCCCTCTCTTGCATGCTGGTCTCTCTAAGCTCCGTAACAAGGTGACTCCCAGCTACTTTTGCCAGAGCAACCCCCTGCTGCTGGCACTCCCACCAGTACCAAGGGTGGCAGGACTGAGCCCTCTCCCCTTATTCAGAGCTGCCCAGGCTCTATATCCCAGCAACAGGGCTCCAGGGGAAGGAATTGAGTATTGAACCTACTGGAGTGCTAGCCCAGGAGAAAGGCTGACAGGCTGGGAGCTACACTGGGCGGATGGGCTGCATATCCCGAGCTCAGTGTGGATGAGTTTGGACTACAGGGTGGCTTCAGCAGAGTGTGATCATACCCAAGACTTGGTTCTGTGGTAAGTCAAGCTCACAGGCGTTATCAGTTGTCTGCTAATGGGATTTTGCACTGTTTGTTTCAAGAGAGCCTGGGAGGGCGGTGGTGAGGTAAAGCAGCCGCGTGCTCCTTGGCTTGTCTGTCCCCAGGTTGGAACACAGGAGAGAAGCAGGGAGCTCATGTAGGACACCCAGAATCCCTTGTAGGACAAGAGAGACAGCAATGGGATTTGGAGCAGAAGCTCTTGAATGAAGACAGGCTCTGTGATGCTCTCTCTCTCTTTTATAGATATATCAAATGTGTTTATGACTCACCAGGTCCCAGCCTGTGATGTTTGATATCACCACTAGAGAAGCCCCAAGCCTTAGCCCTGATGCACAGTCCCGGGCTGAACTGGTCCCCCCGCTCCAGTGCTTGGGGCAACATAGGCTATGTCCCTGACTGGTGCATGGCCTTGTCTTCCCAGCCTCTAGTGACATGTGCATATGGCTGCTACTGAATCACCATGCTGAGGGGAAACAGCAGAAGAGACTGCAGAGAGCTTTGCCAGAGGCCAGTCACAGGGGAGGTGGGAGTGCAAGTGCAGGGTAGGAAAGTATTGCCCCCCAGTTGTCCCTCCTGCTTCTGCTGCTCTGGTTGCTGGCCTGGGCACTCCTTACACCTGGGCACTCCTTACTCTCCAAACGCTGCAGGGCTTGGCTCTGAAGTGAGGAGCTAACAGGACAGAGGACACAGAGCTGGTTCTAAAAAAGGTATACTGGGCTCCCACTTTTGCTTCTGGGATAAGGAGTAAGGGAAAAGGGACTGGGGCAGTAGCACTTCTTCTCCATCCCTAGTCTCATGCGGCATGTCTGGAGGAACCTGGAAAACAACTGACCCACATGTCATGCATTGGAGAGCCATCCCCACCTCGCTGAAGCCTCTGCCCCTTAACTCTGGGAGTCAGGTTCCAAAGTTTCCACCTCTGTTGTTTTAAGGTTTTTCCATATTTTAGGTGTCTGGGGGACCCCTGCAAGTTATTTGCTCCTATGTGAACATGTCAGAATTTCCAGGGTCCTTCCTTCTCCAAGCATATTTGCTAAGCACTTTGGGTTAATTCAGGCTCTCCAACAGCCCTGCTGGTTCTCTGTCTCCCAAGTCCTCTTTGACTCCACATCCGTCCCCTGAAGGTCCATATGCTGCATGCGAGTGCCAGGAAGTGCTGGTGGTGCAACCAGACAGGACTGTTGGAGAAATAAAAGCACACATACCCCAACTTCTCCTAGTTAAGGAAAAAGGGAAGGAAATGCCATTTTGTGTTTTAACTGGGTTTTTTATTATTATCTAAAATTCAGGTTTCTTGTCTAAATGTTTCAATCTGAATTCTGCATTTCTATGTATTTTAGAAGACATCAGTGGGTAAATTCAAGAAATCTGAAGAGGAAACATGGTTTGGTACCAAGGTCCCTGTGAGGCATGATGGGCAACAATTGGGCTCAGGCCCCAGGGCACCTGCAGCCTGTGCCCCCACCCCAGCTGAAGCCTAGCTGAGGACCATATGACCTGGAGGTCTCGCAGGGGTATTAACCCCAACTCCAAAAGGCAGTGGTGGGGGAAAATACCAAGTCCCAGCAGAATCTGCTATCCCCAAGAGCTTTAGCGTGGCTGTAGGCTGTCCTGAGAAACAACACGCAGTTCCAAAGTCTGATCCAGCTTCTGCTCAACAAGTCATGCTGGGAGACACGCTTGAACAGAATACCACACTGCTGCAAGAAACACTGTGAGCTGTGTGAGCTGAGGACTCCCCCTTCTGGCCACTACAGGACACAAATCTGTCCAAGAGCTGCAGCCCGTGGTCTGAACTGCTTCACAGCTGGTCTCTGCCTGGCTGCCCAATCTGTCCCAATCCCTCCACCTTCTGGTCCTCTGCCAGGATTGTTTTCCAGTCTCACAGCTAGCAAGGAGCTTTGCTAACACTCGAAACCCTGCCTCCAAGACCAGCCCACATTCCAGAGCATTACTCGTTCACATGGCCCTGCAGGGCCCCCAAGGAAGAGGCACTGGGCCTGGAGGCTACTGGACACATGGACCCTGTGCTTCCTTTGGGCTCCATCCTGTGCTGGCACCACACAGCAACTCCGAGCCCCTGCCTGGAGTCCACAGTCACAACCACATTGCAGGCAACCCTGTACTTACTTGTGCCTTAGCACTGAGCGTGGGAGTGAGTGATGGGCAAGTGTGGAAGGGAGCTTCAGTACAAGTGCCTCATGAACAGGGGTGTGTGGATGAGCCAGCCCTGCCTTTCCCTGCACAGGGATGGAAAGTGAAGTAAGTGAGATTGGACAGTGAAGATGTAACACCCCCACCATGGAGACTCGATAAGCAAATACCCAAAATTTCATGCTTAAACCACACATGGCAGGGGCAGACAGGGGGCTCTAGGAAGCCTTCTTGGCCACCTGGGGTACCAGCAGCTCCAGTGTGGAAATGCAAAGGCCCCATTGGGCAGTGGCTGCTACCTAATGAGTTCATTCCCTGGCTGGGAGCCCTGGGCACAAGGAGGAAGAGGTGCTCAGTTGCCTCTGGCAGTCAGGGCCTAAGGGCTGCCTCAGCAGCATCTGCAGGGCCCCAGCCACCCTAAGCAGGTACACTAGGGTGGGTTACACTGTGCTAAAGCATTGCTGCTTCTTTGGCAGGGGAAAGGGAGCACTGCAAAAGGTGCAGGTGTCTCCCATGGCTAGTTATGAAATAGCTTGTCACTTACTAGGATACCACCTCTTTGCTGGTGCCTGAGTTAATGGCAATTCAGGTGCCAGCATCAGCCCTTCTGGCAGAGCAAAGAGACCCGTTGTCTTCAAGTTTCCATCATAGGGAATGTCAGGTCTGTGTCTTAATGTCCTAAGGAGTCCCCAAAGCAGGACTGGTCTCAGATTTGGAAAATGTGTCCTGAATTGGCCCCACACCCTCCAGCCAAATGCTCCAGGTGTCAGATACCACACTGCTGCCCCTCCTCTGATGCAGGACTAATTAACCTGGGCACAGTGCCTGGGTGAATTAGCTTTGACTCTTGGCTGGCAGCTGGATGGTGCCTGGTGCTACAGTAAGATGACTAACCAGCTTGTGCTTCAGTGGGCTACTGTCAAACCTGGATGCAGTAGAGCCACTTTTCAACAAGGGAAATTCAAGCTGCAGCAAGGAAAGCTTAGGCTAGATATTAGGAAAAACTTCCTCACTAGAAGGGTAGTAAAACACCGGAACAGATTACCAGACAGACTGTGAATTCTCCTTTCCTGAAGGTTTTTAAGACAAGGCTAGACAAAGCCTTGGCTAGGACAATATAGTTGGGGCTGGTCCTGCAGGGGGTTGGACTAAATGAGCTCCTGATGTCCCTTCCAATGAAAATTTTCTATGATTCTGTGATTTTAAGGCAGCACCCAGACTAATTAGCTCAGCCATCACAACTGCTAACAAGCCTATGAGACATACCTCTCTGAGGAAGCTACACAAACCAGACCTGGAAGTGGTGTAGACAGCTCCTGGTTCTGGAGGTCTAGAGAGCACAGAAGACTGCCATGGATTTTACTTCCAAAAGCACCTTAGGCGGCAAATCCTGGTGATACTCATGCACCCAAGGCAGCCATGAAGCAGGGCAGCAGGACAAGGGTCCTGGAAGGGCATAGGGCAGAATTTTTCCCTGTGACACACAGGTGGAGCACATGAAAGCAGTGGGGCAGGGCTTTCTCTGCCTCCATGCACAATGGCACTACAGGGAGCAGGGGGGGAGCAGCACCCAGGCAGCCAATGAGAACTGAATGGGGAGGTCAGCTCTCGGGCTGAGCGCTAGAGCATGGTGCTGGTTGTATTTACACCTGGACTCATTGAAACAGTGCCCTACTCTGCAGTGATGACTGCAGGCAAGGAGCAAGTCAGATCAGGGGTCAACCCCATGCACAGAACACAGCTCCCTTGCTCTGAACTGCAAGCGGACCTCCAATCCTTTGCTGACACTGCCCTCTGGTGGGGCTGGCCAGCTAAGCAAGACACTCCGGTTCCCCTGGCCTTGCCGGTGATGATCTGGGGTTACTTCTTGTGCCAGGCTGCAAGGACAGTGCGATTCTTAAGAGACTGTCAAGCTGGGATCCAGAGGCAACTGGTATCACACTCACTGGGGACCCTCTGGGGCTAGACTGACAGGAGCAGCAGAGAGCTGAAGACCCAGTTAGCAGTCTGGAGAAGAACGACCCCCTCCCCCAGTGTCCCCCCAGGTCTGAGGGAGCAGAGTGAAGCCAAGTCAGAGTGAGGGCAGGATGCCCAACAAGCCCTGCAGCCAGAGCTAGAAACCTGCTTCCAGTTCCTAGAGAGCAGGAGAGCCCCCACTGCTGTCCAAGAAATCTTAGCAACGCCAGAAAGCAACATGCTGGCTTGTGCTCAACTAGGATGCCACGTTGAGATGCTCAGGGGACCTGCAGGAGTGGCAAGTCGTTTATGCCACTGCTGCACACTCACACTGCTCCTAGGATGTGTGGTTCAAAAGCAGAGACTTCCTGCTGAGGTGGCAGCCTGCTAAGCTCACTTCCTAGAAAGGGCATGAGCCAGGCAAACACAGACAGCCTGAAGTAAGGAGCCAGAGCTGGGCTCCTAGTTCTTCCCAGCAAAGTGCTAGAGGAGAGCAGCTTTCAACCTCTGGCTGTTGGATGAATCAGGGGAAATCCAAACATTTATCCAGGAGGTGACATGACCTGGGATTGAGGGATTTTATTCCTTCCCTGGCCTCCTAGCTGCAGGGTCTGGCTAAAAAGATCCTGAAGTGGGGAGGAAGGGTGACAGGAAACACAGCTTTTTGGATGGCTGCTTAGTTTTGGAGAGATAAGAGGTTTGAAGAGATTGAGGCCCCTCCTGTGGCCCCTGTACACAGCACTAGGAGGCATGGGTAGGGTTCTTCACTCCTGAGAAGCCCCTTGTCCTGCACTGCCCCATTCAACTAAGGAGTCTGCATAGCACATAGGCAGTCTGACACTCCCTCCTCTGGGTAGAAGATGCAAGAATTGTTTGAGCCGAACCACAGGGCCAGAGGGGGCAGAACAGCATGGAAGAGGAGGAGGGAAAGGTCTGGCTACGGTCCTTGCTTGTGGGAGAGGTGTGGAAAGAAGAAAAAGGGACACATGAACCTCCACTGTGCTGGAGGGAAGCTATGTGCCCTGTGCCTTCAAATGGAAAGAGGCTGGTGTGCTACAGTGCAACTCCCCTGCCCTTCCAGCCTCTCCTCACAAGGCTGCCAGGTTGCATCATAGGACCCCAAGGACAAGCATCATGGTCACACTGGCTGAGGAGAGGTACAGGGACGGTCTGAGCACAGAGAACTACGGTGACCAAGCCATGAGGTCTGAGCTGCCCCCTGCCCCCAAGAAGGTGGCTCCACAGAACCATCCAGTGGGGCTGTATGAAGAAGCTCACCTGGCTACCTTCTCTATGTGCTTGGCCAGCTTTAAATTTTCACAGCTCCCCCTGTCCAAAGGGTTGGTGTGTAAGGGGGAAAACATGGCTGGGCCTGGGGCCTCTCAGACCTCCTTTAGACAGGCCAGATCCTAACCTACCATCTGGACATAGACTTTACTGTGCCCAGTGACAGCCCCACACCTATGCGGATGGGAGTCATCCCCTGCAGCCCTACTACCAGCATCTGTTAGGGCTTTCTCACCTCAGCAGTGACCAGCTTGTCCCAGAAAATGTGTATGCATGCACTAACTTACTCACAGGAGAGAGAGAGAGAGAGACAGGGTACACTCACACACCCAGGTTGTGCAGTCATGTCAGAGGTAACTATCAGCCTGGCCTGCATTTATTCCATATCCAAGTACATATTCAATTAAGTACAAGACATTCATGAAGCCCTCTGCAAAGCCAAAAAGGCTCCCTGTCACCTCAAGGGCTGTACTGGTACTTCCAGCCTCCTCCTGCTCAGGAGACCTAGCCCATTCACTCCCCTAGCAGGAGGCCACCTCAATCTTTTTTTACTCTTGAGCTGTTCTGGGTCTGTAGGGCAGGCAATGAGGGTGCAGAAAGGAAGGATTCACTGCTGCTGATGTTCCTGAGCTGGCCCATGGCCCCACTGAGGGAAGAGTTCTGAACCATCTCTGGAGCTGTCGTCACAAGTCAGTCCCACAGGAACAATCTTAGAGTTAGGGCTAGCTCAGAACTGAATTTTGTTCTGAAGAAAACTGGCTTTTCAGGAAGAAAATCCCTCTGGCTGGAGCCTGAATCACAACTCTCCAAGGAAAAAAAAATTCTGGAACCTTTCTATGCAGGACTAGCCCATCCCCTTAGACTGTAACAGTGCATGAGAATGTTTGAAAAATACTACGCTTGTGCCATAGAGGGAAATATCATTTCATCCTATTATCACAGACTCTAATGTTCTCCATTGAAAAGTAATGTTGAAATCAGCACCATCTGGCCAAGCCCCTGGGACTGCAGCAGAAGTGTGCTTTGGGATGGAAGAACTGCTCCATCTGCATTCAGGGACCAGTACTCAGTAGGGTCCGGCTCCAGCACTGAGTTGTGAAGCAGGGTGAGAGCCTACTGCTAGCACTCAGCCTCTTCCCCATCACTGCTGGAGACCAGCTCATCCTCAGAGCCCTGTGCAGGTGGGAAGGGCTGGTTGTGCTCCAGGTTGATGTAGGTGACAGTCAAATTGATGTAGTGCTCCCCCTTCAGGGAGACCAAGATCTGCTCCAGCTCCACAATCAGGGCAGAGAAGCTTGGACGTTCACTGGGCTTTGGGGACCAGCAGCTCAGCATCACCTCATACCTGTACCAAGCAAACAGGACCCTTAGCACAGGAAGGTCACAGACCAGCCCCACTACACAGCTGGGCAGTGCCACACCAGGCAGGCTGCTCAGCTGAACACTAGGAACAAACCCACATCAGCAAATCAGGCATACTGCCCCAGTACCTATGCACCAAGTCCCTCCTACCTCCATCCCCACAGCCAGAGTTCCCAAGGGAGGATTTGAACAGCTGGAGGAGCTCAGCAGAGGGCCCTATTCCAGGGGCTGCTGGAAGGCAGAAGCCAGGCTAGGGTGCCAGTCCCCAGAGGGCTCTGGAGGACTGGCAGGCAGGATCCTGGCAGCTGGGAGAGGTGAGAATTCCCTGGGGAAGTAGGAGGGGGGCAGTTGTAATGGGAGAGAATGTCACAGAGGAGCTCCTGGGCCACCATGTCCCAATTACTGGAGTATATGAGAGTTTCAGCAGAGAATCCTCACCCCAAAGGGGACACCAGGCCTGGGCAACCCTCAGGCAGTAAGCCCATGCCATGGCTGAGTGGTGAGTGTGGGGATGCCCTCTACTCACAGCAAGTCAGGGCAGTACTCTGGCTGTGGCAGGCGCCTTCCTTGCAGCAAATAGTGGGTTATATCATAGGGATCCACTTCACTGTATGGTGAGGCTCCTCGTGTCATCAGCTCCCACATGAGGACCCCAAAGGACCACTGAGTAAGAGAAAAAAGGGTTTGTTCTACTGCTGGACCAGGCACCTGAGAACACTGCTTCTGGGGCCAGGCCCCAGCTGGGGACACTTCACCCTTCCCTAGCTCCTTCTAGCCCAGTACATCCCAGAAAACACCCCCTACCCCACAGGGGAAGAGACTCTCACTAAAAATGCAGGAACTAGTGGAACAAGGGCTTAGGGGAGCCCTGCCGGGGTTGTGTTGCTCAGCCTACTCCAGACAGAGTTGACAGTGGTTTCATCTGCCCTGGCCTAGAGGGGGCTGAGAGTGCAGTACAGATCTGTCCCATTTGGACTGAGGTTCACTCCTGCCACCAGCCAACAGAACCATCCCCTCAGTGAGGTTCCCACTGCTCAGGACAGAGCCAGCCCTGCATCATTTACAGAAGACTCCTTGGTAACTCTGGAGAGCTCTTCTAATTGGTCCATGGGCTGTGTGAAATCCCCAAGTATCAGCAATACCTTACATTGCGCAGACATCAAGCATGCTACTCACCACTTGTCACTAATATTAACCCTGTACAAACTGGTTAGAAACATTCCCTGCCTATGAAGGGGAGGGTAAGAGGCACTGATCCCTCCCAGGCAGGAACAGCAGGGTGGACGCAGGCAGCCCTTGTCCAGGCCTGTGCCCAAGGCAGAAAGGACAGCATAGTATCTGATAGGAGGGCAATGAGGAAGCAAATAGCCCAGCAAAAGGCACTGAGCCTGGAGCAGGTAGACGCTTTGCAGACCTTCTGCCAGTCTGCAGGAGCAGAGCTGCCCTATAGCCCTGCTGTGAATTCCACACTCACCACATCTGACTTGCTGGTGAACTTCTGGAACTGCAGGCTCTCAAGGGCCATCCACTTCACTGGCAGCTTGGCCTGGCGGTGCTGCCGTATGCTGTAGTACTCCTTGTCAAAGACATCTCGAGCCAGCCCAAAGTCTGCTACCTTCACTGTAAACATCTGGTCCAGCCTGTGAGGCACATCAAGGGCTGAGGAGTGCGAAGGACCCTGCGGGCCCTCTATCACCAACAGGGGCAGCATACACAGGGCCTTGGCATGCAGGGCCCTTCAGTGTTAGCTGGCTGAACCCAGCCTTGAGGCAGCAGCACCCAAAGCTGCTCCTAGCAGACAGCTTTGTGAAATGAGTTAGAAGCTCTCAGCCTGCGTCTCCAGCGTTCAGCCTCCACTTCCTGGAACTGCTGGTGCTGCTGCAACTTTTGGGTGGTAGAGAGGTGGGCAGGGGAAAAACCCATGACTCCTGAGACAGGGGCTGCCATGGCAGAATCCATGGGAAGGGAATGGGACCACCTCCCTCTGGAGAGGGTGACTAGGAAGCCCATTCAGCAGTTCTCCAGCCACATACTGTGCCCAGTGATACTCACATGCAGTTCCTAGCAGCGAGATCCCTGTGGACAAACTTCTTCTGGGCCAAGTAGTCCATCCCCTGAGCCACCTGCAGCCCAAAGCTGATCAGGTCCTTCACCGTTGGGTTCTGTGGAGACAGAGCCATCACTCAGCCTCTTGGTGCCGAGCCTGGAGCTGGCAGTCCTCCTGGGCAGCCGAGTGCCCCTAGAGCAGGCCCATGCCATGACTTTGACACAGCTCCATGTGGTGACTGGTACCAGCATGGAGAAGGTGATGTCCACTAAAACTGCTCAAAGGCCCTGCTACCAATGGGCAGCAGAGCTCACTCCACTGTGGCTCAGCTGGCAGAGTGCTGCAGGCTGCAGCTGGCCTATCCAGTTGGTCTCACCTGCTTTTGTGTATGGTGAAAATAAGACCTGATTACTCAGTCAGCCCTGCAACGGCACAGCTGTCTGACTCCTGCAGGTACAGCAGGGCTGGGAGGTTATTGTTGCCTCCACCTCCAACAGAGTTGCTTTTATTTGAACTAGAGGCTCACTGAGCCCCAGCAGTAGCAGTTCTCCTAGTCCCATAGCCAGAAGGAAAAGCCAGGCATGGGGCCACGCAGCTAGCCCATCCCTTACCCGTTCCTCAGAGCGGATGAAGTGCCGCAGGTCTCCATGCTTCATGTATGGTAGCACGACCAGGGGTAGCCCCTCCTGGGGCAGGCAGATGCCAATGAGTGAGAGGACATGTGGGTGATGGAAGCTCTTCATCAGAATACCCTCCTTGAGGAACTCCTCCACCTCCTCCACATCAGTGATGCCTGCCAAGACACTGTGTAAGCCAGGCTGGTGAAGCACAGGGCTGGGCACAACCTTATGAGCCAGTTGCACCACACTATGGCTAGGAGCAGGCCTGGCAGGACAGCAAGCACCAGGGTTGTGGAGACCAGGAGGGAGAGCAGGGGCTCAAGGGCAAAGGCATAAAGAGCAAGGCCTGAGGTCCATGAAGATGATGACTGCTTTGGGGGTGGCTAGCCAGTCCCCACCTGCCCAAGCTACAGCCCCCACTACAGAACAGCTAAGAAAAGAATGGCACGAGGTTGCCTCAGAGGGGGGATCAGAAGCCAGGTCTGTACCTGCTTCCCCAGGTACCAAAGTGTCCCTGGGCTGTGCATGCTGGGGGCTGCTCAAGGGAGCCAGAGTATGGCTCCACCATTCAATACAGGTAAAGTGCCCAGGCTCTCAGCTCTGCTATGGTACCATGCAACATTGGGACTTATATCCCAGGAAGCAGTGGGAGTACCAGTATGTGAAGGGCTGGTGTCACTGGTGCTGAAACTTGGCCCAGTGCTCACTCAAAACCATGTGGCTGAAAATGAGAGCTGAATGCCCCAGCTTGCCATGGCCAAGCCAACCACGGTGCCCAGCTCAGCACTTCCAGGTGACATTGAGCCCTGGAGCAACACACAGCCCTGCTCTTCTTGGGGCCATGACACAACATAATCCACAGCGTCAGTGCAAGAGATAGGAAAGACTACCCAAAGCCCAGAAGGGTCCTTGCAGGTGAGGGGTATCTTGAGGAGGCATTTCCTGCATGGCTGCCATGAAAAGCAGTAAGAGGGTGTGCCAGGGAACAGGGACAGGGACAGGGATACTCACGGTTCAGGGACTTCACAGCGCAGTGTATCTCCTGATGGGACGCATCTGTGTATGTGCCATGATATACACTCCCAAAATGCCCTGGATGTAAGCAAATACAGTGGCCCTAGAATCATTCAGGCCTGACGACCGTATGGGTCTGCAATGAGCAGGGCACAGTTCCTTTCCATAGGGATGGGCTGTGACATGCATAAATAGAAGCAGTTGTGTCTTGGTACTGCAGCCTCAGTGGGGGGAGCTGGGCATGGCTGCAAGACAGTATGGCAGCCATGCTGCCAGCTTGTATCTAATCTAGTTCTGGTTTCTCAGTGTTAGCCTGATACCCTCCTATGCAGTTCCAGTCTAATACTGCAAGTGCAACAGCCACCAGCCTCAGCACTGCCAGGACTGTCAGGGACTGGGGACAGATGTGGGGATTCCCTTGACTCCAAGCAGTGGGCTAGTATCCCTACCTTTACTTTATGGTGAGAAGAAGTGAGGGCTCCTGATGCATGGAAATTACCGTACTCAAGCAGACTTGTGTCACGTGCATCAGCTTCCCTGCACTGAAAAATGGCGGCAGGCACTTTGAACTAAAGCTTGTTGAATGAGCTTTAATTCAAAGCACTCCATCACCATTTTTTCAGTGCAGGGATTCTGATACACGTGATGATTAGGCACTTTTAATTAGTGTGCCTCACTAATTAAGGCACCCCTGCCATGTATCCCAGAACACATGTAAAAATGCCCTAAGGCAGGGAGGCTGCAAGAAGAGATACACCTCAGGCCCTCCAGAAAGACAGTGGCTGTGTCTGGGCTCCTTGGGTGCCTATACATGTGCAGCACGGCTGCTCTGATGCATTGTACATACAGTGCATTGAAGAAGACTTGATCAATCAAGTTTACTGGAGCGTGGTAATTACTGCACTCCAGCATCACATGTGTCATCATCCCTGCACTGAAAAATGGTGGTAGGGGGACTTTAACTAAAGCTTGTTCAACAAGCTTTAGTTAAAGCACCCCCATTGCCATTTTTCAGTGCAAGGACACTGATACAAATGACACTCCAGGTGCTTTAAGTACAGCAGCTCTCTGAGCCACTCTAATTAACCCCCCCAACCCAGAGCTTGTGTATAAATGCCCCTATAAGTGCCAGGGTCAATCTCACATCCCCTGCTAGCCAGGCCGCCCCTGCTGGGCCAGTGCCAATGAGGGGAGTAATTCTTCCACCAAGGCTAAGGGTAAACAGCAGCATGAGCCACTGTCCACTCCTCCCACAAGAGGCCCAGGGCTGTTGCAGGCCAGCAGGAAGCCTGAGCATAGCCAGGCCCAGTCACTTTTGTTCTCCCCTCTCACAAACTAGGTCATGGCCCAGTGCCACTCACATTCAAAGGGCAGCCAGAAAGGGACAGCTACCCCAAGGCCCAAGGCTGGGACAAATAGGGAAAGGAAGTGCTGAGCTACTAGCGAAGAAGGGCAGCATTGTCCTCTTCACAAAAGGCAGGTAAACCAGATGCCCCAGGGACACTGGTAAAAGTAAAAGTAAGAGTCCTTCAAGCCTCACCTTGGGGCTATGTCAGTGTCCAGCCCTCATTGGGTGCTCACCTTTGCCAATGACACGGTCCCGGTGGGTGACCAGTCGCTCCTCAGGGATAAGAATGTCCTTTACCTCCTCAAGCAGCTCTGGGCGGAGGTTCTCAATGCAACAGGATGGCACCCTCATGAGTGGCACAACCAAACCATCACTGATAGCTGTGTGGGAGGCATCATGGAACCGTGCCCTGGCAGCACTGCTGTGGGGGGGTGTGGTTGAGGGCACCACTACCAGGGAACAGGCAGTCAGGGATACATCAATAAAGCCCCGCATCCCCTTCCCTTTGCCCCCCTTCACACACCTATCTGGCACTGTGGAACCTGGCTGCTCTCAGATCTTGGATAGCAAGGGAGAGGGACGGAAACTGGATCCCCGCTCTCCATTAGGGTACCACCACAGGGTCTGTCCCACAATGCCTGACAGCCAAGCAAATGGCTATTGGCACTCCCTGGGTGGCAGTACTAGGTACCAGTGGGCAGGAAGTCTCCAACTCTCTGAAGTGTGAAATCAAAGAAGGTCTCCAGCCTGAGCATGGGGGAGGGAGTGATGGGTCACTGGATGAGGAGCCAGGCACAGTCACTGCAGAGACCCCTCCCCAGGACATCAGCAACAGTACCCAGCAGACGGCTCACAGACAGACAATACTGGCCCTCTGTCTGTAGTGCCCCTGCCCTTACCTTGCAATTCCCGGTAGTCCCTGGCAGAGGGGTATATGGTGATGCTGGGCGCATTGCTGTTGGCAGTCACAAGCATCTGCAGATTCTCTGTCCCTGCAGACCCAGAATGAAGCACTGAGAAGCTGCTCTCACTTATAGGCAGCCCCTGCCCCATAAGCAGTATGGACTTAACCCACTCCTGCCAGAGCACAACCCCCCTTCCCCATGTGCCATGGGTACTGCTTATTCTTCCCCTGCCTGGAGGGTTAGCATACAGTTGGAAAGTAGATGCGGGTTGGGGGAACAAACCAGCTCCTATCCAGCTGTGCCAAACCAGCTCCTATCCAGCTCAGCACCAGTGCCTGGTGGAATGACTGGCAAAGATCAGCAGCACTGTGGGGGCCAGAGGGCTTGTAATGCTAGGTGGCACTCCCTCCTCCCAACCTGGGTGCTGGGGCATTCCCATTCACCCATGCATGTTCTATGTGGAGATGCCCAACTGTGCACTTAAAAGGCAGATACTGAGAGGGGGCAGGCACTAGAAAGATGTCCCATGTTGCCCGTGGGGATTGTGCTGCAGGACCAGCTATCTTGCGGAAAAGTCATGGAATTAAGTACCCCTTTTCTTCATCTGTTTGCATTTCAGGAGCAGGAACACCAGGACACAGCAGAGCAGGATGGCCACTACAACACCCACCACAATGCCTGTCCCAGGATCCACAGAAGGAGTTTTCACCACCCAGCCCAGGTCTGTGCAGGCTCCATTTACACAGATCTGGGAAGAGAAGATTGAATGTCACTCTTAGGGGTGCATGAGTCTTGCTGCAAGATGAGGTGAACCGCCCCACATATCCATATCTACCCATGCTGTCCATCCACATATTAACAAGCTAGGCACCCACAGCTGAAACTATCCTTTGACTGCCAGTCAGCTAGGGGCTTTGTGCCCAAAGGTACTCATTGTCTTGCTATGAATGAAGTACATAACCTAGGTACCAGGGGCACAGACCTTCCACAGAGAAGGTGAGATCCCCAGTCAGTCGTCCTGAAGCTGCCATGACCCAGCAGAAAGGGGCATGGTTCAGGAACCTGCCAAGCCATCTTCTAAGGCATGAGGGACAAAGGCACATTATCTGGCTCCTGGGGGACACTCCTGGCACAACAGGGTTATATGTACTGCTCCTCAAAACACATATGCTACATGTCAATGCCTCCTGTCCTGGTCCCTCTTGAGGCCCCATGCTGAGATCTGGCAACTATTCCATCCTCCCATAGTAACCACTAAGCTAAAAAAGCTAATGAGAAACCAAAAAAACCATACAGGAGCTCAAAGAACCCTCAAGCGCCCTCCCAGCCCTGGCCAGCAGCATCAGGATCTCTAGGGATGTGGCAGAGAGCCAGGGCAGGTTGGGAAAGCAAAGTCAGGGCTGTTCAACTTCTGAATGGCTGAGGGGCATGCACTGTGTGGCTGCAGACCCTTGAGCCACATGTGATGCGAGTCTCCTGACACAGATGGGCACATGGTGGGTACCTGCTCCCTTGGTACATAGGCTGCATGGGCTTCCTCAGTGCATGGGCAGTCCAGTGACCAGGAGGCAGGAAGCAGAAGCTAGAGGAGGGAGGGGAAACTGGAGATGCTGGCAGCAGCAGCAGGAAGGGTTGGAGGAGCAGCAACTGGGCAAGTCAACCCCTTGTGGGCTGCATGAGGCCCATGGGCCACTGGATATGAGTTGGACATCCCTGTGCTAGGCCATGCAGGACTGCTACAGTCCTAACATGCCAAGGTCTCAGAGTCGTGAGGGAGCAGAAGGACTGAAGCCAGTGCCAGCAAGAAAGTGCCTGTGCCAGAGCAGACAGCTAAGACAGGGTGGCCAGACTTGATCCCACTCCCCTTTCCCCACTCTCTACCTTCACAGGAGCCCCATCCATGGGGATACTCATATCCTTGGGGATCCTGCAGGTCACTTCATTCTTCAGCACGTTAGTGTTGCAGTCCCTTCCCGCCACCATCATGGTGATGCTCATGCACTCTGCCAGCATGTCCAGCCCTATATGCTGCGCAGACAGATTTGGGTTAGGGGGCACAGAGGAGTGGCACCCCAGTTCCTAATCAAGGCCTCCTTGCTCCCAGCCTGAGCACCCTAGCTTCTCCTCAGGGCCTCCCTCCACTTAGCCCAAACTCAGCAGCCCAGCCCCTCCCCTTCCTGCCCCACCTCTGGTGCTTTCACCCTGACTAGTGCAGGGGTGGGCAAAAAGTGGTCAATGGGCTGGATGTGGCCCGCCAGGCCATTCTATCCAGCCCGCAGGGCCCCTAAAAAATGTAGAAAATTAATATTTATTTGCCCCTTGCTGCCTGTCATGCGGCCCTCAATGGCTTGCCAAAACTCAGTAAGCGGCCCTCCGCCCAAAATAATTGCCCGCCCCTGGACTAGTGCCTCTACCCTTCAGGGTCCAGACCCTCAGTTCTGCAGCAGCCACCACCCCATGCTCTGGACCCTGCAATTTCCTGGCCACATGCCATACATGTATCTCAATTTCATCATCGCCTGGTTTCAGCCGGTTTGTCCTGTCGTCATGCTCAAAGGGGAGGATCTTAGGTGCAGGGTAGTAGCGGAGGCGGAAGACCCTGTGTCCAAGGGTGCCATCCAGCAGCACGGTCAGGTTGCCCTGGACACTCTCCCCCTTGTTCTCAAAGGTGTAGGTTGGGCTCTGGCACACCAGGGTCTTGGCAGAGTGTGATCCCTGGCATAGCTGCAGGCAATAGAGTATGGGGATGAGGGCTTGTGGGAACCCCAAGCCCAGAACACAGAGTATAGCCAGAGGAAGGGGCCCCTCGATGCTGATCAAACATACTGACCACAGAAGAACTGCTGGCCTTCTGAGGCACCAGAACATCAGAAACAGGCCAAGGACTCCTGCACAGCTTTCAGCTGTCTATGTACTCTAGACCCAGCCCTGGGCTCTGGTGATCTTGAGTCTGTCTCTGCAGGGAGCTGGGTACAGATGCACCATGTTAATGTGCCAGGCTTGTACAGCTGAGGGGACTAGTGGAATGAGTTTGAGTTCTCATCCAAGTTCCTAGTAAACATGGGTCCATAACTCAGCAGGATCTGGGCAAAGCTTACTGGAGTGTGGCACCAGGGCCTGTGGGTCAGGAGTGAGGGACTCCAGCTGAGCTGGGTTGGGAGGGGGGAGCCCACACCTGAGACAACAAGGGCAGCTAAGCAGGGTGATGCTCTGGCAGCATTAGGTGAAGGTGCAGTGGATTCTCACCCATCCCTACCCACCTGGGGCCATTCTCTTCCCTGCCAGCTCAGCATGATTCCCCACCCCAGCAAATGACTAGCTAATTCTCCCTGGGATCCATTGGTACCAATTTATGACACATGTCTTGGGCCAAGAGGAGCCACCCCAGGTACTTACTCTGGCCTGTGTTTTAATGCTGCTACTATCAAACTGGATCTTGGCGTAATACACAGAATCCAGGTGGGTGCCAGTGATGGTGAGGTTGGAACCCCTGCAAAAGGGCAAAAGTCACTGTCACAAGACCTGGGCAAATATCTCCCAGACACAAAAAGCACTCAGCCTGGGCTCCAGTTGAGAGGGCATCCATGCCAAAGCAGCCTGGCAGGGCTGGGCTGACACTCAAGGAAGCAAGGGCAGGACCTGCATACAGGGGAATTATGGATCCTGCCCAAACCCCTGTGGACAAATTCCTTGTGGTGAGGGCTAGAGTCCAGTAGGTGGGTACTGCCACTGGAAGCAAGGACTACAGTGATCCCAGGTCTTACAGCAGCGGTTCCCAACCTCACAACGGACAAGCTGTGCTGCGTGCTGGGAGCTCCCCCGCCCCAACCCCCAGGCCACTGCACTCTGCTCCCAGCAGCAGGTCACAACAAAAAAAGGCTGGGAACCACTGTCTTATAGGGTGACACCAAGAGATTCTCCTACCCTGGCTTTAACATGATGAAATGAGCTGGCTTGCTGGACACAGGGCAGTGGCAGCTCTGTGGTTCCTGCCAAGCCTGGCTGGTGTTAGAGGGGCAGCATAGTACGGTCTGCACCTGGGTACACTCACTCATAGCTGCAGTTTGGGGAGATGCTGTGGATGATGGGGTCCGGGCGGTATATGAAGGGCTGCAGGACAGGGAACAGTGCCTCGTCTATCCATAGGGCCACAGAGGCTGTACCCAGGATCCTGCTGGCAGGGGTGGTGCAGAAGATCATCCCATCTCCTTGGCTGGGGACAGAGAACAGCAAGACCTGAACAGACACTGAGCTGTACAGCAGCCCAGCAGAGCCAGCCCTTCCCTCAAGGCCAGGACCCCTGAAGCTCTTGAGTCTGGCAACATGCAAAGCTCTGCAGCAGAAGCTGGGAACAGAACCCTGGAGTAGGTGCAGTGCAGTTGGCAGCAAGACACATTTCATCACCTGCCTGCTCTAAACATATCATAGCTTGTGTTGCAGTGACCCTCTGATTAGGAAGGAGGTGGTGGGGGCTCATAAACCCCCATACTGTCAAGAGACTTGGGTGGAGCCAGTGATTTGTGTAAGATGGATGCTAGCCTGCTAGAGTGACTCAACAGCCTCCATCCATGGTACGTCCAGGCCATCAGACCTGATGGGGTCCACTCCCTGTTGGAATCAACACAAATCCAACCCCTGGGCTAGAGGAAAATGGTCCCAACACCGGAGACAACACTTGTACCTGTCCTCCCTCAGCACAGGGCATTCCACACCACTGACTGTCACCCTCCGGCTGCTTCCCACGGTGAGATTCCTGCCCTGGATAGAGACCTGGGTGCCGCCAGCCACTGGGCCGAATGTGGGGTGGATGGAAATGACATTGGGCTCCTGTGGACAAGAGGATAAGGCAGTGCTTGCCTATTGGATGAGGGCAAAGCACCCCAGTGGAACATCACAGGATCCTCACCCACCAGCCTCTCTGGGGCCCCTGCTCCCAGAAGCCAGGCAGAAGACATCACCTGTCAAGCCCAGCTGACCACTCCCAAGGTCACCTAGGGTGGGGCATGCAGAGAATGGATGCATCTACAGAACAAAAGCCACAGCCCCCCCCTGTAGAAGAGAGGGTGTGGACTTGGGGGGGACAACTGGGGAGGATGGAGGGATTTTCCTTGGGATTAAGCCTGGGTGGCAGGAATGGTTAGGCAGAGTACAGAGCAGCTCAGGACGTACCACAAAAAAAAAGCCCCCAAGGGTCGAGGAGCCACTGACGTAGAAGGGACGCAGCCTCATTGACTCCAGGATGGTAAGTGTTACCTCAACAGACACTGCCTGCTGTTGAGGCTCTGATGGCTCCAGCGTGCAGACCAAGACATCTGTGAAGTCCTGCCAGAGGGGCAACAAGCGGGGCCTGCAAGGCAGCAAGGTGGTGCCAAGCTGTGCAGACTCTGCAGCAAGCTGTGGTTGGGGACAGATTCCCCTGGCCTTACCCAAGTGGGAGGGAGGCAGAATGGGACATACACCTGACTGCCCCACTCTGCTGACACCCCACCAAAGCCTCCTTCCTCCCCCCTTACCTTTCTTTCCCAAGGGGCCACAAACTTCCCCTTGTAACTGTCCCTGCCCTTCTCTGAGGGGTCCCATGAGACAAATACCAACACCTAATTCCAGCTTCCTGTGGAGTCAGTCACAGGAGCAATCAGACCTCCCCTCCCTGCCAGCCCTGCAAGGAAGCAGCAAGATCTCTTGGAGATGCTGGGAGACCCCCATGAAGAACAAAGTTCAGCATGTCAGAGTGTATGACCCCTCACTAGAAAAAACAGTCCCAGATGCAACAGGATGGCCTGGCTCTGCACTGAGCAATGCTAAAAAAGATGGAAGGTCGATAATCTGGAAGAAGAAAGGCACAATTTAAGCAAGACCAGGGTATACTTCCCCCCACAGCTCTGCTGGTGCTGCTCAGTCCTAGTCTACAGCCCCCTGCTAACCCAACCCTGGAATCCACATACACAGTATTGCTGGTGTTTTTCTAAGTTGATTCACATCCCCCACCATGCCAGCCATGGGCTCCCCCTCGAGCTCTGCCAGTTCCCATCCATCTTAGTCAGCATTCACTGATACTGTTAATCATGCCCAGCACTTGTGTGGTACAGACAGAGGGACAACAGCTCAGGAGCCCATGTCATAAGAGGTAAAAAATTTGAGGCTGCTTTGTTCTTTGGCTGAGGAAGATGACTGACTCCCACCCCTGTACTAGGGAATGAACTTGGCACAAGTTGTGGTATCTAGGAAACCTGCCAGCCTCTGTGGCCAGCACCCAGAACAACATACCCACCTTGCAACATGACAGCAGGGCAGAGGCTGTTACAATGCAGTGTGCTGCTAGTGACCTCATATGAGTACATGAAGTACCACCAAGGCCACAGCATGCCAGGTACAGAGCAGGGGCCAGGGGTCACTTCTCAGCAAGGGGCCTTTTTGGGTCTGGCTGGGAGTTGGAAAGCCACAGCCAGTGCTGGGCTAAGTACAGGAGCTTCCTCCCCACCAACCAAATGGGGTCTTGCCCCTGCCCCCCCATCTTTGCCTTCAGCTGAACTCCGCTTCCCACCCAACTCTCAAATGGCAGCTGGCCATGGCAGAAGCCATCTGCAAGGTTTAGACAGAGTAGCCTCTCAACCAGTGGGAAAGATTAAAGGTAACAACCTTAGCAGACACTCCAGGTCCTGCACACTCCTCACCTGTTGTTCAGGCTTTCCTCAGGCAGCACAGTGCAGTTCCTGTGTCCCACTGTCACCTGATAGGTGCTGTCAGTGATGGGGGAGCCCACAGAGGCGGTGAAGAGTGAAGGCGACTGGAAGCCCAATCCACAAAGCGTCACCTTGGTCTTGCCTTGAAATGGGGCACTTCGGGGGTGGAACTGAGTTGAGGGAGAGAGCATGAAAATGTCACCTTCCCAGCACTACCGTAGGGTTGTTGTCCCATACACATTTCCCCATGCCTTTTAGGCACACTAACTGGCCTACAGGCTGTTATCCTTTGCTCTGCTATTGCACATCTCTGTCCTGATAGATTCAGGCTGCTAAACATTTTGAAGGAGGGAGGCCTGAAAGCCTAGATTTAGACAAAACCACTGCCTTCAGCATCCAGAGACAAGTGTGGCTCCAAAGTGGAGTTGCAAGCCCACGAATGGAGCTAGAATTTTTGCTGCTATGAGGCAAACAACTAGAGGTCTGGAAAAGTTCTCTCATGAAGACATTAAAAGATTTGAGACTATTACCATATCATGGGGAAGGTCTAGAAAGGAGAGAGTGGGGCACTGGTTCACCCTGCCTCCACACACGCAAACAAGGGAAAACTCCTACTTGTGGGCTGAAGCCAAACACTCGCCTTGATTGTGACCAGGCTGAGGCCCACCATAGGAAGGCAGCACATCTATCTGCCAGGAGCATTCATATATTTCTGAGCCATTTGTCAGAGACAGGGTCCCAGGATCGTGGAGCTCACCTCTGACTGCCCCTGCCCCTGCCAATGCCCACATGCCCACAGCATGGCTGCCACAAACCAGATCAGGCCCTGGAATCCCCTCTCAGCCAAACACTAGGGCTGTGCAAAACGGCAACATTTTGTTTCAGTTTCAGCTTCACTGTTTCAAAGGGACAGTGTTTCATTTCACTGTTTTGAAACACTGTTCCATTTTGTTTTGCCGAAACTTTTACTGTTTTGATGCGTTTCACCCATAGGCTATAACGGGGAATACAAAAATGCCTATAACGCTGTCATTTATAGCCTGATTCAGATGCAAGCAGCAGGGAGGTAACCCCTTCTGATGCCATGAAGCCTGTTAAGTTTCAAGGAGATAGGTGCAGGGGTTTCTGGGAAACAGCACCTCAAACTGTTCAGAGCAAAACTCATGACGTGTGAACGTGAAGGCACAGGGGAATGAAAACAATTGGCATGGTAGCCCCTGCTGAAGTCATGAAGCCTTCCAGCTTCCAAGGAGATAGGTGCAGGGGTGTCTGGGAAACTGCACTTTGTCACGGGGTAGGGTCCCTAGAAATGGCCGTGAGACCCCTAGGGCCCTGTGACCATGCCAGCTCTGCCCTGCAGGTGCCTTCTCTTCTCACTTGCCACCACGTCTTGTTGGAAAAGGTAACAGATAGGGAAGCTGGCCTCAAGCTTCAGCTCAGTCATGGTCCTAATGGACCCCACCAAACCCTGTAGGTTCTTGGACCCCTTGCTGGGACCCACTCTAAGTAGGTGCATCAAGGTGCACAGCAACAGGAAGAGCAGACTCAGTGGAGCCACTTATCTCCACAATCTCTATCTTAACCTCCTCCGAAGTGCCTTCTGGGGAAGGAAATCTGTCTCTATGGGAAACTTGAAGGGTGTGGAGAACAAACTCAGCTGATTCCCCTTCCTTCCCCAGAATTTCCCTTGCTAGGGCACTGAGATCCAGAGCCAGCTCTTCCTCTGGCACTGGAAGGCTCAGGCTGGGAGTTGAAATTGGGGTGGAAGAGACTGTAATGCTGGTGGTGCTCAAGGTTGTTGTTATTACGGTAGGCTGTTATTATGGCAGGTGCAGACACTGCTCCCATCTCCTTGGTGCCACTAGCAGAAGTGGCATGGCAGCTAGTTGTTGGAAAGAGGCTGCATCTAAGCTTTTTGGGGGGACACAACGGATGACTTAGAGCTCTCCCTCTGTCCTCTCTTCCACCCTGACCAGAAGAGTGGCCACCTGCCTTTCCAGCATGCTTCATGTTCAGTGTGCTGGAAAATCTGTGCATGTTTCTATAATGTTTTATTATGTACTTATGTAATATATAAATATATGTTCTGTAATATATGTTATGCTTTCCTGCACAGTCAATGCAGACTGTCAGGGAAAACACAGATTTATTTTACATGGAGAAAGAGTTACAGAGAATAACAAAAACAAAAAATGGATTTTGGGGGAGGAATAAATTGAAAGGAATAGATTAGCAAAGGGTATTAGGGTATTTCAGAAAGGATTGGATCCCACTTGCTAGGAACAGGCTAGCAAGTATGAAGGGACAGCCTTCCTGATGCTCCTGGAGGACACAGCTCAGTAAGCTGACAAAGGTGCAGTTGACAAAGCTCATTTCAAACAATGCTTTTATGCTTCTTCTCCATCCCTCCCCCAGAGCACCGGGATTGGAAGGGTCCTCAGGGAAGGATCATACTCACTGGCCAGCTACACGTGTCAATATTAGAGCAGTCCTTTCCCCCTCTTCCCCCTCCCCTTAGTTTGTATTATCCTGCAAGCCCAGCTTTGAAACTTGAAATGCTTCGAAATTTTCAAAAACTTTGAGTGCCCTTGTTTCATTTTGAAGCTGTTTCAAAGCCTTTCATTTCGGCGTTTTGTGCTCGAAATGTGTCAAAACACCTTTGAAATGAAACACCACTGAAATTTTGCACAGCCCTACTGAACACCTTCCACAGCTAAAGAGCGGCAAAGGGGAGGAAGCACCTGCTCAGCAAGATGCTTCTGCACAGGGGCACAGAGACACTAATGTGGCTGAGAAACCATGGTGCAAATAAGTCCACAAAGAGGTATGGCTGTGCCTGTGCAGCTTACTGTGCTCCCACTCAGAGAAAGTCACGGAAGAGCTCAGGCTTTCTGCTTGGAAGGAGAGCCATCTCTGCCTCACCTTCCAAGCACATGGGGAATCAAAACACTTGTTAGGCAAGGAAAGCTAGACTAGAAACCAATTGTCCCAGGAGGCTGAGAGGGGGCTGTGAAATAGGGCAGGGCATCAGGTATGTTTGCTGGGGTGCAGAGGGCATGAGAAGACCCTTGAGACCTACATCTGTGAGGACAGGGGAGCAGCTCTCCTGGCTCCAAGCTGCTGTGCAGTTCTCCCGCCGTGTGCATGAGCTTCCACACCAGCCGCAGCGCATGAACCGTTCTGCCTGCAGGCACCGCTGGCAAGTCAGGAAGTGCTGGCAGCCTGGGCCAGTAATGTTCACACGTGACACCTTGGGATACAGAAAGAAAAAAAAGTGTTAGCACAGAGCACAGAGGGGCTGGTGCAGAACTTGCAGGCAGCCCCGGGTACTCTCCACACACTGCCCTCCCACCCCTGGGAGAGCTTGGCCAGGAAAAGACACAGGAATAACACCAGTCTTGACAGCCACAAAAAGGCCAGAAAAAAACTAAATGAGTTCCAGAAGGCACTGATGCTGCTGGCATTGGCCCCTTCCTGCCCTGCTACCCTGGAGCCCGTGGTGAGAAGTCAAGTCACAGGCAGAGGCAGCTGTAGGTTCTGGGCTCTTTAGGATTCAAGGATTTTTTGGCCAATAACAGAATGTTTTAGATGCCTATGAGAGTGGAGTCCCCCTAGAGAGCACCCAGCTGAGCAAGGCCAAGGTTAAAGCAACTCATCCTCACCTTGTTGCCTGTGACGAAGAAAAGGGAGTTCCCCAGCAAGCCAGCTTCACGAAGAACTGGCAATGGTGCCCCCAGGGAGAAGTTGGTCAAGATGACAGGGTAGGAGCTGGATCTCTGAAGCACCACCTGGGGGAAGTGATTGCAGCAGTCAGGGCTGAGGAGAGCATGCCCTAGACTAACACTGTGGAGTTGGTGAACAGCTGATCCTGCCCCACTGTAGGCCTAAGTTTCACCAGCAGGGACAAGCTACCTTTGCCAAGTCTGCAGCCAGACCAAGTGACACTGAAAGGGACTCATGACTCTTCCTGCCTAGCACTGTGATCTAACCTCCTCCCTGCAGGATGCTATGAATCCAGGAGCAGAGTATGATACTTAGTGCCTTGAGCTCCTTCAAGCAAAGGAACAATCTAGGTCCTGAGGGCTGGCAGGGGGTGGAGGTATTTGCATATCCCCTGCCAACTCATTTCCCACTTTGACCTGGTGTCCAGTCACCTTAACAAGCACATCATACCCACCAGACAAATCAAAGCTCCCAAGGTCCTGTTCAGGTTTACCTGGTTAGTGCCTGGCACTAACTCCAGGTACCAGTTTTGTCTCATGGGTTGAATGTCACCCTGTGACAGTCCTGCTGATGTTGGCATCAGTCTTCAGTACTAGGAACTGGCCCCTTTGCCTGAAGTAGTCTGGATGCAGCTCTGGCCATGGAGCTCAGAGGCTGTGGAGCTCACCTGCATGATGCGCCCCTCTGATGTGCCCAGGTGGGCCACGGTCACATCCCCAATGGTGGTCACGAAGATGGATGTCAGAAGGACTCCAGCCATGTGCCCATTGAAGAGGTCTACCTTGTAGAGGGCTGCAGCAATCTGGGTGGGCTTGTTCCAGCAGCTGGAGTCCACCTGCGAGCAATCAGATCAGAAACTAGCTCAAGTCACTGGGGAGGACACAAGGCATACCCCTGGCACCCCACTAAGAAACTCATCTGGCTGCCTAGCAAAAGACTATAGCTATGCCCCACGGCCACCAGGAGCAACTATCACCCCCGCCCTGCAAACTTTCACAATCTGTCTCCCCTCCAGTTCCCTCTGCAGGTTCTACAGGACAGGAGCAGCTAGTGACAGGAACCCAGTCCTGGCCCCCAGCACTCCCAGCTACTCTAGTTAGCCTCACACAGTCACTACCTGCTACTCAGCACACCTTCCTTTCACACCCAAACTAACCCTCTAGCAACCCCAACTCCCTACACCATCCTCTACCCCATACATCCTTTATGCACCACTCCAGTCCTTCAGCCACCACAGCCTTATACTCCTGATACACCTGACACCACACACAAAACACTCACCAACCCAGTACAACTCCAGCTACTGAAAATCAACCCTAGACTCCACAATACATACAACAGCTTTCTCAAACACCCCAGGGATCCACCAAGCTCCTGTTGCCCACCAACTGGACAAGCTCTTCATCACCCTTCAACTCCACACATCCCATCTTCCACCTAGAAGCATGTGTTCAGAAGCTAATGTCCTCCTTCCTCCTGCATCTCCCTCAGCTGGTATAGGTAAAAATCTGTATTGTGCTGTTGCAGGAAGCTAGATGGGCAGATAGACAAGTGCTTATTCCTGTACTTTGGGTGTAATCAATAATGGGTTGGGTTACAGACCTGTCTCTTACCTCTTTATCTGACTTGGGTGCTAGCAGTACCTTGCCTGCTTAGAGGGAATGGAGGATCATTGGGAAATGTAACTGTACCTTCATTTGGTGTACAAAAAGAATAATCATTAAGGAGCTTGTAACTGTCCCTTAATATGCATCTAAACTTGCAAAAAAGTCCTGATTGGAGACTGGCTCTCTAAAGACCAAACAGTACTGGGGTTTTGGCAACATACCTGCGGGATCCTGGGCTAGGCAAGGGTAGAGGTTTCTGATTCCCTCCCCACCCCCAAAAATAAGTTGCAAACTGTCCAAGTCCCCTTGTGGGGACTGCCAAGCAGGAGGGAGCGATGAGTGCAGGGATTGACTCCTGGCACAGACAGGCTTTCTAAGCCACAGATAGGAGACACTGGAAAGAATCTTTACTGGCAGCAGACGCAGTGTGGGGTGTTGCTTCAGAGTCCCTGGCTGCTGGATCAGCACCAGGTGCCCTGGCATGTTAGACAGTTCCTGTGCTTGGACCGTGGTGCCACAGTCATGGAATTACCAGCTCTGGTAGTGTCAGGGGGCAGAGGTGAGAATGTGTGGCAGTGCATGGCAGAGGGAGGTAGCAGCAGAAGTTTTCCCACTGTCTTGAGCCAGCAGGACCCCATTCAGGTGGCCAGAGGAGCAGCTCACCAAACTAGGCTCTGGATCCCCTGCATACTGGATGAACAGCTCAGCAGGGTGTGGGAGTACCCCAACCAAGGAAGGGCTGTGATGGAGCAGACAGTGTGCCAGCAAGAGAAAGGACTGTGGGAGAGAATGGAGGAGAACAACTTACAAACTGAAAGACATCAGGAGATGAAGGAACACAGGGCCAGGGGCCTGTGTGAAAGCACCAGGGGAGAGGCCAGTTCCCCCATCTATAGCAACAGAGCAGCTCCCATACAGCACATAGCCTCAGCCCCAAGAAGCTTTCAGCTCACAATGGCAAGAGTTCTCAGTGGGAAAACTGAGGAAGGGCAGGGACTATGCCCTGATTAAAACCAAGGAATTAGCTGGTGGCAGAGCTGGGACTAGAACCCAAGTGTCCTTACCACCAGTCACATACACTAATCATAACTTCACCCTGTCTCCTTTACATGCTTTCTGCTGAGTCCAGAGCCCACAGCTGCAGAGATGTAAAACTAATGTTATACAAGGCTTTGATGATCCCTGCTGATTTCCTGCCCCTGGGGCAGGGGACTGGACTCAATGATCCTCCAGGATCCCTTCCAGCCCGAATGTCTATGAAATTTATGAACATGTGACATGCTGTACATGGGATTGTTATGGTACAGGTCTCCAGAAGGCAGTGCAGACCTTGACGTATGCTGCATGCAAAATTCAACACTGCATGGCAGTCAGGGACTCCCAAAGAAAGGCAATGTGTGGACCATGACATGCAGAGAGAGAAGGGGAAACAGTCTCCAAACTCTACTCTTGCCTAGCCCACACCTTGGGGATTAAGTAGAAGTAGCTCATGGCACAAGATGCCTTGAAGAGATTGCACCAATTCACCAGCAGTGCATATTTATCCCAAACTTAATTTCACATCAAAACTTCCATTTAAGAAATGTGTTGCATTCTCCAAAAATAAATGATACCAAATAATACTGTACAATGACAGACTGCTGATGGATTGCTCCCCCACACTGGAATTGCTTTATCTGCTTTCCTACCTCACATTCCTTTTTAGTAGCCTTAACCTTCAGCCACATGAAAACCATACAGTTGTATGAATAAAATAATTGGAAAGGTAAGATTTGCCTTTGTAGACTTAAAAAAAAAAAAAAGAGCCACTGAGGTATCAGTCTTTCAGCAGCAGAAAGTAAATGACCTTTGACAGCGGAAATACATCATCCTGTCAAGAAATCCTCTCTCAAGGACATAAATCTCAACTGACTGACACCTCCCAAATCTATAAGAGAGCCAGTTCAGTCCAGTCCCCAAAGTTGCAGTGCATCAAAGAAATTTAAATAAAACCAATCAAAGAACATTTATTAGAATGTTAGAAAAAGCCATCTAGAAATATAGGGTATAACCTGAAGGGAAATTTAGAAAACACAGAAAATCCAAGACCTGCTGTTAGTCTGCAGGATACCCTCTTCCTCCCCTCTAGTCTCCCCAGAGACAATATAGGTAAGAATCTATGTTGCACCATCATGGATAGCCGGGCAGACTTTACGGTGTTTAGGAGTGCAAGTAATAAAAGGTGCTTCTGCTGGCCTGTCTCTTGCCTCTTTTATCAGTAGTCAACCTACCAATTCACCTGTGATCCAGGTAAAAGCACCAAGCCTGGAAGAGCTGGGGTGAGACTGCCCCAGTAGCCTCCCCACAGGCTGCTCTGGATCTCTCCATCTCCACTGCGTTTGAGAGCAACAGTGGAGGCAGCCTTACCTCCCCATTTCTGAGTATGGTGCATGCTAATGGAAGCAGGTTGGCAAGGCATACCTCAGGGCAGGTGATCACAGGGGTGCCCAGGATGTGGTGTGGGCACTCCCTTCGACTCTCAGCAGGTCTGAGGATGCAAGCGGAGTTGACAAGAGGAGCCACCAGATTGTGCTTTAAGCCTTGTACCTCTAACATGACACACAGGGATGGGCCAGTAGGAAGCAAAGGCACTTTTGGCCTTCATTCTAAAAAATAAAAATAAAAAAAATCAGCCAATGGGTGCTTCTAATGACAAGGACGTAACATGTGCACCAGGGCATTTTGTTGGCTGATCAAGTTACCACTTGCTGTTCCCCCTTGTAGTGGAGTCTGGGCATGCTTCCCCCCAGCACATGCAAGGGGCCATTTGCTCCTGGGTTCTCTACACACCACTTCCCCAAGCAGCAGGAGCAGGCAACCCAGCACAGTCAGAGCCAGCTGCTGCGGAAGGGGAGGAGCCAGTGACTGTAAACAGGCCCGCCCGGATAGCATGAGTTCAAGCCAGTGCTCTTGTGAAACAGGCCAGTCCAGTCATCTGGAAAGAGTTTCAAGTTGAAACCACACAGTGCAGTAACTGATTTTTCTGCTCCTGGAAGCAAGGCAGGGAAATAACAACTGACTTCATGATGACTGCAGGGGCTGAGAATGATCTATTCTTAGGAATGCAAAAAGGAAAGACAGATGAAGTTGGACTGAGAAAGTCCACAGCAGCCTGCTGGTAGGGCAGGTTTTCTTCCTGCCTGCTCCCAGCAAACTAGAGATGCAGTCTTGAAGGATTTCCACTCCCTCCATCAGAGAGAGCTTTCAGGTTTTGAAACGAGGGAAGGAGAGTATTCCTTATGCCATTGTCTTCAACATCTGGGTCTGGACACCCAGCCTCAGATCCATTCCAAATCACCCCTCTCCTCTGCCAGGAAACCTGGGCAGGAACTGAACCATCAGTCCATACAGAAGGGGACAGTCCATGAAAATAGAGCTGTGCCTTCCACCACAGCCTCACAATCCTGCTCTGCTTCTCTCCCCCCACCCCAAGACCAGCTGACCCTAAATAGAAACAGAGCAAGATTTCTGCTCTCAGCAAGAAGTTAAATGTTTCCTCTACATCCTAATTACCATGGACATTTCACAGCCCTGCCCTGGGCCAAGAGGTGTTGAAAGTCAGTCACACTATGTGCAGTGTCAGGGTCTGGTGACGGGCAAGGTTTCCTCTGCACGTCTGAAAATAGTTATGCTCTGTGCCCTGCTACAGGAAGAGAGAGTGGTTGTCAGAGTTGCACTTGGGTGAGCCAGGAGACCACTGCAGAGGGTGTGAACAGAGGATGGGGCGGTTATTGCACAAAGGCACTCATGTCACTGGAGCTCACATGGCTGGCTCTGGCTTCATCTTCTCAGGGCATCATGTGCAATTCGCCTTTACGTGTAGAACTGTGTTAAAGTTCAATGAGATGACTTCCTCTGCCACACTGGTGGGGGTGGCTAGAGGGGAAGGGAGGGCACAAACTGGAGGATCTTATGCAGAAGGCAAAGAGGACAAATTCCTGCTCTCAGTGATGATGCCTGGCCTGACCGGAAACACGTAGGACAAGTAACATCCTACTTCAGCCATGGATTACAGCATGCTCACCTGTTCTGTGGAGATGGCTCCTGAGTAGTTTGACCAGCACCAAAATCTGGGAAGGGATGAAGCATGCCAAGTCAGGATGTAGTCTCCAGAGTTGAAAAATCAAACTAGTCTCTGTTTGGGTCAATTTTAGGGAGGGAGTGTTGGCAAAAGTCCATCTCCCACACAGAGACCACTTCCTGCAGATTTTAAAACCCCACTTTGACACACTGGGGATACTAAAGCTTTTCAAAGAAAACATCATTACAATGTTATTTAATGTGAGAGAAACAATGTGTTTTCCCTGCGCCTCATTCTCAGAAACACATGAATCACATATTTTCCAAATAGGTACTGCATAGTACAGCAACCAGGCAGAGCACACTTCAGCCCAAACATCTGAAGTCTGGTAAAGATGTAAACAATGGGAATCACAAAATCATAGAAAATCAGGTTTGGAAGGAACCTCAGGAGGTCATCTAGTCCAACCAACTGCTCAAAACAGGACCAGCCCCAACTAGATCATCTTAGCCAAAGTTTGGTCTAGCTGGGTCTTAAAAACTTCCGAAGATGGAGATTTCACAACCTCTCCAGGTAACCTGCTCCAATGCTTTACTACACTTCTTATAGTTTCATAGTTGGTAGGCTCAGAAGAGACCTGAGCAGATCATCAAGTCCAATCCCCTGTCATGGCAGAAAAGAGTACTGGGGTCAAACGACCACACCAAGGTGTTCATCCAGCCTCCTCTTAAAGACCCCCAGGGTAGGAGCCTGCACCACTTCTCTTGGAAGTTGGTTCCAGATCCTAGCCGCCCTGACTGTGAAGTAGCGTCTCCTGATATCCAGCCTAAATCTACCCTCTGCCAGCTTGTGACCGTTATTCCTGGTCACTCCTGGTAGTGCTCGGGGGAACAGTGACTCCCCCAATGCCTGCTGGTCCCCCCTGACTAGTTTGTAAACCGCCACTAGATCCCCCCTCAACCTTCTCTTGTGGAGGCTGAACAGGTTCAGGTACTGTAGCCTCTCCTCGTAGGGCCTGCTCTGCTGCCCCCTGATCATGTGAGTGGCCCTCCTCTGGACCCTCTCCATGCTGTCGACATCCCTCTTGAAGTGCGGCGCCCAGAACTGGATGCAGTACTCCAGCTGCGGCCTGACCAGTGTCGCATAGAGGGGGAGGATCACCTCCTTGGACCTGTTTGAGATGCATCTGTGGATGCATGACAAGGTACGGTTGGCCTTCCTGACTGCATCCCCACACTGCCGGCCCATGTTCATCTTGGCATCAAAGATGACTCCAAGATCCTTTTCTGCCTCTGCACTGACGAGAAGGGAGTTCCCCAGCCTGTAGGTATGCTGCTGGTTCTTCCTCCCCAGGTGCAGTACCTTGCACTTGTCAGAGTTGAATCCCATCCTATTCTCATCTGCCCACCCCTGTAACCTGTCTAGGTCTGATTGCAGCCTATTCCTCCCTTCTAGCATGCCCACATCCCCCCACATCTTAGTGTCATCAGCAAATTTGAACAGGGTGCTTTTTACCCCCTTGTCCAAGTCACTGATGAAGATGTTGAACAGTGTGGGCCCGAGGACCGAGCCCTGGGGAACCCCACTGCCCACATCCCTCCAGGTCGAAAATGACCCATCCACCACCACTCTCTGGGTGCGGCCCTCCAGCCAGTTAGTGACCCATTTGACTGTCTAGGTGTTAACACCACAGTCCCCCAGTTTTTTGATGAGAACGGGGTGAGAGACAGTGTTCCTGTTGAAGGCCTTCCTAAAGTCCAGAAAGACGTCATCCACTGCTACCCCTGCATCTAAGGATTTGGTGACCTGGTCATAGAAGGCCACCAGGTTGGTCTGACAGGACCTGCCTCTAATGAACCCATGTTGGTTGCCCATAAGCATAAGCTCCCCTGCTGGCCCCTCGTGGACATGTGCCAGAATAATTCTCAAAAAGCTTACCTAGGATCAAGGTAAGACTAACTGGCCTATAGTTTTCCAGGTCCTCCTTCCTCCCTTTTTTGAAGATGGGAACCACGTTGGCCCTCTTCCAGTCCTCTGGCACCACACCAGAGCACCATGAGTGCTCGTACAGCCATGCCAGGGGTCCTGCAATGACCTCAGCCAATTCCCTCAGCACTCTGGGGTGGAGATCGTCCAGACCAGCTCATTTAAATACGTCCAGTCCCTCCAGAAGTTCCCTGGCTAGATCCTCACTGACCTTTGGCCTAGGTGCGCCTCCCCTGCGGCCTGAGGGGGGCCTGGGGGAGCGGGGGCTGATCTAGTCCCTGCTCAGGAAAATGGAGACAAAGAAGTTGTTAAATAGGTTAGCTTTGTCATCTGGTGTGATGACCAAATTTCCTGGTGTGTCTTCCAGGGGCCCCACATTACCCAGTACTTTCTTTTTGCCCCCTGTGTATTTCAAAAAGGGCTTCTTGTTGTCCTTGATCCGGGAAGCTAGCCCCAGTCCCATCTCCACCTTGGCCTTCCTGACTGCCCCCCTGCAGCCCCAAGCAACCACAGTATAGTCCTCCCTGGTGATGACCCCACCCTGCCATTGGGTAAACACCTCCCTTTTACCTAGGAGACATTCTCGGATGCTGTTGGCGAGCCATGGGGGCTTTTGCGCTCTCCTACTCCCTTTGATCCAAGTTGGGATTACCTCTCTTCGGGCTTGGAGGATCGTCTCCTTAAGGAGCGACCACTCTTCTTGGACACCTGGCTCCCCTCCCCTCCAGGACCTCAGTGCCTCCCAGACTATTCTCCTTAGCTCACTGAAGTTTGCCCTCCTGAAATCTAGGGCTGCTGCCTTGCTGCAGGCCTTTGCTACCTTGCGCTGGATGGTGAATTCCAGCAGGCGATGATCGCTGTCGCCCAGGTGGTCGAGCACCCGCAGCCCCCTCACCAGGTCGTTGCCCGTGGCCAGCACCAGGTCCAACAAGGCGTCTCCCCTGCTGGGGCTGTGCACCTCCTGGGTTAGATGGAGGTCCTACATTTGGGCTAGGAACCTACGTGAGCGGTCAGACCTGGCTGACTGCTCCTCCCAGCAGATGTCTGGAAAGTTCAGGTCACCCATGATGACCACATTCTTTGACCTAACTACCTCCGTGAGCTGACTTAAGAATTCCCAGTCTAGCTCTTCCCCTTGGTTGGGAGGTCTGTCGTAGACCCCTACCATTAAATCTCTTTCCCCTCAACTGCCTTGTATTCTAACCCAGAGCACTTCACTGTGCCCCTCCTCTGACTCTGTGCTATCTGAGAAACTTTCTTGTGAGAAAGTTTTTCCTAATATCTAACCTAAACTTCCCTTACTGCAACTTGAGACCGTTGCTCGTTCTTCTATCATCTGCCATCACTGAGAACAGTCTAGCTCCATCCTCTTTGGAACCACCCTTCAGGTAGTGGAAGGTTGCTATTAAATCTCCTCTCAATCTTCTCTTCTCCAGACTTAATAAGTCCAGTTCCCCCAGCCTCCTTTCATAAGTCATGTCCTCCAGCCCCCTCACCATTTTTGTTGCCCTCTGCTGAACTCTCTGATTTGTCCGTGTCCCTTCTGTTGTGTGGGGCCCAAAACTGAACACAGTACTCCAGATGTTGCCTCACTAGTGGTGAATACAGGGGAAGAATCACTTCTCTTGATCTGCTGGCAATGCTCCTTCTTATGCAGTCCGGTATGACATTAGTCTTGTTCACAACAAGGGCACACTGTTAGCTCATATTCAGCTAACTGTCCATTGTGATCCCCAGGTCCTTTCCTGCAGAGCTGCTACTTAGCCAGTCATCCCCCAGCCTGTACAGTGCATGAGATTGTTCCATCCTAAGTGCAAAAACATGCACTTGTCCTTGTTGAACCTCATGAGACTTCTTTTGGTCTGATCCTCCAATTTGTTGACGTCTCTCTGAATCCTAGCCCTACTCTTCAGCATATCTACTAGTCCCCGCAGCTTGGTGTCATCCATAAATTTGGTGGCAGTGCACTCCATCCCATCTTCCAGGTCATTGATGAAGATACTGAATAAAACTGGCCCCAGGACTGACCCCTGGGGGACTCCACTTGAAACTACCTTCCAACTAGACACTGAGCCATTGATTACTACCCCTCGAGCCCAATGATCCAGCCAGTTTTCTATCCACCATACAGACCATTCATTCAAACCATACTTCCTTAGCTTGCTTGCGAGAATGTTGCGGGGAATGGGTCAAAAGCCTGGCTAAGTCAAGGTATATCACGTCCCATGCTCTTCCTTCATCCACAGAGTGAGTCATCTTATCTAGAAGGCAATCAAGTTGGTCAGACATGACTTGCCCTTGGTGAATCCACGCTGACTGATCCGAACCATCTTCTTCTCCAAGTGTTCAGAAATGGATTTATTGAGGACCTGCTCCATGATTTTTCCAGGGACTGAGGTAATGCTGCATGATCTGTAGTTCCCCAAATCCTCCTTCTTTCTTTTCTTAAAGATAAGCGCTATATTTGTCCTTTTCCAGTTGCCTGGACCTCTCCCGATAAAGATAAAGGCCAGCAGCTCTGCAATCACATGGGACAACTCCCTCAGCACCTGAAGGTGCACTGCATCCGGCCCCATGAACTTATACACATCCAGCTTTTCTAAATAGTCCCTAACCTGTTCTTTCACCACTGTTGACTGCTCACCACCTCCAAAACCTGTACTACCAGGTGCAGCAGTCTGGGAGCTGACCTTGCCTGTTAAGACCAAGGTAAAAATGTATTGAGTATTTCAACCTTTTCCTCACCATCTATCACTAGATTGTCTCCCCCATTCAGTAAGGGAGCCACATTTTCCCATGTCTTCCTCTTTCTGCTGCCATACTTGTAGAAACCCTTCTTCTTACCCTTGACATCTCTTGCTAGCTGCAACTCCAACTGTCCTTTGGCATTCCTGATTTCATCCCTGCATGCCTGAGCAATACTTGTGTACTCCTTCCTAGTTGTTTGTCTGTGTTTTCACTTCCTGTAAGCTTCATTTGTAGTATCTGACAACTTTAATAATGGCTCTCCCAGCAGTTCCTGTAATCAACATGTCCTAGGCTGCTGGCTCCTTATCCCACTACAAACACATGAAAGTTAAGCCATGCTCTCATACAGTGAGACTGCTCAGAGCTCCTAGCTAAAAGCTATCACCAGCACCCCACCCTGAAATATTGCACTAGGAATCCCATGTTGGCTTGGCAGCTATGTAGATGGGGTTCTGTGCCTTTAAATGTTCAGCCAGCTCTCTCAAAGCACATTCATCTTTGGCAGGACTGACTTGGCCCCTACCTGCACTTTCCAGCACACCAGTGGAAACATGCAAGTCAGGCAAAGTTCTCTGCCACCAAAGTCAGTGCAAGGTGGCAGGCCCCCGAATCAGGTACACAGGGTGAGGGTATGTAGCCCAGCCCCAACCAGGCTGGGTGAAGGAAGGGCACACTCCAATCTGGTTGTGCTGGGGGAGGGTCATGGCCTAGCTCTGACACACCTCACAGGGTTTGGGATTTTGGCAGTGGGGAGGCATGGCAGTACTAACCCTACTGCCCTGCTGCCAAATCTCCCAACCCATGGGGAGAACCAGAGGCCAGATTCCAAGGCTCCGCAGGCTGCAGTTGGCCTGTGGGCCTTGGGTTAAGCATCGCTGTGTTAAAGGGCTCGCTGCTGCCTGTTTAGGACAGCACGCCCAGCTAGCATGTGCCTTTACCCATGCCAGCCACTGTACTCAGGTAGAGGAAAGCCTGCCCCCAGACTCACATAGGCCAGGAAAAGACAAGACTTACTGCAGGGGAGAGGCAGTATGCTCCCTCGAGCAGAACATGGCCCAGGACCCAGAATGAGGGTCTGTTTCAAGCTTGGCCACAGAGTAGCCTGGTGGTCTTAGGGAAACTGCCTTCTTCCATGTGTCTCAGTTTCCTCATAAGTAAGACATGGACAACTAAGCTGATCTCTTTTGTAATTCACTTGAGACCTCTGGCTAAAGAGGAATGAGTTACTCATGATTTCCATTATCCCCAGCAGGCAGCAGCAGGAGAGGCTGAGGTGGCAGTGGGGGGCAAGAAATTTGGTGAGTGGGGAAGAAGATTGTTCTGGGGACGGGACAAGAGACTTTCTGCAATCTGACCTGGGGCCCAAAAGCAGCCCTGTAGCCTTGCCCAACCCACAGACAGATAGCAGCTGCACAGCTAGAGTGCCTCAAGCTATGACAGGCAGGATGACTGTCAGGAGAAAGAAATGGGGAGGAGCAAAGGGGAAATCTGACACTGTATCCCTCCTAAGGAGCTGTCAACACCCCCCACATCCATCTCATTTAGGGCTCCTAATGCACTTCTCACCCTCCAAGCTGACGCAAGCACTGCATCCCCTCCCTCCCAGACTCTGACATGCATGCTGAGGGAAACAGCTGAGCTAGCTGCTGACCAGTTGGAGCAATGCTGCAGGCCAGATCTCCCTGCCAGAACCAGCCTACAGTAACTCCAAGCTATTGCAAGTTATTGCAGCTGTGACATAAGGCCATGCATGTGCCTGTTCTGCAGATCAAGGACATGGCACCCTGTGCTCAGCTGGCACAGGAAGGGCAATGTACACGATACACACAGCCAGGGGCATAAGCAGCTGCTCAGCCTCTACCTCATGAGCAACCTTTCCACTGCTTGGTTGCTGACCAAATTACAAGCGCAGAAGGAAGCAAATGGGATGAACAGCCAACGAGACTTCCCTCTCCTGCTTCCTTCCACAGCTTACTCTTCACCCAGGACAAGCATTCCCCTCTGCAGCTGGAGCTCATGGAAGCAAGAGGCCTCTTGGCAAGCAGCAGGGGAGAGGAATATTTAGTTAGGTTGTGTGACAAACCCCAGCTGTGCATTTTCAACCCTGCAGAAGCCTTTCCTACTCATGGGCTGGTCCCCCTGGCCCTCTACACGGAACATACCTGTGAAGATGGAGAGTACCACCATCAAACACTAAGGGTTGAGGCACAGGCAAATGAGGTAACGGGTGAAGTCAGGGATCAGGCATAGACTACTATCCAGAGGTCTGGTACAACCTGGAGACCTAGCTCTCCTGTCCTCCGTTGTATTATACAATACAATTAGACCATGTTAAGAGCACTTAAAACTTGTATGATCATACATTAAGACTCATTAACTAGCACTAAGTGTCCTTTGGGTGTTTTAAAGTTATGCCACTTCAGGCCAGGATTATCTTTAGGCTAGACTATCTATCTTGAGTTGAATTAACTTCTGGATGTTCATCTGAGACAAAACCACTAATCTGCAGTATGCCAGGAGGCCTAATTCCCAAGCATACTAGCTATCATTCAGGACTCTGTGGCCCTTGATTTACAGCTGGGAACAGCCAAGTAAACAAGTGAGTGGGGGCAGGGTGAGTGAAGATTGAGGGTAAAGGGGTAAAGGAGGTAGAGGAGCCAGGGGGTGGGGGGCATGGGGAAGGGGTGAGATGGGGTAGCATTGCCAGATGATGGACAGCAGTAATAGGGGTTGGATTCAGACATAGGGATTTAACACCAACTTTTTAAAATGTAGCTGGAATCCCTACCCAGAAACCTGGGAAAGTACATTTTAACTGGGGTTCTGAAGTGAACAAACTTCCCCACTTACAAACAACATTCAACCATAACAGGGTTCATTGCAAGGGAAAAGTGGGAACAGATACAAGCAGTCCTCGGACTTAAGACAATTGATTCCTGAAAACCATGTCTTTAGGCAAAACATCATAACTAAGAACTAATTTTCCCGTAGGAACAATGTTATAAATGGGGGATTAGTTCCTGAACCAAGGAACCCCATTTCTTGTGTGCATGTGTGCAGTGGCCACCACTGCCATCCACCACCCTGTGCTGCTGTGCACTGCTTTTACACAGCCAGCTGCAGATCTGGCTCCATGGGTTGCTGATGGGTGCTGGCCGGGTACGTCTGGCCGTCACCTCCCCCACCCCCCGCAACGTCTCACTGCCACCCCTGCCCCACATCCGGCCAAGCATCGGAAAGTCATAACCAACTTTGGAAAGTTGAAACAGGGTGTTAATTTATAAACATTGTTGTAAGTGCTGTTCAGCATAACTCTAACATCATAAAGTCAAGGACTGCCTATACAACCTTAAGGAAAAAGCTCTGTGGCAAGGTCTGTATCTATATTTCTACATTTGGAAGAAAGCAGGGCATGGTAGCAGTGGTTCTCAGCCTCGTTAGGCTCCAGACACCCCTTAAAAATGCTCTTAGCTTTTACTAATTTCTTGACTACAGAAAAATAATAGAGCAGTTCTTCTGTTGCAAAGAACTCAAGACCATGACAGGTGTTTCTGACACTATGGATTCCTAATTTAAATCTCTAGGTTAATTTTGTGAAAATGTGTAGGTGTTTGCACACCCAAAAGTACTAATACTGTGTGTCACACCAGGACACCCTTAAGAGAATCTCACAGCACCCCAGGGTACCTTGGCTGAGAAACACTGTCTTAGAGACTAAGTGAATCAGAAGCCATAAACTTTTGTAAGTAACAGACTTGCAGAATCCATTCATAGCATCTGATGAACTAAACTGTTGCTTAGAACTTATGCCTCTCTGAACGAGCTAGTTTCTGTGGTACTCTGCCCCACCTTCTGCCTGACTTCGCATTAACACAATTAACTACCTTTCTCCATTTTGTGTTTGTACAGCACCTAGTACATGACTGCAACTCACGGGTGCTAATGCACTGCAAATGGCACAACATGCTTTGAGGCCAGGAAATCAAATTGTCTTGCGTGGAGTCCCAATGAACAACCCAGCATCGTTGGTGAAGAAGAAATCATTTAGTAAAAAAGCAAATGGTCCAACAAAATGTAATGATGCAAATTTTATACTGAATAAATACAATAACATGCCGAATTTTGACAGACTTCAAAATAGCATCCTGCTCTTCTAAGTCTTTGCTTAGAAGCTTCCACAACAATGGCTCAAGGTCTTAGAAGACCACAGCTGGGTTAATACCACTTAACCCCTTGGCTCTTCCCAAATGAGGCCCTAAACATTGAGTTTTGCTAATGTGTTTCTGTTGGATACAGAAAAGTAAGAACACAAAACAATGCAAGCCTCCACTAGGGAGGATTTTATTGTAAATGAAAGTGGCTGAAAGCTAACCTCCCTTCAACCCCCCTGGGACATTCCATCTCCTCACTACAAGGGAAGCATTAAGCCACATTTAATACAAAATGGGTTGTGCTGGGATGACCCAAATGCACTGGGGAACACTCAATCCACACAGTTTTCTGTATCTGGATGCTCAGCTCTGGCTCAAGTACACCTGTTCTAGTATCACAGTCACACACAATGTTAAAGGACCTTTGCAGACCTTTTCCTGCTATCAGTAAAGAGAAGTTAGGAACGCCCAAAATAATGCCAGGAAATGGATCACTCAGGACGCACCCAGATTGGTAGTACTCAGGTTAGGAGGTGCATGCCGACGCCTACTAACCAAAGGCTAATAAATCCAACTCACAGCAAACACGGGTGGGGACTGGCTGAGACATGCCTGTAGGGCAGGAGAAACGGCGACTATGCTGTTTCTCTGCTGCAGGAGGAAATTCCCAAGACAAGTGTATTCATAGCTAGGGGCAGACAAACTCAGGGCTGACCCCTCCTTAATTGTAATCTACTTAGGAGAAGCCAGGACCCCAGCATCTATTCATTCTACCTGTACACAGTCAGTCTCCATGGCCCAAGCCCCACACCTCTTCCTTCTCTCTGCTCTCATTCCATGCTGACATCTCCACCCTGATGCCACAGGTGAAGTGGTCACCTGTTAAAGTGCTTGCAGACCCTGGGTCCAGCAGCTGAAACTGAGCTTGGTCGTCCACTGAGGATAACAATTAACATTATCACCCAAATCATGCTGCAGTCCCAACACTGCCAGGTGCCATTGGAAGCACACTCTTTTTCAAGGCTTAAGACTACATGTTTCTAGAATCCCCTCTGCACTGCCAATAAGCACAAAGCCATGGGCCTGGAACTCCAATAGAGACTGCTGCATCAGCCAGGGCAGAAACACAAGGCTTTGTCCTGTAGTGCCAAGCCCACAGGCCCAGAGTAGTTAGATGTCAGTGTGATTTTCTCCAACCATAGAGTGAAATCCTGAGAATGCTAGTGGTAATTTCACAGTCCTTGGGACAAGCCCCTGTCTGGCTTACCTCAGCACTGCAGCCCAGGTGGCCAGGCAGCAATTAAAACAAGCAACACCACATGTCTGGGAAACACTCCTGGTTGGCCTAGAGGCCATGTACTCAAAATGGGCCAGGGCCCAAGGCAGAGGAGGGGCAAATCCAGGCATTGGAAATGGAGTCAGATTCTCTCCCCACTGCCAGAAGACACCCAGTACTTCCCCTGACAGCCAGCATGCCCAGGGGAACAGCAGACATGTGCTCTGTAATGGAGGCAATCAGGGAAAGCCCAGACACACTCCCAATGGCCAGCTGAAGACTGGCCATGTTCCATGGGTCCGAAAGGCCCAGGCAAACACAGGAGCCTGGAAGACTGAAGGGGATGCAAGCCTGCCTGACCCAACCAATGAGCAGCTTGGCATGGATGTGAGCCTGCTAGCCGCTGCAGACTGAGGACCACATGAGAACCTGCAGGTCAGGTGGGGCTGAGAGAGAGGACAGTCGAGTGGGCCCTGCGGGCACCAGACATGTAGGAACCCCAGCAGGGAGCCCCATGGACCCCGCATGCCCCACTAGCATGGCTGTGAGCCCAGGGCACACTGATGAGGAACTGACAGAGTGTCAGATCCCACTTAAATGTTGTGTGGAGCACCACAAGGCTGTGGCATACCTGGGCCATTAGTCAGACGGGAAAGAACCTGTAGCAGGAAGCTGGCTTGCCAGGAAGACAATTAAGGCCAAAGTGGGGGAGAGCGAAGAGTGCATCGGGTACCCAATCCCACACACTCAGAGGTGAGCTGTTCTGAGGCAACATTGCCCTGCCCACCGCCCAGGCCAAGCTCTTTCGGTTAGGTTTCCTATTGGGATTTTTTGGGAGCAAAGGACAGGGGTGAGAATCCTGTAGCACCCCTTCTTGCTGGACCCCAGTGTGATTGTGCCAAAGCGCTGCCTGGATTCATTACAACACCTGGGTGGAAAGGAGTGGGGTGTAAAGGAGGAGGAGCCCCAAAGAAGACATGCCCCATGGCCCCTAAAGGAACCACTGAGCACCACCTCCCAAGGTATACCAGGGAAAAACAAAGTCATGGTGGGTGAGTAGGCTCAGGTGCAATGCAGACCAAGGCAGCAGGGCACACCCACAGTCCTCCAACAAGGGAGCAGGCACAGGATGGGCACCAGTAGAGCAGATCCAAGCAATGTGTGTCAGCTCTCTCCTACACCAAACTCCATCTGTGTGGTACCTTCTCTCCTGGGGCTCTACTGCAGTTGTAGGTAAGAGTGACCAAGGACAGAAATCAGAGTAGTGAGATTCTTCACTGGTCAATAGACCAAGACTAACTTGGGTCGAACTCAAAGGTGCAATCACAGAACAAGCTACTTTTGTCCCCTCAGGATTTCAGTGAAGGTGGCTCCAGTCTCAACCCAAAACTCCAACAGGCTTTATGTAAGGGGAGACATCCACACTCTCATGAGAAATTTTTCTCCTGCTTCATGCTTCTAAAACCTTCCCCCAAGCTAACATGGTCAATGGAGTGAAAGGTTTGTGCATCTCTTCCAATTCACCCATTAATGACTTTAAATGCCAATGGTCTTTCTGCTCTCATCAACTTGTGTAGCAGGCATTTGTATGTCACTTCAATGTCACTGAAAAGCCACTGCCCACCATTGCCTCTTAGTGTACACTGCAATCTGGAAATTAGGCAGTGTAGCCAATTTAGTATGGCCCGAGTACTTGATAAGATGCACACCTGAGAAAGAGAAAAAAAAAATCACAGCCAAGCAGTCTGAGATCTGGGGTAGAGGCACTTCTCAATATACATGGTCAATTAAAAGCTGGCACAACCCAGGGAATTGGCACTGCAACCTCAAAGGAGGCCCTCACCTTGAAAAGAACAGTGGATTCAAACCAGGAAAGACAGGATCATAAATTCCTTGTGACTAATCATGTTTCTGTGCACATATCACCCAGAGAACTGTGATATGAATACTCAGAGGGGAGGGATCAGAAACAACAAATGCTCAGCAAGCTCCTTGCCCTGTCTGCATTTGAACTAGGCAGGTTTGTTACCTGCACTTCCTCTAACCTTGCTCTCAGCACCTGCTCATTCTGCTTGTCATTTGGGTATCTCTAGAGCTTCTACAGTAAGATGCACCTTACTGCTGCCAGAGGGTATAGGATAGTGAAACCGGAGCAGGCAATGAGCAAGGACCTTACTGGTGCCTCCAAGGGCTGAAGCAACCGAGCACAGAGATGCCCATCTGGCAGCACCAAAGTTACATAACTGAATGTGTGGCTGAGGTTAGGGAGACTCATTTGACTGCTATCCTCAATCTTATATACTATAGGAGCTGAGTATCTCCTACCTCCACTACAACACTGGTTACACCATACCCGTGGCTATCAGGGAGGATGCTACCAGTCTTGACATTGTCTCTAAGGACACCCCTGGCTCAATCACATTATTAATACCCCTTCTGTAAAGAAGTGTCTTTACAAAGGGAACAGTTTCTCTCTTGTCCTTAGCAGAAGCTGATAAGCAAACATCATACATGCTGAGGCTAAATAATTAATTCAAGAAGGAAACACATTGGTTGGGCTAGCTGGAACAACCCACGTTGGACTGATCCAACCCATAGCCACAATTCAGAGCTGCTGGATAGAGTAGGGCAGGCAATGACTCTCCTGTGACTTGACAAATTCTCTCACCTCATGAAAGGATAAAAATGAGACCTTTTGAAATCTTCTACAAAAGAGCAATTGAGAAAGGCCCTTGCCCACCCCCCAGAGAGCCAACAGCCTGGCAGGAGTGAGGGGGCCACTCAACTAGGATGTAGGACACCCAGGTTCAAGTCAGTAATCCTTCTCTTTCAGGCCACACTTGAAACTCAGTCTGCTCCATTCCTGGCAGATGCCTTTACCGTTAGATTGTAGTCAACTCATAATTTTCACTCCTACAAAAGGATCAGTTTCAGCAGGTGAGATGGGGAGACTGAACTCACTCTCTAGACCAGGATTCCTGATATTCCCCTGGGGTGTGGGAGTCTACCCTGCTCTGTCATTCTCCCCACTCCAAGGTGAGTGCTCTCACCACTGGGACAGAATCTGTTTTTTTTCCTCAACCATTTATACAAAGTGGAACAGCTTCACAAGGAGACCCTGAGCAGGCCTGTCCCCAGAAAGTCAATGTAGAGCTGGTGAAAGAACAGAACAGCTAGAGAGGCTGGATATCTATAAGTCAGCAGGACCAGATAAACTCCATCTGAGAGTGCTGAGTGAACTAGCTGAAGTTATCGCAGGACTGCTGGCAACCTCTTTGAGAAGTCGCTGCTCTCAGGAGAGGTCCCAGAAAACTGGAAAAGGGCCAATGTTGTGCTCATCTGCAAGAAGGGGAGGAGAGAGGACCCAGGGAACTGCAGGCCAATCAGCCTGACCTCAATCCCCAGAAAAATCCTCAAAAAATTTCTCAAGGAGTCCATATACAACAAATTAGTAGAAAGCAAAATTCTGAATGATAGCCAGCATGGTTTTGTCATAAGTAAGTCATGTCTGACTAACCTTATCTCCTTCTGCGACAAGATTACTCACCACCTGGATAAGGGAGATGAAGTCAACATCGTTTACTTGGACTTTAGGAAGGCCTTTGACTTGGTGTCCCATAAGGCTCAAAAGGTAAAACCAGGGGACTATGGGCTCAACAATTCAGCAGTCAAATGGGTGGGAAACTGGCTGCAAGGTCGCACCCAGAGTACTAAGGACGGATCTGTGTTGACCTGGCAGAAGGTAGCCAGTGGGGTCCACCAGGGTCTGGCACTTCGACCAGTGCTTTTCAGTATCTTCACCAATGATCTGGATGCAGGGATGAAAAGCACACTGGCAAAGTTCGCCGATGACACTACGCTGTGGGGAAGTGCGGCCACACATCAGGGTAGGATGACTGTGAGGGAGCGGGGCCTAGGGGCGGCCGTGAACTCCCTAGCGCCCCCTACCGTCACGTTAGGGTGAATGTAGCACCCTCAGAATCTCGCCCGCCACGACTTTGATGACCAATAAGTTGTATGGGAGGCTGCCTTTGTTCCCCAGTTGACGGTACTGGTGTTCCTGTCCCTACTCCTAAATGGGGTATCTATATGTGCCCCGCCTTAAGGGCTACGCGTGCCTCCAAACCTCCCCTTCAGCATGCCCCAAGCCTTGCAGCTGTTCTGGGGGACGTTTGTATAGTCCCCCGCCCCTCGGGTGCCCTCGTTCTCTCTCTCGGGCACCCTGGGCTCCTCGCCCACCTGGCGCCCCCTTGGGCCGGGCTCCTATCTCCAGGCCGTTCCCTGCGCCCTGGGCCTGTCTCGTCGGCGTCCAGCTAATCGCTGGCACCCCCTGGGTCCAGCTCGCTACCGCCGCCTAATACCGGCACCTTTGGGCCGGCTCGCTACCGCTGCCCCGATGCCGGCGCCTTTGGGCCAGGTTCTGACCGGCGTCCGGCTAAGCGCTGGCACTCCCTGGGTCCAGCTTGCTACTGCCGCCTAATACCGGCGCCCTTGGGCCAGCTCGCTACTGCCGCCCTGATGCCAGCGCCCTTGGGCCGGGTTCTCGCCAGTGTCCGGCTAATTGCTGGCGCCCCCTGGGTCTGGCTCGCTATCGCCGCCCTAATCCCGGCGCCCTTGGGTCTGGCTCGCTATCGCCGCCCTGTTCTGCCCTGCTCTGGGGCCTTACCCTCTCTAGGGCTGACACCGCATGCCTCGCGCTCCGTCTCTGCCCCACTCTGGGGCCTTGCCCTCTCTAGGGCTGACACCACGCACCTCGCGCTCCATCTGCCCCACTGGGCAAAACACCGCCCTTATGGGCTGGGGTCTGCAACCCCGCACACCGCGCCTCTCTGGCGCAATACAGTGCCACTCCGGCACCGGCAATAGTGCCCCACCGGCACTGTGCCCCTACTGGGCACCGGGAACCCCCTAGCTGCTGGGGAGCCCCCGTGAGGTCTCCTCGCTCCCCTACAGCCTCACCCAGTCCTCCGGTGCAAACTGTAACATAAGCTCAAGCCATCTGGCTGTAACATAAACACAGAGGTTCCGTACTCCAAACCATAACTCCAAGCCACGCCAGGGCTCTCAGTCCTACCTCCCTTCAGGGCGATCTTGTTCCCCGCATCATCGCAGCTGGTTAGTGTGGTAAGGCTGCGACCACTTAACTCGGACCACTCAGCTCGAGCCACAGAGCTCCTGCTCCTGAGGCAGCCAGAAGGGAGCTGTGAGGCAGGCTCCGGCCTAAGCTGTTTATAAAGGCCTGGCCCTGCCCCCTTCTGGCCACGTGACCCGCCTGGTTGCCCTGGTAACCGGCACCTGAGCTGCCAGGGTGATTGGCAGCTCTGCCAATCACCCTCACAGTCACGGGGCACTTACGTGACTCCGTGACAATGACGATGCAAGTGGACCTAGACAGATTAGTTAGATGGGTGGACTAGAACAAGATGCTGTTCAACACTGAGAAGTGTAAAGTTATCCACCTGGGGAGGAAAATCTGCAACAGACTTACAGGCTTGGTAGTGTTACGCTAGCTAGCACCATGTCCAAAACAGGCCTGGGAGTCATAACAGACCATAAAATGAATATGAGTCACCAATGTGATGTTACAGTTAGCAGAGAAAACAAAAAGCTGGCTTTAATCAACCGATGCATCTCAAGCAACGCTAAGGAAGTTATTGTCCCACTGTACTTGGCACTGATGAGGTCAGGCCATAGCTGAAGTACTGCGCCCAGTTCTGGGTGCCAGAAGCTTGAGAGAGTCCAGAGAAGAGCCACTCGTATAATTAGAGGCCTGAAGAGCAAGCCATATAAGGAAAGGCTGACAGATATGGGACTGCACAGCCTGGAAAAGAGAAGACTTCAGGGGGATTTGGTGGCAGATTATAAATATATCCAGGGTGAGGATCAGGGGCTGGGCGAACAACTCTTCACCAAAACACCCCAGGGGAAAACCAGGAGTTACAGTAAGAAACTCCTAGAAGAAAGTTGCAGATTGGATAAGGATAAAGTTTCAGATTGGATAAGGATAAAGATCCCTACCCTACAGATCTTCAAAAGGAGACTGGGCGCACATCTTGCTGGGTTCATTTGACCCCAGCAGTCTTTCCTGCCCAGAGCAGGAAGGCTGGACCCAATGATCTCACGAGGTCTCTTCCAGCCCTAAACTTCTGTGAATCTGTAACGGTCAACAGCCTAGGTTTGGGCACTTGCCTGGGATGCAGAAGACAGGCTGCTGGCTAGCCTAGAGGGTGGGGCAGAGGGACATGGGTCTCTCTCTGGCTTTGGCTAGGAAATCCATGCCGGTTCCAAGAGCTTATCCCCAGTGTAAGCCTTATTGAAATTGGTTTGCTTCCATAACAAGTGTAGGTATTGATGAGTCAGTATTTCTGTGCTGTTCTGACCTGGGGCACTTCCTTCTCCCTTTTAGTACCTGGCCTGACTTAGGCAACACCCCTTCACACATGCCTAGACTCAGGGTGGCACTCAGCCCTAGGCATCCTGAGGTCTGGGCTCCACACAGCACTCAGCTGGGATTGTTAGCTGCCTCATCCTCAACCCATCCAGCTAAGTCTGTTTTGGAATTTGGATTTAGGGACCTTAGCACAAAGAGCTGATAAAAGCAACAGGGATGTCAGGGCAAGCCAGCAGTAGGAAAGACTTGCTTACCACAGCAGGGAGTTGTCCCCTGGGATCTGCTGTATATTATCAAGGATACAGAAAGAGAAGAGGAGACCACTGAGGTTCACCACTGCCTCACGCTCTATAGCTAAAGGACATGGCTATGCCAACCTGATCCTACGCCAGCACAACTGTAAGAAACCCAGGCTTTGCAGCCATGCAGTCAGGTTGCTGGTTTCACAGAGCAACCTGCAGGTTAACTTGTTTATTTATTCTCCCTTGCAAACCTGAAGGGATTTCCAGACCCTGAACTGAAGAACAAACACATGCTAATCCAGGAAACACTTGAGTGGTTGGTGGCCTTTGTATTGGGAGTGTTTCCTACAGGAAGTTGCACCAACCTTACTGATTGCTTCAGTCTTTAAATAAATGCCACTCCCTTTCTGTTCCATGCTTCATATCCTAGGGGATTTTCAATTTTATCTAACCCTGAGCAATGCTGCCAACTCCCAAGAGCACAAAGGAGACTCCTCACTGAATAAATCCGAGTCTTTCTGGCAGGTACTGTTCAGACACACCCAAGATCCATCACACTAGCAGCCCATAAAGTAGGGTCATGACCAGGGATCCTAGTTTTCAGGGGGGCAGGGGAGCAGGAAAATCGCCATTTAAAAAACAGAAAAATCCACATTTTTCTGTGACCTACCAAGCATGGCAGCATCCTACAGTGAGAGGTGCCATTGCTGCTCTCTTCTTTTTACTGCAGGTTTTGCCTCTCAGCCAATCAGCAGGAGTGGGGAGAGAAGATATGTTGCTGATTGGCCAAGAGGCAAAAACTGCGGTAAAAAGAAGAGACCAGCAATACTGCTGCGTGCTGTGAGATGCCACTCGCCATGGGACACCTCCATGCTTTTGGTACTTGCGGAAAACCACGTATTCTGTAGTTTTCTCCCAACCCCACCATTAACATGAGTGTCCATAATTCACAAGGGTCAAGGACCCCCCTTGCTTCAGCAGTTCAGTGTTGACCATCTCTGTGCCAACTTTTACCTCAAGATAAGTGAAAGGTAAAATGGAACAACTTAGCCATATCTCATTCTGGGGTAAACTGCTCCATGTTTGCTTTTACTTATGCAGCGTAATTACCGATGCAGGGACAATTACGGTAATATGGGGGGAGGGGTGTCTTATGAAATTATTAGGAACCCATCCGTTTAATGCACATCCATTGTGGGACCAGAAAGTGACATTGCCACAAGGTGGAACTGAACTGAAGAACAAGCACCTGGATCAAAACGGGGCAAGGACCAATCCAGATGCCCATGTTCACTAGGGCAGAACAGAACCAATGAAAGGAGGTCACATACTCACCTGCTGCTCAAGGCAAGATTATCCCTGTCTAAATCACCTCATTCGAGTAGTTGTCTAACCTGCACCTAAAAACTTCCAAGGACAGAAAAATCTACAACCTCTCAAAATAATCTGTTCAAATACTTAACTACACTCATAAAGAGAAAGTTATTCCTAATCTCCCACCTAAATCTCCTCTGTTGCAAGTTCAACCCATTACTCCTTGCCCTGTCCCTTGTGGACAAAATGATTTAAAAAAACAAAACAAAACACCCCAAAGAACAACTGAACATCATCCTCTTCTTTGTAACAATCCTTTTTGTAGTGGGAGTGTGTAATCAAATCACCCCTCAAGGCTTTTCTCCAGACTCAACAATCCCAATTCTTCCAGAAGCCCATGGCTCTGTCAAATTTTCCATGCAGAATTCAGCATAACCAGTGCAAAAGAACATGCCAAGAGCTGCAGGGAAACATGTTGCTCATTCCCAAAGCCTGGGGTAAGACATCTCCTGGGCATGTTTCATACTGTCATTTAAGAGCAGAACAGGCTGGACTTTGTGCAGTGACAGTAGACCCAGCCTCAGAGGTCTTGCTCGTCTCCCAAGCAGTGCCTGGGTAAAGTTTTAAGCAGATCTGCCCTCTAGAACTGCACTAGATATTTGTGTAGCAATGTCTTTTCTGTCCCTTCTTTGAGGGCTTAACATATATTACGGTCCCAGCCAGTTCCCCAGTAGGATGGAAGGGACCCAAGCAGGAGCCTCTCTGTGCCATTCTTGCATCCCTTCTACACTCAAATTCCTCTTTCTGCCAAGGACTCACCCACTACCACTTCATTACAGTCAAATACACATGGGCTTCCTGTGAGCCTCACAGAGGCATTCTGCTGGGCACTCTTCTCCAGCACTTCTTCCTCTCACTGAAGAAATCTGCCCTAGAGTCAGAGTCTATGTAACAAAATGGGAGGGAAATGAGTCAGTCCCCTTGTGCAATCTTCTGGCACCTGGCTGCTGGATTCCAGAAGCAGCTCCATCCACTTGCTTTACAACACACTATTTGCTTTGTTTGTGCAGACTAAGGAGACTGGTACGAACACCCAATGCTATCAAGTCTCAACCTGTTTCCAGGATCAACTCCCACTAGAAAATGCCTAGCTGTTCCAACCATGCAGAGCAAGGTGGTAGCAAGAATCAAGCTCTTTGGCCACATACCAATACAGCGTGGCTCAGAATGTTAACTGCTGAACTTTCCTCAAAACTGGGATGCTGGCCCGACTGAGTCCCTCCCCACTGCAAGACCACACACCAAAGTGCCCCCTTGTGGTGAGCACTGCCTAGCCAGACCAAAGGGATTCCCAGGAACTCCCATGAAGTCCCAGGGACTCACATTTCAAAAGTCTGCACACAAAGCTTTGAGCATGTACCAGCTGGCATATACCCAGCACACAGACCACAGTGCCCAAAATGAGTGGTTAAACTTCTTACTTGCATAACTCCAGAAAAAAATAAAGCCAAGAGAAGTGGGGGCCAGAAGGGAGCCACAGCAGCACATTAGTAGAATGAAGGAAATGACAAATAAGACAAGATTCATCCCTTCTGACAGATTGTTACCAGCCTATGGGTACATAAAAGACAGCAAGAACTAATATCCATTAGCATGAACTGGGTGGGCACATGACTGGCTTTGCCCTCAACATCAGTTTGTCATCTAGAGTACATTTTTATGACAATTTTCTACTGTCCTGGGTTCATAGGCAGAGAGGTACTCAAAAGTACAAGGAACGAGCCAAGAGTTGGTAAAATTCTCTTAATAAAGCAATAGCCAAGGCATCATAAAGGGGATACAGGGAAACATGGACTGGAGTGCTGGCCAGAGGGTTGGAGTCAGGCAGTCACAGATTCTAATCCTGGTCTTGACAATGACTTACTGAATGGGTCCTAGGAAAGTCAGATCCATGCCTTCCACCTCAGCTTTCCCCTTCTGGTACTTACTCAGGCTTTGGGAGGACTTGTCAATGATCTTGTAAGGCATTTAACATGCAAAGTGCTATTTTAATGCCAAGCACTGGGGACTTGCTAATACAGTAGACTGGGACCCTCTCAGAAAAATAAAAGCAGCAGGGAGAGGGCACAATTATATGCTAAAACCCTGCCAGGCAGTGATGAAACTGAAGAGCTTGTGCAATCCCAGCTCATGTATACTTAATTGTGTAGAACAATATTAAACCAAACCTCAACAGCAGGGGGTGGAGCTTGGACAGAAGAGAAGGATTTAGGCCTGGAAAACTATAAGGTGGAAAGAAAGCCACTCCAGTATACCATAAAATGCAAGCATGCTCATTGGCCAGAAGTCTTACTGTAAGTTCACCCTTCACAGGAGTGAGTGTGCTGTGCAACAAGCTCAGTTCAGAGACACTGTAATGCTAGATAATCATTAGAGAGTCTGCTGCAACAGGAACACCACTTTATACTTCCTCTGTGCTAACTAGAGATGGGTAAATTATTAATTAATCTTTTATTCAGCCACCCAAGAGAAACAAATCAGAAGAAATTCATTCTGAGTGCAACAAAGCCTTTTGCTTCATTTTTAGGTATTATTTTAACCATTTTTTAAAAAAAACAAATCAAGCCAATTATCAATATTTCAAAACAGGAAACCAAAATATTTCATTCAAAAACTGGTTAAAACAATATGCTTCAAGTTTTGCAGAATTTTCTCTTCTCATTTATTCATCCAAAATATTTTGCTTAATTCAGCGTAAACTCATCAATATTTCAGGAGACCCCAAATCACATGTTTTGCAAATAAACTATTCAGTCCCAAACTTTTGCAGTGCTTCAGCACTCATCACACTTCTGCATGTGGATACTTATTGTGGCCTTTACAGTCTGCCAACCCAGGCTGGATTTTCTACAAGGAAAAAGGCTCTGAGGAGATCTCAGGAACTTCAAATTACTGAACACTAGGGACAGACATTACACATAAACCAGTTTAAGTGATCAGAAACTGGTTTAAACTTTGAACAGAACAGACATTTCAGTGCACATAAACCAGTTTGAAAATGGCTGAAACCAGTTTGAGATAAACCTGGTTGCATGTAGTTTCAGATTTAACTGATTTGGGACATTTGCAATGTCTATTCCAGACCCCTTCCTGGTTTAACTTAAACCAAAGTCCTACAGCATCCCAGATGCTTTGCAGCCCTGGGCGGGGCTCACTACTGAAGCCTGCCTGGCTTCCCCTTACCCCACTCCCACCACCCTGCTCATGCAGGGATTTCCCCCATCCCTCTCCCATAGCACAGACCGCAGCCAGCATGTGGTATGCTAGCTAATGCTGAGAGGTGAAGACAGGACAAAGGCAGGTAAGTCAGTGTCCACTTAGGGCTTTCTGGAGCTAATCAACAGGTCACCTGGTAATGTTCCTCCCTTTCTTCCTTAGAAAAAGTTGTTTAAGAAAAGCTTGAACTAATGAGGGAGGGTTTTGTTTGCTTGATGATAACACAGCATTTAGCACCTCAACTTCCAGCTGGCTCCCTCCCTGGACAGGAGCCTCAAGGGGGGAAACTCCTCCCTAATCAGAGTGTCCTGCCAGGGCCTGGACACATCCCCACCTCAGCTCAGCCCTGTAGAAGGGAAAGGAGGGCTGCTCTAATGCCCCCCAAGCTTCGAGCCTGAGCCATCTCAGACATGTGCCTACATTTATTCAGTCCAGAGGGCATTCTGTACAGTTGCAAACTGGTTCAGCCTAGCCACATTAAATTAACCTGCAAAGGCTGAATCAATTCAGGCTCAGGATTTTTCAGTGTCTGTCCCTAGCCCAGAAAAGTCTCTCACTGAAACTGCAGCATGTGCCAAGCCAGGAAACAGGGTGTCTATCTCAGAAAGTGTAGCTGGACAGTTCTATGCTCTGGATGGCAGCAACACATGAGATAGTGGCAGTGGCTGAGTTGCTAATGCCAGTGGCAGTGCAGAGCTGGCAGAGGGGGTGGCTGCTATTTTTGTGCCCCCCTTAAATCAGCACTCAAGGCTGGTAAAAATGTGTCCCATCCACTCCATCCTGCTCTATGTGCACCACATTCCAAAAAATATCATGTAGCTACTGTTGGCGTAGCAAAGGACAAGACTTGAGCTGCTGCTTATCAACCTGAGAGTCACTGGGTGCACCTCTAAACCAGGTACATGATAACTTTCAACCTGTGGTGTGCACAGAATGGGAACGAGAGGGCAGGGCATGTTTTCCTCATGGCGCTTCCTAGCATTGTCTAATGCAGTGTAGGTGCCCTTACAAAGACCAAGCTACAGGAAGGAACAGGGACCCACTAACCAAACTGCTAAGCCTCAGAAGCTGAAGCTCAGTTTGGGTTGTAGGGATGAGTTGCAAATGGTGATGGCTCCTATTCTATCCCAGATGGCCCACTTCCAAGAAACCCCTTTCTTAAAGAGGAACCAGGGTAAGGCAAAGGGCACTATTCACGGGGGACTCACGCTGTGCAGGCAGTACTCTTTTTCCTGGTAAAAAGTCAGGCCTCGTAAGATATCATGCTTGTCAGAGGCACAACATTTGTTCATCCCATCCTCGATGGCCTGGTTGATCATGCGTACTGGGAAGATGCACACTGCTGAATATTTCTGCGGCATCGCATTCTCTACTTCACTTTCAGCAAAGGTACCAAACAAGACCAGGTCTGTATCACTGATGCTAATTTCATGAGCCAGTTTGGAACCTGCCTCAGTGGCATAAGCTGCTTGCAGGACATTGAAAGCCACATCACGTTTGTATACCCGACCTGCTGAGCTCCTCTTCCGCCTCCGTTTAGACTCAAAACGGCAATCCAGTATCAACTCACGGTAGTGCTGCATGTCATGCTCATCAGCTCTCAGCCGCACTATCCTCGTGTGGTATGCCTTGGATGTGGGATTTTCCTTTTGAACTGTCAGGAAATAGACAAAGGCCTGGTCCCTGAATGCATATACGTAGTCAATGGGATAAGTGTCTTGGTATTCAGGCCTCACAGTTAGGGAGTGGAAGTCAGGGGAGAACCCATCTGAAGTGCCCTTTGGTCTACGGACAGACACTGATTTGGGATTGTATTTCTCAGCTATGCTGCTGTTGATGGTGGAGGCAATGTAGAAGTAGGAAACATGGGAGTCTTCAGAAATCAGAACCCTAGTCCCCAAGGGACTGGCCACACAGTCAGGGCATTTCAAAGGGTTGTTCTGCTGTTTTCCATACAAGCAGTGAGAGACTTTAACCAGAACTAAGCTGTCCTGGGTTTCCAGTTCATGCTGGAAACACAGGCCATGTTGGGAAGTCCCACAGCTGTAAAGCCATGGTTCAGATGGGTCCAGCACCAAAACTACATTATCCGTGTCTTCAGGCTGCAGAGCACCTGCTGTCCCTGGGCAAAGAGCACAGATCTTACATTGATCACTGCCCATGGGGCCAGTCACAATGACATCCAGAGTTGCCAGCTCTGGGCTCAACACATAGATCTTATTCCGTACTGCCACAAAGATGGCACTTGCACCACTTGGATCCTCATAGGTGACAATATTCTGGATGGGGCTGTCAGTGATGAAGTTGGGTAGCTTGTACTCCACCGTGTAGTTCCTCATAGCATTGTAAGAGATCCGTGGGCATTCCCATGTACTACAAAAAACTCCGGGGAGATCAAACTCCAGGAAAAGACAAACAAGGAACAAAAGCCCCATGCTAGGGAATTCCTATCCCAGATACTTGGATCCAGATGTTAGGTCAGTTCCTCAACTCTGAGTGGGCCTGCAATCCATTTAGGATGAGTCAGCATTGTATTACAACTGAAAGAGAGAGAGAGAAAGATAACGAGTGCATTATGCTGCACCAGTAAAAAGATGTCACATCCTACACTTAAGTTTTAATAAGAAAGCATTTGCCAAGAGAACACCACTTTGACCTTAGGAAAGGCTCTGGGATCCTCTCCAGACCTTCCCATGGTGAAATGATCTTCTCTTAAATAGCCACTGTGCTTCCCAGGCACCAAGAGTGGTTAGTAGGCCTCATCCACTTGAGGAAGGTAGGGAGAGAGCAAAATGAGAGGATTATTACTGAAGGTTGAGGAAAATTGCTGTCCTCACACTGTCCTTGTGTGTCACCACTCTCTTGAGAGCCAGAGCCATAGTAACCTGGGGCAGAGTTACTTATCCCACAGCAGTGATCTAGCCCAGATCACAGGTAGCAGGACAGGGTAACTCTCCCTGTATGGACCACTAGACATATGCATGGAGTTGGACAGGGTTTGAGCACTAGGCATGTTGAAAAAGTCCAGTTTTGTTTTAACTAGCCACAGTGTTCGAATTTAAAAGCTCTTAGATGTCAGGCAGGTGCCCGCCTTTGGGGTGGAGGATTAAACTGCATCTGAACAAACACTGCACATACCTTTCTTCCAGAATCCCTTCCAAGTCTCCCAGGCAGAAATCCATAGTTGGCAAACAGAACTTGTTCCATCCCTTTAATCTAGATCTTCACTACTCAACTTGTTTTATTTTAGAGGGTTTACTGCAGCACCCCACAACCATTTCTCTGATGGACTCCCTATTGCTAACTCAGTCCCCACTGCAATGAGCTGAAGCCAGAGAGATTGAAAGAGGTCAGAGGAAGAAGTCCATCCCTTTGTCAGGAGGTGGAAAGCTAATCATTTCACCCAGAGGTTACCCTGGTACAAGCTCAGTCTGTCTCTAGATACGGAAGGACTGAGACTCATCACAAACATCCTCCTTACCCTTCTCACAGTCTTTCCAAAACCATTTGGGTAGGACCCTCTGTGGGGAAAGAACCACAGATCACTGGAGTGCAGAACAGAATCTGAGCCAGACTAGAGAGCACCTCCTTTCCTCATAGGTTAATAAAAAAGAGAGATCAGGAGGCAAAACTTCCTGCCTTAAATCATTCTCAGACACAGCCCATAAAATTATGTTCCTTCTTTATAAAGCACCTGTCCCTTTTGAACCACTCGCTCTCTGAAAACAGATGTCAACAAATTTCAGACAGGACCTAGACTTGGGGGAAACAGCAGGCTTTCATTTCTTTCTAATAAACTTAAGTATATTCTGAAAACATTAGGATCACAGTTCCAAAATCTTAGTAGCCACACTCAGATGTGTCCTCTGGCATGATCTGTGTTTATTTCACTGGCCACTGATAGAGCTAAGTCATTCTTTCTGTGCCTGCCTTTAACAGCATCAGGCACTTTGTCTATATGGGAAAGCTTTACTGACTATAATAGCCTAGCCATATCAGGACAACCCCCATGTGGATACACCTGTCCTGGTATAAAAATGTCTTTTATGTGTTTAGTTTAAATGTCTTTGCAACAACATAAGCTAAACTGGCAAAAATTACAACACTTGCACACACTTCTGCTCTCAGGATGTGTCCCCATGGGAGTCATTCCACTATAATGGTTTAATCTCACAGTTTTACTTATACTGGCCTAACTGTCCTGTGCAGCAAGGCCTCAGGAAAATCTGCCTTTAAATAAAGTGGCCCTAACACAGGGAAGTTCCTCTGTGCCATCTACACACGTATTTCACCACAGTGATTACAGGGGTGCTCATGATCTAGAGTACGTTGCTGGGCTGGCTCTTCGCCTGCATTGTGCACCACCTGTTCTGCTCTGAGGCTCACCTGAACACAACCAGTGATCACAGAGGTGGGGAGGCAGACTGGACAGCGAGGGAGTAGTCCTTCCCTATCTGCTGAGATATGGAGAAGCACAAGGGGATTTCTGCCCCAGAGGGGTGGGGATGCCCTGGGCAAAAAGGGCTCAGGTAGGAACCAGGTCCAGGCCTGGCTCTTAGTGCCTGAGCAGGTGAAGGCGGACGTGAAGCAGCTGCTGGGGGCGGCAGGGGCTGTCCTCAGCCCAGTCCCAATCGCACGCACAGGGGAGCAGGTGAGAGAGGTGCCCACGCCCTGGCCCCGCCGGTCCGGCTGGACGTGGCAGCGGGCGCAGCCGCGGTGCGCGCTCCTCAGCCCTGCCGCTCGCCCCGGAGCACCCGCTCGCGGCGCCCGCAGCCCGTCTCCTGCCCGCTGCCTCGGCCCCGGTGCGGTGGGGACGGGGCCGCCCTCGCCACGGCGCTCCCGGGCCCGCCCGCCCGCCCGCCCGCCGCCCTCCGGCCCGCGGCCGCCTCACCTGGCCGGGCGGCTCCGCGCCGGGACTGCGGGACGGAGCCAGCCGCCCGCCCCAGCCCCAGCCCCGCCCGGGTCCTGCGGTGGGCCGGGCCGGGCCCATCACTCCGCCTCCGGCCGAGCCGCGCCCCGGCGCCCGCCCCGCGCCCACACGCCCGCCGCGCAGCGGGGCTCGCGAGGGCCGCCCCGGCGCCCCCGCCCATGAGGAGGCGACCTCAACTTCACTTGTAAGAGATCCGTGGGCATTCCCATGTACTACAAAAAACTCCGGGGAGATCAAACTCCAGGAAAAGACAAACAAGGAACAAAAGCCCCATGCTAGGGAATTCCTAGCTAGGGAAAAACAGAACAGCTTTCCGCTCCCTCGAGGCTGGAAGCTGGCACGGGCCCTGCGTCCGCCAGGGGCCGAGCGCAGGGTCGGCGGGGCAACTGCAGCGCTGGGCTGGGCTGTGCGGGGCTCCCGCGGATGTCGGTGCCCGGCACAGGGCCCGACTCCTGCCCCTGTGCCATCGTGGTCCCCCCGGGCAGCCGAGAGCGACCTCCCGCAGGTACCCGACGTGCCCCTCGGGCGGGACGTCAGCCACCAGCGGGTGCGCGGCCTCAGCTCCAGCCCCTCGGGGCCTGGAAGCATCGCGACATCTTCCTCGGGGGCAGGCCGTTGCAAGGGGGCTGTTTTGGGGGATTCGTTTTTTATGTACTATTTTAATATTTTATATGTTTTAATGGTATCTCTTGGATGTCTTACAAGCTGCCCGTAGCCTCTTTTTTTGGGGGGGGCACAGAAAGCCAATAGCTACATAAAATACAGATTTTGAGAGGGGAATAAAAAGGTTGACATAAAGCCCATAAACCCTCATCTGGACACATGCATGCACGTATGTTTACTAGTACACATGTGCACACATGTACCCATATACAGGTCCTATACTTTGTATACGTGTATGCATATACCTGTATACCCATGTGTGCACATATACAGTGTGTATATATTTGCATACATGGATTGATATACATGCACAAGTATGAACACACAAATACACATATATACAATACCTGCATACACACACCTACCTGAAGAGACAAACATGCACACCTTTGGGAAAGGCTAGTACATTGATTGATATGGATCTGTACAAGCCCCATTGAGTCAGCACGACCATGGGGGGATGGAGACAGCACTAATCTATTCAGATCCTTCCAGCTACCCCAAGCAGCACAGGTTGTTAGCTCTTCAGGCTTTTTGAAGAGCAATGTAAAATAGGATCATTACCAAGAGAGGCAGTGTAGGCTTGTGTTGGATCCCTGAACTGGGATACTGTAGAGACATCTTCAGTTCTGCTCCTGGCTCTGCTCAGTTAAATATGTAACCCGGGCGGTACTCCAAGATGTACCCCCCTCCAACTGAAGGGATCAGAGCAGGTGCACAAGTGCTGTGGGATGTGTAGGGACCATCCCTCCCCTATAGAGCAGAGCCAGGCCACCAATGGGGACTTAACCATATACCTTTTAATGAGAAAACAGTAGTGGGAACATAACATGTATAAACCAGGGGGCACAGGAGACACTATAATGATCCAAAGGGGCAGAATTCAATAAAGGTTGGGCATTTACATTCGTAGACATATTCATCCATTTGACAGAAGACAGGTTTAACAAAGTATAAAACACAAACACCAAAACAAACAATACTGGTTGGCAAAATATAAGAATGCACAAAATACAAAACGTCAAATAACAAAAAATATAGGGCATAGGTATGGAGGGGGGGGAAGGGAAGAACACAATGACCCCCTTCCAATGCAACAAGAATTTCTCCCTGTCACTTCACTCACCCCTACTTGACCCAGCTGGGACTTGAGTTCAGATCTCCCACATAATAGGCAGAAAGTCTACCACACAGCCACCAGTGCTGGCATTGTGCCAAGTGGCTAGGGTTTTTGACCTTCTGGGAGCCCCTGTCTCACATGAACCTTCCCAGCCTCTTGCTGGAGGAGCTGGAAGCAGAGCTGGGAACCTCTCAGCTTCTTGCTGGAGCTGGAGAGCCTCTTCTGCTGGCTGCAGACTCTCATAGGGGATCCTGGAGCCCAGCGGGGAGCTTCTCCTGCTGGCCACACGCCGCACTGCTGAGGGTCCAACTCCTGCATGCAGGTCCCACTCCTCCAGGTTCTTCTGGGGCAACTGCTCCAACCCCGCTGGCCCAGCTCTTCGAAACTCCTTCCTTGCAGTCCTCAGTGGCCTCTGAGTCAGCTGCACTGCCCCTTCTATCCCCCTCCAAGTGACCCAAGGGATCAATCAGGGGGCATGGAGGGGGAGTCTCTGGGGCCTGATTGGTGAGGAAAGGGAATCCCAAATCCTCCAGTCATTTTTTACCCTTTCAAAACCCCTGGGCCAAATCACTACCATGTAACCTGTCACAAATAAATTTGTGGCAAGTCACTTCCCTTCCCTGTGGTCCAGTATCCCCACCTGTAAAACAGGGAGAGTTACCTCCTATGTCAAATGCTTTGAGATCTGCTGAAGGATGCTGCCTACAGTAGCCTACCTGATTTTCTGCAGCTGGCACGGCTGTTCAAGCACTCATGGTGCTCTGGTCAGGTCCCAGAGGACTGGAAAAAAGGCCAGTGTGGTCCCTATTTTCAAGAAGGGGAGGAGGGAGGAACTAGGAAACTATAGGCCAGTTAGTCTCAACTCTATCCTTGGGAAAACTCTGGAAAAAAATCATTAAGGATCACATTAGGGAAGCCCAGCAGGGAGAGTAATGCTGAAAGGAAATCAGCATGCGTCATTGCAGGTTCATCCTGCCAGACTAACATTGTGGTTGGGTTTTTTTTTTTATGACCAGGTCACAAAATACTTAGACGCAGGAGTTGAGGTACATGTCATCTACTTAGACTTTAAGAAGGCCTTTGATTCAGTATTGTATTCTTTTCTCATAAATAAACTGACAGGCTGTGATGTAGATGATTACACACTCAGGTGGGTGGCCAATTGGCTTAGGGGTTGCACCCAGAGAGTGGTGGTGGACAGGTTGATATCGGCCTGGAAAGATGTGGGCACTGGAGTCCTACAGCTCAGTCCCTGGACTAGTGCTATTCAATGTGTTCATCAGTGCCTTGGACGAGGGCATAGAGAGCACCCTAGCTAAGTTTGCAAATGATACCAAATTATGGGGCGAAGTTAACACACCAGTGTAGGGAACGGATCCAGGCGGATCTGGACAGGTTGGAAAAATGGGCAGAATGGAAATAGGATGCAGTTCAACGAAGACAAGTGCAAAGTGCTGCACGTGGGCTAAAAGAACCACCAACACGCTTACAGGCTGGGGGATGACCTTCTCAGCAGCACAGCAGCAGAAAGGGATCTCGGAGTCATAGCCGACTCCAAAATGAACAGTTGGAGTACTGCATCCAATTTTGGGCGTCACACTTCAAGAACGACACAGAGAATCTCAAGAGGGTTCAGAGGAGGGTGACTTATATGGTCAGAGGCCTGCAGGCAAGGCCCTACAAGGAGAGAGACTGAGAGGCCTAGATCTCTTCAGCCTTTGCAAGAGAAGGCGGAGAGGTGTTCTTGTGGCTGTCTATAAATTCATCAGGGGAGGGCAGCAGGGAATCAGATATGCTCTATTTACTAGGGCATCCCTTGGAGTAACTAAGAACAATAGCCACAAATTGATGGAGAGCAGATTTAGGTTGGACATTAGAAAGAACTTCCCAGTAAGGGTTGCCAGAATCTGAAATGGGCTTCCAAGAGAGTTGGTGCACTCCCCTACCGGGGGTTTCATAGTTTCATAGTTAGTAGAGTCGGAAGGGACCTGAGCAGATCATCAAGTTCGACCCCCTGCCATGGCAGAAAAGAGTACTGGGGTCAAACGACCCTAGCAAGGTGATTGTCTAGCCTTGTCTTAAAGATCCCCGGGATAGGAGCCAGCACCACTTCGCTTGGAAGTTGGTTCCAGATCCTAGCCACCCTGACAGTGAAGTAGCGCCTCCTGATGTCTAATCTGAATCAACCCTCTGCCAGCTTGTGACTGTTATTCCTGGTCATTCCTGGCGGTGCTCGGGGGAACAGGGACTCCCCCAGTGCCTGCTGATCCCCCCTGACTAGTTTGTAACAGGCCACTAGATCCCCCCCTCAGCCTTCTCTTGTGGAAGCTGAACAGGTTCAGGTCCCATAGCCTCTCCTCATAGGGCCTGCCCTGCTGCCCCCTGATCAAGTGAGTGGCCCTCCTCTGGACTCTCTCCATGTTGTCCACATCCCTCCTGAAGTGCGGCGCCCAGAACTGGACACAGTATTCCAGCTGCAGCTTGACCAGTGTCGCATAGAGGGGGAGGACCACCTCCTTGGACCTGCTTGAGATGCATCTGTGGATGCGTGACAAGGTGCGGTTGGCCTTCCTGACTGCCTGCCCACACTGCCGGCCCATATTCATCTTGGAGTCAATGATGACCCCCAGATCCTTTTCTGCCTCTGCACTTATGAGAAAGGAGTTCCCCAGCCTGTAGGTATGCTGCTGGTTCTTCCTCCCCAGGTGCATCACCTTGCATTGTTGGTGTTGAATCCCATCCTATTCTCATCCGCCCACCCCTGTAACCTGTCTAGGTCCGATTGTAGCCTATTCTTCCCTTCTAGCATGCCCACATCCCCCCACATCTTAGTGTCATCAGCAGATTTGAACAGGGTGCTTTTTACCACCTTGTCCAAGTCACAGATGATGTTGAACAGTGTGGGCCCGAGGACCAAGCCCTGGGGAACCCCACTGCCCACATCCCTCCAGTTCACAAATGATCTGTCCACCACCACTCTCTGAGTGAGGTCCTCCAGCCAGTTAGCAACCCATTTGGCTGTGTAGGTGTCGACACCACAGTCCCCCAGTTTTTTGATGGGAACTGGGTGAGAGACAGTGTCAAAGGCCTTCCAAAAGTCCAGAAAGACTATGTCCACTGCTACCCCTGCATCTAAGGATTTGGTGACCTAGTTGTAGCAGGCCACCAGGTTGGTCTGATAGGACCTACCTCGAATGAACCCGTGTTGGTTGCCCTTAAGCATAATCTCCCCTTCTGATCCCTTGTGGACATGTGCCAGAATAATTCTCTCAAAAAGCTTATAGTCTTCCGAGTCCTCCTTCCTCCCTTTTCTGAAGATGGGAACCACATTGGCCCTTTTTCAGTCCTCTGGCACCACACCAGAGCACCATGAGTGCTCGTACAGCCATGCCAGGGGTCCTGCAATGACCTCAGCCAATTCCCTCAGCACTCTGGGGTGGAGATTGTCCGGACCAGCTCATTTAAATACATCCAGTCCCTCCAGAAGTTCCCTGACTAGATCTTCACTGACCCTTGGCCTAGGTGCGCCTCCCCTGGGGGTTGAGGGGGGGTCCGGTGGGGGGGCTGATCCGGTCCCTGCTCAGGAAATGGAGGCAAAGAAGTCATTAAATAGGTTAGCTTTGTCATCTGGTGTGACGACCAAATTTCCTAGTCGTGTAGGGGCCCCACGTTACCCGGTACCTTCTTTTTGCCCCCTGTGTATTTCAAAAAGGACTTCTTGTCCTTGATCTGGGAAGCTAGCCCCAGTCCCATCTCCACCTTGGCCATCCTGACCGCCCCCCTGCAGCCCCGAGCAACCGCAGTATAGTCCTCCCTGGTGATGACCCCTCCCTGCCATTGGGTAAACGCCTCCCTTTTAGCCAGAAGACATTCTCGGATGCTGTTGGTGAGCCATGGGGGCTTTTGCACCCTCCTGCTCCCTTTGATCCATGTTGGGATTACCTCCCATTGGGCTCGGAGGATTGTCTCCTTAAGGAGCGACCACTCTTCTTGGACACCTGGCTCCCCTCCCCTCCCCTCCCCTCCCCTCTGGGACGTCAGTGCCTCCCCGACTATTCTCCTTAGCTCATTGAAGTCTGCCTTCCTGAAATCTAGGGCTGCATGCACTGGGTGGTGAATTCCAGCAGGCGATGATCGCTCTCGCCCAGGTGGTCGAGCACCTGCAGCCCCCTCACCAGGTCGTCGCCCGTGGCCAGCACCAAGTCCAACAGGGCATCTCCCCTGGTGGGGCTGTGCACCTCCTGGGTTAGATGGAGGTCCTGCATTCTGGCTAGGAACCTAGGATCTTCAAGGGGAGACTGGACAAGCACCTAGCTGGAGTCACCTGACTCCAGCGCTCTTTCCTGCCCGGGCAGGTGGTTGGACTGGATGACCTATGGAGGTCCCTTCCAACCCAAACATCTATGAAACCAAACAAACCAATTTCATTTGCCTTCTAAACAGGGGTTTGGTATTGGGGAGGGGGTTGAGTGGGACGGGAGATATTAGAATCTTGGCAGTTTTCCAGCTTTTCTCCATAACCTCAAGAGATGGAAAAGTTCTCTTTTTTAAAAGCTAAAGCTACGATTCTCCTATGATCACATGGCTCCAGGAGCTGTTGCTTTAAGAAAAAAACCCAGAAATCCGGAACCTTGTGATAACATTAGCATTTAAAAGCCAAAGGTCAAGTGCCTGTTCACTCTGTCACCAGTCTCTTCCATGAGGAGTACTGAGTCCAGGCTGACTTTAAAGAGGACAACTTCATTCTGTGGTAGTCTGGGACAAGTCCCTTTATATGCTTTACAGTTGAGCCCCATTTTTCCTCTGGTCTGAAGGATGCTGTATGCCCTGGCTGGTCTGTTCCTCATCCCCAGCTCTATTTTCTGTGCCCTTTTCTAGGGGTATCGCCATTTATGACACTTTGCCTTTCCATCTCTAGAATGCAAAGAAAGTAGACTATCTTTATTTGCACGGGCTCTGATCTCTAATGGTCAGCAGTCCTCTCACAGTTTCCTTCTCTGAATTGTGCTTTTTGGCAATTCTTTAATTTTGGATTCATCTACCTGGAAACTGGAACTTGGATTCACTGGTGGGTAGACCCCTATCTGGGATGAGGGGATTCCCCTTTCAATAGCCTGAAAGTGAACTCAAGTGTTATGTCAGTTTAATCTAGAGAGGACACTGTTAGATAAGCCCATTTTCACTGTTTCCTATAGGCAAAACAGTCAACATTTTCAACACTTCTCTGAAATATTTCAGAAGAATTAAGAAACAAAAACAAACAAACAACCTTTCCTCCTCTGACTGACATTGTAGTCTCCGACAAGAAGCCTTTTTCAATATAGCTAACATTTCTTGTTGATATTTCAGAGAGGTAAAAAGCTTACATGAAGGGAAAGAAAAAGTGAAAGGAAAACATAGTGGGAGTAATTTGTTTCCTCACAAACCTTTCTTCCTTTAATCCTGCTTTAAGATCCATTAAATAGCCTCTATAACTAGTTCAGACACCATGCTAGCTCAGGCAAGTCTGTAAAATCTTTTGTGACAAAAATGCTGACAAAAGCAGAAATTCACTGACAAGTCTGTCTGTCTACAAAGTCTGGAAAGAGGGTGAACAGGGTAACAATACATTCAGTGAATTTCTCATGGAGAAAAGCAGCTCTCAAAAAGCATTAATTCTTTCCAGTAATTTGCAAGAATATTTCCTCCATGACACAACATGGTCAATTAATCCTATGGTGCAATCCCAGCAGCCACAGCAATTTCCAGTTAATTAAAGGGATAATCAGTATTGCTTAAACATCCACAATGACGTTTAATCAATGTTACTCACTGAACCTGTAATACAGGTCAGCAGAGGGAACTGTGTCATATATACTACACAGTGTGGACAAGTGATGCTCAATAAGGTTGCCAGGGGGTGCTGCACAATATTAGCACTGTTAGGTGTGTAAACATGTACATGTTCCACAATATAAACCTAGAAATTTCAACTAGGAATCCATAGCATTAAGAACAATCTGATCTGTTGCAGTCTTTCCAAATTTTGTCACAGAATACTTGGTCTATTATTTTCTTGTAGTTAAGAAAAGGGGGAAAGCTAAGGGCTGGCATTTTCCAATGGGTGCCTTGAATCTAAATGAGCAGGCCTCAAGTCTAACTAGGTTGAGAACCACTGACGTAGAGACTTGGATATTACTGGTATCAGACATTTGGGAGGTTAAACCAGGTTCAAAGTCGCGGCCCAATTTAAACTTACCTTGCCCTGATGCCAACTGTACACTTACAGACCAGGTCTCAATGACCAGCAGTTAGTCTAAACTTGTAACTGTACAGACATTCAATGTACAAAACCAGTCTAGAAATTAGATTCAGGTTTATCTTAAACTGGGCTTTCCATGTAGTATCACACAGTTTTCAATTTAGGAAAAAAGGGTGCATGGAACTTCTGTCCACTTCTGTGCAGCACCAGGGCTAGGAAAACCCAGACACCAGCCCCAGCTCTGGGACTTCTCTTTCACCTGCTCCTCCCCTTGCACTAGTCTATTTTTTGCCCCCTCCTGGTCCCATGCTCCCCGCCAGCCAGCCCTCTCAACCCTCATCCCACAAGCCACTCCCGGTACAGCTGCTTTTATCAGTGTCCACTGCTGCCAGTGCTGAGCAAATCCCAGAGGCAGGATGGATGGGGGTGCAGGTTTGCTGGGAGGAACCCACCCCTCCTGCAGGTCACACCTGCTCCCCACCCCCTCCCCGCAGAGAGGCACACTGGCCAAGCCCCGCATAGGGTGGTGCATGCCAGCCAATGCTCTCCTCTTTGGGGTTTGCCAGCCAGTGAAAAGGCTGTGCATATATGATACATATAAGCATGTGAGCATCACCATCCAGAAACTCACAAAGCCCTGAGAGACTGAGCTTGGTGTGGAGATTCCCCAAGTACCATGACAAGGAGGTGGCACCAAGGAAGCTGCTCCAGCCTCTAGAAAATAGCTTCCCCACTGTATCATTAATACCTGCCACACCTTTGATGAAAGGTAGGTTAGGGAAGTCAGAGGGTGAGGTAGGTAAGTGGGGTCACCAGGGGGTGCAATGACTGGCCTTGGAGGTCAGATCATTTCACATCTCACCTTATGTGCTGGCTTGGCCTTGGGGGCTGCCAGCACCCCCCATACACTGGCTGCCCCCGGGACTCATCAGACTTCCTTGTGGGCAGGGTTCTCCTGTGCACAGTCTTATCCCTGGCAGGAGACTTTTATCATAAGATGTGCTCTCTGAATTGTAACAGGAGAGCATAAGCTGTCAGCCCTGTCCCCCTGCATTGGCCTTTCCAAGCAGTAGGAGTGTCCTGGCTCCCTTGAGCTCCTCTACCTTCCTCTGGACAATCTGTGCTAACCCAGCCCTCCCCATGGTACCTACCTCTTTTGCCCAAAGCTGGGGCATCTACTTCAGCTTCACTCTTGGCTCTGTTAATATCCCCTTTTTTCTGTTTTGTCTGGAACTCTCTGGCCTATTCCCCTACTGTTCCCTACTGCCTCCCTGCCTCCCATCTCTGCTAATGAGTGGCCTGCTCTTTCTGTAGGGGAGATGCCCCAAGTCTGAGCTGTTCACCTCCCTGTCCTTCCCCAGCTCACCTTGGATCAGCCTGGCCTCCTCCCTCATTCATACCCTGACTCTTGCCAGGCTCTTTGTTCTCTGGAGCATCCCCCCAAATCTTAAATGCATCACCCCTGGCCTGCTCACACCTCAATTGCAGGCTGCCATGTTCTTTTCCTTTCCTTTTCAGCCCAGCTTATATGCTGCAAGCAAGTTCCCCTCCCTCAAACCCACTTGGGCCCTGTTTCTACCCCCTGTTCAGAGCCTCTCACTAGCTGCCAGTCCCCCTCTGATGGCCAACCCACATTCTTCTGCCCAGTGCTGCCAGCCTTCACCTCCATTCTCATTCCCCGACCATGTTCCCTCCATGCTCACTCTGCCTACTTCATCATGCCCTTCCTTTCCTCTTGGTCACATCACCCAGGGTCTTTTATTCTGGTCCCTAATAGGGACACAGCTTAATCAGATGCAGTTCTGCACCCAGGGTGGTGGTAGCGGCAAGGAGAATGGCAGTGCTGAGGCTGGCAGCAGCAGGTGTGGAGGCCAGGCTAGCAGCAGCAGCAGCTCTGTTTTTGTGCCTCCTCAAAGTCAGCACTGGGGTTTTGTCAGTTGTAGCTGAGAGGCCTGTGAGCATGGCTGCCCCTGCATTGCTGTTCACACATGTCAAGTCTGAAAAGACAGGGTAAATCCATCTTCGGTGTCCTCTCATGGCCACTCTTGAGACCTCAGGCTCCCATACACTTGAGAGAAGCTGGTGGAGATGGGCCTTGGAACAGCTTTCGGAACACAACCTTGGGTTTGGAGCATGCAAGTAAAAATAAGTGGTTTGTGTTTGGTTGGAGGACGTGCTGGGATGTAGCGGAGACATACACTACACCCCTTTACCATCCCTTTTTGACCTATACAATGTAAATAAAAGCACTGCCCTGCTGCAGGGGTGGGAGGGTAAATGCGTTAGATTAGGAGATGCTTTTTCATCCCACAGTTTTAAAGTTTCCATAATGATGGTTGTACTTGCACTAGAATATTACTACAACACAACTTTGAATGTAAAGTCCACTCACATTTCTGAGCAGACTAGGGTGAGCAATTACAATCAAGCAAGAGTAGGGATAAGTGAAGTGCCATCCACAAGGCTAAATGTTGGATTCCTCTTTCTGCTTTCCCCTCTTTTCTATCCTTTCTGTCTTTTCTTTTTTTTCTCTCCCTCTCTTTTTGCCTCTGACTTTCTTTCCTTTACACTCCGTTCTGCTTAGACTTAAATAAAATCAGCCAGGGTTGCATTTACCAAATGAAGGTATTAACTCTCATGACCATCTTAACCATAACTCTGCCCCTAAACCCAATGGATGGACAATTTTGTGATACAGTGAAGAGGAGAGTGCTCAACGAATTTGCTTGGAGTGAACTTTATGGAAGTGAACCTGACTGCTGAGCTATTTTGGCTAAGGTTTTGGGCAGGTGACAAAATAACTGGAGTGCTTAGGAAATTTGCTATCATGGACATGATTTATAGTTGCATTGTAGGGATCCTGAAGTCCAGACTTCTTCACTGTAAAGCTGACACCAGATGCTTATGTTAAAGGGTGCCTATACACATGCAGTGAGGCTCCCCCGACACGCTGTAATTGCAGCGTGTCAAAGCAGACTCGATGAATCAAGTCTGTTGGAGCATGGTAAATTACCGTGCTTCAACAGACTCCAGCTTCACATGTATCAGCATCCCTGCACTGATAGGGGCACTTTAAGTAAAGCTTGTTTGACGAGCTTGATGCACATGATGCTTTGGGCGCTTTGATTAGAGTGGCTCTTGGATCCACTTCAATTACAGCTCTCCCTCCTCTACTACAGAGCACACGTATAAATGCCCAAAGAGTTTCCTCTGCTTCCATGCTTGTTGGTGCTGAATTGAGGTAACAGCCACCTCCAGAAACTCCAAGCCTGGCATCCCCTAGTAGTAGCTGGTCTTTCTGTCACACCTGTTAACCCACAGTCAAGAATGAATCCAAGGTACAAAGACATCTTCCTTCCAGGCCATGGGCTGGAAGCCTGATTTCAATGAGCCTATGAGGGGTGAACAGCAGGTTAATGGTGGCTTCTTTCAAACCAGAACTTGCTGTGTCCCAGTGACGGCACCCATGACACATCATGTGACATGCAGGCCAGTGCTGCCTGTCATGATTGTACCATGGTTTGAAGATGATTAGTTACCTGATACACTTATTTGTCCCTGAGTACAGCTATGCCAGGTGGGCTGAGGGAAAACCGCTTTGTGGCACAGCATGGCCCTGAGGGCACCCAGCCCTCGGCTCCGTTCTGTAACTCATTCAGAGTCTAGAGCGCTTCTGGTGCCATGTTCTTTCCTGAGGCCAGGCTAGAAGATCTCTCTGAGGCACAGTCAGTGCTGGCCCTACCAGCCCAGCCCTCTTCTCTTTGGGTTTCCCAGTTCCTCTAAGTCAGGAAGCACTGCCAGTCCCACTCCTGCCCCTGGACTTCTCAGAGGATCTTTCCTACACATCTTCTCCCATCTTGGAACCCGGGCTCATAGTATTCTGGATCCCCTAGTTGTCTACTACAGGGCTATGCTGGGGTCAAACAGGCTCCCACAGTCTAACAACAACCCCATGTCAGGCCCATCCAAGTTCTCCTCAGTGTCACTTGACATCTTGGCTCTATCCTGATCCACAGGCTGTTCCTTAGTAACTACTTAGTCCCAACTCTGCTGTCCCCTTAAATATGTATCTCCCTAAAGAAGACACACATCATGGGACTGGGCTGGCTGGCCCCAAGACCTGCTACTTTTTCAAGGGGGCAGACCACACTATTACACTGGAATAAAGATGCCTCCTATGTGTGTAGCTTATTCTCCGTATTATATGTCAGGGTGGTCCAACTTCTTAAGCACTTGGGGGGGGGGTGTTGCATGCCAGGCACAGGTACCCTCACCTCACCCTCATTTCCCTAGCTACTGGCTCCTTTGATGCACCACACCAGTGGGCATCCTGGGCTGTGCTTTCTCCCCACCCTGTGGGGCAGGGGTAGGAAGTGGAAGCCAGAGGGAGTAGGAGCCCTGAGACCTCAGCTACTGCTGCAGCTAGAGCAATGAGGGGAGTGCCAGCTGGGTGAAATCCCAGGGGTTACCAATTAACTCATGGGGCCACCAGTTGGGCAGCCCTGTTATATATCATTGCTATGTGTTATCTGGAGTCCAGTTTTGCCTGGGAGGCCTAGTCTTGAGCCAGCACCCCAAAAGGGAAGTCAGAGCAGCAGAGAGCACTCTTGCATCAATGAGGTCTCGGCTCCATGACCTTATTAAGTTAGGAGCAGATAAAATATGGGGCAAAGCATTTTTAAAAGTAGAAAATGCATTCCCCCTGCCCCCACCTTGGTCCCTCCTCTGAGTCCAGGCCAATGTGCAGCATGGGGCAGTCCAGACAGGACCTTTCTGAACCACTTTGACAAGCCAGGGAAATCACTGAATCCTGCTTGAAGCAATGGCTTGAGACTGGGCACATTTAAGGGTCTCTTGGTGCTTGTTCACTACCAGTAGCACACAGCCCTGCTGTCTGTAGGCCTGGGACACAGATGATATGGGCACTGAATTGCTTTTTTCTTTGATGTGTTACCAAATAAAAATCCTGAAAACAGCAGTTATCACTAATAACTCCAACTCTCAAACAACCATCATACTGACCAAGTCAGCTGGAGACAGACTGGGCTACAGCAAGGGCAGTAACGTGACTAGGGGTGGACAAGCAGGGCCCTAGCACCAGGCACTGTTAGAAGGGTGCCAGAATGGCAACCCCCCAGCAAAATCTGTGCTGCCACCGCCACGGTGCCAGCATTCTGGGAGCTCTTGCTGAGGCAGTATCAGCCGCCATTGCAGCCGCCATGGCCCCTATGCAAGGAGGTATGTGCTTGGCACCCTTGTCCCAGGGCAACAAAATGTCAAGTTACACCCCTGAGCAAGGGCAATTTGCAGGGGTAAGGTGGAAGCTGACTCCTGTCTCCAGTTCAGCCAGCCCTTCCCCAGCTCATGTTCTCTGTTGCCATCATGTGGCCATTTATGGGCAATAACAAAAACTCACTAGCTGCTTCATGGCTTGTTTCATCATAGGTCTTTATTGAACACTCATTTTCCTCATCCTTTCACGCACCAGGACTCATCACTGTAGGGGTGCTGGGCCCAGACCACCCACTGAACAGGTCATAATAATCTAGACCCCAGCAGGGAAGGGGAGAACACCTGTTTTGGGGACCTGAAGAGTTGAGTGCAGGAAGGTTGGGGCCAGTACCCATAGAAACCCTTTGTCACCAGGCCAAGGAGTGGCTCTTCTTCCAGGGCTGCCCTGGGGGGCAGGATGACCTTCTAAATTAGGGGATATAGGCCTGGTGGGCAGCTGTGGTTGCATCTGCCTGGAGGGGCTGGCTGACAGAGACTAAAGCCCAGCTGTTACAACTCAGGAAAGAGACCTTGGAGTCCTTGTTGACAGTTCTCTAAAAATGTACGCTCAATATACAGCAGTGCCAAAACAAGCCAATAAAATGTTGGGCATCATTAAGAAGGAAATTGAAAACAAAATGGAAAACATCATCATACCACTATACAAATCCCTTGGACATCCACATCTTGAGTACTATGTTCAGTTCCGGTCTCCACGTCTCAAAAAGATGTAGTAGAATTGGAAGAAGTACAGAGAAGGGCAACCAAAATGAACAGGGCTATGGAGCAGTTGAAGGAGAAACTAAAAAAGCTAGGACTCTTCAGTTTGGAAATGAGAAAGCTGAGGGGGGGGATGTGACAGAGGTCTATAAATTTATAAAGGGTACAGACAAAATGAACAAGGAACTGTTGGTCACCAAGTCCTAGAATACTAGAACTAGGGGGAACACTAAAATTAGTAGGTGGCAGTTTAAAACTAACAAGATAAAGTGCTTTTTTATGCGAAATGTAGTTAACTTGTAGAATGAATTGCCATAGGAGGTAGTAGAGGCAGATAACACAGCCAGGATCAAAAAGGGATTGGATAAATTCATGGATGATAGATCTATCAATGACTACTGAACAGAATGGTTAGAAACATTCCCGCTGGCATCTTTAAACCTATAATGGCGGATGCAAGGGAGGGTACTGAACAGAGAATAGATCACTCTAGAGACATTCACTTCTGCCGCTGTTGGAGGCAGGATACAGGGCCAGAGAAACCATTGGTCTGATCTAGTATGGCAATTATGCCTTTATGTTCCTAAGGGTAACACAGTGGTACAGATCCTACTGAAGGGAAGGGCTAGAGGCATGTGCCCAGGAGCAGGAGCTCAGGAGCTCCCAGCCAATGACAGCTACAAAGTTTTACATGGCCCCATTGCACCATGTCTGCTCCTGTAGAACCATGATTCAACTTGCTGAATCAGCACAAAGCACTCCCTTTCCTGGGACTCTGCCCATCCAGTAGTTCTGCTTAATCCTCTTCCCCAGCCAGGCAGTTCTTTCCACTCCTGCACCAAGGTGCCCAGGTCACACTGTGCCAGCTGCATCATCTCCTCCTTGTGTGGCTGTAGCTTCCCTCATCACTAGAACCAAGCCCCACAAACCCCCTGGACCCGAGTGCAGGGAGAAGGGAGGCTTATCAGAGTTCTGTCTCTGGCCCAGAGGCAGGCCAGTAGCTCCATCTCAGGGCATTATGCTGCAGTGGAGTCCCAGGGACCTCCTTACTTTCCTTCATCCGGCTGCTCCCTGCCTCCTAACTCCCATTCCCCATGGCAGGCCTCTTTGATGAAGGACCAGCTCCCTTGCTGAGAGGTGTTGGTAAGAGATGCTGAAAGTAGGGGAAATGCTGGATGGCAGCCAGAAGATGGACTGAACATATGATCCAGACCCTGGGCAGTACAATTCTTCCTGCCCCTGGCAACTTCTCCTTTGTCCATTGTACATCCTAGAAACCCATAGCTGCCCTGTGAGCCCTTTGAGGTGTTTGGGACATTACACAGGTACCATAGGTCAGAGACTGGGAGGGAAGGGGCAGGCAGGTGCCAGCACCTCAGGCCCAGGTGGGACAGTTGGTAGGGGAGGTGCCACCTTAGTGCTCTCAGAGTAGACTCTGCTGATGGAGAAGAGCAGAAATGAGTGTCTTTCACAAGGTGCCCCAGAGAGGTTTTGGAGTCTTTGTCGGTAGAACTTTAAGGGCAGGTTAAACGAATGCTGGTCTGGGATGGCTAGCCCCTCCTGCCATGAGGGACTTGCACCAGATTTTTCCTCCAGCTGACTTTTCTCCTAGAAACTGAAAAATGGGAGTGGATCAGGGGTCCTAACACAGAAGAAAAACCCAAGAATAGATCAATCCACTTCTCTCCAGTGACCCAGGGATTTATAACCCCCCCACTTAAGAGACCACAGCACCACATAGATTTTCCCTGAAACACAAGAAAGCCTCCTGGGGAGATAGCACAGCTTCAGTTTTCAATGCACAGACTGAGAACCTGCAGGCACTGTTGATGCACTGGAGGCTTCAGCAAGGAATGTGCATCTGGGATGGATAGGCTGGGTGGCATTCCCCTTGGGAAGAAGTCCTCATTAGCTCCCAGCCCCAGAGTAATGGTGCAGCTGGTTTGGGAAGTATTGATTTCTGGTTTTAAGATCAGCTACTTAATGAATCCAGGAATATGCTTCTTGGACATTCCCAGAGGGCTCTGCTCCTGCATCCCCATCTTCCTTTCCACCATGCTCACAAAAGGCCCAGGTCTGCCCTGAGAAGAGCCCATCCTTTGGGGACAGATTACACAGTGCTGTTGGAGCTTCTCTAGGCCAGCAATGACTCCCCAGCACCCATCAGTAGGTCTGTGGTGTCAGGATGAAGAGCCGATCCTCTTCCTTACGGATCCACTTCATGAGCTTGTTGACAGTGCTGATAGCACCTGCCTTGGTCCCCAGAGGGCTGTAGCATACATACAGCTCAAAGGCACTGGTCACCTGGGGAAGAGGGAGCATACACCAGTCAGTTTCTGAGCACAAAGGTATGACTGTCTCGTAGTTAGAGTCCTAGCCTAGAATGTTAAGGCCTGCTGCTGACTTGTAGGTAGGCTTCAGTTCCCATCTGTACAAGGGGAAAAAGAGCAACGTGTGCATGAAGCACGCCACAGCAGAGGCTGAGGCATTCAATGATGGGGCCCCTAATTCATGAACAAGATGCATTTGCTTATTCTGGTAATTTACATCAATCACTCCAGTCATGGATGTTTAAGTACTGAATACCATGACCTTACTACTGGGATCTCATTGGCTTTCTACAAATGGCTAATGTAATTAACTTTCCTCCATTTGAATCTCTGGTCTTTTACAAACTCAAAGTGATGCCCAAGCTATGCCCACTTAAGAGCTGCACTGGGAATTTGCCAGGAGCCCAGGCCTGAAAGTAATTCTCATCCAGTGGAGTAGATCCTATACTCCTTATCTTTAGTAGGGAAATGAGGCCTATGGAGACGACAGCTCACAGCATACAGTGCAGCAAGACATCTCAGCTCAAGCCAGAACATTACATGCTGGGGCTGTTAGCCCCTAGGGACTGTCCTCCCATATTAAAGAGGCTGGTAGCTTTGAGCTGTGCTGCAGAATGCTGGGCTAGCCCTGTCTGATAGGTGACAGTTTGTCTACTTCCTCTTAGGACTGCCATGCTCCAGAGTATGGTGGGAAAGGTATTGTTCTGATGTGGCTGTTTTGTGACAGAAGTAGTATCTCCTTGTTTCCCTAACAATGCTGTGTTATTCCATAGACTGATCTGGAGACATGGGACTACTCCATAGCAGCATTACTAACCTGGGTGAAACTAGGGCCTCCCCACCACCTTTGGCACAAGTGGCAACCCCAGGCTCATAGTAAAACCTTAGAAATCTCTTGAAATGCACTGCCATTGAGACACTACATGGCTATGAAGCATCAGGGTCTGGAAGTTCCAAGACCACCCCGGGGCTGTGTGAAAAGACAAAGGCTATGGACACATCAGATGCTTAGGGATGCATTAAGGGAGCTTCATTGCAAATTTCTGGGTATGATAGGGCACCAGAGAAGCTGCCTGATCCTTGTGTTAGGATGCCTTGGTAGATTCTTGGTAACTGACCTGGGAATCTGCATAACTTTACTTCTCATAATGTCTGATCAAGAGCCAGGCTTAGTTAGTACCGAGAGTCCTCCCCACTTTGAGCCTGACTTCCTTCTTCAATACCACTTCTGGAGGTCTGGAACTGACTGCAAGCATACCAGGGCAGGGCCACCCAGCCCAGAAGCTCTCTTTAACCCCTTCCTTGCCAGGTGCTAGCCAGTTCACACCATCACACTGGGTATCTGGGACATCATGGTTGCCCCCATGCTGCAACACCACAGTCAGCTGGAACTTCCTGGACCTGGGAGGAATAAAACTCAGATATTCCTAGTCTGAAGTCAGGACTTTGCCATTTGAGCTAAAGGAGACTGTGCTTAGCTGCAAACAGGAAAAAGCTATGAATCTCTCTCATACACATTAGATATTTCCAGGGCATCTATCATGACAGTATTTCAGCACATATAAGATTTAATTCAGAGGCAATTCCTTTTAGAGGACAATGGGACACATGTACATGATAGCTGGATTATGTCAGCATCTTCTTGTTCTCCTGCCTGGTTATGTCATCCCTTAATAGGTATGTGAGGGTCTTTGTCTGTCTAGTTACTGGTCTGTACAAGAGGATAAGAATCTACTACTGTTTCTAGCCAAAGATAGTTCTTTAGCTCTTACTGCTTCCTTGCTATGGTCTAGGTTCAAACACCCTGCTGGCTTTAATGAGGTTGTGGTAAGCTCTGTGGTGGTTGTGCAGCAGTACAAAGGACAAGCAGTTCTTACCCAAGCCAGGAGGTTCTCATTGGGTCCAGTGAAGTATATATTCTTCAGGGGATGTGAAGAGTTGTGGGCCCTGCTGTGTAGATATTGATACAGCCCCAGCAGTCTCTCTTTCTCCTCTTCACTGACATAGGGAGCCTCAATCTCAGGGCTAGGAAAACAAATTCCTTTGATTAAACCAAGGCAAACACTGCAACACCAAACAATGGAATTCCTCTTTCTGTGATAGCAAGAGAGCCCCACCTGGAACTCCTGAGCTAGGGTTGGGCAATAATTAGCTGACACAGGCCCTTTTATTTATTTGTGTACTTATTTATGCAATGTAAATGACACTTTTCCCAACAAAGGCTCAGGGCTTACATCAAGAGAACAATGTAACTTATACAACAGGAGAGCAAAGAGAGAAAAGTGAGAGACAGGTGAGCTGTCATGGAGAGCAGAGACCGGACAGGATCATGCTTGTCACAGTTGCAGAAGATGCCAAGAAATGTCTGGCTGAGGCTGGGGGTAAGGAAAAGGTCCATCACTCCTGTATGTCTCTGTGGCTATGAGTAACATAACATAGAAATAACCTCAAAACCATGTCTAGAACATACTTTATCCTGTTTTCCCCCCTGAGCTCCTCATTCCCTTCCTCCCTAGTTGACAATCACACACACTACTTGATACACTGCTCTATGCATGACATTTCAGAGCATCTGAAGAAGTGATTACAGGCTCAAAAAAGCTTATACTATACATCTCTGATTTAATTAGTCTATAAGGTGCAAATCTGCCCTGTGCTATGCTACAATATGATACATCCTCCTACCTGTGTTGGTTCGCATGACACTGCCAGTATAGCCTATCAGCTGTTCCTATGTTATCAAGAAGTATCTTTGGTGGACAATACCAGATGATCCATCAGCAGTGGGGAACAGTACAGTGTAATAGAGTCTATTGGATAGACAGACCAAAGAGAACAGGCCAATAGAGTCTACTGAAGAGACCAAACAGCAAGAAGCCTAAGCAGAAGCTTGAACTTGTCCTCTGCCCTAACCATACAGGCCAAGGAACTAGCTAGGCTAGTTCAGGCTCTCTTTTGTTTACCGCATTTAAAATGCCAGGAGTTTGGGCCAGACTGGGCATCTCGCTCTTGCAAACAGCCCAAGTCCCCTGAATGGCAGGTTGGGAGCAGAAAGGTACCATCAACTTTCCCCATGATAGCTCTGCCAGCAAGAACAGAACAGAAATCCTGGGGGAGATTTGCCTTAGAGTTGCCTGGCTTGAGTGACAAAGATGGAGTGGGGCTTCATGCCCTGTGTAGCTGGTATAGCTACATAGACACTTGCTGTCAGGCTGGAGGGAGGTGGTAGGGAGGAACCTGGGCCACGGCAGTGATGGGAAAAGCCCTTGAAGCAGTTGTAATAAGAGTGAGTGCATGTTCCAGAGCTGGAATTTCCTGGTAATGTTTCCCATCAGTGCTACTAAGGCTGCAACCCTCCCAACCACACAACTAATGGGGGCCTAGTGTGAACAGGGCATGTAAGCCACATTGTTGTGACACATTTGAAGTGTCTGGATGGTGCAGGAATGGGAAATCTGGCAGCTGCTTACAGACTGTTTTCTCCAGGGCACCAATGACATCCATTTCCTTTTGAACTGTTTACTTCTGGACATCATTGGTATCCCTCAGGTGGAGCTTAATGCGATAAAGACAGTCTGGGAGTCCCTACTTTATGCTTCCCCATAGAAGTGTCTTCTCCATGGGTATCCTCCCACCCAGAGTATGAATCACACTGAAGATGGAAACCTGCCTGAGAAATACCCAAGAGGCTCTAGCTATTAGGTAGCCCCTTGTCACTACTGTCTTGGAAAACCTCCACGAACAACCACTCTGCACTGGAATGCCACCCACCTGCCTACTGCTGAAGCTGCCCCATTAGTGTCCATCCAGAACCAAGGCTCCTTGAAGCCCCATAACACATCTCATAGGGCCTCTTGTTTCCCTGATGTCTGCTGCCATGCAGCTGGTGGCAAGCTCAGACCTGACTGTGGATGGCATGTGGCTCTAAAGGCAAGACCAGATTGAAGTATAAACAGGGGTTTTGGTGGGGGGTCCCTGCTTGGACTTGCAACTCCAAGGCTGAGCAATATGTCTATTCAACAGTGACAGCACAGAGGAAGGCAGGTGCTGACTCCCTCACAAATCTTGTTGCAGGTCAGGGGTCTAAAAGCCAGAGAATACAGCCCTGGCCACTGGAGGGGTAGCTGAAAGTTCCCTCCAGTGCCTTTCAGGATAGAGAGGGCCATAGGTGCCATCTTTGTTTTTTGCTGGTATACTCTTGCAGATGTAACCCCTACCACAAAAAACAGCACTTTACTTTTAACTTGGCACATTCCTGTGGTGAGCCACGCACATGCCTAAAAGCGCCCTGCTCATACCCTCCTCTGCAGCCTCTGTAAAGACGGGGTGCTTTAGTGGAGCTTTTTAGGTGCTTTTCTCCAATAGCTGATTGAATCAGTGTTAGCCAAAAAGCCCCATGGAAGTGCATGATATTTGTAGATGCTGCAGAGCCGTATAGAAGCAACATGCTGCTTCTTCCAGTAAAGCGCTTTTTTTTTTTTTTTTAACATCTGCAAGTGGCTCTGTGGGTGCTGAGCACCTGCTAATTTTTTTCAGTGGGTGCTTGAGCCCCAGAGCACCCACAGAGTTAGCACTTATGCAGAGTACCCCAAGTTAGTCCCTTTACCATGGCTTCCATGCCCCAGTTCAGCACTTGGGGACATCACCTGCTGCAGATTCTCACCTGGTAAAGAGCCCTGAACTCTTGGATTTGTAGATGAAATGTCTGAGGTCTGGGATCCCCACTTGGGAGATGCTGTAGAAAGGGGTGCGCAGTGCCTCCTGTAGGACATGGTACACGCCACGCTTCCTTAGACGCTCCTGAAATCTGCGCTTGCAGTCAGATACAGTGAAGAAGTCCTCACGGTCAGTGGAGACAAGGAGTAGGCACAGATCTGTCTCTTGCTCCAGATAGGAAATGTGGGCATGGAAGAAGCCACTGGAATTGAACTTAGGTAGGCAGATGGGAGTCCAGGCTTCACCCTCCCGGAAGGAGGAGGAGGAACTGATAAGGTTAAAGAGCAAATGGAGGTCAATGGGGTGCAGGAACTGGTCCTTTTTTCTTACCAGAGACACCAGTTGGTTCCTGGACAGAAGGATAGAGAACACCAAACTTTTGGCTCGGGCCTGCTGGAGGCTGGCACTCACAGCATCCCGCACCCCGGCTGCCATTGGTAGGCAGCGCACAGCACCCATCAGGAAACTAGGGTCCCGTGCCATGAGGTCCAGCAGGTTGTCAGTGATGCGTTCAGAGCCTGCCAGTAGCCTGCGCAGATCGTAGTTCTGCTTTTGCTGGAAGATGTGGTTGAGCTGTGTCCAGGTCAGGAGGCTGAGGATCTGGTAGTAGATATAGAGGAGCTCATGGGCAATCTCCTGTTCTGATTGCTGGGTCCGAGCCACGGCCACCAGCACCAGAGGGCTCCTGCGCACAAAGACCACCTTGTAGCCATCTGTTCAGCATGGGAGGTCCCAGCAACAAGAAAGAGAGAGCGAGAAAGGAGGGAAGGAGAGGGAGGGAGAGGTGAGTCTGTGAGCAAAGTGCTGTTGGGAAATACCATGAGAGTGATAGTGCCTTCTGTGGGTCAATAGTGAAGAAGCTCAACTGGGATGTGGATATGATCATGGATTCATTTGGCAAATTCAGTACTCCTGGGTTGGATTCAGGCAGGGAACCCTGAGCAATTTCCAACTGCTTGTGTAACTTAGACAGTTATCTATTTGCATGTCCAGTTGGGGTCACTACACAAGCAATGAGGCATTTATATGTGTGACTTAAAGTTAGCTGCATGTGGAAATCTGGCTCATTATCTGGCAGTGAGCTTCTTTTAAAACTGTTGCTCATGCCATTCTGTAAAGCGGTAACTAAAGAAGCTCCTCAATCTGTGCAGATGGAGGCTTCTCCCCTTGCCAGATCCATCACAAAGTCCCTGCTTTGCTGAAGTGGAACAGTCATCTCCCCTAGTCCCTTACAGCGGTCCTTTCCAATCAAAAGGCCCACCCAATAACTTGGAGGTAACATGCACTTTATGGGCACCCCCAGATATGATGGTACCTGCATGGATAGATCTGATGGCATTCTTCTCTGCCTCCAGGAAGGACACCAGAGCCATCATCACCCCCATAGTGCTGGACAGCGCTTCTTCTGACCCATAGCGAGAGTATACTGGTTTGCCTGCTTCACTCAGCACAAACACATGTTTCTGATGCATGCGCCAGGCATCCATAGTCACATCCTCCTCTTCCTTTCCCGATAGCACAGAGTCCCGTCGGCATGTCTGGGGTGAGAGGTCCAGTTTGTCCTCCTTGCTCTGCCTCATCTCTTCCTCCAGGTCCAAGGCCATACCCGTCAGCTGTGTGCTGAGCTCACTGAAGTCCTTGCTGATTTGCTCCATATTGGTCTGGTCAACCTCGTCCCCTTGCCCTTCCTCTGGGATCCTGGATGTGACACCTGCATCCTCAGGGCTTGTCAGGTCCTCGTAGGACCGGGCGTGAACAAACATTGTCCCCTCCTGACCTGCCCCTAGAAACCAACAAACCAGAGAGCTGTGGTCACTCCCAGTCAGCTAGGGAAATCCTTGGGCCAGTGCATGAATGCCCACCCCAGTCATCTCCCCTTTCCTGCCAGATGGGTCAATAGATGAACAGAAGCCTCTGACACCAGGACAAAAATAAGTCCAGCTGGTTCACTTCCCCCTCCCTCCTCCCACAATGAGGAAGAAGTTAGGTTTATAGGGACCTATCCTCCTAACATGGCCAGTGTCACAAAATGATACTGCCCCTTTAAATAGGATGTGCCCATCTCTAGCTACAGGCTGTAAAGGCACACACAAAGCCCTTGATACTCTCCTGCAGCAGGAGGCTGGTGCCACTCTCCTGGGGCTGGTGCCACTGCTTTATGGCCTTCCTTATCTCTACTCCAGAGCTGTAAGGGGACTTTAGTCAAGGCCACAGAAAATAGTCATAGGCAGCTGGAACCCTGCCATGACTGTGCTAACTATGACTCCCCATAGTTTCTGGGCAAGACAAGGTAAGCCCCTGCCTCTGTGCCTGCAGACTTCCCTGGATGAACCAGTCATCACCCTCCCCCAAAGAACATGGGGAAGGTCATGAGTAAGTTAGATAAGCCTGCTGCCAAAGGCCTGCACTGTCCCTTCTTAGCAGGCTCCCCAGCCAGTGGGCAGAGCACAGAAAGGGAGAGCACATGAGGTTACTCGTGTCATTCATACAAGGGCCAGTGACTATGTTTACTGAAGGAGAGGAAGCTATAGGAGAGCAGAGTACAGAAGCAGAGGAATACTTAATGGGCCAAGAGGGGAAATCTGTGGTCTGGAAGAATAGTCCTGTCATGCCCATCTCTAGATAAAATTAGATCCTGTCTTAACATAGTGGGAATTGGTCCTGGGGACTGAAATGTGGCTGGGACCCTAGCATATACCTCATTGCCCTCTGGGCAGAAAAGTCAGTGTTTAGACCCCATGGCACTTTACTCACCATGAAGCACGCTCTGCATATCCAGGGCCAGGGAGGTACATACCTCGCCTGAACAGAAGCCAGCTTGCACAAATCCCATGCATGCTGGGATGGCAATAACCTCTGCAGGATCCTCTTGCACCAGAATGTCTCCAGGGACAGAGACACAAGGCAATGTGTGAGGGATGCAGCTCCTCTGGACTCATTCTAGCCAAGATCAAGGGATTAGGGGACCCAGAATCAGCATGGAGTTCTTAGCAGCTGGTATGCAGGGCACCTGCTGGGGCGCTGCTCACCCCAGTCTCTGTCCCAATCCAAGACCAGCAGGACAGGGGGGAAGAGTTCCTGGCCCCACATAGCCAGAAGGGCAATTGCATTGCAGGGGTATGGTTAACTCCATGGAGTGCAGCAATAATTTGCTCCTACCTGGTTCTGTTCCCTGTGCCAGTCCTGGGGTAGGGCTCTCAGACCTCTCTGTGTGCTGCCCATCTGCTGGCACCAAGGATCCATTGGGCACTTCCCAGCCTTTTTTCTTGTGGACATCAGCAGCCATTTCTCAGGGGATGGCAGGGACCTGCATGTAAATGAGACCATCAACCCTTTGATACTTTTGTTACCTTTTCGCTGCTACCTGGCTGGGCAACAGAAGCAATGCAACACAGTGGACACTGGAGCTGCTGCCCTTCATCCCACTGACAGGATAGGGATAGGTCAATGAAGTAGTGTCTGGGTAGGGTAGTACTGGTGGTATGTGGAATCTCTGCTCCAAAGGAATACTTCATTTCAGCTTGCTTTATTAATGCCTGGAGCATCCTGGGGAGAGAAAACACCTGGATAAGGCTTAGGTCACACATTATATACAGCATGCTCATGCTGTGAAGCTACCTTCTGAAGCTATCCGTAAATCCCTGTTTCTAGAACCAGTTCCTAGCAGCTGGAATGCATCTATAGGGGCACCCCTACAACAGTCAGGCTGAGATCATGTTCTGTATACCCTGCAGCAGGAAGACCTGAAGTTTTTTCTATAGAAGGGATGGTGCCTCTGGTGAAAGTCCCAAGTGTGATTAAAGGGTTAAAGACCTAGCCCATTTAGAAGGGGTGTGTCCTTTAAGCAGCCCTAACAAAATTCAGATAGGAAGAGTCTACACCACATACATGCTGAGCCTAGGAGCAACCCTTGTCTGCTCACTTCTGTCAGTATGAGCCAAAACCAGAAATTAGGCCGGTTTAGAGTAGACCTGAGCACAAAGCTCAGCACTGCTCTCAGACTCCCTTTCTCAAGCATCATCTTGGTGCATATTCAGGGCCACTCTAAGGTATTCTAACTTCCAGGCTCTGGCATGTGCTGAAGGGGAGTGAGGGGATGGGACGTGTTACTTGGCAGTACCCTGGGCTTAGTCTGGAGGCAGTACAAACGTAGCCCTAATGACATTTCTTTGGGTTGGGCTAGCTTGCTTTGACTAGGAATATTGATGGGACAGGTGAAGTGGGGAAATGTGGCCAATGTTTTGGTGGAAAGCAGAGCCTGCCTCTCATAAACTTGCCATAGACAGGGACTGATTGGGTTTAGTTTAGGGGAGGGGAAGATCAGTCAGGAGCTCCTGAGGGCAAGAACAGAAGGAAATGGGAAGGCTGAGGAAGTAGGAAGGATGAGAAACAGGGGTAGCCTACAGTAGGTGAAAGAAAATAGTCAGGCTAGGGTCAGGGACAAGGTCAGCCAGCCAGCCGTGGCCAGTTGTTGAGGCTCTTACACATAGATGACAAAGTCTCTAGTTTATTTTTCTTGCACATCCTACCTCTTTTAGAGACACTCAAAAAGAATTACCCACTTTTAAAATGCCCTCCATTTCCTATCATTCTGAACAGGAGGAAAGCCACAAGCTGCCTTCCACTCATATGTCCTCATTCAAAATGACTACCAACTCTTATTGTTGCTAATGTAAGTGAAGCCATCAAGGGAAATATGAGTCTCCCATAGTGTCAGGAAGGAGACAGAAATACTATAAGGAGCAGCTGGGCTGTTACATAGACACACTGTGTCCTCATTCCCAGTGAAACATAAGAAGGCAGAGCTATTTTGAAAGAGGACAGTTCTTTGTAGAACCCCTTATATAATATCATCCATTAGCCTCCTTTAAAATAGTGATAGAGAAGAACAGGAAAAAATGACCAATACTCAGGGGTCTACTTAACTTGCAATGAGACAAAGCAATTTTCATGCCTTGGCCACGACACAAAGAGCAGATTTCACAGCCATTTCCCAGCAATCCTGCTCCTTGCTGCTAATTAGTGTAGGGCATTAGTTTTGCATTTAACTTCTTAAAAGATAGCACTGAAACCTCTTCACTTCACTAACTCTCAATCATGTGATCTATGGCTGCAGTGATTGTGCATTGTCTTTGAACTGCGGTAAGCACTGGGACATTCTAAAGCAGCTTATTATCTGAATACGCTGGGGTGGTGGTTAGATTGATATCAAGGAAAATTGTGGCAAATGCAGTATTTCCTGGCGATTGTGGACAACATTTTTTTTGTGGTTTCTGCAAAAACCATGAAACCATGAATTAAGTAGACCCCTACTGATACTCCTTAAAATTAATTCTTTAGATGTAACCTAAATAGAAAATCTCATTAAACTTTAAAAGACAGAAGGTGCCAGATCTGTCTTACTCTGTCAGTAATACCATCCAGAGGGGCTGTGTCTACACAAGACACTTTACTCAAGATTAGAACAAATTACTACCCCGTAAGCATCAGTGTCTACACACTGTAAACACTTATTGGGCAGTAATTTGCTCTAATCACAAGTTAATCTGTTACCTATCAATACAAGTAGCAAGTTTACTCGGGAGTAATTACTGTGCAGTACAGCACATGTAGATGGCTGATCAGGAGCAAATGTGCAGACAGCTGGGAGAGGAAGATTGCTCCCTGCCCCAAGCAGCGGAGCTTGGGTGGGGACAATATGCTACTGCCCTGGCAGCACGGAGCTTCCAACCCGTCTGCACTCATGATTGTAGCAATCTAAAAGAACTTGCTGACATTTGGGAGGACAATGCAAATGTGGAAAAGAATTTTGACAAACTGGAGAAATTTTTAAATTAAATAGGAGGCAAGTCAATAAAGAAAGGTACTAAGTATTACACTGGGAATAATCATCTACACAAATACATGGTCAGTTACACTGGACATTAGGAGGAACTTCTTCACAGTTAGAGTGGCCAAGGTCTGGAATGGGCTCCCAAGGGAGGTGGTGCTCTCCCCTACCCTGGGGGTCTTCAAAAGGAGGTTGGATGGGCATCTGGCTGGGGTCATCTGAACCCAGCACTCTTTCCTGTCTATGCAGGGGGTCAGACTTGATTGTCTATTGAGGTCCCTTCCGATCCTAATGTCCATGAATCTACGAAACTACGGTGGATGACTAGGTAAACAGCACTTCGGCAGAAAAGTAACTGGGAATTACAATATGACATTTTTGATTTAAGGTCAATTTGTGATGTAATGTTGTGAAAAAACAAACATCATGCTGGGATGGATAAACAGGAGCGTCAAAGATAAGAAAACATGTGAACTAATCAGCGCTGGTAAGGTTCTAAATGGAGCACTGTGTCCGGTTTTGGGTATCATACTTCAAGAAAGAGGTGGAGTCCATAAAAGAGCAACAGAAATCATCAGATATCCCGAAAAGAGGATCTGTGAGGAAAGAACTGGGATTTGTTTAGTCTAAAAAAGATACGGGGGGGGCTGATAACAGTCCTCAAATATGTAAAAGTTACTGCAAAGAAGAAGGTAATAAATTCTGGTTATTGACTCCAGTCAGGAGAAATTCAGGGCATAGATTACTAATTAAATTAAGCGGTTGTGACATAGACTATTACACAGTCAAGTGGGTGAAGAATTGGCTTATGGGATGCACCCAAAGGGTGGTGGTGGCTGGGTTGTTTTCAACCTGGAAAAATATGGGCAGTGGAGTTCCCCAAGGTTTGGTCCTTGGACCAGTCCTGTTCAATATCTTCATCAGTGACTTGGATGAGGGCGTGGAAAGCACTCTGTCCAAATTTGCGGACGACACCAAATTACAGAACTAAGTAAACATGCTGGAGGGCAGGGAGCAGATTCAGGTGGATTTGTACAAATTGGGAAAGTGGGCAGATCAGAATAGGATGCAGTTTAACAAAGATAAGTGCAAAGTGCTGCATCTAGGGAGAAAGAATCACCAACACACCTACAGACTGAGAGGTGACTTTCTAAGCAGCACAGCAGCAGAAAGGGATCTCGGAGTCATAGCCGACTCCAAAATGAACATAAGTCATCAATGTAATGAAGTGATAAGTAAAGCCAACCACACACTTTCATGCATTAGAAGGTGGATCACCAGCAGGTCTAAAGAGATGCTTCCCCTCTATGCGGCATTGGTAAGACCACAGCTGGAGTACTGCATCCAGTTCTGGGCACCACACTTCAAGAGGGATGTGGATAACCTTGAGAAAGTCCAGAGGGAGGCTGCTTATATGGTTAAGGGCCTGCAGGTAAGAAATTATGAGGAGCGATTGAGGGACCTGAACCTCTTCAGCCTCAGCAAAAGGAGGCAAGAATGGATCTTGTAGCCGTCTACAAATTCATTGCAAGAGGGGGTGGGGGGCAGCTTAGGCGATGGGCAGGGGGGGGAGATGGGAGTTCTGATGGCCGGCACTTGCAGACCCCCCTCTGCAAGCGCCGGCCGATCGCTGCAGCCACTCCCAGAAGTGGCTGTAGTGATCAGCCGTAGCAATCGGTCATTGCGGGGGACCCTCCCCCCCCAGTTGGTGGGACTGGTTGCAGGGGCAGCACATGCCCCCTCCCCCCCACTAAGGCAACACCAGTTGCCCATGGGCACCCCTTGGGGTTACCAGGAACAACGGCCATAAACTGTTCGAGCACAAACTATCCTTCGAGCACAAAGCGAGACGATCCCCGTGAGAGGTAAAAGAGGGAAAGGGGCCAGGAGGCTTCCCTGGCTGATCAGAGAAATCCAGGGCAGACTAAGGGCCAAAAGGGGAGCACATAAAAAGTGGAAACAGGGAGAGATCACCAAAGAGGAATATACCTCTTCTGCTCGTGCTTGTAGGGAGGCAGTTAGACAGGCCAAAGCTACCATGGAGCTGAGGATGGCAACCCAAGTAAAAGACAATAAGAAATTGTTTTTTAGATATATAGGGAGTAAAAGGAAGGCCCAGGGAGGAATAGGACCTCTGCTAAATGGGCAGAAACAATAGGTGACGGACAGAGGGGACAAGGCTGAACTCCTCAACGAGTTCTTCGCCTCAGTGTTCCTAAGCGAGAGGCATGACATCGGAGGACCCGATGCGAGAGGCCAGTCCCGGAGGACAAGTGGGAGTGTAGGGAGGCAGCAGCAAGGCACCAGACTTCCATGCATGGACCCTGAGGTGGTGCAGGGTCACTTGGAAGAACTGGATGCCTTTAAGTCGGCAGGCCCGGATGAGCTCCATCCGAGGGTACTGAAGGCACTGGCCGACATCATTGCAGAGCCACTGGCGGGAATATTTGAACGCTCGTGGCGCACGGGTCAAGTCCCGGAGGACTGGAAAAGGGCCAATGTGGTTCCCATTTTCAAGAAGGGGAGGAAGGAGGACCCGGGCAACTATAGGCCAGTTAGTCTCACCTCCATCCTTGGCAAAGTCTTTGAAAAAATTATCAAGGCTCACATTTGTGAGAGCCCGGCAGGGCAAGTTATGCTGAGGGGAAACCAGCATGGGTTCGTGGCAGGCAGATCGTGCCTGACCAATCTAGTCTCTTTTTATGACCAGGTTACAAAACGCCTCGACGCAGGAGGAGGGGTGGATGTTGTATACTTGGACTTCAGGAAGGCCTTTGATACGGTATCCCACCCCATACTGGTGAACAAGTTAAGGGGCTGTGACTTGGATGACTGCACAGTCCAGTGGGTGGAGAATTGGCTGGAGGGTTGCACCCAGAGAGTCGTGGTGGATGGGTCGGTTTTGACCTGGAGGGGTGTGGGCAGTGGGGTCCCGCAGGGCTCGGTCCTTGGACCGATACTCTTTAATGTCTTCATCAGCGACTTGGATGAGCGAGTGAAATGTACTCTGTCCAAGTTTGCAGATGACACTAAGCTATGGGGCGAAGTGGACACGCCAGAGGGCAGGGAGCAGCTGCAAGCAGACCTGGACAGGTTAGACAAGTGGGCAGAAAACAACAGAATGCAGTTCAACAAGGAGAAATGCAAAGTGCTGCATCTAGGGAGGAAAAATGTCCAGCACACCTACAGCCTAGGAAATGACCTGCTGGGTGGCACGGAAGTGGAAAGGGATCTTGGAGTCCTAGTGGACTCCAAGATGAACATGAGTCGGCAGTGTGACGAAACCATCAGAAAAGCCAATGGCACTTTATCATGCATCAGCAGATGCATGACAAATAGGTCCAAGGAGGTGATACTTCCCCTCTATCGGGCGCTGGTCAGACCGCAGCTGGAGTACTGCGTGCAATTCTGGGCGCCGCACTTCACGAAGGATGCGGATAATCTGGAGAGGGTCCAGAGAAGGGCCACTCGTATGGTTAAGGGCCTGCAGGCCAAGCCCTACGAGGAGAGACTAGAGAAACTGGACCTTTTCAGCCTCCGCAAGAGAAGGTTGAGAGGCGACCTGGTGGCTGCCTATAAGTTCATCAGGGGGGCGCAGAAGGGAATTGGTGAGTATTTATTCACCAAGGCCCCCCCGGGGGTTACAAGAAATAATGGCCACAAGCTAGAAGAGAGCAGATTTAGATTGGATATTAGGAGGAACTTCTTCACAGTTCGAGTGGCCAAGGTCTGGAACGGGCTCCCAAGGGAGGTGGTGCTCTCCCCTACCCTGGGGGTATTCAAGAGAAGGTTGGATGTGTATCTAGCTGGGGTAATGTAGGCCCAGCACTCTTTCCTGCTTATGCAGGGGGTCGGACTCGATGATCTATTGAGGTCCCTTCCGACCCTAGCATCTATGAATCTATGAATCTATGACAGAGACCAGATTTAGATTAGACATTAGGAAAAATTTCTTTACAGTGAGGGTTGCCAAAATCTGGAATAGGCTTCCAAGGGAGGTAGTGTTCTCCCCTACCTTGGAGGTCTTTAAGAGAAGACTAGACAAGCAAGCACCTAGCTGGGGTCATCTAATCCGAGTGCTCTTTCCTGCCCAGGGCAGGGGGTCAGACTCGATGGTCCCTTCCAACCCTAAAAATCTATGAAATCTATGAAATTGCAGCAAGGAAGATTTAAGTTAGACATTCAGAAAAAGCTCTCAATGTAAGGACACTTAAGCACTGGACTGGATTAGTTTGGGAGGTGTTGGAATCTCCATCACTGGAAATTTTAGAGGGTTAGATAGATGAACGAACATCTCTCAGAAATGCCATATGAAGAGTTGATTTAGCCTTGGAGCAAAGCTTGAACTAGATGATCTCCTTAGGTTTTTTCCAAATGATTTTCAGTGACTGCATCTAAACATGCATTTGATCCATGATCAGTTTACTTGCGAGTAAACTATTCATGAGTAAATGCTCCTGGGCAGGCGTCTACACATGCAGAGAAGTGGAATTAGATTAGCTGCTAATGGCAGCAAACGGCTACCACTTCCTGGGGCCCTGCTCTGGGTCTCTGCTACCATCAGGGGGAACTCTAGCTTCCCCATGGATGCTAACTCAGGGGCTGGCAGGGAACACTGGACCAGGAGACAGCTGTCTTGTGGTCAGGGCTGGGACATTGCAACCTGCCCCTGGGGGCTGCCTGCTGCCAGGGTGGGGACAATGTCCCCCTGTCCCCACAGCATGGAACTCCCGGCCCTGGCTCCCTGATCAGGGGCAGGGGACTTGGAAAGAGCTGCAGGAGAAGGCAGGTCCCAGGGGGCAGTCTCAGCTGCAGGGGGGGGGGGCAGCCAGCTGCTAGTTTGATGCTAGCTGCCCCACCAGCAGATCAGTTCCCAGCCTCTACCCTGCACTTAGGGCAGAGGCTGGGGAGCCTGTTTCCTGCTTAGCTCCGTGAGCATGGAGCTGGGTGGGGAACAGGCTGGTATCTTGTTCCCCGCTCACCTCAGCAAGTGCAGAGCTGTGTGGCGAACAGGCCGGAGAGCTTGTTTTCCATTCAGCTTTGTGAGTGCAGATCTGGGTAAGGAACAGGCCGGGGATTATGTTCCCCGCTCAACTCCACGAGCACAGAGCTGAGTGGAGACCAAGTTCCCCAACCTGTTCCCTGTCCAGCTCCACACTGGTGGACTTGGGCAGGGAATGGGGTTCCCAGCCCTGACCAGCAGGGAGCTCCCAGTGCCAGCTCTGCACCATGGGGCCAGCACTCCGAGTGCCAGCTTCAGGACCTTGGGGCTGGTGCTGGAAGATGAGGATCTGGGGCCATGGAGCTAGTGCTGGGAGATAAGGATCTCCCAGCCCCTCCCTCCCCAATTGTGATGGAGGAGCAAGGGGCTGGGAAATAAGGAACTCCCAGCCCTCACTCCTCAATCATGATCTCAGAGGCAGGGGCTTGGCGCTCCCTCCTGCCAAGGCAGGGGGACACAGTCCTAGCCTGGGCCCCAGTGGTAGAACCCACCCCAGCAGCAGGCAGCAATCTCTCACCCCCCGGTGGATGGATGACCCGGAGCAGATTTTCTGCCTGTGAGACGTCTACACGAGTGCTATTGTGCAGTTACTAATTGAGTAAATTTGCTACCTGCAAATGCAAGTAGCAAATTTACTTTCATGATTACCAAGTTCAATGTGTAGTAAGCAGGTGCACGTGTGGATGCACAGGCTTACTGTGCAGTAAAATATGCTACAGCACAGTTAATCATCTCATATAGATGCACCAACCATTTCTATGATATTGGGAAATTAATGGTAAAAAGTGGTGTACAGCAATGTTCTAATTACAGCAGACATGACAACACTGATGATTATACTGGTCAGTAAAGCACAGACAATACACTCAATTAGAAAAGAATTTCCTTGTCAATGTAATAACTTTTGGAAATGCATCCAGTCCATAATACAATGCCAGCAATGCTCAACATCATTGAGCAGACCCCTTTTTAATTTGGATGAAAGTGGGATGGAGCCCTAACATTTCATTCAGGGTGCACAGAATGACCACACAGAGGCTGTGGAAGAGGAGCCAAGTCACCCTGGATTCAAAGCAACCTCAGGGTTAGCGTGAGGATTAAATCAGTGTTAGAGCCAGAGACCTGGCTGCTCTGCTCAGCCAGGCCTCTTGCTAGCTCTGTCCTTGAGTACAGGGTGACTTCCTGGTCAGGTAGGACACAAGATTGATCAGGAGAGGCTTCTAGCACTGTGGGAGACAATAGCTTTACAAATAATGGGACCCACATGTGCAACACTGTGGGCAACCCTTTAGGAAAAGCAGCCCAACACTTCTTATGATAAGACCTTGTTCTCAATTTCTCACAATTTTTCTAAACATCAATCCTTTATGTTGGAATTCTTGTGTTGACCAGAATGAGGATTTCTGGAAATTTTCAGGCCAAATGGTTCTGCTGTTTTCAACAAAAGGGCCAGTGTGAAACACCATATTGTTCCAATTACAAGTTGACCCTGCATAAGCTGACCCTAGAGTTTCAGGCTGAATTTTAGGAAAAACAGCTATTTTGCCAAATACAAGTCAATAACAGATAAAGACCTTGAACTGCTGTTGCCCTTGCAAAACCTCAGAAAATAATCAACCAACCAAGGAAAAGATCCCAAGAGTAATGCAAAAAAACTAAAATAATAACTGCTTTGAAAACTAGAAGTGCACTGCACTGATACATTGGTCCAATATCCGATTGGCACCAATATAAAAAAAAATTGTCTGAATTAGAAATCTGCCTGATGTAGCCGATAATTCGGCCGATAAATGGCCTGTGCATGCACACAATTGCAGCACAGCATGTAGGCAGTGAGGAGCACAGCTGGCAGCATGGAGAGCTGGTGCAACTGGTAAGTCTGTTGTGGTGGAAGAGGAGAGGCGCGGAGGCACAGATCAAGGCCCCTGCAGTAAGGAGGGTGTGAGGCTGGGGCTGGGGCAAGCACTGCTCAGATGCGGTGGGAGGGGGGGAAGGACGGAGCCACGGCTCGTCTGGGGCCTGCAGGGAGGGGAGGGTGGCTCCTGCTGCTGCGCCCAGCTCATTCGGCGGCTTGTCCACACATTTGGCAGCTCCTGCCACTGCTCATCTGGGAGGGCATGGGGGGCATGTATCCCCAGATCTGCATGGGGCAGGCAACAGTGGCATTGGGTGGGGGGCTATGGGGCGGTTATGGTGATTTCTGGGGTGGCTGCAGCCTTCCCCCATAGCCCTCTCCCAGCACCACTGCCTGCCTGGCACCACCCCAATGCCAGCCCCAGCCCGCAGCTGCAGCCTGCCCCGACCTTGCAGATCTGAAACACATCCCCCCCCCCCCCCCGTCCTCCCAGAGTGCATGCAGCAGCAAGACCCCCCCTCCCCCCCCCCCCCAACCAGGCAGCACCTGCCCCAGCCCCATTCCCTCCCTCACCACAGAGGCCTTGATCTGCCACCCCATGTCCCTTCCCTCCCCTTCCACCACAACAGACTTACCAGCTGCACACAGCTGTACCAGAAATGAGGTCGGTATCGGCTGATATGCCTCCTTAAATACTGACTATTGGTATCAGCCCCAAAAATATCTATCAGTACACCCCTACTGAAAACAATTCTAACTTAGTATTTTTATTGCATGCACAAAAATACTGCTATTACAGAAGTCAGGACTATCAAGACTCAAGCACAGGGTGACCCTGCATGTTAAGGGAATTCAATTTTTGTGGTTCCTTTGGAGGGAAATATAGGTTGACTTATAATCAGAATAATATAGCATACCGTTTTGACCATGTTAAAATGACAGAGTGGTCTCTGACCTCCCTTGGCCCCTGTGGGCAACATCAACTTTTGTTCTCCCTGTCACCTTCAGTTTTAACTCTTTAATTTCCTCTGGCCACACTGATATCAGTTGGAAAGGATGACACTGTTTTGGACACAGACCTTCCAAATCGAAGCATTTGGAGCCTCAGAGATCAGGCCACTTCATCTTCTGATTCTGTGCAGAATTCTTTGCAGAATAACAGCTGAAAGTGGAAGTTGGATCTATTAATATCAAGCCCAGTGCTGAACACAAAAGGCCTACTTTGGCTGGAATCACTCACTGCAGACAGACATATAGTCTTCTCTCTTCTGAAATGTCTGAAACACACATTTGGCAGTTAGCAAAAGGAACTGAAAGCAATAGTGGGAACCAAGGACGGTTCATTAACGTGATCTGTTTCAAAGCTTTCCCAAGCATGGAAGGGGTGCTTGAGCTCTTTTGACTTCAACATGTGTGTAATACCTGAGGGCAGAATAAAGCAATGGAGAGCTATGGCTTTGCCGTAGCTCTTTGTATCATCTCCCATCCTTTAAGATGATCAGAACAGAGTGAAGTTCACAGCCCCCCTGTGCTGTTTTTCCAAGAGCTGATTAGATGACATGTAGCAGAGTTCCATAAACTGCCTGCAGCCTGCTGCTTTAAGGGGCAGGTATGGCATCAGCTGGGATAGAGGAAACTTTGAACTCAGACCTCTGCAGCTGCACACAGGCAGGAATGATCTGCAACTGTTCTGAAGTCTCCATTTGTAAATTTCAAATATCTATGCATCAATACCTCTCTATCTTCCCACACCCTGCTCTGTGTCGGGACCATACTGTCAGTTGGGTGCTAGTTAAAATCATCTGATATCTGTCTGAGTTACAGTTCTAAGGATGTTGACATTAGATCTTGATAACTGTGAAATGCAAGCTGAGCTGAGCCTACTCACAAAAGTTAAAATACAAAATATTGATGACAATTGCATAAGTGCAAGAGAATATAATTTTGTGGCTAGACCTTCTGAAAAGAAATAATGAGGCACCACTTCCAGCTTATATTATTATATTTATGATGATTTTAAGCAGGCTCCTATATGTAAAATGCCCATCCTTGATTAATTAGTATAGTAATTTTTTTTTCCCAATTAACTTGTGTTTATGTGTAGGAAGAAACAATCTCCACATAGGCTTTAATAGGTGCCTCCTGATTTACTCTTGTTTTGCCTCCTGTTCTTCCAAGGACAACTCCTCAAAAACCTTGTGTTTTCCCTGGTTGTTAATCAATTTCCTGATATGTTCCAACTTAATAGAAATGGATAACCTCTTGTTACAGAGGAAGGTAATCAAATCAAAACTGGGACTTTCTGATAACCAATAATGAACAGTTTGATTAACAGGTTTTTCCCATTAATTACTGCTTGGGATTCTCTCTCGATTTACACAACTACAAAAATGCTTTGAAGATGCTGAGCTAAAGGGTATAAAAGAGGAATGAAGCAGCTAACAAGAATTAGAATTAAAGGTAATCACACCTTAGAGAAGGTGACAAGATCAATCACCTCTTTTGCCTGTAATTGGTGAGATACTATCACTTTTACAGTTAAAAATACTGGGCTTTGCTTTGCTTTGGGCTCATTTACCAATGAATACTTATAGTAAATAAAGTCTTTCTGTCATTCACCAAATGAGTTGTATCAATTGTTTAACAACAGTCCTTAATCCCATTTCATGATTTAACAATCTTTGTGCAGTAAACAGTCCTGAAACCCTGTGCTCTTCGTCCTGACTCCAGTGCTAACATATGCCTTTCCTGTTCTTCCCCCTCTGAGTTTTTTTTGTTCTGCAACCAAACAGAGTTAGTTGCAAGGTGACTTTTGCTGTAGAAGATAATGTTTGTGCCTGCTTCTGTAACTGTTCTCTAATCAGGCTCCCATTGGAAAGGGCTCAAACAGTGCTGGCCTGCTGTAAACTTCTCACTTGACTAGCTCCAGTCCTGCAGCTTGGCTTCACACAGGCTGAACACATAACTGTCTTGCACAACAAAAGCAGAATCTAATCTTGACCTCAGCCCAAAGCTCCTGACACTTTACCTCCCTGCTGCATCAAGGCAGTTGTGAATTGTCTGAGAGCTGACAGGAAAAAAGGACCTCCTAGTCAAAGAAGGAGGGGGAGGAACTCTGAGGATCATGAGCTACAGGACTATTTCTATGACAATCTCAGCTGGAAAGCAGAAGCTAAGAAGGTCTCCACTGCACTCAGGGTGGAGCATGAGTGACTGGTGCCTCCTGAATCGGGGGGGGGGGGACCCGCAGAAGCCGCTGACAGTGGCAGCCCTGTTGCGGGGGGGGGGCACTAACCCTACTGACAGCATTGGTGTCAGCCACCGGGGGCACTGGTCCCATCAGGGGGGGCACATGCACCCCCTACCAGTTGCCTATGAGGTGGAGGTTCTGCAGCCCACCAGTTCCCTGTGCTGGCAAATGGCTTTCCCCAGTGGTGGTCAAGGGGATGAAAGGGGAGCCTTTTGCTTCTGAATTGCTGGTTGGAATGCCCAGACCCAAGACAGCAACAATTACATCCCATCCCATGAGAGTCGGGAGGCCCTTGTGCAGCAGAGTCGTGTGGGGAGGAGACTGTCATGACAGCCATCCCTGCCCTTAGGATTAATTGCCCCACTCCTTGCTGACCTCATCTGCAGAGAGGTCAAGGCTTTGGTAGGTCAGAAGCAGTCATTTCTCTTTGACCCAGGCGCAGTTTCTGAGTGCAAAGCAGTGCCTGGCGTATAGGCAGATCTTGTCATGAGGTTACCTGAGGGGCTGGTAGCAGTGAACAGAGAGTTGAAGTCTCCAGGGCTCCCATTTAGTATTTTTCACCAGCACTTGAATACTGCTCTGGGCTTAGAAACACAGGCAAACAGGGCCCTCGGGAGGTCTAGTCCAAGCCCCTGCACAAGGCAGCACCAACCTTTGTGCTCACCATCCATGCCCACTCTCTGCCCTGAGCTGGGGCCCAAGTCAGGGGCAGCACTAGCCCAAACCTCAGCTGGGGGTGCTGGGAGCGCCCCTGGGAGCCAGCTCTCCTTCCTTCAGTCTGATCCCCCTCCCCAAGCACAACTGCAGGGGCCGGCTGAGGCCATCCACCCACTTTTGTCTCTCACAGCCCAGCAACGTCCCCTGCTAGGGTGCAATCGCCTGTACCTCAGAGTGCACGGTAGACCAGCCCCACCGCGGTGCACGGGCTCCAAAGCCGGGGAAGCAGATCTCCCTGTGGTGCCAGCTGCCTCCGAGGGACACCACAGACATGCAAGGAAAAAGAGGGAACGCGGGGGCAGCTCCAAGGGACCAACCTTTGCAACGCCTCCCACACGCTCTGGAGGCCCTGCTCGGCAGCACGGCGAGGTCAGAGCTCGGACAGGAACTGGGTGCTGCCCGCAGCAGTGTCTGCTTCCCCGCGGCCGAGCCGCACCGGGGCCCTCAGCCCGCCGCCGCCCGCGAGCTCCGCTCCCTGCCCCCGCTCCCGCTCCCGCGGCTTCCAGCCGGCGAAGGGCGACGCCGCCGCTTCGCCCCGCAAAGGTCAGTCTCCACCACCGCAAACCCGGTGCATCTTGGGAATCGTAGTCCGTAACAAAACCACTGCTGTGACAAGCTGCAGGTGAAACGGTCCCAGTGTGGCGCCTGCTCCGTGCTTGTCCTGCCCCAACAACCGACACAGCCTCGGTCCCTGTGGTCTAGTCACCGCTGCTCAGTTTTAAACAAGTTGCTGCTTGGCATGGAGTGATCCGCATGAGCACCCGCCTTGATTTCCATAGCCCCAGCGCCAAGCACAGCGCATACAGAGAGCTGATGGACCCGGAGTGCAGACACGCTGGCAGGTTGTGCTTTTATCTCATAATGACCCCCTCGGGAGAAAATAAATGTTTCTTCTCATTGCAAGGCAGGATATCTGAGAGAGCCTGCGTAGTGCCCCAGAGGCAAGGTATTGGGTCTGATACAGGGTGATGCATCTCTGAAGTGATTTAATTATTTTATGTGTGGCGAGTTGCTTTTGGTCCTGGTGGCTTTAAATAACTGGCTGAACTGGAGCAGTGAGTAGGGAAGCGGCAAAATTTGCAGATAAGAGAAGTTACTTAGATTCAGCAGGATCAGGAGAGGGTTGTGAGGAACCTGCTAGGACCTAACCCACGCCAGGTAAATGGGCGACATGACGGTGAAGGAAAATTGCTGTTGACAAATACAAGGATAACCTTGAAAGGACCCAGAGGAGGAGTCACTAGAAATAATGTCCACAAACTGACAGAGAGCAGATTTAGACTAGGCATTAAGAAGAACTTTTTCACGGTGTGGGTTGCCAGAATCTGGACTGGGCTTCCCAGGGAGGTGGTGCTGTCTCCTACCCTGGAGGTCTTTAACAAGAGGCTAGACAAACACCTGGCTGGGTTCATCTGACCTCAGCACTCTTTCCTGCCCAGGGCAGGGGATCGGATTTGATGGTCCCTTCTGACCCTGAATGTCTATGAAATCTATTAAAATAATGTACAGTAGTAGAGGGAAACATTTCCTTTAGCTGCTTTTGGATCATAAACTCAAAGACTGTGAAACAGCCTTTTTCTTGATGTATAGTTTTGCTAGACAACAATAACATGCTTTGCCACACCCTGTAGGTTAAATTACTAAAGCAGGAGCTCTTTATTCTTTCTGTAGATGCTATTCCATATCATATGGAATTTCTTTTTCATTTTAATTTCTTTTTAATAAGCCTAGGAATTTCCATTCAGAAAAGAATGTTAACATAACATAAATGTTGTGTAATGGAGCACTCAAAAGTCAGGAAATGATTGCGATGCCTCATGCAACCTTAACTGCCACATTTTGCATCTGCTTAATTTGTACTATCATGATGTTTAACTAGGTCAGGGGTGATCACCTCCTGCCCACAACCAAATCTAGCCTCTGATGCTGGGTGACCTGACTTGCAGGACTCCCCATGAGCCTGGAAATTTGGCAGCAGTATTCCTGGAGAGCCCGACCTTGCATACTGGATTGGGCATGCAAGGCAGTGTGGGGCCTGATCCTGGTGCGTGGGGTGTGGCATGGGGCTCCAGGGTCCAATCCCAGAGTAGGGGTGTGGTACAGGGCTGGATCTGGGTGTACAAGGCTGCATGGAGGCAGTGCATGGCCTGATCTGGCCTGCAGACCAGCAGACCAACCCTGCACCATTCATCTGGTCTGCAGGGCCAGAAGATTGAGCACCATTGAATTACTATCACAAGGGACACTTTTGCATGTGCTCTGGGGGGTGGGGATGGTGGCATTTTAATTGGAGTGGCTCTGAGTGCTGCTCTAATTAAAGTGCCTCCACTACTATTTTTAAGCGCAGGGACACTGATACATGAGACGCAGGAGGCTCCTGAAGCATAGTAATTGCCATGTTCCAGCAGACTTAATTAACTGAGTCTGCTCTGACGTGCTGGAATTCCAGCGAGTTGGAGCAGCCTCCATGCTCATGTATAGGCGCTCCATGTTCCACCAGGCTGTGCCATATTCAGTGAACAGAATAGACAGTGCTCCAAATTGTTGTTAACTTTCCTGTTCAAAGCATGACTGCTTTTTCCACAGTGTCATCCAACTCAGCATTGCACTGGATTGCATCACAAGGACTGTCTTCACACTACCAGCCTGGACTGCAATAGGGAGACCATGTGCCCTAGGTTTATGCACTGGACTAGGCTTCAGGAAACCCGATTTCTGATTCTAATTCTGCCAGTGCTCTGATGGATCATCTTAAGTAAGTCACTCCACATTTCAGTGCCTCAGTTTCCCCTTCTATAAAAGGGAGTAATGATAGTGACCTTGTTTGCAAAGCACTTTTGAGATACTTTAATGAAGAAAGATATAGAAGAAGTAAGTGCTGTTGTTATTATTATAGTAACTGAAGGCACTCCTGACTGAAGCCCCATTCACTGCACAATAGGCCTCATTATCCATCCCAGCATGGGGACACTCTGATAATTGGCAAGATCCCCCAAAAAGAATAGGGAGAGATAAATCAGGGGAAGTCACTTGCTGGAAATGTTATATCATCCAGAGTATCCAAATACAAAGGTAATGTTTGTGGCACGCAGTAACAGCATTGTGCTGTCTGTCTATGGAATATCAGTGAAAAGCAGAGCTGCGTGCTAGTGCTCATCAAAGTTCTCTGGGGCGGGGGCCAGACACAGCAGCCTCCTGACCGAATCAGAGTCTGTCCATCAAAGCCCAAGTGTCTGCAAGTGCACAGGGATCTGCTTAATCTGTTATGCTGCTGCTGCTTGTCACTTCCCGGTGTCCATAGGCTCTGGCCAGTTTCCAGAGCTACCGGGATCCAGGTCGTCACGTTTCTAACACACCAGCCAAAGCCCCTAAGCTGTACTGTACCCTGTCTTCACTGTCCCCCTGCGCCTCCCCGGCAGCAGGCAGGAGACAGCCCTGCCTCCCTCTCCCCGCACTGAACACCGCCAGGGCCGGCCCTGCGACCACCAACCCCGGTGTCAGGCCTCTAAACTACACCTCCCAGTGTGCCTCCGGGGGAAGCCCTTGTCCCCGCAAAGCATTCTGGGAAATATAGTTCGCTTTCTGCTCCGCTTACGCTGAGGTCGCTAGAGCATTAGGCCGCGGGGTGCCCGCACTGCATTGTGGGAACGGCAGTGCGGAAATGGGTCAGGACTCTACGTCCCATGGTTCAACGGGGCTGCCCCACCCCGGAACTTCCGGTTTCCTCTCGGCGCTGCGGCGAGCCGGGGCGGCCGACCCGTCCGTGGCTAAGGTGAGCGGCCCGGTTATTATGGGATGTCGGGCGGGAGCCGTGAGGCTATTCTCTGCCCCCGCGCTCTCCGGGGCGGCGACGACAGCGCGGTTCCGTTCGGACTTAGGCGCGGGCCCCGGCCTCGGCCTCGGCCCCGGCCCCGGCCCGGGAGCGCTCCCCGGCGGGCGCGGGGCGCGGCCTCACGCGGGTGCGACGGGGCGGGGCGGGGCCCTGCCGGGAGCGGAAGCAACCGCGTCCTGGGTAGTGGGGCCCTGCCGGCCGGGACGTGCCGTCGCTGTGGGCGCTCCCAGCGCTGCTGGGCCTTCCCTCCCCGCCCCGGGGCAGTGTAGCGGCTGCCGCTGTTTGGATGCCGGGGCATGGCTCGGCGGAGCGGGGCCCGCGCAGCTGCGGCTGGGGGGCGCGTGGCGGAAAGGCGTCGCTGTCCTGCGCGGTCCCCGCTGCGCAGAGCCCGGAGGTTTCCTTCCCCTGCGGCTGCCTTGCCGGGCGGCCCGTCTTGTGGCCTGAACGCTCCTGTGGTACATGGTAGCTGGCTGCAGCGCCCCCATGCCTCGTGAAGAGGCGGTCTACAGTGACACTTTCTCATGCTGCGAAGTACTTGGCAGCTGGAGATGCATGCATGCGTGCGCGATGCTCCATGATGGGCCAAGGCCCTGGCTCTGGGGGTTTAGACGAAGTTCTGTGAAACATGTGAAATAGCCAGCACTGCGTTCATGGGCTGCCAGCCTTCCTGTGGATTCAGCCTTTCTGTAGTTATTCAGCCTCTCCATAAGATTACAAAGCATAAGTAAAACTTTCTTGGACATGTCTGAATTTGTAAGGATGTGAAGAAGGAATTTTTGAATGTAGCCTCCCTTTGTGGCCTGCTAGTGCCCTGAGTTGTCCACATGTGTTACCTGCACCTTGATGTGCTCCTGCTTTGAATTCCAAAAATGTTTGTAAATAGCTACTCTAGTAATATGGGCATTGTCTACTTGCATAATAGTGCATTTGTGTTGCTAGAAACGCCCAGGATTTTCATACACAGTAATATTGAATACAGCAGAAATGTTATAAGCACTTCACTTAATTACATTCCTGATCTCTCTCAGCACTGCCAACTTTTTGTGGAAATAAGGAAGGAAGAGGGTTGTAGTTCTGTCACCTTGGATCCCTGCAATAAACTATCATGCATATGTAATAGGGAATAGTTAAAACTTGTTTTTATTTGTAAATTTTGCATTGTTTAATATTTGGTGTTTAAGTGAAACATTCTCTAAAATTCTATTGTATATTATGAAAATCCTATATTAAAATTATTAGGATGTGCAACTCTAGGTTGTAGTTCAAAAACTTCACTCTGAAACTATTCTCAGTGTTGTCAGTCAATTTTAATGGCATGTGTCTGTGTAGCTTCCGTATACTTATTGAGAGATGTTTGCTAGTTGTTTTTATTGAACAAAATATTATCTTTCCAAGTTGTTTATGAATTAGAAATGTGTTTGTTGTTCAGCTTTAGAACTAAGGGTCTGCCTGATGCATAAATGGGTCTTGGACCTTTCTCATAAGGTAATTTTGAGTATTAGGCCCTGTGTAGTCAGATTAAGTGGCTGTTTCTGGTAGAAGAGTGGTGATGTGTCTAATGTATTTTGAAATAATTCTCCAGGCCCTGATTAAGACTGGGGGGTATTGTGCTTGGTAGTACAGGTATCTGATAAGATGCCTGCTGTTCCAAGGAACTTATGGTCTGTCTGTCTGTCTTTAATAAACTTAGAAAATAAATTTAATAAATTTGAAAAAGGATAGAAATGGATATATGTTAGAATGTGAGAGAGGATAATCTCGTCTCTTGTTGGGAGCAGCATTTCTGAATGATATTGGGATGCTAAATGGATTAGATTCTGAGTAACCTGCTCAAAATACTGTTCTCAGTGGGGGAACAGGGTCATGGGTAAGACTGTAAATTGAGGATAATGTGTGGATGGCATGTTTTCTGGCATGTGCTAGGGAATATGGAAGGCAAATTTTCAATAATGAAAGCTATTAACAACATTGGGAACCCTAGCATAGCCAGTGTTTCTGTCCTTTTTCAACAGTTTACAATATTGATAGTGTGACGGGGAGATCTTGGTAAAAATAAATATTTATTAGTTGCAGACATTTGCACAGTCCTTGTGATGTGATGAGACCGGAAAAGTATGGAAGGAAATATCCCTTTACCTGCATTCAGTATGTAATGGCTTTTGTAATACATGTTTTTATTTACTCCACTTCTGTACATACCAAAATGTATTTCACTTCATATTGCAGTATTGGTATCGGTCCCAGTTTGTTGTCTCTTGTAACAATTAATTAATAGTTAAATGCATAAACCTCTTAAGTCAGAGGCTAGCAAGCTACAGGCCATGGACCAGATTTGGCTTGTAGAGACATTTTATTGAGTCCTTGGAGTTCGAGGGTTTCTGCAGTGTTTTGGTGGCGGGGGGCTTCTCCTGGGTGGCATCTTGAAGAACCAGTGGCATCATTGCTGGGGTGAACAGTGACAGATGCTCTTGTGGTGCCGTGGACCAGGTTGGAAGTAGCTCACGCTTGGCTCCACTTGAGTCCTTCCTGTGCCCCTGGCCCAGCAAAAACTTGCAGACCCCATCTTAAGAGCATACTACCTTTCAACCCCACTGACTACTTAATTATACTTGTTACCTGAATACCAAGTCTAGAAAATGCATCTCTACCCTGCCTTCTGCCTGGTATACTAACTGGAACTGTCTGCTTTGCAACTAATTGTCCTCTCTCTAACTAGAAACAGTGAAGGGAGCCTAATAATTTTTACAGCTATTTCCCCCTCACTTCCAAGAAGCAAGGTGATTTTTTTTTTTTTCATTCTTTTTTTTTGCAATATCTTTTACTTGCTGCTTTTCCAGGCCTGAAGGAGGACACTTGCTGCCCAGAAGTCTGTCTAATCTCTCTCCCAACTATACAGTTGGTTCAATAAGTTATATTGCTCAATAAATTCTTGCTTCCCGTGTGTTTCCTGACCCATAATGGCTATAACCCTTGAGCCCTCATGTTCAAGACTTTGAAGTAACATACCTAAACCTGTTGGAAGTGATTCTGTAAATTCTAAAACAATAACGGATATATTCCCCGTATCCATTTTCAAGTGGGTGTGTCTAGTCTGGTTTCTGGGAGAGCTGAATTATCCCTTTCCTACCTAACTTTCAAATATTTGAATGTTATAGTTTTAATGTTTTTGGGGTATAGGACTGCTGTCTTCAATTTTTAGTCATTTTCTTGGTTATTGGAAATTTCTATATTTTTAGAAGCATTCGGGTCTGTGACCTGCAGTGTTGGAAATCTGTAGAAGCTCTGCCTCAATTTGTCTAAGGTTGTGGAAGCTTTTACTGAGTGTGCAGAGAGGTTGTTGGATCTCCATCTTTGGAAGCTTTTAAAGAGTCAGTTAGACACGCTTGGTTGGGATGGCTTAGAGAGGAAGGATCTTCCTTTTAGCGTAGATGTGGATTAGATCAGTGTTCTTCAACCTCTGGGTTGTGACTCAGAAGTGGGTCTCAAGAATACAGGCATACCTCAGAGATATTGCGGGTTCGGTTCCAGACCACCGCAGTAAAGCGAATATCGCAATAAAGCGAGTCACGAAGTTTTTGGTTTCCCAGTGCATATAAGAGTTATGTTTACACTATACTGTAGTCCATTAAGTGTGCAATAGCATTATGTCTAAAAAAAAAAAAATGTACATACCTTAATTAAAAAATACTTTATCGCTAAAAAATGCGAAGTGAGCAAATGCTGTTGGAAAAATGGCGCCGATAGACTTGCTCGAGGCAGGGTTGCCAAAAACCTTCAATTTGTAAAAAAACTGCAATATCTGCGAAGCACAATAAAGCGAAGCGCAATAAAAGGACGTATGCCTGTATATGAAAGGATCGCAAACAAACTTTAAAAATGTTTTCTCCTTTAAAGGAGAAAAAATGTGGGAAACCGTGGCTTTTCCCCTGGGGCTTGGGATGCCCTCTGCCCTGCACACCTACCACCTGCCCCATACACTGGGGGCTGGGGCCTGGGGGCAGCAGGTTGCAAGTCAGGGGCACTGAGTTTGGACTGGCCATTAATGTTTACAAATGGGTCCTGGTGCAAAAAAAGTTGAGAACCACTGGATTAGACCTCCTGAGGTCCTTTCCAGCCCTACTCTTCTGTGATTCTGTGGTTAAAAGCTACCTCTTTTAGGAGTAGTTCTTATATGCTGTATAGGCTGTACTTTTGACAGGCTTCCAGCGTTGTAAATCAGTATACTTGTAGCAACTATTAAAGGGGCAATAAATAAGGGCCACCTGGAATAATAGGGATACACACTGAGAAAACAACCCTGAATTCTGCAGCAGTGTTGTTGCGCCATCATGAAATAGAATTGTCGGCTTCAAGGCATGGTTGCCTATTCAAAGGAGATGGGAATGAATGCTAATTCATATACATTTTATAGATTATTTCTGAGGACAAGGTAGGTTCCCCCTAGCTTCCTTTTTTCTGGCTTATGAATGATCTTTGGCAGTAATGCAATAAATTTTCATTTTTTAATAAACACTGAAAATCAAGAGGTTGCAGGTAGGCAGGAAGACGAGAACTGAATAGGCTGGTACCTGGCTACAGCAGAATGGCAAATTCTGCAGCAAAAATGCTGATTTTTTTTTTTGATGCACTTTGGCAAAATGTTAGACTCCCTGGTCATGGAACTGGGACGTCCACAAAGCCTGATTGAGATGAGTGAGATGGTGCATACTTTTTAGAGCAGTTTTTTTGGTCTCTTTACATACTCAAGTGTGTAGCATTGCATGAGCTGACTGAATGAAAAAAAGATCAACTTGAGGGCTTTTTTTCTGTATAATTTTTTTAGTGCAGCATTCAATCTTTTCCTAACTGACAAGAAATGTAAATGTTGGTGGACAGACTCTTGTTGCTTTGGAGTAAATGGGGAACATAAGATTCTGGCACCTGTTTAGCAGATTTTGCAATTTCAGTCACCATTGCAGTTTGCCATAGCTAAAAGAATTGTTGATAGCAGCCATCATGAAGGTGTTCAGGAGAGAGTGCTGATACCTCCGTGTCTTGGGATCACAAGACCACCCACTATCTGAAGAGTATAAGAGGAAACCGTTTCCTCAGCAGTTGCTCTTACTATCCTAGGGAGACAAGAAGGTAGAATAGGGGTCAGCAAAGTTTTTGGGCACAGTACCAAAAAATACCTGCAAGATGGACTTGTAAGATGTTGATGTGCCAGGGGTGGATGTCAGGGGAGCTGTGAGGGCCTGATCCTTCTTGTGGCATCTCAGACCTGGTCCCTTCCCTGCTGTCAGTCCCAAGGCGCACATGCATTGCTCTGGCATCTGTACCATGGGTTGCCTGGTCCTGAGGTAGAACCTTTTCTAGGGATGGACAAAAGGAGCAACCAGGAGGGCTACAACAGGATTGTCCAACATGTGGCCTGCCAAGCCATTTTCTGAGGCCTGAGATGGTGCAACGGGAAACAAAAGTAAACAATGTACTTTCGTTTGGGGGGTGGTGATGTGATACCACTTCCTGTGAGGTCTTTCAATATGGCTCACCAGCCCACTGAGTGATAAAAAGTTTGTGATCCAGCCCCACATATGAAAAGGTTGGACACCCCTGAGCTACAACTTCAGGGTCCCTTTAATGTTAGCAGGGTCAGCTCCATAGTATTAGAACTTTATGAATGTTTTGCCTATAGTTTTGCTTTGGAAATTGCATCCATTTGGAGAGCTTAAGTACCAGTGGTAAAGATATCACTTCTGTTTTGTAAGCCAGTCCAACAGCAGTATGTTCAGGGGAGGGGACCAAATGATTGGCACTGGGTATGACTTTTCTTTATTAGTTATCAGCTGCTAAATCGTCAAGTATTGAGGCTAATATATTCTTCCTATTTTAAAATAGCCTTCCCACTCACTCTTTCTATCAACTGAATTGTAATGGTCCCTGGCTTTAAAAAAGTGATATTTTTTGTTCATAAAGCAATCATTGGCAGTTTTAATTTCTTAGCATGGACATATTTGGGAGCATGCTTGATCTGGGCTAGAAAGATTAGCCTTTAGCATCTTTCCCTGTTCTCTACCATGCTGCATTCTCACTAATGGTTAGCAGTAGCCAAAGGGCATGCATGCCTCTTGGTAATCAGACAGAGAGAGGTTTATTAATTTTGATGAAAACTCCATATAGCCACTGTAAAGGCAGTAAAGGTATGATGGTCTGTGTTCCTAGTACAGTCTATGCTTCAAAACCTGGTTCAACTTAGATGACAGGACATGGACAAGGTCCAGCCCTACATTTCTCTCGAGCTGTTAATATAAGGAAGGATCTGTATTATGTATTACAACAATATCCATGGTTGCCCATCTGTGATCTCTGAGGATCTCCCCCCCACTCCAGTACTGCTGCTGCCTTCTTTCTGAGTAGGATTCCAATGCAGGATTTATGCAAGATCTTCAGGCAAAATCAAGACCCTTTTGGTGGCTGTCTATCAGTGTGCCAGTGCTGCAGCTGTGTTATCATTTTTCTGGTTGTTTGTTTCAGCTGTCAAACTTCTTTCTTTAGACCTGAGGGTGATTAAGTTAATGCTGATGTCTTGTCTTATTAATCCTTGTGGCATTGTTGGAGGCCTGTTGATGTTGCATGGTTTTTTCAAATGGTCAGTCTGACAGCATGAAGTGTTGTCTTGGGTTAGTGAGCCCTGCTGCACAGTCCATTGAAGAAATTGGCTAGTAGCTCCAGGCTTACTAAGATGGTATAACTTGTAGGGCATGTAGTTTGTGTCACAATCTCCTGCTGCTTCTAATGGCAAGGATGGTTGAGCTGCTATTGAATCACTTAAGAGTAGAAATAAATGTCACCAAATGAAATGGATCAGTTGTGCTAGGATTTGTCATCTGGCTGCTTTGTTGAACAAAACACACATCAGCCTGTTGTTCTGCATCAACAGGCAGGACAGCAGGTGACATGTTGTTATCCCAGTGCTTGAGGGGTCTAGTCTTGTGCCCCCTAGGAATTCCCATGTAGAATCGGGTGCCCCTCAAGCTTTGGGAACACCTTCCTGGCTTTTCCCACTGATGATCAATATGCACCTCTGATTTCCGGGGCATGCAGTCTCAGTAAGCTAGGGAAGTGCTCCCAGGGCTTGAGAAACCTGATCATGCACAGGAATTCCTAAGATGCACAGGACCAATTCCCTCAAACCTTTGGAGCAGCTGCCTGGGGTGGGCAGCTCCAGGCTGCCTGTGTTCTTACACCATAAAATAAACAAGACATCTGTCACTAGATCAGAGGTTTTCATAGACATTAGGGCTGGAAGGGACCTCAGAAGTTCATCGACTCCAGCCCCCCGCCCAAAGGGCAGGAAGTCAGCTGGGGTCATAAGGTCCCAGCAAGATAAGCATCCAATTTGCTCTTGGAGGTGTTCAATGTAGGTGCTTGAACCACCTCTAATGGCAGGCTGTTCCAGACCTTGGGGGCTCAGACAGTAAAGAAATTCTTCCTTACGTCCAGCCTGAAACAGTCTTGTAGTAGTTTATGACTGTTTGGCCTCGTGATCCCTTGGCGCGCTCTGGTGAACAAACATTCTCCCAGATCCTGGTGGTCACCCCGATAAACTTATTGGTGGCCATCAAATCACCCCTGAGCCTACGCTTTTCCAGGCTAAAGAGTCCCACGGCTCTCAGCCTGTCATTGTAAGGTCTGTTTTCCTGACTTCTGATCATGCACTTGGGTCTCCTCTGGACTCTCTCAAGCTTCTCCACATCCTTTTTGAATTGAGCCCAAAACTGGATGCAATTACTCCAGCTGCGGCCTCACCAAGGCCAAGTACAGGGGGAGAAGGACATCCTGGGATTTGCTTAAGAAGCATCTATGGATGCAAGCCAGTATTTTGGTTGCTTTACTAGCTGCAGCATCACATTGCAGGCTCATGTTCATCTTGTGGTCAATGATGACCCCCAAGTCTCTTTCTTTTGTAGTGCTAACCAGTGTAGCACTGCCGAGCCTATAAGGATGCTGCAGGTTTTTTTTCCCAAGGTGGAGAACCTTGCATTTTTCAGTGTTAAACACCATCAGGTTCTCGTCCGCCCATTTGCTAAGCCTGTCCAGGTCAGCCTGGATCACCTGCCTGTCTTCTGGTGTGGATGCTTTGCCCCAAAGTTTAGTGTCATCGGTGAACTTGGCCAGTCCGCTCCTGACTCCAATGTCCACATCATTAATGAAGATGTTGAACAATATGGGTCCAAGGACAGAGCCTTGGGGGACCCCAGTGGTCACAGGACACCATGATGAGTGACTTCCATCAGTTACTACCCTGTGGGTCTGACCATGGAGCCAGTTTCCCAGCCAGTGGATCATGGTGGACCCAAGGCCACAATTGGCCAGTTTCGCCAAGAGGTGATCCTGGGATACCAGATCAAAGGCTTTTTTGAAGTCAAGACATATGACATCAATCTCTTCTCCCTTGTCCAGGTGATGGGTCACCTGATCATAGAAGGAAATGAGATTGGTCAAGCAAGACCTACCCGCAACAAACCTGTGCTGGCTATCCTTCAGGATGTTGGCATTGGCCAGTCCATTAAGGATGACCTCTTTAATAAACTTTTCTAAGATCTTCCCCAGGGTAGAAGTCAGGCTAATGGGCCTGTAGTTAGCCGGATCCACTTTCCTCCCTTTCTTGAACATCGGCACCACATTGGCCTTCTTCCAGTCTTTGGGCACAACACCAGAGCGCCAGGAGTTTTCAAAGATCGATGCCAGGGGCTGGGCTATGACGCTTGCCAGCTCCTTGAGTACCCTGGGGTGCAGATTGTCAGGGCCAGCTTCTCAAGATGTTCCTTCACAAGGTCAGCATTAATGGAGGGCAGGGGATCTCCCTCATCCGGACCGCCCTGTCCTGTGGTGGACATGGGCATCCTGTGGGACTGATGAAAGACCAACGCAAAGTACCCATTTAATAGGTTGGCTTTTTCCTGGACGACAGTTGCCCCATCTGGTTCAGCAGGAGTCCAGTGTTGCCCTTGCTTTTCCTCCGGTTCCCCACATATCTGAAAAAGGACTTTTTATTGTCCTTTATGCTCAAAGCTAGTTGGAGTTCAGTTGCAGCCTTGGCTTTCTTGGTTTGCTCCCTGCAGGACCGGACCAGTGCAGAATAATCCTCCTTGGAGGTGAATCCCATCCTCCATCCTTTGTAGGCCTTTCTTTTTAGCCTCAGGAGGTCTGCTAGGTCCCTGGAAAGCCACAGGGGCTGCTGTTCCCTCTTGCTGCCTTTCCTCCGAGATGGAACAGACTTAGCGATCCTCAGTGCACAAGCTCCCTTGAGGAGCAACCACTCCTCTTGAACTCCTCTCTCCCTGGGGTCGTGGTTCCTTAGGGCCTCCCTGACAAGCCTGAGCTTGTCAAAGTCGGCTTTTCTGAAGTCAAGAACTTGTGTGTTGCTGACTGACTTGCCAGCTTTACGGTGGATGGTGGTGGTGATCAACTCGTGGTCGCTGTCACCCAGCTTCCCATTGATCACTAGGTCGCTGATTTAGGTCATCCCCAGGAGCCAGTACCAGATCGAGCAGCACTTTGCCTCTTGTTGGCCCATAGACTTCTTGAGTCAGGTAGAGGTCATCCACGCACGAGAGGAAGCTTTGTGACCGTTTGGATTTTGCTGAGTGATCCTCCCACGAGATGGGCAAAAAAAAAAAAAAAAAAATCTGGGTGACAGACCGGAACTGGCTCACCAGTTGATTGGATTCGTCTGTGGCTTCCCCTATGGCATTCTACACGGGGCCAAGCCCCGCCCACTCCTTTGTGGGGTAGCTCCCACCTTTACCTGCCCCATGCCCACTGATGGCCCCAGCCTTGGCCAGTGTACACAGCTTCCTAGCAAGGCTGTTTTCTACCTACCTGGCTGCCTGCAGATGGCTACTAATTGAGCCAGATGGCTGAGTGAGTAGAGGGTGGCTGGGAGCTGGAGCCCAGTGTGCTGGGGTAGGAGCTGCCTGGGTGCACCTTCCCTCCTTGGCCTCCCCCCGTTTGGCTGGGCATGTGGTACCCCATGCTACCTGCTGCCTGGAGCTGCTCAGGAGGGAGGAGGAGCTGCTGGGGGTTGGGGAGCTGAGCAGTACCCAGTCATACACCAGACTTACCACCTGAAGGCAGCTGTATCAGAAATCGGATCTGTATCGGCTGATATGCCTCTGTAAATATTGGCTCTTGGTATTGGCCCCCAAAATCTCTATCAGTGCACCCCTAATCCTTTTTTTTGTGGCTTGGTCACTTAATATTTCTGTGCTTCAATTCTCCACCTGTAAAATCGAATAAGTAGAAGTGCACTGATGCATCAGTCCGATATTGGATTGACAATGATACAAAGAAAATTGACTATATCATAAATCGCCCTTATCGGGCTGATAATTTGGCAATTAAATGGCCCATGCATGCATGCAGCCGCAGCGCAGCGCAGCACAGCACAGGCAGCGAGGAGCACAGCCTGGTAGTGTGGATTGCTGCCTGGTCAGTCTGGTGTGGTAGAAGGGGAGGGGCGAAGGGGGGCAAATCAGTGCCCCCCTGTGGTGAAGTAGGTTGTGGGGGTGGGGCTGGGGCAGGGGCTGGGGCAAGCACTGCACAGCTGGGGCAGGCATGGCATGTCTGGGGGGGATGGGATGGCTCACACCACTTGGCCAGGAGCCTCTGGTCCAGCAGCTCGTCCGGTGCTTGTCCACTGTCCCCCTGGACAAGCTACAGCTCCATGCTATGCCTGCCTCACCCTGGCTGGGCAGGAATTGCCCTAGCCTCACACCCTCCCTCATTGTGGGGGGCGTTGATCTGCACCACAGCCCGTTCCCTCCTTCCTCCACACCAGACTTACCAGCTGGAGGCAGCTCTCCACACTGTTGGGCTGGGTATCGGAAATCAGATTGGTGTTGGCAGATATGCCTCCTTAAAAACTGCCTTTTAGTATTGGCTGTAAAAATCTCTATTGGTGCACCGCTACAAATAATACTGTCTTGCCTAAACATTAACTTACCACCCTTGTTGACTTCAGACAGTGTATTGGTGGATTTAATATAACTAACAGTTATCACTTGCACACTGTAATCAAGGAAGTTCCTTCATTCTTAGGTAGAGGGTCTGTGGAGTAGGATATTAACAGATTGGTATGCATGCTTCGTGTTTTGTCTGCTATCAGAAGGCCTGAAAGTTTAGGGGAACAGCAGTGTTCTTTTGTATGGCATCAGTCTTTTTATCCATTGTTTTGTTTCTCAAAATTATGCAAGCAGTATAAAACATGCAGTCTCTGCAAGCTAAGTTGGCTGCATTAATATAGTCAGGGACACTTTCTCTTAGTTGCAGCTGTCAGTTGTCAACTCTGTCAGTTATTCTTGGTGATCAGAACTGTCACAGACTTTTCTGGAGAAAGCAAATGCTTGGTATCTGCCCTGGATTTGGTAATAGCCAGCAACTCTTTAGAAATTCTGGCCCTCTGGGTAAGAAAAAGTGGGTGAGAATCCTTGCAGTGGTAGATAGCGGTAACTTGGTCTAGGAGTGTGTTTTTTGACCCTTCTCAAAATCTTGGCGAATACTGCTATTCTACCCTACCACTGGACTTCCTCTAAGAAGCTGTGGATGTATGTGCTGTTTGTTTGTATTGCTTCACAGTGAAATGAGTTTGTCTAGACACATTCTTAAGTGCATTTCTCCACCAGCTGAACCATGCAAGAACAATTACTTCAGTCTTCTATACTACCACCATTCCATGCGTCTAGAAGTGAGCTTGCTTATATGTTGCACCTAGCTGTTTAAGGTTAAAATCCATGCAAGGCATCTGCTGACATTGGTCAAATTATCTTTGTGCAGTTGCTACCATTAAGGTTAAAGTACTTCCCACACCCTGCGACTCCTTTTGTTCTTCATCCTATTGGTTTTCTGGATAGTGCTCAAGCACTAAAGAGGCAACCTTGGGAATTTTAATTTAACTGCTGCTTTCTAAGAGCACTTGTTCCACTGCTGTAATACCCTCTTCTGCCTTTCCTTTGTGCTAGTCAGCTCTAACAGTCTGTCAGCTGTGAGTTGCCACATTGTTTTGCTTGTTACCTGAACCCTGCTTAAAGTGGGTTCAGGGTTGAGATGTATAAGGAGATGCAAGAGTTCTACTCTATAAAGTGCATTTATTGCGAGAGAAATGCATTGTGTTGACAGGCAACGAGCTGGGTATCTTGCTAAGCAGATGTTCTGTCTCAGAGAGGGTTGATTAGACAGCGCTTGGGCTCTGTGGGACCGCATATCACCCCAGCAGTTTTGAAAGCATGTCCAGCCATACTTTTACACCCTTATCTTTTTGTTAGCTTACCTCCTTTAGTGCCTAAATATGGTTTATTATACTTTCCCCATATCTGTTATCTTAACTGTACCTTTACGCTCCCAATCTCTCTTCTCTCATTCCCATACAAGGTGTTTTTTTGTTATATCTTTCTCCCCACAAAACAGAATTAAAGTTAACCTTAGTCATCACAAAGTTTTGTAACTTTTAGGCCTGACAAGCTAGAGCAAATAGTTGATAAGCTCAATTATTCTTATTCAGTAGGGCCTTGTTAAGTTTCTGGAACAGAGATGGAGGAGGGTGCAAAGGTGGAAAATGTGAATAGATGCTGACTAGCTTTTTGGCCTACATGCCCACCTATGCAAGTTCTTGTTCTAACTCCACACAGGCTATTAGACTTTTCCATCTAAGTTGCTATGAATTCTTTTGGTTGGTACCCTCAAACTCCTCTCCTTCTTGGTTATTACCACTTGAAAAGCTGTCCTTAAGTGTGAACCTGTCATGATTTTGGGCTTACGGGTGTTTTATAATCTACCCTGGAAGTCTTTTCAAGGGTTTATTTGTGAACTTTACAACTTTCTTGATTAGGATTATGCATAAACATAATGCCTATATAGTACTGTATTTACCTGAATCCAAAATGACTGAATTTAAGACAACCCTCCAATAATTAAATTCTATACATGGAAAGCTTATAAATGTATTATACTTTCCAAGTATACAATTTAATTATGGAAGGGTAGTCTTAAATTCATCCCTCCCCTCCCCCTCCACTGCAACCGGGGGGGGGGGGGGGGCAGACAGTGGGGGAATCTAGAGGCCTGATCCCTTGCCTCTTGCTCCTTGCCTTCTGCTGCCTGTCCCTCTTGCTACTTGCCTCCCCCACTGTCTGCCTCCAATGCTTGCTGTTACGGTGGGGGCAGCTTCAGCCCAATCCCCAACTGGAGCTGCTGCCACTGCTCCTACTATCAGGCTGAGCTGAAGCCAAAGCAACCATGTGCTCCATGCCCTGGGCCAGAATCCTATCAACAGGGATCTGGGTTTTCCGTTTCCCATGAAAAATCAGTGTTTTTTCTGTTTTTCTCTTTTAACTGAGAACAAGGCAGATTTTCCCTGTTAATGGAGAAACACACAGATTTTCCATTTGTGCAAAGAGCTCTATTCTGGCTGGCAGAGTTCCAGCCTGCAAGGAGCTGGAGGGGGCAGGAGAAGGGTGGTCAGGCATGGGGGCACCACATGTGCTCTCACACATGCATATGACCCCCATGCAGTCTGGAGAGCAGCTCTCACAGGTAAGTCTGGGAGGTGGGGAGAGGAGGAAGGAAGGGGACGGGAAAGGATTGATGTCTTCATAGGGAGGGAGGGAGTTGGACAGGTCTGGGGCTGCTGCCCAGCTGTGTGGTGTGTGGGACTTGGCCAGGATGTGCGACTACAGAGCATAGACAAGGGGGGACGCGTTCCCTACTGCTGTGTGCATTCCTAGGGGAGCGGCAGGGGTGGGTGTGGGCTTGGGCTCCCTGCCCTGCTACCCTCTCCTGGGGACCTCCACAGCCCAGCGGGCAGGGCAGAGCAGGGCCAGGAACTCCATGTTGCCATGGCAAGGTGTCCTTTGCCCATCTGGCAACAGAAGGGGCAGTAGCACTGAGTTGTACCCCTTGCTGCTTCCAGACGGGCAGGGGATGCCTCACCAGGGTGGCACTGGGCTCCCAGCAGCAGCACCGAGTTTTCCTGCCCAGCCGTGCTCTGCCCTTCTGGGTCCTACCTGCTGGGGCATGGAGGCCTGGGAGGAAGGCAGCAGGATGGGGAGCCACGAGCCTGCAGTGGGCAGCCTGCTCCCTCCTTCCCAGGCTACTCACTGGCAGTGTTGCGTGTTGGTTGGAGAGCCAGGCTCCATGCTCCACTCCCCACTTGGGCTGCAGCAGCTGCTGCTGCCTCCCACAGGTGGCAGCTGGGGTGGAGGACAGGGGGTTGTGGACACAGGTCCCTGGCCCCATAGCCCTGGCAGTTGGGGGGCCCCCTCTGGCAGGGCTGGGGGTCAGCAGGGGTCTGTAGGTGGGGAGTGAGGGGCCTGGACCTGCATCCCGGTGACCTGGGGGGAGAGGAGGGGCAACTCTGATTTTTTTTTTTTTTCTTTTTTTTCCCATGATAATAAACGCAAAACCAAATACCAAGATTTATAGGTACTTAGAATTGATTTTATTACAGTGATTAAGGCACTGGTAAGCTTCAAAATTACTTTAAATTGTAAATATATTTCATAGTTTCATAGTAGCTAGGGTCAGGTGGGACCTAAACAGATCATCTAGCCCATATTAGTAAAGCATTGTGTTCTCTGTGGTGTGTGTGTGTAGTGGTGTTTCATTTTAATTGCTGGTTTGGGAAGGTTTAATAAGAGAATCTGTGATTGATTTTTTTTTTTTTTAATCAGAACTTGTGATTTTTAAACAGAAAACCAGGATCCTTGCCTATCAGAGTGAGAGGGTTAATTTTCGAGGGGCGGGGGAGAAGCTGTAGCTCCAACCCTGCATCAGAGCCCTAATTAGACCTATAGAAGCTGCCTCCTCAACCACTTTCTCCTTGAATCTAAGATTAGGGGTTCCTCCCTCTTCACCCCCATGTTAAGTGGGGAAAGAAAACCTAATTTTGCATTCAAGTAAATACGGTATTTTAAGTGTGTGTACTCCTTGATAGTAGAGTAAACTTGGTAGATCATTAAAATGGAAATGCTTTCCTTACTTAGCCAGTAAAGTGCCTTTAGGAAGAATTGTGCCTGTCTTTAACATTGTCTGTCTTGGTTTTGTTTTTGTTTGGTTGGTTTTTGTTGTTTTTAAAAAACAACGGCTCTAGTGATTTTTAGACTGCTAGTGTTTTCTTCTGTATAATTGGATGTAAATGTCACAGTAATAAAGAATGCTATTAGTGTTGTTAATTAAATACATATTAAATTGCTGTTCCATGCCATATTGACAGGCCAGTATAAAAATATGAGCTGTCTGAGACTGAGCATGAAAGGAGAAGTTTAATTGTTGCACCTATGTACGCTAATACGTGTATTAATACTTCACCTAGATTCATGGGTGGAAGGCAGGGTGCATTTGCACCATATAGACTAGTCAAAGTAGAGAGAGATAGCTTCAGCCTATGAAAGCCTGTGCTCACTTCATCAGATGCTGTGAAAGGACCTGCACAAAGCAGTGGATAAGGAGAGAGAAATTTGAATGCAAAAGACAAGGCAGTGGGAGGGGGCAGTGCTGGCAAGGCAAACAAACAAGCAGTAAACCCATAGGAACAAAGTAGTCACAAAAGCTAGCCCAGGTAAGGGGTTAAGAAACATTGTCCTCCTTTAAACTATGCTTAATGCAGTCCAGCCTGTTGATCATATTTATTGTTCTGCAGTTTCCCATTCAAATTGGTTTTAGAAGTTTGTTGTCTGAGAACAACCACCCTCCTGTCAGTGATGGAGAGATTGAAGTGTTCTGACACAGGCCGGCATGCCTTTCTGCAGCTGATGTCAAATCGGTGTTCATTCATTGTGTCGTGTAGGAATCACACCATCTGTCCAGTGTAGACAGCAGAGGGGCACTGTAAGCAAGTGATGGCATATATGACAATGGTGGAGTTGTAAGTGAATGAACCTTGGATGTTGTAATCCACATTATTTGGTCCAGTGATGATGCAGTCTATATTGATGCTGGGGCACAGAAAGCATCTGGGTCCATTGCAAGGCATCGTGCCTTGGTGAGACTGGGAGTTAAGTGGCCTGTTGCTTGAGAAACATTGGGGTTGGGAGGCTGTAAGCTAGGACAAGTTTGTCCCCCATGACTACTTTGAGACAATTGTAGAATCATAAGAAAAATAGGGCTGGAAAGTACCTCCACAGGTCATTTAGCCCAGCCCCCTGCCTGAGGCAGGATCCAAACCATCCTATACAGTCCACAATATAAACACTACGTAAGACCTACCGTCAACCCTGACACAGTCCTAACACCCTCACCTGCCACAGGTAAAGCAGGGGAACCATGACAGCCTATGTCCTGCTTCTATGAAATGTTGTCAGTACATGCTCAAAAGATCCTGGAGAGAGGGCTGTGGACCCCACTACAGAGGAAGGGAAAAACCTCCACAGTCTATACCAATCAGCAGAGATGTGGGTTTTCCAGAATATTTTCCAATGCCCTAAATAGAGTGTGATCTGATTTAGCGTATTTATTTGACTTAAAACTAAAAAAGTACCGCTGTGTTTATTTTATGTCCCAATAGTATTTGAACTGAAATATTTGATTAGGAAACAAAAATAAGTACAGCACACTTAATGTGGTTTAAATGTTATATTCAAACAAATTCAAAGCTTTATGTGGAAAGACATTATTTTTATTGTAATACTTGTAATAAAAGACAGTACACAATAGCGTGTACTTCCCTTACATTGTTTGTTTAAATTTAAGGAAAAAAATGAAGACCCTGAAAACTGTTCATACGCTAATTTTAGTGCACCCAAAGAACTGTGCATGACATGCTGTGATTGTCCACCCATCTATTTCAACAGAGTTTAACTCTCTTCCACTGAGGTCACTGCAGCACCTCCAGTTTCACTGTCACGATCTGTAGAATCACTTACATGACTAACTCCATTTCAGAGCCAGATTGAGGCAAATCTGATTCAGAACTACTTGAACCACATTTTCTTTCGCTAAAGAATGGTTTTACCAATGAGTCTATGGGCAAGGGCAACTTATCATAATTGGCAGAGGTTATTGCAGGGCCCCTGGCATGGCTTTGAGTGCTCATGGTGCTCTGGCCAGGTGCCAGATGACTGGAAGAAAGCCAACGTGGTCCCCATCTTTAAAAAGGGAAGGAGGGAGGACCTGGGCAACTATAGGCCCGTTAGACTAACTTCAATCCTGGGGAAACTCTTTGAGAAGATTATCAAGGAGCACATCTGTGATGGGCCAGCATCAGGGATGATGCTCAAGGGCAACCAGCAGGGTTTCATTAGGGGCAGGTCCTGTCAGACCAACCTGATTGCCTTCTACGATCAGGTCACAAAAGCATTGGATGCAGGTGTTGCAGTGGATGTAGTCTTTCTGGACTTCAGCAAGGCCTTTGACACCCCATTCTCATTAAAAAACTAGGTGACTGTGGCATTGATGCCTACACAGTCAGATGGATTGCAAATTGGCTGAAGGGTCGTACTCAGAGGGTAGTGGTGAACAGGTCATTTTTGACCTGGAGGGAAGTGGGCAGTGGAGTCCCCCAGGGCTCAGTCCTTGGGCCCACGCTGTTCAATTTCTTATTGGTGACTTGGACGATGGTGTCAAAAGCAGCCTGTTCAAATTCGCTGATGACACCAAGATTTGGGGTAAGGTGGGCATGCTAGTAGGGAAGGACAGATTACAGCAGGACCTGGACAGGTTACAGGGGTGGGCTAATGAAAATAGGATGGGTTTCAATACAGACAAGTGCAGGGTGCTGCACTTGGGCAGTAGGAATCAGCAGCACACTTATAAGCTGGGAAACTCCTTCCTTGAGAGAACGGTGGCAGAAAGAGATCTTGGATTCATTATTGACTCCAAGATGAACATGGGCCGATAATGCAAGGTCACGGTCAGTAGGGCTAACTGTACCTTATCGTGCATCCATAGATGCATCTCAAGCAGGGCCAAGGAGGTGATCCTCCCCCTCTGTGCAACACTGGTCATGCTGTAGCTGGAGTACTGTGTCCAGTTTTGGGCCCCAGGCTTCAGGAGGGATGTGGACAGCATTGAGAGGCTCCAGAGAAGGGCCACCCACATGATTCTGGGACAGCAGGGCAGACCCTACGAAGAGAGGCTACGGGACCTTAACCTATTCAGCCTTCACAAGAGAAAGCTGAGGGGGGACCTGGTGGCCATCTGTAAACTCACTAGGGGGGACCAGCAGGGTTTGGGAGAGACCTTGTTCCCTTGAGCACCTCCTCCGGAGTAACAACGAATAACAGCCACAAGTTGTTAGAGAGTAGTTTTAGACTAGACATCCGGAGGCACTGCTTCACAGTCAGGGCGGCTAGGATCTGGAACCAACTTCCAAGGGAAGTGGTGATGGCTCCTACCCTGGGGGTATTTAATAGTAGGCTTGACATCTACCTGGGGTCATTTGAGCCTGGTTTTCTCTCCTGCCCAGGGCAGGAGGTTGGACTAGAAGGTCTACAAGGTCCCTTCTGACACTACTTCTATGAATCATCATACTTCATCTTCTTCACTAATTGTGCTCCTGACTGATTCTCCAGAAGCAAGAGCTTATGAGAAATAGAAACAAGCTTAGCTGTGCATTCATTTGTTAGTCTGTTCTTTTTTGTCTTGATGGGTGATGCAGTAAACTTGTTCGCTGATGTGGCGTTGTGTTGGATCAAGTGTGAAGACTTCTGATGGCAACGGTCAGGGGTTAGGTGGCAGGACTTCCGGTCTCAAGGTTTTGACCGGGGCGGGGCAGCTGTTCAGTGGTCGGGCTCTTTGAGGCCCTCGACAGCTCACGTAAAGTCGTGAAGTGGCCCTCCAGCTGAAATAATTGCCCATCCCTGTTGTAAGTTGCCCCAGCCAGGGGCTGTAGGAGACAGCCAGAGGGACCGTTGTCCTTGTCCCTGGGAGGTGGGGTAGGGCTCAGATACAAAAATATTTACAGTGCTTAGGTGATAGTTTTCTAGGGTTATTTCTTTGTCTAATGGCATATGGATATTTTTCCTACAGGTTCTGTTTGAGGTTTTTTTTGGAAAGAGTTTCCATTTCTGGAAGACAAGGAAACATGTGGGGTGACCCTCGACCAGCCAACAGAATGGGCCATTTCCAGTAAGTATTTGAATTTGGACTTTATATTTCAAGGGTGCTTTTTTTAATGAAAAGTTTAAAGCAATGTGGGCTGTGACATTATGTTCTGTCTGAAGCATCCAGGCATTACTGTATAACAAAGTGACAGGTTCCGAACCACTCCTCTCCCCCACTCAGGGAGATGAGGGTTTGCAAAGTATCCCTGGGATGCACAGAGCTGGAACAAACAGAACATCTCTGCGATTTCTGCAGAACTAATTTGGGGGTGGGCAATTATTTGGGCCAGTGCACCACATAAGGAGTTTTGGTGAGCTTTTGTGGACCAGGTCAGCACACCCCAGCATGTAACGGCTCACCAAAACTCCTGGGGAGCTTGGCTGGGATGGGTCTGCAGGCAGGTGGGGAGCCGCATCTGGGAGCAGGGTGGATAGGTTGGGATGGTGCTGGGATCACAGGCTGGTGACAGTGCAGGGCCGGGGCCCCACGGCAGGGCTGTAGTTCATTGCCTGCATGCCCCTGAGACCGATGTAGCTTCTGTGGGCAGGAGTATGAGGGGAGCAAATTGGGGCTCTACCTTGGGCCCCAGCCCCACACTGTGACCACCCAGCGATCCCTGGGTCTCCATGCACTGGTGCCTCAGGCTGGCAGGGAGCTGTGTCTGGGGTTGTAGCTGAGATCTTGGGGCAGTAACAGTGTGCGGCTGGAGCCCAGGGCAGAGCCACAATCTGCTCCCTGCATGCCCCTGCCTCCAGTACCCATACCTGTCGCAGGGGTGTGCGGGCAGTGGATTGTGGCTCGTCCCCGGCCACACTCTGTCACCACCCTGCAATCCTGGCCTTGGCTGCTCGTTCTGCTCCCAAACACCATTCCCTGCATACCTGTGGTCTCATCCCATCTGCCCAGCTGCCCCCACTGCCTACACAGGTCCTAACCCTGGTGGTGGATGTGGGGTACATTGGGCCTGGGTCTAGCAGCAGCAGCTGGAAGGAGCTGTTGCCAAGGCTGCTGGAAAGCGAGTCTGGCCACTGCATTGCTCCAGCCCCTCTGTGCACCCCGGAGCAGTGGGACTGGCAGCCTGGGCTGCCCCCTGTATCTAGGCTGGGAGGGACCCTCTGTGGGCCAGACAGAATCCCATAGTGGGCTGGATCCGGTCTGTAGGCCATATTTTGCCCACTACTGTTCTAAGTGCCTGCTGTGGCTTTTATTTCAAAGATCACTACTTTTCCAGTCAGCCATTCAGGGATGGTCATGATCCCCATGGGTGCCTGTAATTGTGCAGGGAGGCTGCTCCAACACGCTGTAATTACAGTGCATCAGAGCAGACTTGATTAATCAAATCTAGATTAATAGACTCTGCTGGAGCGTACTAATTAGCATGCCTCCAGCAGCCTCTACGTCTCGTGCATTAGTGTCCCAATGCTTCAAAATGGCAGCAGGGCTGCTTTAACTAAAGTTCATTGAACGAGCTTTAGTTAAAGCACTCCAGCTGGTATTTTGAAGTGCAGGGACACTGATACGCAAGACATTGTTGGTGCTTTAATTAGAGTAGCTCTTGGAGCCACTCTAAAGTACTCCCCCCCCCCCCCGACATCCCCGAGCACGTGTAAAAATGCCCCATTTGATTGGAGAAGTAGCACCTTATGAAGTAAAAGCACACAATGCTCAACTGAAACTCTCTTGTTCTGGCAAACTTAGCATGTTGTGGACCTCCTCAATGGGAATGCTCTGCATTCAGATATTTGTCAGACTTTCCTCTTCATCTTGCTGTGAAATACTGTTTTTTCCATGATGTCTAAGATATTATGCAGGTACCAACACTGGCTTAAGCTGCCTGTTTTCTAGCACAACATTTTTTTCCAGCTTTCTGGAAAGTCTTACTGGTTTGTTTTTTTTTTTTTTTCTCTCTCTCTCTCTCTCTCTCTCTCTCTCTCTCTCAGGAGAACTGTTTCTAACTTTTCTGCTCCACTCATTGCCAATTTTCAAAAATATGCTTAAATGTAAGGAAGATATACATGCCTGTGGGCTTTAATATACACCTGACTTTGACTCTAGATGTTGCTAAGACCTCTGGGAATTTTAAATATTATAATGTGGATCCTCTTGGATCACAATATCTTTCTTAGTTTTACATATACCTGCAGTTTCGTAACTTCTGTTATGTCTCTTGTGTGGATTGAGGGTTTAAGCTACTGTGAATACTAGAGAGAAATTTCAGAGCATACAGCTAAAGATGTGGGTGTACAATAAGAGTCCTGGGGATGTTAGAGCTGTCCTCAGATATGAAAGACCAGCACAATAGAACACTTTACTCATTTTGCATTTCTTTTGATCGTCTTTGAGAGAACCTTGTCAAAGCTGGTTGGTTTTATTCTAGCATTGTATTGATGATGATTACACAAATGTACTACTTGAGGGAACCTTGCACAGCTCCCTAGCCATATACAGTTCAGGATTGTCAATTGCTACCATCACTAATCCATTAATATTGCAGGTATTTCCTGTTGAGTGCTTCTGGAAATTGTGGTGAAATGGGAGCACGCGAGTTTTCTTTCTCACAACTGTCGTATGCTGCCTCATCTTAAACTGCCAAACATCAATATCTTCTGCGGATCTTAGACTGTTACACAACTCTATAAAGGGTTAGAGAAGAATGTGCTGCTGTGTAGATTGCAGACTCTGAGCGTGTTATGAATAATACTGTCTTTATTTCTACAGTGGGAGCCAAGAAGAAAGGTTTGCTCCCGGGTGGAACAGGGAATATCCTCCTTCCCTTGATAGTCTTGCTCAAGAAAGACACTCTGGCAACTTCTCTGGCAGAGAATCACTTCCTTTTGATATCCAGGCAGTCACAGGCCACCTCAATCCTCAGTTTGCCAGCAGAGAGGAAACTTCTTTCAGCTTTGGAGCTAGAGATGGACCACGTAGTGACTTCAGAGGTGGGGAGGGGCATCATGATTTCAGGGGCAGAGATTTCCCACCATGTGACTTTCAAAACAGAGCTGATTCACAGCTGGACTTCAGAGGAAGGGAACCTCCCGCTTCTGAATTCAGGGGCAGGGAAATGTACTCAGGAGACTTCCGGCATAGGGAGGGGCTACATATGGACTTCAGGGGTGGAGAAATTTCTTCAATGGATTATAGAAATAGGGAGGCATTCCGTATGAATTACAGAGATAGGGAATCTCATACAATGGATTATAGGGGAAGAGATGAACCCCCATCAGATTTCAGGGGTAGGGGTTCATTTGATCTGGACTTCAGAGGTCGAGACGGATCTCATTCTGACTTTAGGGTAAGGGACATGTCTGAGTTAGACTACAGGGGTAGAGAGCATTCCTATTCAGATTTTAGAAATAGAGATGTACCCGATTCGGACTTAAGGTGCGTGGGTACATCTGATCTGGATTTCAGGAACAGGAATATACCACCTTCAGACTTCAGAAATAGGCACAGGTCCCGGTCTGATCAGGATTTTAGGGGCAGGGATGTTGCTTCTTCTATGGATTTCACGGACAGGGAGATGCCCCCTGTCAACCCAAGTCTTACAGATTTTAGGCAGAGTCAGTCTACGGTACCTTTAGCAGACAGAGAGCCCTCTGGTGCAAGTGGCAACAAAAGAGAGGAGTCTGCTACTCTAGACAGACCTTCGTTTGGTGGACAAAAAGGAGAGTTTCAGCCTTCCGAGCCAAGAGCCAGAGAAGAGGAGTCCCTTGGACTGGGTCTTGAAACTGAAACGCCACTCGATTTCCAGAGTACCCATGGGCCTGTTCCCACTCTTCAGGACCAGGATGAGGTGCCTCAGAACTTTGCTAACAAGCAGCAGCTTTCTGGGGGTGAGCAGCAAGGAGGCGAGTCTACCCTTGAAGTAAAGGGAGAAGGTGACTTGGATTTCCTTGGAAGGCAAGATACAGACTACAGAAACATCGAGTATGGAGATGTAGATCACCGGGTGGCGGGGGTTCAACTGTTTGATTATGAGCATGGCAAGTCCTTTACAGAAGGAAAACCCAGCAAAGATTCTAGGCAAGACCTTCAGGTATGTGGTTTTATTGAAACTGAGCCATAACACATCTTTTTTTTTTTTCTTTCTTACTTTTTCCTTACATGCTTTAAAGAATGGGGGGAGTTTCTATTTATGTCCTATGCTGACAGCTGTATCCTACTTTTCCTACTTTCTCTGAAAGCTGCTTCACTCTCCAGTTCTCTGCGCCTACTCCCTTTCCATGAAACCTCTTTCTTGTCCATATTTAATTTAATTCAAAGTAATGTCAAAATAAATAAAAGAAGTTGGCTTTCAGTGTCTAAATGTCTAACGCTTATGGGGGAGCACATAAAAGACAGACAACAAATAGCCTACCTTTTGTTAAATTTTTTTTTATTGTCCTATGATCTTTTCAGGATTTGGGACTCTTGACAGGGACTGATTATTCTGAATTAGTTGGCATGTAGGCACATGTTTGTTCAGATTAGATTGAGACAATGACATTTTATCACATAATCTAAAATCCATTTGAAACGGATCTCCCTAAAGAGCTAGAGTAAGTTGCCCAGTAGGCTGTCTAAATCTAAAAAAATAGCATTACTTTGAAAAGGTTGTCTGAGGAATTTTCATTATGGTCTTTGAGCAATTTTCATTATGCTCCCTGTGTTAGAATTTTGCTCTGCATTACTGTTCACTATTTTGTCTTTTGGACAAGTATGCCTTATTTTTCAAACCATCTTGATTTCTAACCTTAAGGACCAAGATTACAGGACCTGTCCCAAAGATGTAAAACCAAGCAAACTCATTCGGTTAGGAGGAGTGCCTGAATCTGCCACAAAGGATGATGTAAGTCATTGCTTTAATACTTCCAAAATCTATTTACCCATGTAGCAAAAGGGGTTTTACCCTCCTATGTACTGCAGGTAGTTACTAGCATATTCAGAAACAAACTTACTCATCTTCCCCCAAGAAAATCTTTATATCTATTTAAACAGAACAAAACCAAAAAGCCCAAAATTACCAGTCTGAAATTGTCAGGTCTTTTGTTTCTAAGTGATATGCTGAGTAGAGCTTACCTCATCTCCTCAGGTTTATTTTCCACGTTTTCCTATCCAGGTTTGGAGCTGATCAATACTAATTATTATGGGTAGTTCTGATTTGACTGAGTGGTGTGTAGAGGTTACATACCTGTTCTCTCACAGGTGGGGAAATGTAATTAATATTGGCTTGATAGTTTAAACCATTTTGGTGGTCCCAAGGCATTAATTTCCTTTTCTGTCAAGGCTGCCTCCTTCATCTACATTCATCTTAGTCATAAATGCAGTTAACGTCCAAGGGAGTGACAGGCTGCTCCATAGTGAATAGCTAGGAATTGCTAATATAGAGATGTCGTTTTCTATCTTGTACTGTATTTGATTGTAGTAAAAAAGCCAACTCTGCTTCCATGAGGTGGCAGAAATTACCTCTGTAAAGCTTTCAGTTTGTCCCATGGTATGTTTTACAGTTATTCCAAACACTGGACCTGTTATCTTTAACACTCTTTGCTTAGACCTTCGGTGATTGTCAGGTGATTACAGAGATCTGGCTACCTTGAAAATTTGTGAGAATTTTCTTTGCTGTAACTTTCATCAGAGGCCCTATCAAGACCCAAACTGTCTCCAAGATGATGAGCAATCACTGATTTTAATAATGAAAAAGAAGTGGTCGGGGAGGATTGCAGTTCATTGAGGAGATTAAAACCAACATAACACTATGTAACAAACCTTTTGCATTGTAGCTAAAACAGAATTCAGCTGTGTTCATCTTCACAAAGCAGTTCGCAGATTTGAAGGGGACTTGGGAGACCATGTCCAAGAACACTTGTCCAAAACTAATAGAAATCTTAGAATGTGTTAGGTAGTACTGCATTGTAAATATGTTGCCTTTCCAGAACAATCTATATTTTGGTATTTGGTTATGAATAATGCAGATTTTTGGGGCTTTTTTCCCGTAGATTCTCAGTGCTTTCCGGGGACCTGATGGAACGCGTGTGAAAGGCCTGCGCCTGAAAGATTACTGTTCAGGTGAGTGTGTGGACTTTTTCAACACCTACAAGACTGGTGCTCACTTAGATTTTCTTTTTTCTTTTTTTTTTTTTAACTCCTTGATGTCATAACCACACACATTTTAAATCCACAGTACCTATTGAGTCATATAGTGTGTCCCCTTGCTACCTTCAGGATTGATGGCATCAGTCACAGATGTAGTAGTTCTGAGGTTAAGCACCTGCACTAGTTCCACAATAGCCATGGGGGCTAGACTGGGAGTGACAAAGTGCACCAAGGCTGTTCTGATGGACCCTTTCACAATTAAAATAACTTTTCACACCAGTGTTGTGTAATAAAACTAGTTATTGGGCAATATTTTTTCCTGTTCATGAGGCATTGACCTCTGGAAAAAATTCTCTGCAAATAGTAGTCTTCTGAGAAGACCTTGTAACAGCTGTATCCATCAACGTTACATCTCATAGATGTGAAACTTGGGACAAAACCTAACTTTTTTAATCACTCTAAGTACTGGATCAGGATCGATTTCCACATCTCTACCTATCTGTCTTGGTTCACATTGCTTTGCTTCTCACTTGTATTCAGAGGAGTCTTGCACAGGAAATCTTTTATAAGGTTCCTTTCTAGGGAACCACCTGGCTGAATCTGCCTGCCTGCTTGCCTGCCCAGACCAGCGGAGCAGGAGCAGGAGTGAGAGAAGGAGCTGCCGCTGGAGATGAGGAGAACAGAGCAGCACCTAGCCAGCTGCAGCTGCACCAGGAACAGCCCTGCCAGATGCTGCACACACTGGCTGGTGCTCAGGCCAGCGGGGCTGTCCTGCTACCTTTGCTTCCAGCTGCAGCTGCTGCTGCCCACTGCTCTGGGTAGGTGTGCCCAGCATATGGAGCTTTGGCTCTAGCTTCTGGTTGCCTTCCACCCACTCCTCCCACTTGGCATAAGCAGCCACCTGTGAATGGGTGGAAAGCAGCTGGGAGCAGGAGCTGGAGCCCCACATGCTGTGCAGGATCTGTCTAGCTGAAGCTTCCCCAGGCCTGCCTGGATCATCATGGGAGCAGCAGCTACAGCTGGAAGCGAGGGGAACGGAACAGCCCTGTCGGCCTGGGTCCCAACCAGTGCATGCAGCTTCCAGTGGAGCTGTTCCTGGTGTGGCTGCAGCTGGCTGGGTGCTGTTCTGCTGCCCTTGCCTCCCATTGACAATGTGAGCCCAGCTGGCTGCAGCCACATTGGAAACAGCCCCACCAGAAGCTGTGTTCTGGCTGGAGCTGGAGGTCGTGGGCAGGAGCATGGCACAGGCTGCCCCAAGCAGGGGATGGCTTCATGTGGAGTGCAGCTGTCTACTGGGTGATCTTTGTTGCATGTGCCCCCCACCTCCCTTTCCCTCCCCTCACCCCTGGCTGGCTCCCAGGCAGCACCTCCACACATGCACGTGCCCCCTCCATGCACTCCTGCCATATCCCTCCTCCCTGCCAACAGGACAAGGTGTGTAGGGAACTGATCACATCTGTCCTGCTCCCTGCCCACCCAAAGCCCCACAGGGAGTTTGAGTTGTGGTGGGGGGTGTTGATCTAGCCTGTAACTGCATCAAAACTGTACATGTGGTCCTTGGGGCCCAAATAATTGCCCACCCCTGTGTTAAAATCATACTAGCAGGGGTGGTCTGTAACGAGCGGGGGTGGTCATTGTAACCCTGAAAAAGGTAAAAGTTTCTGTGCTTGCTACTGCATTGTTTTATTACAAGTCTAGGTTGTTTACTGAGCACTTCGAGTCCTTGGGGTCAATTCCTTACTTATTTGCAGTTAAGGTGTAGGGGTGCACCAGTAAAGATTTTTTTGGCTGATACCAGTGGCTTATTATTAAATAGCCATATTGGCTTATATCAGTCTGATAGCCAACATGCAGCCTGGCCACTTGGAAACAAGTGTCCAGCTGGTAAATCTGTTGGGGCAAAGGTTGTGGGGGGGGCACAGATAGAGGCCCTGTCGATAGGAGGGAGTGGGATTGGGGCTGGGGCAGGAGCAGGTGCTGCCCAGCTAGTGTGGGGTGGACCTGCAGGCAGCTCATCTTGGGGGGAGTGGGGAGGAGGGACACCTCCCAGACTCTGTGCACACCCCTGAGGGAGCCATGGGGGGCATGTGCCCTCTGGATTTGTGTGTGGGGCTAGGTTGGACTGCTGGCTCTGGGCCAGGGGCTATGCCAGCCTTTTCCTGGTGGGGGCTGGGCTGGGGCTGCATTCAGGGCAGGTGGGGGTGGAGTGGGTGGCAATGGTGCTGGGAGAGAGGCTATGGGGGGCTATGGCAAATTTTGAGTTACAGCCCACTCCATAGCCCCTCCTCCCAGTGCTGCTGCTGCCCACCTCAAGCCAACACCCCCCCTCTCCCCCCTGGCCAGGAAGAGACTGGCACAACCCCTGGCCCTGAGCCCACAGCAGGCAGTCCATCCTTACCCTGCACGCTAATCTGAGGGGCACATACCTCCCCCAGAGGTATGTGCAGAGGGGAGGAGCAACTTCCCACCCCATTCCCTGCAGCTCAGTCCTGTGCCCTGCTGCTGCTGGGCAGCACCTGCTCCACTCCCTCTGTGGGGGCCTCCATCATGGAGCGCCCCCTCCATGCCCTTCCCCTCTGCCCCTTCCTTTCCCACCCACCCCCTCCCCCACAGCAGACTTACTGGCTGACCAGTGCTCTCGAAGCTGCTGTGCTGCATTCTTGGCCACATGCATGCTGAGGCTGCTCACTTCCATGTGGCATTTATTGGCAACATTATTGGCTACACTGGCCAAAAAAAGCCATTTGGCTGATAGTGTCGGTTTTCCTTTTATTGGTGCCAATCCGATATGGACTGATATCTTGATGCACCTCTATTCATTTCCCACAGTTTTATTAGCTAGGGGCAGAGAACCAGGAACAGCTGGGCATTTCACAAAACAAATCCTTTTAATGCATCTTTGGTTCTAGAAACTGAAAGAAGCTTTCTCACTTTTTCTGTGGTCCCCTGAATTATAGAGTGTACCAATGTGATGTTGCTTGCTTTTGCCCAACAAGCAGGATTCACAGAGGGTATCGTCAGTGCTTCTCTGCACCCTTCCATTTTCTTTAGGTAATGATATGGCATGGTTATCACCAAGACTTAAACAAATACAGTGAAATACAGCAATTGCAGAGCATGGAGGTTGTGCAAAATGGTTCTTTTTGGTATCCTTTATCAGAAATATCTCACTTCTTTTCAATCATATATACATTCCAAATTAGACTTCTCTTCACAGGTCTGGTGGCTGCTGCTGTTAGGAATTGACTTACTGCCCCACAGATTCAGTACTTGAAACTGCCAACTCTTGGTCATTCCTTACCCTTAAGGGTATCAACTTTCTTTGCTAAATTCATTTTGTTTCAGTCTTTGTCCTTATCAGTTTGGCAAGAAATAAATTGTTTTTTATAAAATACATCCATGTGGTGGGAAGGGGCTGCTTGAAGTAGCTTCTGCTTTGAGGGCCATCTGAAACTGTAGTTTGATCCTCTTTCGGGAACTTGACTGGTTAATAGACTGGCTTTGTAGTGGCTGGTTTACAACCATGCAGAATTATTGTATGTCACATGACTTTTTCAGCAGTTTTATTATTTTAGCACTCTAACAGATTTTCTTTTCAATATATCCCAAATCTTAATCTCAACCATGTTGTTGGAGTAAACAGTAGTTGGAGATCTCAGAATTTGAGGTTCCCATGTTATTGACTTATCTCCCTCAATGACAAAAGAGCTTTATAAAACACTTAATCAGGTACCTAAAGAGATTTAATAAATTTTACTTAATTAAAAAAATTACTGAGTTGAAGAGGGTTTATGAAATTGAACACACGGTTGAGTTTTTATGAAAAAACAAATATTTGGAAGTAGCAGTACCCTTGTGACTAGGACACTGCTCCTGCAGCTTAGGTGGGTCAAAATCAAAAGCAAAATTGTGTGGCAAACTTTGTTAGAGTATAGCTATAACTTCTATAACATACCTACTTGTAATAAACTGGCCCATTAGCTGTGGTGTTGATTAAATACAGTATTTTGAATTATGCTGTGGAATAATGTTAAAACCCTCTAAGAGTGGATTGTGTATTCTCCTTTGAGTGTGTATCTGCTCTCCTACCAAAATTGATAAATTTAAATGCGTAATTGTGTTGGTAATATGTTTTGGAAAGAAGAATTACTGCAGATACAGGGAGAAAGAGGTTACCAGTAACTAATAGCACATTTGTAGAATCATGGAAATGAAGTTGGAAGGGACCTCTGGAAGTCATCTAATCCAACCCCATGCTCAAAGCAGGACCATCCCCAACTAGTTCTTCCCAGCCAAGCTTTTTGTCAAGTTGGGTCTTAAAATCCACTAAGGATGGAGATTCCACCACCTCTCTGGGTAACCTGTTCCAGTGTTTTACTACCCTCCTACTGAGGAAGTTCTTCTTAATATCCATGCTAAACTCCCCTTCCTGTAACTTGAGACTACTGCTCCTTGTTCTGTCATGTGTCACCACTGAGAACAGTTCAGCTCCATCCTCTTTTGAACCCCACTTCAGGTAGTTGAAGGCTGCTATTAAATCCCCTCTCCGTCTTCTCTTCTCTTGACTAAATAAGCCCAGTTCCCTCAGTGTTTCCTTGTAAGTCACATGCCCCAGCCCCCTCACCATTTTCGTTACTCTTCGTTGGACTATCTCCAACTTATCCACATCCTTTCTGTAATGGGGGGGGGCCTCAAAATTGGACACAGTACTCCGCATGTTGCCTCACCAGTGCTGACTAGAGGGGAACAATCACTTCCCTTGCCCTGTTGGCAGCACTCCTACTAATGCAGCCCAGTATGTCATTAGCCTTCTTTGCAACAAGGACAACACTGCTGGCTCATATTCAGCTTACTGTAGCCCTCAGGTCCTTTTCTGCAGAGCTGCTACCCAACCAGTCAGCCCCCAGCCTGTATTACTGTATGTGATTGTTCCATCCTAAGTGCAGAACTTTGCGCTTGCCCTTGTTGAACCTCATGAGAGTTCTTTTGGCTTAATCCTCTTAATTTGTATAGGTACCTCTGAATCCTAGCCCTACCCTCCAGTGCATCTACTATTCCCTCCCAGCTTTGTGTCTTCGAAAATTTCCCGAGGGTCTACTCTATGCTATCTTCCAGGTCATTGATGAAGGCACTGAACAAAACCGGCCCCAGGTCCAACCCCTGGGGCACTCTACTTGATACAAGCCATTGATTAGTACCCGCCGAGTCTGATGTTCCAGCCAGTTTTCTATGTACTTTACAGTCCATTCATCCATCTCATGCTTCCTTAGCTTGCCTGCGAGATTCAATTTGAAGTAGGCTTTCCATAAGTAATGATCAGATTGGTTGGAAGTTATAAGATAACAAATATAGTAAAAAGGTCAGCTGGCTCTCTCAAAATCAGTGACCCTGCTCTGCGCCTTTTGCAAGACTAGTTTGTATGTCAAAATGTACGTAGTTAGTTATTCATTCTTAAGATTAACAACTTGACTTGTTTATAAACATAATCTTAAAAATGATAAAATGTAAGAAGGGAGGCATATTTCCATCTCTGTACATACTGATCATGGAACACTACCTTACACCGAGCTTTATTTTTGTTGTTGTTTGGATTCTGGTGATCTCTTCCTTAGACTGTTGGCCCATGACATATGCAAAACAGTAAAACACTTTCTGTGTGTTTTTTTTTAAAGGGGGAAGTAGAAGGATAAATCAAGATAACTGGCTTTACAATGCTATCTGACTTTCAGCAAAAAAGCTAGCACTTAGATGAGCATCTTATATCCAAGCTAAAATTATTCTACCCTGTTACCCTCCACAATGCCAACTGATTCTGAGCTCCAAGTTGGGTTTTTGGAATGCTCTGTATGGGCAAGGTAAAGGGACTGAGCAAATACATTGGTATGGAGGTTTTTCCAACCTAATGGTATAGAATAATGTTGGCAGATATAATCATAGTGTAGGGTAAGTAATCTAGATTGTTGGCTCCTTCTTTGATTACACCTTTTTCAGAGTCTTGGTTAGTGTTTCTTTAAGAACTGTATGCCATTTTATTCTCTATCGCCTTCTTTCGTTGATTGATGAGGAAGTGTTTACCCTGAGGTTGGAACGTTGTGGAGCTTGTAGTAACATACCACCAGTCTATTTGTACCACATCTTCATTTCTTCCTATTTTATTTTCTGTAAATTTGAAATGGTGCTGAAACTGGCAGAAATTTGAAACTGAAAGTTTGTCCTTCAAAGGGAATCGCGCTGAACAGTCCCTCCTTTTAGTTGTCAGATCTTCTCATATTTTAAAACCCACTGTTCCTGCATTACTTTTTTCAATCTTTATTTTTTACTGTTTTGGCTAGTGTTTAAATGCTTCAATTTTTGTGTGCGTGTCTAGTACCAACAGAGCATTTGGGATCACTGTACATATGAACAGCTCAATAGAGAGTGATGAGATAAATTTATTTTAAAAGGACTTTTAATGAATTGTGCTCCTTTTAAACAACTATAGTAATATTTGCCAAATGCAAAATTAATTCTAAGTAAATGAATGAAAGCATGAGATTGGTACTGTATAATCCATCTCAGCTTTCTGTTCAAATGAATTGTTGCTTCTTTGGAAAATCTCTGCAATGGAAAGAACATGGAAGGGGTGCTTTCTTCAACCAAAATTTGTATTAGGGTTGGTACCAGCAGTTGGGGAAGCTGTATAAGGGTGATGAGCCATAAGCAGAGGTTGCTGGTAGACCCCTGAGGTTGTTCTGGCTTGCTCTACAAGTGCATCTGGGGAGCCAAGAGGAGTTCTTCCAGAGCTGGGAGACCCTTGCGGAGGATGGACACATTGGCCGAGGTGGAGAGCGGAGCGCCCAGAGAGGAGTCCCATGAAGCGGAGCTGGAGGGATCAGGTGAGCCGGGGAGGAGATAGTGCTGGTTGAGGGAATGATAAGACCTGTAGCAGCCTATTTTAAATATACCTTAAGTGGCTTGGGAGTAGAAAAAATTTGAGTGAGGAGGTTATGGGGTTTTGAGTCCGATTTTTAAAGGGGAGCTGATTTTTGAATATTTCGTTTGAAAGCCTGTGTTGGGTAATGAAAGGGAGAGCCTAAGAGCACTATACATTGAGCAACGGGAATATCTTCCCCCCCTTTTCCCCCCACCCTGCTTCTCCTATTAGTAGAAATATATGGGTGACTTGGGTGCGGGGGGGGGAACTGAAAAGTTTGACTGGATAACTGTTAGAGGTAGGAAGCATCCCAGAAAAAATAATCTGGGTACGACACTGCTATGACAGACCAGGGATGCTGAGTAGCCCCATGATGTATATACTGGATAAGGTGATATGAAACAATTGGGTGTTTGAGCTTTGAAAGGCACTTCAACCACAGTGTCAGAGTTACAGACTTCATCCTCAGAGCAGGAGGAATATATAGAGCAGTAATCTTCCCTGCTCATTGAAGGAGGATAGTTCAGTTGGGTACAAGTGTCTGATAATGGAAGGGGAGGGATATTTGTAATTGCCGATTTTGCTTTTGGTCTATAGGAAATTAATAGTATTGCCTATTAATTTGCATGAACTTCTTAGAAGCTGCTTTTAATATCAGCTGTTCTGCTTTGTTTGTTCTTGGTGGGTGTTCTAGATACCACTACTTTTTCCTTTGATCCCATTATACCTCTCTTTAGTGGCCCCGCCAGCTTTTTTTGCTTGTTGGCTCCACTGAGCACTGCTCTACTTACTCAGGTAAAGGGTGGGATGGAAGGTGCAAGCTTTACATAGCTGTCTGCCTTCTCTGGCACCAAGCACATTGACTTTATGTTCATTCTCTATGGCCCTGGATATGTACTAGAAGGTGGGCAGTGCAATGCACTTCCCTTCCTATGCAACTTAAGGCAGTTCTTTCTAGGACTTGACCAAGAGAGTTGAACTTCATGGTCATTCTGCTTAACTGCTACCATATTGGTGCCCTTTCAGATTTTGATTAATAAGCTCTATAGGTAAACTCATGAAAGAGATTCTTTCTGGTGCAGTCTATCCTGTATATCGGACCAATGAAGTGAGTATCCATTAAGATTTTGAAATTTAAAATAGCATTCCCTTATAAGGCTTATTAACTTGGTAAGAGCTTGTAGTTTGAAGGCTAATAGTCGACACTTCCTCTGGGATTTTTTTATGTTTTTCTCTTCAGAATGAAGCATTCCCACATACTGGGACATATACTTTTCACCTTTTAGGGTGCATGCCAAGGTAGATGGGATCCTCTTGTTAAAGCAGAGCTCTTATGTTCTCAAGCATTCATTGTCCTTTTACTCTGGGGTGGGTTTTTTTTTCCATATAACCTAATTCCAGCTCCCTCCTCCTATCCATGAGTGTAGCTGGGGAAGGTGGGAAGGAGAGGACTGACGGCATGCTTTAAGACTGAAGTCTTGCACCTTCACAACCTGCTGGTGTTTGTGTAATTGCACAAAGCATTGCTGCACCTTCCTGCCCTACTATCTCCTGAAGGCTTAGTGCTACTATTCTGACACTGCCAGTGCCAATAATACCTATGTTTGCATCCCATATCCTACATAGCAGTACAAAGCCAAGCTGCTGTTCTGGTCAGTGGGAATTGTTTTGTGAAGGGTGGACAAGTGCCTGACTAAACTGAACCTTTTTTTTGTTTCCTTTCAGAAGTGACTCAGGTTAATCCTTCTGAAGTATGGATTTGTGGCCTCCATTGGAAGCCTCACTGCAGAAGAGGTCTTGGTGCCAACCATATGGAGCACAACTAGAGATAGATCCCACAAGGGCTTATGTCATAGTTTGGTACAAGGGACATGCTGTGGAATGAGTTACTGTCTCTAATAAAAATCTGTGGCACAGAGGGGCGTTTTGCCCAATGTAGTAATTATACATGTAGGGGAAAATGACTTGGCTCACCAACCAAGGCTGGGATTAATGAACATGAAGAATGACCTTATAACATTGTGTTCACTGTTTCCCAAGGCAAAAGTTATGTGGTCCACTCTACTGCCTAGGGCATGGCTGCTGATGTACGACCCACCAGCACTTACAGAAAAGTCTAGGAAGGTGATTATTAAGGAACTCTCCAGATTCTGCAGCATGTTTGGAATCTCAATTTTAAGGCATGACCAGATATGCTCTTCCCTGAAGCTATTTAGTCCTGATGGATCTCAACTTTCAGAAATGGGGGAAAGTGTCTATAATGCCAGCCTGCGAGAAAGAATTGAATCCTGTTTGTAGCCAACAGAAGTGGCCTGGACCAAAGATCCCACTTAATTTCAATTGGTTTTTGTATCTGGGCAGGTCAATTGGCCCCTATTAAGTTTGTTCAACAGAACAGACAGTTACTTCTTGACAAGTTTCACGGTTCTAGGGCTACAATAAGCTGCCTCTTGCTAGTAAAAAGGAAGCAGAGAAGTGCTAATTGCCTTGTCAACCCTACTATAGAGTTATGGGGCTAATGCAATAACCCTAAAATGCAGCAGCAAGCAAGGCCATTGATTAAAAAGTGTTCACAGCCTTTTTGAGATGCACAGTCCTCTTTCTACATTTGTTCATGTGCACTGTGCTGGCCCTTTCCACTTCCTTCCACAGACTCTGACAGCTCCTAACCCCCTCTACAAGTTGACTCTCTACCTGCATTTTTATTGAGTTACTTGATCTATTTTGTGATTTGATACAATTCCCCCTCATGTCACTAACTGCTTGGGGTGGTGTGTTTAGAAACATTGTAATACAAGACTCCTGTATTTAGTTATGCCTTCCATCATGTGCAGCTTCCAGTCCTCTTATGGGATATTTTGATGGCTCCCACTACCAGATTTTGGGATCTTCTGTATATACAGTGTTGTAATACTTTATCCTTAATAAAAGTGCAGTGTGTACAATCTAGCAGTATTGTGGATTTCTTTTTTATCTCTGTTCTGATCAAATCTGGAGGCCGTGATCCTGAAACTGTTATCAGTTTTGTTGCTTTAAGGGAAGGGAAAATGAAGACAGGGTGTATTCAATGAAGGGCTCAGCCCCGTGTGTGTGTGTGTGTGTGTGTGTGTGTCTTGGGCAGGCCATTTCTGCACATTTCTCTCCCCCTTCCCCCCCCCCAAAAAAAAAAAAAGAGTAGCTGCTATATAACAAAAAAAAATGGTTGATGATGTTTCCCTTATTTTAAAAGTGGATACATATATGTTTGGCTTCACTGCCTCCTCTATTGATGCAGTTTTGTTGCGTTTTGAGTTTGTGGTGCTACCCTCTTAGTACAGAGGCGACAATACGTTACTTTATCATTAATAAAGTTACAGACTTCTGCCTTGCCAATAAGAGTGTATATTTTCTGTATGTTCTATCTAGAGTGAAGAGAAATTGCATAAGGTTTCCTATAATCTGTGCTATTGAATTTCAGGTGGAAAAAAAACAAAACCATTCATCTAACTCCCTGCCCATCCCATCCTTTATGACCTTTAAAGTCTTTTAGTTATGTATAAATTATGTAGAATCCAGATTTGGAAGAAAAATTCCTACCAACCCAGAATGCATCAACTGCTAATAAAATGAAAATAAGTACATTTATTTTTATTTTTAGATTCTGAATTCCATTGCCAGGAGTTTTGTTGGTTGCCATTCACTGTAATATCACTAGCATACTAAAATATCAGTGTTGGAATTAGCCTGACTTGGCCACAGAATTAGCTGATATTTTTTCATAATTTTCTTTGACTTGTATTTTAAATCTAGCTTACATCTTAAAAATGAACTTTTGCAATATTATGTTCCTACGAGCATGACCCATGTATTCCATAAGTAAGCTTCATGTTCCTGTGGAGTCTAGAAGAGAGAGAGAATGGAGGAAGGGGGTGTTATCTGCAGTGGGACTGGATTTCAAGATCTTCAAGGGCAGTGGGTAAAGTAGCTCTTAAATGCATAAGTAAGGAATAGATACCGAATGTATTGGAACTTTTATTTTTGGTTTGGTTTTCAAATTGCCTTCCATTTCATCATCTGGACTATTGGGAGGGGTAGATTTTTATTTTTCAATCTTTGTTAAAATAAGCTGTGTGAAATGCTGTTTCCAAGTAGCCCTGTTTTTGCAAAAATTATGAGCAGGGAATTGATCTTCTGATTTAGGTAGACAGTGAATCTGTTGGTTTCATAAACTTTTATGGTGTCAGTTGTATACTCTTGTGAATACCTTACAATAACTGTGTTTTGAGTAATCTTGGATAAGTTTTTTGTATTCATATATTTTCTTTCAGGCTTAATTTGCAGTAAGAGTCATACCTATCTAAATTTCTTATCAAACTAAACTGATCACTAGCATAAGTGCAATACTTGGGGACATTTTTTTAAAAAGAAGGTTACAAAAAATATTTGATTTGTTGCTTCTTGGCCTGGAGAGCTTACTGTGCATTAGTACAAACATCTGAAATGTTGCTATATCAAAGATGTAATAAAATCGGGATTTTTTTAAGTGTCCTTTGTTCTGGTTTAAAATCTAACCCCTCAGCCCCTTTACTTCCAATCAGACTGTATTAGTGCTATTAGTTTTAATTTGTCCATTCCAAGTTCTTTGCACTGCCAAATGTTTCTAATTAGTTAACTATATTTGCCTGGGTGACTCTGATCCCAAGTTCTATTTTCCTTTAGGCAAGTGTGTTTATTTTGTAAATATTAATGTAAAACTATTGGAATCTCATCTTGCCCTATCATGGCTGAGAACAGGATTTGGTAAACTATGGCCCGTAGGCAGGATCTAGTCCATTGAGCCACTGGTTTCAGCATGTGGATCTAGGGGGCTTTGGCCGCTTTCTGGCACCAAGCAGTGGAGAACTTAGTCCATACTGCAGTGGGGCAGCAGGGAGAAGCTGTGGTGGTGGCCTTCCTCAAACCCCAGTGGGGTCATTCTGGCCCTCCGTAGGAGAAAAGTTTCTGACTGCTGGCTTAAATGATGGCAGAATGAGGACATTTTTATTTGTAACTTTTTAGTTCACTACAGTGTTTAAAAAGTATTTTAAACTGTAAGTTAAGTAAGAGTGAGTTAACTAAGAGATACCTGAAAATGTAGGTTTTTTTGTAAAGTATAACGCATCTTAAATTCAACTACATATATAACTTATATTCACTAAAAGCAAACAGCCAAACATTTGTGTTTCCAGTTCATTTGAGTTCTACCTGATAGGTTTCAAGTCTATGGCAGAATGATGCCATTTCTAACCAGACCTTTCACCCGGTGGAGCAGGGAATAAAATACCTAAATTTAAGGGATTGTCTAAAAATCTAAATTGCACTGTCTTTACTATGGGGGCACTTCCATTTTAGGTTTAAATGCGCGTTTTATTGACTAGCTTACATCTTCAAATTGCAAGTGCAGTATAAGAATCTACATCCAATTGACATCCATTTAAATTGGTTTGGGACAAGTCTTGAATTTATACCGGTTTAAACTTAATGTATAGACTAAACATCAAATATTAATTGCAAAAGATCTTGTGGGTCACCTTGTAAAAATGTCTTCCCTAGTCTGTGAGAGGCAAGAATTTCTTAGGGAGATATCTTTTATTGGACCGACTATGGAATAAAGTTAGACAGACTTTCAAATGAAAATGTTCTTTGGTGGGTCTCACCTGATGAAGAATGTCTTCATTTGAAAGCTTATCTAACTTTATCCCAACTACATAGCTGGTCCAATAAAAGATAATCACCTCAAAAAAATCTTGCCTCACAATTTCTGGACTATCACAGATACAACATCATTCTCACATTTCCTAACCTGCACACTTATGGTGGTAGTGGTGCTTCTAGTTTGTTTTACCATTTAAAAGAATATATTTCAGCTGGAATTTTCAGAAATCCTGAAAGTAGTATGGTTAGTAAGGTACTCAACTTAGGTTCCTTTTGAAAATCTTGCCATTAAAATTTGAAGTACAAGAAAATCCTTTACAAAGAAAAATGTTTGTAGTATGCAGATATAAGGAATTTCTTTAACCTTTGTGGTCTAGTGTGTAAATTTTCAAGGAAAATCTACATTCTCCAGGGATAGCTGGGGTGTGTGAAATGGATTTGACAGAATTTGGATTTTGAATTTATCAGGGTGTGCCTTTGCATGGTAATCACACTGAAACCTTTAACTATTTAATTTCATAATGACGATATTCCCTTATGGGCTGACTTTGTCCACAGATTGGCAGTGAACTAATGTTGTCCTTAAATTGGACTAACCTCCAATTATGTACCAGCTGGCAAGTCTGATAGTTTTACATCTGCTACTCTCCCAGCAGGGTGGAACGGTGTCCTTTAAAAAGCAGACATCCCTTCCTCTTCCAGTGATATCTTAGCTGTTATGGATGGGACCTCTGGGTTGGGTCAGAATCACCATGGGGTGACAGCTCCTGAACTTGTGCAAGTGTCCTTAAAAGGGCAGAGGTGTACTTGGTAGCTGTGATGGTCTAAGGCAAGAAAACATACAAAGAACTAGAACTTTTGGTTCCAAAATGATACCTTTTATTAGACCAACTGGGAAATTCCAAGAAAACTGTCCTTCCCATCTTCAGCTCCCTCTGTGCAAAAATGAAGTTTATTTCCTACCTATGGGGACTTTTTACCATCTATACTTTTCCCAGAGTCTGATGAAGGGACTTTGATCCTGAAAGCTTGTAGAAAAGGACAGTTTTCTTAAAAGGGCAGACATTCCCTCCCTCCTCTTCATGCTGTCTCAACTTGTGGGGCATGTGCTAGCAGCTAAAAACCTGTTTGAATTCAAAGGTGTCATTCAGGGCTGTCTTTGCTTTTGTGAAATGAGAACATAGTATTGTCTACTAGCATTGTTTTACTTGCATCTTGAACCTAGAGGGACGTTCTGGGGAGCTCTGGGATCTGTGGTGCTGACTCTTTCAGTACTCTAGAGGAAGAACCTGGCCTGCACTAAGGGAATGCAATAACAAAAGCATTCACCACATGCTTTTTCCCTTTTCTGGAGAAGTCTGCTTTATTCATGGAAATACGTGCTGCTTAACCAGATTCTTGTTCTTGTTGGTGCTTAAAAAATTGAGATTTTGTTTCATGGCTGGGAAATAATTATTGGCAGCATTAGAATGGGGGCAGCCCCTTTTGCAGCCATGTTGTTTCAGTGCATTGGAGAGAGGTTTGCTGTTATAGCTGCTGGTGATCAGACTGCACCCTTCCACCTCTGGTTCAGGCATATCTGCAGAAGGGGGTGATAGAACTGTTGCATTGTTAAAAGTTGTTGGTAATTTTGTTATCCTTGCAGGAAGGAAATATGGAGCATCTCAGTCTGCTATTTGGATAATCGACCACAGAGTTATTCATTGGGCCCACAAGAGGGTCGCCAGCAGTCCAGGTGGTCCCCAGTTGGGCTTCAGAGGTGAAGCCATTTGCTTATTCTGGCATGGCAGGAAAGGCACACTGTGGGACCAGTTAATGCAACTCCTGCATTCTTTGACAGCTTGCTTTTGCCCACTGCAGGTTCTTATTATACGTCTAGGTGAAAATGACTTAGTGACAACCACTGGGGTCAGTTTGGTGCTCAGAATAAAAAAGGATGTGCCCCTAATTACTGAGCACTTCCAAGAGATTAAGGTGGTGTGGTCAGAGATGCTCCAGAGAAGGATGTGGCCAGGAGCAGCTAAACCAGCTGGGATTGACTGGGCCAGGAAGGGCGTGAATAGGGAGATAGCAAAGTTCTTCTGTGAAATGGGGGGATCAGTGATCAGCCATTGACAGATCTTGTATATGACCTCTATTGTATTCAGGGAAGATGCCATGGAGCTCTCTGATGAAGGCTTAGGCATATTTTTGGCTGACCTCAAAGAATGGATTAGTCAGTTTCTTTCTAACTTGTAGAAGCAGGGATGGGAAAGCACTGAATCTTCATGCTAATTATTGACTCCCCACTGCAGGAGGTGATCTTGGGGAATTGTGGTAGCAAGGGCCAGCTTTTTATTCCAAACCTGAGTACAGGATAGGACCTGCTGTAACAAACAGTGTTTGGGAACCATACTGGACTGTTAGCTCTAGGATATCTGGGGAAGGGGTTCTGTTTCCTAACTCCTCTTACACTGTTAAATAGCTAATAAAGCCTATGCTTCAACTATGTATTTGTATGCTGTATCTTATTCGGTAGTCAAATGCAAACTTAGACCTCTAAGAATACAGAATGCACTGTTCCCCCAACCCAGGGAATGTAGAAAATGTACCGTGAAAAGCAGCAAAGGATCTAGAGGTCAGAGTAGTCTGTGTATACAAGCTCACAATACAGTACTGTGGCCAAAACGGCTAATACAGTCTTTGCAAACTTTGAATATACGAGAGTAGTGAGTAGAAATAGGGATGTCATAGTTATGTTTAAAATTGATTAGACTGATACTAGCATGTTGCATCCAAGTACTGTGTCAGTGTTTTGGAAAGGGTGTTATAAAATGGGAGAGGATGCAGAAAAGGTACTCAGAAGTGCTATGGGGGCTGAAGACACTGCCTTGTAATGTGAAACTTAGTTCTTCTTGGTTAGTTAGTCAAAAAGAAGATGGGGTGAGGGTGATTTTGTTTTTGGCATGCTGGATTTCTGCACTATAAAACTGGTTGCTAAAATGCTCTTCCATGTAATAGAGAAGGGCATAATGTGAATCCGTTCCTAGAAGCCAAAACAAGAATGAGAGAGAAATTGAAATTACAAATCTGTCACTACTTTTAAAAAAAAAAAAAAAAGGGTGGTTAACCATTGAAACTGACTACCAAGTAAAGCAGCGGGTTCTCGCTTATTCTTTATGCCTTTTTATCAAAAACTGAATCACTTTCTGAAGATAGACTTTAGCAAAACAAGTTGTTGGGGTTCAAAACAAGGACAGCTGAGTAAAATATAATGGACTATGGTATGCCATGGTAATACAGTGATGTCTTCTGACCATACATCACACACATCTGTTTGCTTTCAGCAATTTTGCAGATGCCCATTCTATTTGGCCCATCAGAGGATGAATGCCTTTAAGATCATGGCTGGCTTTTAGAGAGCAAAACTGCTCTCAATTGTAATTATTTCTTGGTAGTTCTTTAGACTGTACATTGAGCCTTCTAGTATGCTTTGGTTTTAGTTGATCATCCCTTGTATACATTTTCCACTTTGAAAATCACTAGATAAAGTAAATTCTACCTTGTTCATAGCATCTATTTGTTTGTCACAACTTCTGGCAAGCATTCAGTAGAGGATTATTACTATAGAGGGGATTCCTTTGTGGGTCTCCTACTGGAGCACAGGCCTGGGGCCTACTGTGGTGAGCAGGTCAGAAGTGTGGGTTTCATTGCTGTGTGCAAAATGAGGTGTCCTTCATTTAGACCTTGAATCCTTGCAAGAGGGAAGGGTGGTGTGGGATGTTTTTGTTGAATTCCATGCCTCCGTTTTGTACATAGTGTGGCCTTCAATAATCAAGGGTTAAGAACTGAACTGAATCATTAGCAGGGATCTTGGTTTTCTGTGATTTAAAAAAAAATCACAAATTCTCTGATAAATTGCAAATTCTCTGATAAAAATCCCCAAATCTGTAGTTAAAATGAAATGCCCCACACAGCCCTGCTGGTGTCCCTTACTCCCCGCCCCCCCCCCCCCAAACAGCCCTCCAGCCTTGCTTGTGCCCCTTGCCTCCCACCCACAGCCCCTGACCCCAGCTGCCAGGGCTATGCAGTCAGGGACCCAAGTCTGCAGCCCCCTGACTTCAACAGAAGGTAGTGACTGCTACAGCAGGAACACAAGCCAGCTTCACGCACGCACACATGCACCGCCCCGTCCTGCCTGCTGTGGGCTCAGAGTGCCTGCCTGGCTGAAAATCCCCTCCAAGTCAGAAAGTGCCCAAGCTATCTGGGGGCTGAAGGAGTGGAGGAGGCTGCAACACCCTCCCCCCCCCCCTCGGCCAGAGTGCCCTGCTGCTGTAAACCTCTCCAGTTCCTCAGCCCCTAGCCAGCTTGGGCACTCACTGGCTGGGCACGCTGGCTGGGTGCGGGGCTTTGCAGCTGGCTGGGAGCAGCAGGGTTTTGCAGCCAGCCAGAATGCCTGGCTGGCTACAAACCTCCCCACTCCCTCAGCCCCTAGCCAGCTCTTTGCCACCACCCCAGCCCTGCCCTGCAACCCCCAAGCTCCACTTACCTTCAGCAAGAAGAGTGAGCCTGAAGCAGTCTCTGGTAAATGCAAGTGTCAGACCCTGCCCTTCCCCCTCTCCCTTCCCCTCTGGGCAGGGTTGGGGCTTTCCTGCCCTTTTGCAAACAGCTTTTGCAGGCTGGAACTCAGCCAGCCTTCAGAGCTCTTTGTAAAAGGGGGAAATCCATGGATTTCTCTGACAAAAATGGGAAATCTGTGGCTTTCTCTGTTTTTTTTTCATGGGGAAATGGAAAACCCGGATCCCTGATCATTAGTACCTGCGGGCCAAGCTGCCCAGTAGCTGTTTCTTACTTCCTTTGGTATTCATGACTATTAGCTAATAGAGTTGTAACCTAATTAACCATATGATGGTGTTGTTCACCAGCATTGTCCAGAGAAGAGGTGTCAGATTTGGATTTGGCCCAAACAAACCCACCTCTGATAGTACGGGGAAAAGGTCTGAAGCTCTTTCGCCCACTGTGATATATTCATCCCCAACTGTATGACCATACCCTGGCTGTTGGTGGCAGGCCCTATCCCTGGTTGCCCATTTCCTAGTTTCGAGTCCCTCTGTGAGCACCGTGGTCCCTCTGTTGGCACCTCTAATCTAGTCAACCTTCCAGCTCAGTCTGGATGAGTGGCACAGATGTGGTCTGAATGCTGGAGCCCATTAGTGGGATAAATGTGCCAGATCTGGCCGTGGAGTGACAATGTACCCTGATCCAGCCCTGCATGTTTGATCTGGCTGTGGAGTGACTCTGCATACTAGATCTCACTGCAGAGTGATCCTGTACACTGGCACAGTCTGGTGTGTAGGTCCTTGTAATCCAGTTTGCAGGGCTCCCCACGGGTGCAGAAATTTCGCTGTAAGGGAGCAGTGTTATTTGCCATGGCTCTGGTAGCTGCAACAGTTGATTCTGCCATTGTTCCCCTGTGGCCAAATTTCTGGACCTGGTGGGGAGCCCTGTGGGTTGGCTGACACAATGCCACTGATCTAGGGCAGGGGTTGTCAACCAGAGGTACGCGTACACCTGGGGGTACTTGGACCGGTCCTAGGGTATATGCATGGGCGGGCAGGGACAGAGTGCTGCTGCCTAACAGGAGCAGGGCTGGAGTGGAGTGAGGACATCAGAGCCCTTCTGTGGGGCAGGGAAGCTCACACGTGGCAGTCCGGTGAGCTTTTCCACCCCACCCCGGCACTGCTCCTGGGAGGCAGCGGCACACCATTCCTGTCCGCCCACATGCCATCCCTGCTCCATGTCCATTAACGCACTACTCCCCTCTCTCCTGTTTGGCTGCCGGGGGTACTTGCACTAAAAAGTTGAAAACCCCTGATCTAGAGCAATGGTATATTGTCTCTTAAAAAGGATTTATTTTACGTGCAGTATCAGAATGTAAATTTAAGTTGTGGGACTGGTACTGGTGGATATTTGGCTTACTCGGAATGGTTTGTGCTTTCAAATGAGTATGTTCAGGCCATGTTTACACTATAAAAACACCTGTTTTAAAGCATGGTGGTCATAATTTTTAAAAGCACATAGGATCCTAACTATCTAAGGGTATGGACACATGAACAAATTACTGCAAGGTAAGCTAGACTATGAACTTCCCCTGTTAGTTATTACATGGTAGGGATCTGTACCCATTCTTACCCAATGGTAAATGTGAAGTAATTCACCCCTCATTGTAAGCAAGATGGGCTGCTTTTTTTTTTTTTTTTTTTTTTTTTTTTTTTTTACCAGGTGCTAAATACAACTTAGTGTCTAGAGTGGAGATAGTTGTGGTCAGCATTAATGCGTTTTAAAATGCTACTTGCTTGGCTCATGCTACGTGTAAAAATTCTGGTTAAAATGTGTTGATTAATGCATATTAACCCAGCCATTTTTCCTACTGTAGACATGCCCTTTAGGCTATTTGGAGCTCTCATTTTGGAGGCCTGCTAGTGACTTTTTAGAAATAAAACTGTATGTGGGTGAAGTGCCAAGTTTTATAGCTATTTTTGACACCCTTTCTTTTCTTTTGAAAATGAAGCAGCAGTTAGTCAAAAGTCTGAAGTCATCAAAACTTCATTTTGCATGAATTTTAGAAGCCATCTGTTTTATAGGCTTTGTGTAAAACAAATTTATGTAAATAAAGAAGGCAGTGTTCCCATCTCTGAATCAAGCAGATCTCATTATTAAAATAAAGGGAAAATCATGCTGCTATACTCTTGATAATAGATTGCAGATATAAAGTAATTGATCTATCACTTGCAAAGGGAAAATAATTTCTTTCATAAGGAATTTGTTCTGGATTGGTTAAAAGCTATTCAGAATATATTAAGACAAGTTTTCTTCCCTCTGTTTATAATATCTTAGCTTAAAATGTAAGATTTTATTTTTAAATCCAATTTATTCTTTGTATACGCTTGCTTGCTTTTTGTACCTTCAGTTTTGATACTGACAGTATGTGAAGCCACTTTGACTTTCCTTTCATTGTAGATTTCACTTTCAGATTCTCCCAATATTCGGGGTTGAGCTTAAAACTACAGAATTAAAAAAAATTCCTAACATTTTGTAAAACTTTAGAAAAGGATATCTAAGCTTTTGACAACATTTGTGGAATGTGCCTTAACACTGTGGTTGATAATTTACCATGTAATCTTGGGATGTTTTTGTGCGTCTTCAGAAAAATGGCTGAATAAATTCAAAAAAGCATTTAATATACTTTATTGAATTCTGTGGACCGTTCTCTTTGTATACTCATTTTACAAGATACAGCCCTACCAGGAACTCATCCTTGATGTCTAGTAACCCAACGGAACATTAAATAATTAGTATTAATCTTATGCAATACTTTACATGTTTATTTCTCATATTTCTGATGTTAAAGAACTGTTTCACTTCTTGTTTGAGAGCAGAATATATTTCCAGTGTGTAAGTCAGGAAGATGGAATGGATTCAGTGGTCTGTTTAAAAGTTAAGTAACATCTTTACAATGTTGATAGTTCATTTTAATGGCTACATTGATAATATTCTTAAGAGTATATCTGCATATACTTAATCAAACTTGCTGATTTAAAGAAAAAAAAGATTAAGAAAGCTAAAGGACCATTACAAATTCAAGGGAGCTGTTTTGTCACTTTAGGGAATTGTTGTCAAGAAACTCTTCCTCTGACCTCGTACCCAAGTAGTTTTTATTAATTAAGCTCAAAAAATTGTGTTCAGTGTTGGAATTTTCTTTTGCAATTGGAAGACAGTGTATCTTAGTCGCAGGGGCTTCCTGACCTCACACCCCTGCCACATGGACTTCTTCACTGGCTTGCTTCCACCATCCTTACAGTCACTGGTGTCCTTTCATTCCGTAGGATCCCAGATCGGTGGCAAAGGTGAGTGTCTTAAGTACTGTAGCTTCATGAAAGCTATAGTTCTGTTCCTTTCTGCCTTACAGTCTGAATCTTCATATGAGATTTGGGAAGTTAAACCTGAATTCCTTGCTCCATTATTTATGTCATGAGGTGTAGATAGGTAGTTTTCCAGAAGGAGCATCCTAGTTTCTCCGTACACTCAAAGGTGTGCTATGAAAGAATTCTGTAGCTGGAGAGTAAAGACAGGTTTCCAAAGAGCTACTTCCAACTTTCCATTTTTAATTGTGCAGGGACCATCATGGTATTAACTTAAACTTTCACTGTTTTTGATCACATGAGATGGCTCTTCTCAATTCTTCTGCCACCTCACATTACTTAAACTCCAGAAAAAGAATCAAGACCAGAAGACTTCAGGTTGTCATGCTGCTTTTAACACAATACTGGTTGGGAGCATACTTTTTCCAAGTGAAAGAGGCCATGTGGTTCTCCAGTGGACTATGCTTTTATCTAAAATTTATATGCCATTTTTTACCTTCTGGATTCCTGTTTTGTTATATGGTCCTGCTTTTGGGGTGATGTAGTTTAATGCATAAAGACTCCATCATCAAACCAAATTGATTCTGTGTGCTTTTAGGGGCTTGGTAGGAGCCTCATGGTTCTTATCTATAGCATCTCTTTTAGCCAGGGTTTTTAGTTCAGTTATATATTCGAATAGAATGCAGTGTGTTCCGGTCAGTTTTCCTGGCTTTGTCTGAAAGGAAGATCCTACATTTGTTTTTATCATGTTTTTGACAAGGGTTAGTCTCCTTACTGTCAGATGTTAATAGTCATCTGCAAATCTGAAAATAACAAGTGTGCATATCGTTTGGGAAGGGGGAACAGGACAGATCTCAGTCCCAGCCTTCTGTGTGCCAGTCTATAGTATCAGTCTGAAATAGCGCACTCTAAACTTTGTTCTCGTCTTGGTTTTGAACTTGCTTAGTACATTCTGCATAGCGTATCTCTGTGAATGTCTCTTTGTTCAGAACTTCTGGTCTGAAGCCTCCTCTTGACATAAGTTGGCATTGTAGGGATATACTACACTGCTTTGAGTTTCTTATTTTGTTTCTTTCTTGAACATACAAGGCAAGATGGGTGAAAAGGGAAGAAGGGTAAAACATCTGACAAAAAAAAATTCTGCATGAGTTTTTTTTTTTTTCTTCAAACACTTGTATACTTCCCACCTTCTTTGTCTCCCAAACCCCCTCCTAGAACATGATATTTCTCAGATGTCTCCCTTTACTGTTTTAAAATGATTCTACTTCTGCAAAAAATTAGGTTGCTTTACATTTTAATTACCAAGGCATGAGGTGTGTGTATGACATTCAAATCTTACTCCTTACCCTACCGTAGTCAGATCTGGCATTGGATCAGATCCTGAGGGGTATCTGTAACTGCTGAGCATCTGCAGCTTCCATTCCATTCTACCAAATGTTGAGTTTAAAGTGCCTCTCAAGGTGGAGGAGAGGGGAAGCAAGATGCAAATCACTACTATCTCACTCCTTGTGGGAGGGGGAGTGCATGTGGTATCTGAAACTTTCCATGTGGCTGCGATTATAAATCAAGACTCTTACCTGCTGGTACATGCCACTCTTGCAAGTCTTTTTTTAAGAAAAGGGAGGAGGGGTGCTTTAGAGTTGTAGATTTTGGGGACATTCAGATGTATCATGTGAGCCATAGTGCTGTTGAACTAGATCGACTCTTCTAAATGCAAGAGTAATTTGCCTGCAGATGGCAGCACCTTTCCTTCAGAGTGGCTTTTGTTTCTTGAGCACTGCTTCTTAGGTGTAAAAAAAAAAAAACAACCCCAAAACAAACAAAACAAAAAACAAAACAAAAAAAACTGCTTATGTCTTAAAGGTGACTGATGTCACTAAGGCAGAATCAATGTTTGGAAGACAGCTGCATTAGTTTGCCATTTTCTCTGCTGACTTCTTGACCAGTCTGTCTCCCATTAATTGATTTTATTACTGCAATTCCAAGTGACTGCTCTGTATGATTGCATACTGCTCATTCCATGCAGTAGGGGTCCTGTGCTTGCCTATGTGTTTTTCACTAAGCTTAAAAAATATATAGTTTTATCTGAATCGTATTTGCATGGTATTATATGGCAAATACAAATCATGGACAAAGCAGAACTAATATATGGAAGAGGAAATCCTATAAAAGGTAGAAGGGGAGGTTCAGGTTGTCATGTCTCTAACTGGAACAATTAATGCACAAAATTAGGATCGTATAGCTAGAACAGAATGTAGAGAGTTTGTGGAGCATGGAGGAAGCGCTAACATGAAAATGTAAGAAGTATGGAAACCAAAATTGACCAGAGCAGCAGATAAAATTCTGAAATAGTTTGGAGAGCATAATGTGGGCTTGTTATAAGAGACTGATGTGTCTCTTCTAAGTGGACAGTGCTGCTATTCCCCACCCACTTGCCCCTGCGGTGTTGGAGTCTCTTCTGAGAATGAGGAAGTATAGGTTCTCTGACTGTTGTTATTGTTGGCATATGCTCAGCAATGTTGAATGGCAGCTAAACTGTTTCTGGGTTTTGGCGTGTGTGGAGAAGGAGCATGCTTCGTGAACTTCATGTGTGGGGGGGGTGCGTCATGGTGGTGCTCTAGGATGTGCTGCAGAGAGTGTTATTTAAGTCTTGGCTACTTTTGGAGGAAATGCCACCCTTGGGAGGATAGGAACTGGAGTATTCAGCTGAGGTGATCCACCCAAATACCATCTGTGACGCTATGCACACATCTACTGGTTGACCCCAAAGAGTGACAGGAAAAGGATATCAAAGTGTATGCATAATACTTGTCTCAGCTTGACGGTGTCCATCCAAGCTAATTTGGAAGAAGCTGCTGTGGGGTGAGGGGCGAGGAGATGCAAAAAATCAGAATGGTATAAAAATTCCTCATTTACTACTAGATTTTTTCCTCAGAGCTTCTGTTCTTGGAGTCACTTTCAGCATCAGGGATGACTCTTAGGACAATCATAATTCCAGTAACATTAATACTACACTTTTCCTATGAGACATACTTCAGCACAGGCAGGTGGGTCCCTCTTGCTCTGACTGAGGCAAGGACTCATTCAGAAAAGGTTAAAAACATTGTATTTCTGTTGTGATTTGAAAACAGCTTCACTTGTAATTTCCTCCTTCCTTTCTTTGTTAGTGTACCAAAATATTTATAGGAAAGACATTGGGTTTATCTTAGAAGCCAGGATGAGAAAAGGCTGGAATTTCCCGTCCTGTTCTATGCATGTTACTCACAATTCAAAGGACTTCCAAATCAAGCAGTTATTACAGGAGCAGAGTTAAGAAGCCAAATAAGTACTTTTGTTCTCTCTTTGAGGCACTACCTGAATTAAATTACTAGTTGCTGGTGGCTGCATGGAATTGATACTGTCTAGATTTGCACTACAGTAGTTGTTCTGAATTAATCCATATTTGTTTCGGAGCAAGCTGTGCTTCATAATTATTATGACCCTGTACCTGTCACACAGTATCACTGTGCCTTTCTTTCTTTCTTTTTTCTTTGTTTTTAAAACATGTGATTCATTATTACTTGTTTTAAGGACGGGTCATCTGGTTTCAGAGGGGGAAATGGAAATACCATCTTTGTGTTGAACCAAAACATCGGCTTAGCACCATGAAGTTGAACAGCATCTGACATCAGCCACTGATCCTCTGCTTTTTATCTTGCACATATTTTGGGGAGGTGGTAGGAGGGTTTGAGGTTGAGGGAAAAGAGAAATGGGGTGTTTAATTATGGCTTTCTTTATTACAAGGCACTAACATGACTCCCGTCTGTATTTAAATGCTGTCCCCAGGTTCCCACTATGGCTATGTCTGCGTGGAGTTTTCACTCTTGGAAGAGGCCATCGGATGCATGGAAGCCAACCAGGTTGCTTTACACTTCGGTCAATGCTGCTAGAAAAAAATTATTTTGCTGGGGGCGGGTGGAAAGCCAATGATCTCTTGGAGTGATTCAAAGGAAGATCTACTCTTGTGTCATATCCAACACTTCATTTAAAATTCCACTGTTTCCAGAACCTTGGAAAAGGCTTAGACATGCCCTTATAGACCATCAATGTTCTGCCCTATTTTGTGTTTTTTAGCAGGTTGGCTAGATTTGAAACTGGTAGCTGAAAGATTCCAGGTCCAGGTTGTTGCATTTATACTGGAAGCAAAATCCAGTTGGAAAGAGCTCTGCTAGTATGAAACATTTCACTTCTTAACAGTGTACAGTAATTGTAAATACCCTTCACTGTATACAAAGATTTCAAGTTTAAATACACATACACATGTAGTTGTAGGCAAGGCCTCTGCTCTGCAGCTCTGAATTCAGATGTTACTTGCATGCACTACTTTTCCATGTGCCTCATCTGGGTGGAGAATTTCTTGTCTGTGTCTCCCCTTGTATTTACATTGTCCTTTGGCAAATTGGAGTTGCATATATGAGGGCTGGCCTATGCACAGTTGCACTTGGTGAATCTAAAGGTTTCCAGTTAGTTTAATTCAAAATGATTGTTTAGAGCATTTCATATTTCCAACTGTAGCTGTAACTGTGGTCTGATTTGAGATTTGTGGCTATTGGTCCCTGTACCAATATGATGTGCCTAAAGTCTGTAAATTAATGACAGGGAAGAAGAGAACAACACCCATTGACACCAGTCCTCCAAACAGATTGCTCACCTGGAAGATAGACACTTCTGGATGAGCCCTGGTGGTCTACCTAATACTTGATAGCAGTTCAGAGTTGCACAGAACAGTTATTTCCTTATGCCCTTCCTTGTTAGTTTTCTCCTGTTTGGGGAAGAATGTAATCCCACTTCCTCCTTTGTTTTATGTGAATAATTATCACCATAATTATCTAAATCTATCCATGCCTTAGGAATACCAATGACTACCTTGCTTTAGCTGAGCAAGAGCCACAAGTCACTAATTTTAGAATTGTGCATACAGAAATGTGTGGTTACAAATGTACATGCAACCCCACTGTTAAATTTCTCATTGCTCCCTTACATTTTCCTACATGTGCTATTACAGTAGGAGTTCAGAGTAGGAACTTATTCACATTCAGTTAAAAGGGCAGCCATGGTCACTTTAGCTGAAATGCAGTATCCCTTCAATAGTACCCACGTGTTTTCACTGAAGCTCATCCTATTTAAAACGTACTTGGAAAAACTCTAGATAATTTGAATTAAACTTCATGGTAACCAAACCCTTCTACATGTGCAGTGTTGTCTCCAGTTCTGCTCATGTGTGACAGTAACCCCAAGGGACAGCCACAGGACCTGGGAGAGTAAATCTCTCTCCTGTTATGCTGCCTTTTCATTGCCCTGTTGAGACACTCCCAGAATGTTTTACTTCCATGTTTTTACTGACACAAGTTTTATATAATGTAAAGGGAGACTTTCTGCCAGGCCCCGGGTGGCAGGAAAAAGGGTGGCGTTCAGAATTAGAGGTTTAACACCAACCATAGTTTAAAAAAAAAAAATGGTTGTCCTTGGACCCACCACCCAGCCTGAAACTCCGTCTTGGCCATACTGTCCCCTTCCCTGTACCTTCAAGGCAAACAGCTGTTAGAGGCAGGGGGTGGCCAAAGGAATGCAGCAGCAGTACATGACTGGGGAAGGGTGTACACAGGCTCCTGAGAGCCATAAAGACCTGACAGGAGTTATTTGTAGAGTGCTGTGTTCCCACTCAGACACCAAGGGGTGTTGCTGTGCTTCATCTGTCTTTCATTGCTACCTTTCCTGTAATGGAGCTTCAAGCTCCAGTGGCTTTGTGCTTTTATGGAAGACATTTTTTTTAAATGTTTTTGTATGGACCGGTGTTTTAGGTTTTTTTGTTTTTTTTAAACGGAGTGTCTGAAAATTTATGGGTATTTGGCAGTGCTGGTCTGTTTAGTTTACTTTTTGACATTACATACCAAGGTTGAGTGTCCCACCAATTGCTTCAATAATTTGTGATTTAATATAAGAAGAATAATGCACGTTCCTCAGCGCTGTAACAAAACCAATTGATGTTAATGGAAAACTTCCTATTGACTTTAGATCAGCACCAACCCTCATTCCAACCTAGTAAACTTCTATTATTTGATAGACCCAGAGAAAATGGCCTAAAAAAACTTAGGTTACCACACTTAACAGTGTGCCTGAGATGCTGAAAAGTAACACCTTTCAGTTCTGGGGCAAGTACAAATGTAGATCAATAGCAAAATGAATGGAAGAAGAATGTCATGAGTCACTCCCTAGCAGACAGCAGTGGTATCATTTTAGTCTTTTCCTGAGACAAATCTGGGGCTGAACTGTTGAGGGGAAAATTGTGTCTTCAAGTAATTTGGAGTAGTTTGAATTTTTACAACCTATAAAAAATAAATAAATAAAAATCCAATGGTTTAAATGTAATTGAGAATTTTTTGCAAATTTATCATTAACTAAGCCCATCAGTAACTCTCAATTAAACCAGGTAAGCCTCTGGAAGCATAGGTATCTGAAGAACTGATATTTCCATACATCTGCGTAGCCCTGTCTTGCACTAAATACATTACAGGCTAAGAATCAAGAGATCTGTAAAGGCTGGAAATTTGCAGTGACACTGCCTGACCATAATTAGCTACTCTTTCCTGTATGGCACTCTGCTTACACAAACTACTGTTCAGTGTATTGTGATGTCATTTCCAGATTCTTCAACCACAGATTCACCATGTCCATCTGTTTCTCAATTTAATAAATACAACATGTGTATATGTAGTGTAAGATTTGAGGGGACTTTCTAATGAATGCATGATGTTAAGGAAACCTCCGTCTTGAGCTGTCCTTTTATGAGAAGGATGCCTTTCTCACATGGTCACTCACCAACTGGTACTTACAGCAGTACTTCAAGTAGTTGAAATAACCTCATTTTAAATTTGCACCTTGGCATTTAGGTGTTTAATTTACATGGAGAGGTCATTTTGATGCAGGGGCAGCCAGACACTACCTAGTTGTTTGCTATATGTGCAACTTGTTGGTAGCTCAAGGTTTACATCTGATAAGTATATGTTGTATGAAAGGTTTCAATGGGCTGATACTGCAAATGATAGCATGCAGAACAGCTTGCTCGCTCAGGTCAGAATGGAGATTTGTATAGTGTGATCTGTAAACTCTATGGGCTGGCACTCCTACGTTAATGAAGGGTGGCTGCAGTCTGCTTTGCAGAACCCAGCAGGTGGCACTTGGCCGTCTCTGTTTTAATACTATCGATTATTGGTGCTGTTGGTTGCCTCAAATGTTGGATTTTGAGGGTGGAGGCTTTTTCTTGTTCATGTGCTGATATTGGACTCTGCGAGATGGAGAGAACTTCAAAACCACCAATCCTTGCTGGTTTATGTTTGTGGAATGATGTGGTTTCTCCCACATGTTTTAATTATTTATAATCCTGGAGGAAGAGAATAGTACATAAAGCTGCCTTCTTCCATTTCCTTCATGCATACAATTCTGTGGTACCTGCAGAACACAGTTGTATCCCCCTCCTGATGGCATTATAATACTGGCTAATTTAAGAAAAACCTTATGAAAGAAGTAACTGTTATGGCAGTTATTCTCTTCATTGTCATTAGATCAGTTTTGAGTGCCTGACACCCCTCTCCATCTGGTGATGTATTCATTTTTGAGAGAAAGATCAGCTCCATTTTAAAAAACGTTGGGACTTGTTCGTGGTGCACCCAGAATTCATCCTTCTCTGGGGGAAATGCATTGAGATCTGAGCTATGGTGGAATTAAAGAATCCAGGAAATAGTTAAATCATGGACTGATACATGTTGTAAGACAGAAAATATAGTTGTATGCATTCTCTTCCTCTAAAAAATGGTTAGAAAGGTAGAAACAGAAGGGGAGAGAGATTTTACGTGTATTGCTTTCTTTACTCTGTTATTGAGCTCTTGAGGTGACGGGTATAAAACAATGTATGCGCCTGTCAAACCTGTTTAAGCTGGAGGACAATGAGAATCTGTAAAGCCTGTTTCTCCCAAAAATATTGGCAGCATAGTTATTTCCTGTATCCTGTTGCCAATGACTGACCTCTTCCTGCTGATCTCTTACTGGGAGTGTAATTTGTAGATGAGAAGTTGAGCAATGGCACTGCCTATGTTCTGCTAGATTCATGCTAGAGTGGTTGTTCAGTGCTTTGCACAGAGCTCCAACTGTGAATGCAAGAGGCATATACCAAAGAGCTACTGCTGTATGCTGCAGCACTACCTGGAAATATTTTTACATGATTAGCCCAATGATGTTCCTTTCCTTTGCTTGCTATCCAGTAGAGGGAAATTTAAACTTTATTTTGGAACCTTAGTTTTACATGAACGGACCCCGTATCTGTGATATCAGAATGAAGAATTGATCTACCATTTCTACTGTTGTCTTCTTTCTCTTATCTTGTCTGATAGTACTGCATTGCTGCTTTGGGCATTGGGAGGTGGAACTCCTAATGGTACAGCAGGAGCTAATCCACAGCTGCTCCTGTTTAAAATCCATGACATTCTGGGACTATGCTTCTCTCTGTCATCACCTTCTTTGGGCAGGGCTTAGGAGTTACCAACCTGAGAACAAACTGCAATAACAAATCCTGACTTGGCACCAAAAACATTGTGTAAAAAACATAACTGTCTTGAAATTAAACTGCATTTTTAATATTTGTTTGGGAGTATACCTGTTGTACAGTATTGGGGTCTATGTGAGGGATTTTCATATTCAGTGTAGAACTCAGCATTGAACGCTGATTTCATTATCCAGTATTGGCATAAAGTGTTGATTTGTGGAGGCCTGTCATTTGTTCATAAAACCTGTAGAAATGTCCCATATGTATAATAGGAAACAACACTGTTGATGTAATAGCTCTAAAATTAATGTTTTTCTTGGGGTTCAAGCTCCCATCACTTTGCTCTCAACTTGTCCAGCAAATCGACCCTTTCCCAATTTACTGAGTAACCTTCTATTGGGTGTGTGGTGGGGATAATGATCATAAATATGGTTCCATGTATACTATTTAGACGCCCAATTCATATCTTAGATTGAGAGCAGAAGAAGGTCGTACTCAGATGTTGTTTTGTGGGTTAAAGAATTGCTGTGTAGGTTTTTTTTGTATTGACTTTATTCTATTTGTCTTGTGAAATATATTAAACACCTGGGTTTTTATAGGTATATTATAAGGGATAGTTTTGTCCAGTTACATGTCCTGGTTTAATTCATAAAACAGTTCTAGCAGTGTCCATTCGAGTTTCCCGATGCAGATTGCTCTCTCGAGGGCTGTGAGATGATGGAGTCTTGTCCCTATGTCCTTTCTCCAATAAAGCTGGTCAGCATATTTACGAGACATGCAGGAAATGGGCATTGATATGTAATTTTTTTTGTAGTCCAAAGGGGATGTGTGAGATGCCTTTGTTAGGATACATATTAACTGGAAAAGTGGATTTTCAGATAGAGCAGCAACAAGGCTGATGTCTTTTGTTTGTTTTGATTCAGAGCTGTTTGACTTTTTCATGAACTGATTTGCAACCTCGTGAACTGCTAGGGCACATGTTCAACCTTGTTTGCTCTGCCATATAAGCTACCACTAGGTCATCTAGTCATTTGAGTTTTTAAACCGTGGGAGATGGACATGATTTAAGCCTGTAGCAGTACTGTACACCCATCGCCACTCGGTGTTGTTTCTAGTTAAATGGTAAGTTCCATTTCCTGGTGTCTGACACAACTGTACTTGCATACCCTGTGCTCATGTTCTGACAAATGCAGCATGTACTTGTCTTGAAGAAAGGGAATGGCTCAGCTCCTGTGTACTAGAGACATTTTTGCTCTGCAAAGGGGATTCATCAGACTGTGACAGATTTTGCACAACTGAGGAACTTTCTGATTTCCTTTTTTTAAATTGCAGCAGTTCTCTAGGTCTTGTCCTCTTCTGTCATCTCCCCCAGTCTCCCCATTTTTCTCTCGTCCCCTGAATTTCTTTTTGGGAGTGTGGATGTCTGGGATCTCCCTTTCCAAAAGCTCTTCAGTGTATTGATTCTTCCTACAGCTATGGTAGGGGGGACCCACAGTATTGCTGCTCTTGCAGTCTGCCAGAGGAGATGAACACTCTTCTACTCAAGAGATGAATGTGCTTGTGCTGTTCTCTGAGGGAGCAAAGCAGCCAGATTTGTCCACTTGGTTCCAAACTCCTTTGCTTCTCCTGGTTTAGTTGTGCAATTACTTCCTCTCCTCTAATTTGGTTGGTTTTTTGGTGGGGGTAGGAAAGGGCACTTTTCTCATTTCCTTGTACCATCTCCCTCAAATCCCATTTTACTGTTTCCTACTCTCCTCCAATTTCTTTCCAAGATCCTGGTCCTATGACTTTCTTCAACGGGTATTGATGGCCTCAGTGGAGTGAGAAGGATTTGCATGACTTGTTTGCTGTTATCTTGTTAGATTCTCCCACAGGAGAGCTTCAGCAAGAGAGAGTGCTCTGTAGATGAGAACATAGGAATTGCGTCACTGTCAAAGCTTCGTATGTTGTGGGACTCTCATTCTATCTCTGTCTTCTGGTGATAGGTTAAGACAGAGAAAATGTGACCCCTGGATTTAATTGCAGCAGAATTGTCTGTTTTATGAACCACATTTCAAAGACCATAGCATGTTTTGGGTACTTATATAAATAGCAGTTGTTTGAATTTAAAACCAACCAACCTTCCTCTTCAAAATGTAGTTACTTTACTCCAACAGGTGTCTTCTAATTGTCAGACCTTTTTTATCATTGGATGATGTTAATAAAGGGATATGAGGCCAAAGCTCTGAATGATCCCTTCAGTCTTCATTGACATGGGTTTCTGCATATTTTCAAGTTTAATATTTCTCTGTGACAGAGGATGCATCTAACAATCCAGAATCTTGTATTGACAAACTTTAAAGGACATTAGCCTGTTACCCCTGTCTGCCTGCCTGAAATGTCATATCCCAGTGCTCATGCCATAGCTGTTTGTGCAGTATATGGGGGCTGCAGTGTTAAAGGTTATTTCCTTTATATGAGATGATATTTATAAAGGCGGTTTTAAAGTGGTAAAATAAATCAGTATGAAATCTTACCAGTGAGCATCGCATGTAGTGCATGCAGCAGGTAAGTCTACTCGCAGTTTCTCTTTGGGGCTTATAGATGGCCACATCCAAAGAAACTACTGTAAAAGCTTGAGCTTTTTGCCAAAAAAAAAAAAAAAATCCACAACCTCTTCCCCCTATTTCTTTGTCTCCCACCCCCTATTTCAACTGTTTTCATAATAGCGCGCCTTCCTTGGTGATGTGGGATATAACCACTCTCCAGACTGTTGGAGCCTGTCAGATACTGTGATTATACTGAGTATCCTTTCCAACCATGTCCTAGCAAGCTGACAAGGAGGTATCGCGTTTCTTCCAAGGGACTTGTGTATTTTTGTTTCTATTCCTTGTTGTAGCAGCTGGAGCCTTCCAACTCTGTAACTTTGGAGAAAGACCTAAAAAGATTGGATCTCTTCAGGCGCTTATACATGAGCAATGAGGCTGCTTCAATGCGCTGTAATTACAGCGTGTTGGAACAGGCTTGATTAATAGAGTCTGCTGGAGTGTGGTAATTATCACACTCCTGCAGACTCAAGTCTCATGTATCATCATCCTTGCACTTAAAAATGGCTTTAAAATTCCTTGAATGAGCTTTAGTTAAAGCACCCACACTGCCATTTCGAAGTGTGGGGATGCTGATGATACATGAGATGCTTCAGGCACTTTGATTAGAGTGGCTCTCAGAGCCAAGTGCCCCTTGCACCCAACTCCCAGAACATGTGTATAAATGCCCTCTGGTTGTAAAGCCTGCACATCTGCCAGCCTCTACATGTGTTAATTGGGTAACACAATATGATAATTGTGATTAGCTGCCCACTAATTGTCCAAATAATCTTAATATAATTGCAAAGAGCTAAAGACCGTACATAACAGACAGCTAACAACATGCTCATTGTTAAAGCCTGCTTTGGATGCATTCAGTCTGGTGCCATGCATTATGACTACCTTGACCATGAGACAGTCCTTCTGGCTTCAGTCTTCAGGGGTTCCCAAGGATGTCCAAACAAAAATTGAGGACCTTCACTTTAAGGGCAATGAACCCTTAATTTGTAGACAGATATAATTTCTGTTCCTTAAAAGGTTAGAGTGTGACCATATTCTCTGTGCCCCTGCTACAGCCCCAAGCAGGAAGAAAGCACAGTGAAAAATTGAGGTAGTATTCCGCCCATTAGTATTACTTTGTCAAAGGACCTTGGACCCACTGAGAGAGAAAGAGGTTCTAGTGACAATGACCTTCTACTTCTTTCTCTGGTGCTGCACAATGCGTCTTCCAGGCTGCCGGTTTGTCAGGAGCCTGGTTGAATGTCTCCAGATTCTCTTCATTACTTCCATCCCTGTTGGCAACCACCTTTTGTTCTTGGAGGGAGGGGAAGTGAGGACATTAAGGATAGGAAGCACGTACGTGCTTGCATCACTTTAGATCTGTGGATCATGGTAATTGTAAATAAAAGAGATGCTATTCAATTTTTGTCCCCTCCTATTCCCATTTGTATTCCTGCTTTCAGGGACCTTTCCATAAGAGATCTTCTTATAAGATACTTCTCATTAAAATGAAAAGAAGACTGTTCTACAGTGTCAAGAAGTGGTTTTCAAAGTTATGGAAACCTTTCGCAGACACGGTTCTTTGTGTGAATCTGTTATCTTTTATTAGACCAACTTAAATAGTTGGAAAAAATTTTCTTGACAAGCTTTCAGGTTTAAAAACCCTTAGTCAGGCTGAGGAAGCATCTGCAGTTGGCAGTTGCTACAGCCTACAGCCCTGGAAACCTTTCATATCACCTCTGCCTCGGAGCTCCTACCCCTATCCTAAAGACTCGCATGGAGCCAGACCACTCAGCCCAGCAGTGGTGGCACACTGCCTCCTGGTCTACTCTGTCGTTACCTCCAGTCTCCTTGCAGAATTTCTGATGCTCTATCATAGAATCCCAGGGTTTTTCCTATGCAGAATATAGTTTGAAAACCACTTAAAGCAATGGAAGAGATGCCCTTTGAATTCAGGGGCAAGGGTTTTTATTTCCATTATTCTTTTCACCCTGAAGAAAGGAGATTCTTCAACTCTGGACGTTTGACATGTCAACACAGTCTTCTTTGGTTTTAAGTTTGGGATGATGATTGTGGCTGCAGTAATTCCATCATTAGATCCATAACATCAGTTCACAGTGCTGAACCGTGAGATGCCTGTTTCATTTATCCAGTTACCCAACCTATTGCTTAGTATAAGCATCCTGCTGCTAGTATATTATCATACTTTTTGGTCTTTCCGTAGCTCAACATCTGATGAAGTAAGCTGCTGCTGCTTATGAAAGCTTATGAATCTCGGATAGAAAGCTTGCGTTTCTATCCTGTCTTTTTTGCGTAGTACCAAGTGCTTTGGTACTCATCATAGCTTTATCTCAGGGAAAAGGGCACCAGATATATTTGTGTATAGACAGCTGGCAGATTTGAGGAAAATCTCTTCCTCAACCTTGAGCACAGTCTTTGTAAAGTTGTCAGCTTCATTGAGCTTAAAACAAAGCGATCCATACTTCTACTCAAAACAGATTGCAGAGGAATTATGTTAGATTGTAGTTAGCAGAAGCTTACCTTCCCCATCAGAGATGCAAACTAGAGCAAACCTCATCAAATAACTTTAAGTTCAGTGAAAGCATACTTTGTGCTGCTGGGACATATACACTTGCACGAAGCAGTTTGCCAGAATTCACGTATGCTCCATGAAAAGGTAGTTGGAATTAGGATATCAACCAAGCAGGCATTGCATGGACAATATTTCAGTGTATTTTAACTGTGTGGAAATGTAAAGATTCTATTTTTCCCAGATCAGTGGGAAATAAAATAAGACGATGTGCTAAATTTCTCAACAGATACAATTTTATCAGTTTAATTCTTCAGCTAGTTAACCAGTTTACTTATGGATTTTCTGAGAATTCTTCTCAGGGAATGAGTGTTTTACTGAAGAAACTAGAACTGTAAAAGCATTACTTTTTGTGAGGATGCTACTGGGGGCTTGGTTATGGGTATGAATAAAGTACAGATATCTGCACAAATATCCTTAAATTGAAATTTTAAAAGTGCTGGCAAAGAGCTATATAAATAAGAGTCAGAGATCTTGAGATTTCACATTTTTATCTCAATTAAAATTGAAGTACTCTTACTTTGTGCTCCAGCTGTTACTGCCATTTCTTTTGCCAAATTTATAGGTAGCTAACATAACAATGTTCAATTACTTTAGTAGGGTGACTTAGTAATATGGGTATGTTCCCTGGTTGTATGTAGGATCTCTGTTTAAATCTCTGTTTCAGTTCTTTGATTTGTATAGAGCTTTGTTCTTTAATTTGTATTGCTTTAAGTGGGAAGGTTTTAGGGCAAAGATACTGATTTTTCTCTCCATTGAGGTTCTGAGCAGCCATGACTTCTGTTGCAAGAGGCAGAGTAAAGTTTGAGAGAATTTTTTTGTGCATGGTGGTATCCATGTTTATGCAGCAACATGTACACATCCATGCAAGAACCACAATGTCATACTTTTGCTTCCTTTCAGGAATGGTATCACACCCAAGAGACTAAAAGGTGGTAATGGGAAGGAAGGATCTTTCTCCTACTACAATAAGGGCTTTCCCAACCATGGACCATGAAAACAGAAAGCTAGCTGAAAAGCATGGCTTGTGCTTTACCCTTACCAAATTTTAAATTCTTCTTTACAAAAAAAAAAGTGTTTTGGAGCCAGTGGTTTCCTGTTGAAAGCTCTGCCACCTGACTTCAGGAATTACAGTTTTGTACCAGTCATAGCTGTTGTGATGGGACATGCAGGCAGTTGATATCTGAGACGGACATTTGCCAAGCCAGTCCCACATTTATGTATGTTAACCATCTTACACTTTTAATCATGCCCATAAGTTAAATGGCACAGGGGAGATTCCTAAGTATAGTTGTTGTGTACCTGTTCCACTTGAAATAACACTAAGTACATAATTTATTAACTAAGTTTCAAAGTTACTAAAATTTCAAAGGTGGCCATGAGCAACCTAATAGTAACAGACATGAATTAACAAGACAGAGTCCTCATTGTAGAACAATGTTTGCAAATTCTGGGTTAGTGGAAGAGAGGTTTCAAGCTTATGACCTCCCAAGGCTTTGAATCTCTGACACTAAAAGTGGGAATAATCATCAATAAAAGTAGACGACATAACTCAGTTCTTCAGTATTTCTCCCTACCCTCTTAGGATCTTCTGTCATGCCTGGACTGAGTGTAAGTTCACTGGTTTTTCTTCTATGGGGGGCACTTTGGAGAGGAAGAAGGCAGAAGCATTATAAGCCTGTAGTCTGTATGTACTACAACTCCAACATGTCTCTGCCTTCCCCAGCATTTTCATATTAGAGCTTCTGGAATGTTACCCATCACAAACAGGGGGGAGTCTTGCCTAAAAACACATGAGGGGGATCCCTATCAAGCAGTCCTGCCCAACCCTAACTAAACCCAGAAACCAGGTGAACTAAATATCTCATGACTGACTCTGTTTCAAGATTTGCTGATAGGTCCAATAAAAATTGTATGGACATCTTATCTATTTTAGATCAGCCATCATGGCAGTTTTCATACTATGCATGAAACATATGATATAAGTATTAGGCTCTCCTGGAACCTCTCTTTTTGAGAAGCAGGAAGGTTCCAGGGTAGGAATTACTCCCTCCTCATTTTTGGTTTCAAACCGGAATATTTGAAACCAAATACCAGAACTATGCACTTGCACCCCTCCTCCCCCTTGGACACACGCACACACTTTGATTCCTGGTCCATTCAAAGTTTAAAACCAACTCCCTGACACTGGCATCAGCATTTCTAGCCAGGCAGTCAGTTGACTTAATGGCTCATTGTAATCTAACTGATCCCTTCTAAACTCTTCATTCCACAGGTATTAACAACCCTCTCTTCTTTTTAATGGTCTCGATGTTCCACCAATCAGGTTTTCCTTTGTTCTGCTGTGTAGCTGCTCCTGGTAATGAAGTTCTTATTTCACAGTCCTGCAGATTGTTTTTAACTAATTCCAATTAATTTAATTTGTTTTTGAATAATATAGCCCTAGGCCCCTAGCATATTAGTAAAGTTTCTAGTTAATTTTTAACTGGAGAAATATACGTCGTTTTATATGTAATGATACACTTCACCATCCTCACTCCCTCTATAGATCCACCTATGGGTTAGGGCAGTGGCACCAACAACTTGAACAGTCTGGGCATTGTTCAGACATGAGCAGTCGGGTCCCAGCAGAGCTCCCTGACAGTTCACTGCTGGTTGGGCCACAGGGAGCCAATGCTCTCCCTCCCTCTCACCCCCTTCTGTCAGGGGAAGGGAGAATGGAAGACTGCGGGCTAGTGGGTGTTCTCAGGACCCTAAGAAAAGTGTACGGGTGTAACAGGTAAGTCTGGAAAGCTTCTTTCTCCAAAAATATTCCTGGTTGTAACTGCTATTGCTTTTTCATGCAAGGGCTGTTCTTTTTCCATGAATAAAAAAGCTTTTATGCTAGCTTTTTGAGCTAGGAGAAAGATGGTCTTCCTGGCAGAAATGTAATGTCTGTCAGTAGTCTTAGAGAACATCTAACTGGAGGTCTTGGTCTGCCAGCAGGAAGTATGACACTTACCCAGGAAAAAAAAATGAAAGGAGCATAATAGCAGTTTGAAAAAGTCATGAGATTTGTACAGAGTGAGTCTAAAGAGTGAAAGCACAAAAGATTGTGAAGTAACCCAGTCCAAATATAGCTTCTCAATAAATGTTATGATATCCAGTTCATTGCATTGCCAAAGGTCTTAAGAAAGACTCCCAAATGTCTCTGTGAGGTAGGTTAGAGGAGTGTTAGCCTATTTTCAGAGTGAGGCAGCTGAAGCACAAAGTAAGGATAAGATTTTTCAAAACTACATAAGTATTATTGGAAAGGAAATCTTAAGTCCTAGAAAAGTAGGACTGGAAGGAAACATATATGATCTAGTTTAGCCTCTTAATCAAGGCAACATCCTCCTTATCTAAACCATCCTGTGCAGGTCTTAAACCCATGTGAACAACCCTCATGCAGCTACCAGGCAGTGTCTCAAGAACCCCTTAACCTGCTGCAGGTAAAGCAGAGGGATGAGGGCACTGTCAGTGTCCTGCTGCTGCAAGGACAAGTAGTTTGTTAAAACACACCTGAGAGATCCAAGGAAGAGGACTATGCCCTGTCTTAGAGGAAGGCAAAAAAAACATAAGCCTCCCCCCCCCCCAAAAAAAAAAAATCTGCACCACAGTTCATGCTGATCTGACTGGGATAAAATTCCTCCCTCGTTCCAAATGTATTTAGTTTGACCCTGAGCAGAGGAGCAAGACCCAGTGGTCAGGAACCTCTGTGTTTTTTATTCCTATCAGGAGCATTGGTGCACCCCAGTTAAAATCCCCAGCCTTGGCTGCAGACAATACCCAACACTTCCAAGGAAGGTGGAAACCCTTCCACTTACCCCCCCATACTTAAAGTAACAGGAAGGAAAAAAATTCCTTCCTAGCCCTGTGTGGCAACCAGTAAAGCCAAGAAACATGGGGGCAGGGGGTGGGAGCACCCTCTGCTCTGCACTTCAAACCCAGGGCTGCAAACAATTCCATTCATTACACATCCTAACTAGAGAGCAGGAACTCTGCTTTCTGTCATCTTATCCATAAATATTTCCCAGCTCCTTCAATCTTTTGTAACCAAAGTAGTTGTAGCGCTTCATTCTGTTGATGATCATGATCAGTTTTCATGTGTTTTGGGCTAGAGCTTGCAGAACTTTGTAATCACCATGCAATGCCAGTGTTGCTATTCCCAGCCCCCTCTAGGCATTGCTACTCCTGGCTTATCTCTGACTAAGGCTTATCCAACTTCTCAAAAATCTCCAATGAAGGAGATTTACATATCTTCCCTAGGCAGTCTATTCCTCACCTTACTATTCTAATGATGAAGTTTCCAATCTAAATCTACTTTGTCAGAATTTCAAGCTGTTGCTTATGCATCCTACTGTACACAGTCTGCTACTGTTTCCCCTTTTCTACTAGCAGAAGATTCCTGTTTCTCTCCTTGTATGGCTTGCCTTCCAAGCTCTTTATCATTTTTTGTTGCTCGTTTCTGGACACTTTCTAACTTCTCCATGCCCTTTTTAAAATTGTATAACTCCAAACTGCCCACAGTACTCTATATGAGTGGTGCTCAACCTTTTGGCCCTAAGGGCCAGTTCAATGTTGTAAAGCCAGTCCATGGGCCAAAGCAAACCCTGTATACCTGGATTAGGCCCCACACCTAATCTTATATGTTGAGATCAGACTCTGGGGCTTCATGCTACCCTCATCTGGTCCCTGGTGCTGGGTTCAGACTCAAGGCCCTGTGCTATCCTGTATGCCAAGATGAGGCTCCAGGGTCCTGTGCTGCTCCCACCCAGCCGTGTGTGCTGGGATTGGACTTTACACTGTTCTTTGTGCTTAATCTTGCACACAGGGCTCCCCATGGACCCCTGGTGAGCCCTATAGGCCATATGACACAGCTCTGTGGCCAAACACCCCTGCTGTACATGAGTTAAAGTTAAACCTAACGCTTCTGTTGATGCAGCCCAAAACCATGTTTTTCTTTTTTACAGCTGCACTGCATTGCAGACTTATTTTGAGTTTATGATCTACCAAGATCCACAAGATCTTTCTCTGCAATGCTACCATACAGCCATTTGTCACCCCAATGCCCATAGGGGCAGGGGTGGAGAGGGGAGAGAGAAGGGCTATTTTCGCAGCTGCTGCTCCCTTTCTGGATCCCTGTCCCAGTCCCAATCCTGGAGCAGCAGTTGTCAAAGACAGCCTGCCATCTCCCCTGCTGGGGAGTAGCAGCAGCAACTATCAATGTCATCTACCACCTACAGAGATGTGTGTGTGGTGGGGAGGGTGGGGGACAGGCAGGTGCATTTAGGAGAGTGTTCTAAGCATCTGGCTGCCCCTCACCCTTGTAGCTCAGCTTTTTCCTTGGTTTGCTGCACTTGGTACTTATGTGCAGCAATTAGTACTACAATTAGACCCTCTGACAGAGGGGTAGTACACAGGGATTTCATATTTTATAAGCAATAGAGCAATTACATCTTCTGTACCTTTGTTATACACTGAATAGCTATAGAAACCAATTAGATCTTAGTGCTTCTGTAAGAAAACCAATTGACAATTACCACACAGATGTTTATGCAGATGTACCCAATACTTTTGTTCTGTACATTCATGAATTAGTACCTGTGTTGTTGCACCTTCCTTCAAACTTTCCGGTCTTCATGGACTTATTTTCCAGATGTGATCTGTAAGGGTCTTGAAACTCCTTATTTATTATATTTTTTGCAGCCCAGTTGGGCCTGGTACCATCTTACCCTGAAATTTATCACCTTCCAGGAAGGTTTGAAGCTGAGACCTCATTAAATTAAGGTGAAGGGGGAGGAAGGCTTGCTAGAAGCTGTGGCCTTGTTGAGTCAAGGTTTTGCTGAAGCCTTAGTAAGTGTTAGGGCCACAGGGTCCAGGGGTGGGCAAAATATAGCCCACAGGCCAGATCGGGTCTGCCAACTGATTTGTATCCAGCTTGCAGTGCTGTGCATGGGGCTGAGCTATGCCTGCTCCCACTCGGGGCAGCCCACCGTGCTGCCACCTACATGTGCTCCATGCCTGCCAGTGGTACTGCCCTGGCAGGACTGCTGTTGCAGCTGCCCAGGTGCTGCTCAGCACCCCTGCTTCCAGCAGCTCCTCCTGCACCTGCTGCACCACTCCGGGCATCAGGTAGCATGGAAAAGCAGTGGCAGTCATGGAGACACATGCCAAGCACCACATGTTCAGCTAGGTGGGGAGGAAGCTGCAGTTGGGAGGCTGCAGCCCCAGTGCTCAGGGCTCCAGCTCCAGTTCCAACTCCTGGCTGCCTTCCACTTGCTCTGCCTGCCCGGTGCGATGAGCAGCCAACTGCAGGCAGCCAAATGTGTGACTGCAGCTCTGCTGGGAAGCTGTGTGCACTAGTTGGGACTGGGGCCAGGCCAGTGCCCTCAGCAGGGGTGGGGTAGGTGTGGGTGGGAGCCTGGTGCAGGCTGCCCCAGGCAGAAGTGGCATGGGCTTGGCCCCATGTGAAATGCCACAGGGGCAGCCACAAGCTGGATAGGGTGGAAACCACACCTGCACTGGCACCACACTGCATGGGCAAGCTCTGCTGCACGTGCCCCTCACTCCCTTCCTCTCCCCAGCCCTGGCCAGCTCCCAAGACCTAGCATCCAAGCACTCCCCCTGCCCCCAATTCACCTCCATTCCCTACCTCCCCATCTGCACAATATACAAGACTAAGACTTCATTTTGAGCTGTCATGCAATTGCCTCTATATACACTACTGAAAAAAAACCAACCCATAAATCAGGACAAAATTTTTTTTGAAATAAATAAATTTTCAAACTGTAAAATTTTCAAAATGTAAACATTTTATAGTAGATGTTTGATTTTAGTTTTTTTGTCTATAATTTGTTAAAAGAATATCTTCTGAAAGATTTTATATGTACAGCCCTCGACAGCTCACCAAAACTTGTTAAGTGGCCCTACAGTCAAAATAATTGTCCAGCCCTGCTCTAGTCTATCCAGCAGAGAGCCATCTCTTCCATCCGGGAGGGGGAAATTGAGATATCTTTGACAACTTGACTCCGCCCTATCAGGGACTTGGGTATTACTACATAACCCTGCGTGAAGCGACTCTGTGTGGCATCTGTAATGAGATCTATAAAATGGGAAGAATGACAGTTGCTAGCTTACTAAATTAGGGGCTTGATAGCAAAATTAATACCAGTCATTGGAATAGTTTAGATTAGAATTCCAGGCCAACTCACCTTCCCCCAGGCCAACAGGGCAGCAGTGGTTGGTACTACCATTTCTTGCACACCATGGTCTAGGCCTCTGCTTCCTATGTATGAGTCATGCTGTGAGCTGGATCATGATCAGTACAGCTAGAACGTTCAGAGTTCAGCATCAAGTCATTAGCAGGTTTTGGTGAGGATGTTCAAATTCAGTACTTTATGCTTGGCTAAATGTGGGTAGGTTTTTAGAAGATCTGCAAAAGGGAGATCTGTATCATTAGGGCCATTTAAGTCCTAATTTTAAATCCTAGGGCTAAAATCCAGAAACTCCTAGTACTGGAACTTTTCTCAAAAGAAAAAAAAAGGTGGGGAGGGAAGGAGGATGGGGAAAATGCACAACTAGCAAAAATATCTCTTGCCACATTCTTGGAAAATAGTTCATCTGTTTTGCTAGAGCTTCTCCATAAATTCAGCATGAAATAGATAACAAGAATGAAGAATTTCGGTTAATTTAAGGTTTACATTTTGGCAGGCTTAAGTACCTGAAAACTATGGCTTGAAATACTATTAGACACCCTTATCTAATGGTGTTTCTAATGGTTCCATGTAAAGTTATATATTTTAGTGCTCCTTAGTGTGCGTTGCTTATTGGTTCAATCTACACAGCTTAGATTAACCTGTGAAGATTGAATTGATTTAGCCTTGGGCTTTTTTACTGGCTATACTTAGCCCCGTGTAGTCCAGGCCTCTACTCATGGCAGTTCATCCCTGCCTAAACATCTCATACAAGTGTTTATCGAACTCAGTGGTTGTCAAGTTTTTGGAGCCATGAGTTGAAACAGCTTGGCTGTTTTTTGGGTCCGGTGTTCTGACCCAGCTGCTGCTCCCACTGCTTTTTATTTCAACTGCTTCATCCCACTCCTGGGTGCAGCTCACAGCAGCCTGGCTCCATCACAGCTTCTTGTTGCTTGGTGCTAGAGTAGGGGCTTCTAGCTCTAGCGGCCAGGCTGCCTGGTACAGCTCTGGCAAGCCAGATCCAGCCCATGGGCCATATGTTCCAACCCCTGGTCTCACCAGTTCTTAAACCTAGAGTTACCAAATGTCTGGGTTTTCCCAGACATTCCTCTTTTTGGACCCTCCAGTCTCTGTCCGGGTAGTTTTTTGACATTTGAACCAGTGTCTGGGATTTTGCTCCGCTGTGTTGCTTGGAGGCAGCGGCTGTATGTTAGTCTGTGTGTGCATACACATGTGGCTAGCATGCAGCCTGGCAGGGTAGTGGGAGCAGCCCCAGCAGCTGGATGCAGGTAAGTCTGGGGGGACGGGGGGAGGGGCAGAGCTTGAGGACTTTCCAGGGTGTATGTGTATCGGGTATAGGGTGGGATGGGTATGTGAAGTAGGGCAAATGGCTGCCAGTACTGGGGGAAGCTGTCTGGGTACTGGGGCTGTGGCAGGACAGGTAGCATGGGGGGCAGGAACATGCTGCTCCAGTGGGGGAAAGGGGTGGGAGAGCCTTTTGAGGACAGTGGGGAGCTCTGTGGCCAGGCTGGCGGCACCAGGGCCCGTGCCCTTGCTCTCAGGGTCGGGCCAGCCGGGAGACACTGCCCGGGGGGATGTTGCCAGGCTGCCTGGTGCAGCACTGGAGCCCAGTCCAGGGCAGTGGGTACCACAGGCAAGCCTCTCTTCTCTCCCGCCTGCTCTGGGGGTGGATTTGCTCCACTGCCGCCTGTGCAAATTGGAGCTGCCATGCTCTGGCCTAGTTGGGATGGGGGCAGATGGGGGACCCTCCAGCAGGGCTGGAGGGAGCAGAGGGCTGCGGGTTGGGAGTGAGAGGCACCAGCATGGCCTGGGGACACAGGGGACTGTGGGTTGGGATGAGGGGCATCGGCAGGACCAGGGGTCTGTGTGTTAGGAGTGAGGATCAGCAGCAGGGATTGCAGGGCTGTGGGTTGAGGCTGAGGGGAACCAGTGCTGCCTGGGTGGGTGAAGGACTGTGGATTGGGAGTGAGGGAAAGCCACATGCATGGGGGGCTGCAGGTTGGGAGTGAGGGGCACTGGTAGTGCCGGGGGCTGTGGGTGAGGAGTGAGGTGTCCCTCAACAGCTGTCCTCTTTTGGAACTGGAGATATGGTAACTCCTACTTAAACCTACACAAACAGCCTTCTTGCACAGCTACCAGGCACATTGTCTGAAAACATTAAAAGTGCTCCAGGTTGCCACAGGTTGGCAACCATGTGGCTGAGGGTACTGTCAGTGTCCTGTCACTGCAAAGACAGAAAGTAGTGTATTAAAATACTCTCAGGAGCTCCAAGGAAAAAGACCATGACCTCCCATCCTCACTACAAAGGAAGGCAAAAACCCTCACAGTCCATGCCGATTTGCCCATGTGGTAACATACCTTACTGATTCCAAAAGTGGTGATCAATCTGATTCGGAGCAGCGGAGCTGGGTTTTTTAGTCCCAGCAGAAATATTGACACTCCTCAAAATCCCTAGCCTTAGCTGTAGCCACCACCCAGTGTTTGAGGAAAGCACCCCCCCGGCCTTGACACCTGTAACAACAGAAACGGAAAAAAAATCCTTCTCAGCCCTGTATGAGAGCCAGCAAAGTCCAGAAGCATGGGAAAACTAGGCTCTCCTCCATACTGTAATCTTGGGATTGTGCCCACAACTCCGCAAAATCATGCATGATAAATTGAGTTAAGAAAGTTTACTTTTAGGTGAAGAAATGTGTTCCTGTTGTTCCTGAGGGCATGTTATAGGCAATACACTAAATAAGACAGAGGCAAGGCTTTTTGTGATATCTTGTATTTAGACCAACTGTATAGTTTGGAAAGCTGTTGGACAAGCTTTTAGGCATTGGGTGCTATTTTTCTTGGATTAAACATTTGAGGATGGGCACCTGATGCCTGGAAAACTTGTCCAGCTCTCCCATCTATACAGCTGATCCCAAAAAAAAAAAATCACAAAAAGCTCTTGCTTCTTGACTTTTCCTGGACCATCATGGCTACAACACATTCCAGCCCTACTAGATAAGATAGCTGATTTAATAGCCATGTCAAACAGAATATCTGCATTTTATATTTTTTGTTTCCTGGTCAACAAAGATATGTCTCCAACCTGAACACATCTGTAGGTTAACTTGGGTCCCACATTTCCTCTTTATTCTGGTGTGTTTGTTTCTGGGTCCTTGGATTTGTGTGTGTTCAGTACTTATGCTAGAACTGTGACCCATTATTCATTATTTTGATTTACCTCATCGTACCGATTATATTACCATGTAACACTTAAATCAGTCTCCTGAAACTCCAGTGGTCATGACTAGCTTCAGTGGCAAAGTGTCTCCAGTAAGAGTAAAAGTTTTTCTTGTCTGATTTTACTTGTTATCTGTATGGATTTTTTTCTCTGAAATGGTTTGTGAATAACATTCACCATGTCTGACTATCAAGACCTTGGGTGTTGTGTTGCATTGTGAGTTTTCTATCTTAAAGCTGTTTGTTCTTTTGTTGCCAAGACTAGTGCTAGTCTTTTTGGTATCTCAGTATTTTCCTTGGCTGCTGCAGCACTATTTTCTGTTTTGACTTGACTTGTAGCAACAAAAATATAGTTTATAGTACATATTAAGCTTATATTTATCCAGAGGTCTAAATGTTATTTGTTAGTGTATACTGTAAAGACAGAAGTTTTATATTGGTGAGAGTTTGGAATGGTGAGTCTCCACCTAAGTAATTCAGGTCATTGCATATTGCCTTTATACCACATGATGCAGAAAGTTTTAAAGCTTTTCTTGTAATTTTTTTGTTGGTTTTTGACCAATCAACTGTACATATGGATTCCAACCTATAGATCTGTGACAGATCTGTGTTTATATTTAAAACACTTTCAGCAAAACCTGGCAGTGTTCTCGTCGGTAATGTGGTATTCAGGTCTGCTGTCGCTGCACTTTTCAGGACCCAGAAGTTAATGTTGACTCCTTTGGAAAGCCAAGAATTTCCCTTTCCACTAGTATAAAGCACCCTCTTCTTGCTTTTTAGGATCACTTTGGATCCTAAAGCATTTATTTGTATAGGCCACATATAAACTGACCTGGGCTCAAGTGATTTTTAAGGAAATGCATTATTCATCAAGAAGAAGCAAGGAAACTTTTCTTTGGTAACTTGATTCGAAAATGTAAAGACAAAGTCAATCAGAAGTTTGGGATGTTAGAAGTCTTAAGGCAGATCAAAGGTGGGCCAGGTGCTGGTGAGTTGGTCAGAGATCCATAATAAACTTTAGCGACATGGCAAATGTCATTGATACATTTCAGTATCATTATCATGTGTTTCTATTCTTATTATATATTTTGTATTGTGCCACTAGTGAAATTTCACTAGTACTAGTAAGAGTGATCACAAGCAACCTAAATTCAGTGTTAGTAGTTTCATGGGATGTACTTTGTGACCACATTCTGAGGCCGTGGTAAAGCAGTATGTGACAACAGTGTGTTCAGTTCAGTACATTACTCGTATTGTATTGGAGAAAGCTGAAGCATGTGGAAACCATAATAAAGGCTCTATTATAAATATTCAGAAAAAAGGGTGTGTTCAAAGTTTTAGAAGCTGTTTTAGGACAATAGAAAGCAGATAATTGGAGGAAGGCCTGAAGGGAAAATATAAAGACATTAAACAAACAAACAAAAATACTGGCAAATACGTTGTTAAATGAAGTAAGGGGTTTGAAATTATCTGGGAGAAGGTTTATTAATAAATGAGACAAGGCCTTTTAAAGTCACTCAGATCTTGAGCTCTGTTAACAGGTGTCCTTAATGAGCAAAAGAGAGATGTATTGGTTTAGTAAGTAATGGTGATAAGTTTGTGAAAATTGCTAATTATTTTAATAAGGTGGAAACTGAGTAGAGGAGCACATAATGTGAGCATGGAATCAGAAGAATTTGACTAATATATGTTAAATAAATTAGTGACTCAAACTACTTGTGGCTTTTTTAAGTCTCTGAGAAATGGGGTCGTGGCAGAGGTTCAATACCAAGTCCTTTTTTCCCAATCTCTTAGAAAAGTGGGAACTTCATAATTGCTGCCTGATAAGCTTAGCCTTAGTCACTACTGAAATAATGGAGTGAATATTACAGACAGAGAGAAAAGTAAATACTGTTGCAGACCTGGATCGTAATCTTTTCCATACTATGAGGCCTTCCTCCTGTCTTAACTAAAATCCATCCAGAATCCCTTATTAGTTTAATAATAAGTAGAAGGCAGCATGGTTAAATCTTCTGAAATTTGTGAGAACTCCTTGTCTATTAGGATGGTAGAAGCCTGAGCATTAACCAGCAGCATTCCTACTGCAGTAGAAAGGAACACGCAGAGGGATCAGAACCTGACTGGAGGACCATAAGGCAAAGATTAATGACAGTAAACAGATGTATACCAAGTTGCAGGAGAAATCATTATTGGGGATGTGCACAACACCAGCATTTGTTTCATTAATTTTTTTTCAGTGATTTGAAGAGGGGCAGATGGCACTTGGATGAAATCATTGGATCGTACTAAATTGGGAAAATACTACTGAAAGCAGAGGAATACTACAGAGGGACCCAAGGAGGTTAAAAATGTGAATGGGAAGAAATGCAAGTTCAGATGCACTTGCTGCCACAGCCTGTGATTGGCAGCATTTTGGAAGGGACCAAAATGGTTCCTTTTGCATTGTTGTGGCCATGGTGGCCCTTCCTAAAAAGGGATTTCACTGGGACAGTTCCAGACCCGTGTAGTAAGCACCAGGATTGGTCCAGTTAGAACCTGTATCAGTTATACCTTACATGGGGGAGGAGGTTCTTTCCTGCATCATCCAAGGGGGAAGTGAGGAAAAAAGCTGGACTGTGGGCCTTGTGGCCTATCCCTTTAAACCCCACTGAGGAGCTAATGGCAGAGTTTGGGTGGAGCCATGCCATCTGCACCCTGGTTTCTTACCTGGTAACTGGATCTTCCAGGTTTTCCTAGTTCCTGCAAACATTTAGCTCTGTGCCATAGGATGGATGTTTAACCATATTCCTGGAGTTTACAGGTGCCACCCAGCCTATTTATTCTTACTTTGAATATTCATGAGCCTTTTTGCCCCAGGCTGTTGGCTTGACTGGAGGCCATTGTATTTTTTGTCACATTTCAGGCAGATGAATTTCCCCCCAAAACCAAAGGGGGGCCTGTCTTCTCCAAGAAGGTTTGTATGTAATAGCCAAAGGATCAAACTGATACAAAATTCCTCACATCCACAAGAGGTTTCCCTACTAATGGCACCACTGGAAATGTATGCTTCAATTACAGGGTGACATTGCAGTTATCAACTTTGGGTACTCGTGGGAATCCATTCATGCTCAACCACCACCACCTCTCTGTAGCATGAGAGAGACACTAATCGCCATGTTTCTTGATCTAATGGCTTCTGGCAGTCAGTCTTGACAGTTTTGCAACTTCGTTAGCTGCCATGGGGAATAGACCTTGCTGAGGCTGAGGTCTAATTTCTGGGTAGCTTCAACTCCACTTGCTTCCAGGCCTGTGCCCAGTCATATTTGTCTGCTTTCAGCACTTATGCTGTATTTAAGGGATTTATGTGGGGTGCTGTGACTGTGGCTCTGCCGTTCCTATTTGCCAGCCCTCTTTTTTATTCTGCCCAAAGGTGGCTTATCCCTTAAACTTTATAACATTAATGCCTATTAAGGGTAAGAATAAACAGAAAACTGGATTGCTATTTACGTGATCTAGCATTAGGAAAGTCGAGGCACATTGAAAAGCAACGTCTTAAATTCTCTCTTCGCACCTATTTTTGGGGTATCTTTATTAACAGGAGGATGTAGATCTGTGGTTCTCAGCCTTATTGGATTCAAGGCACTGCTCCATAACTTCTGTGAATTGAATGACACCCAGTTTCAAAAACTAATATATATTACAGTATTTACTTCTTTGCAGAGGGGCTGGGCAGTGAGGGTAGGGAATCAGCCAGATGCAAGCCTAAGCCTGCACTTAATCTGCTTATATCTTCACATCTTGTGACTTTATCTTCAAAGGATCTGGGATGTCCTGGTTGAGAATCACTGATGTAGACAAAACAGGATATTTAGAGGAGATCAGCAAAAATGCAAAGTGTGCTGGAAGGACTGATTTATGAGGAAAAAGTGAAAAATAGTAGTGTACTTGATTTAACTAAGTATGACTGGAGCTTTCTGCAAATATTTCAAAGGTGGTACACCAAGGAGGAGGAAGAGTATTTAAGGTCCATAATTAAGAGAGACTGAATAAATTAAGACTAATAATACTAAATGTTTCTTATGTAGTAAAAGTAGGGGGTAAACTTCCAAACTGGAAGATGATCTCTGGGAAAGTTTAAAAACTACATCAGACAAAGCAGTAGGAAACAAACTTTAGGAAATAATACTGAATTGGCCTTTGGGTGACCTAGCATTTTTTTTATTTCACCCTGAACTTGTCAAAAATCATTTTGCTTCCTCTCAAGGTTTCTAACAAGCACCAAGCTGAAAAGTTCTTTTCCTTTTGTTCCTCATTATTCCTTCAAGAAAAAGAGTCTTTGGACTTTCATATTTTGCCATTAATGAAATTTAGGAGTGTTCAAACTTTTAAATGTTTGTGCCCCACAGTTATGGAATTGGCTTCCTCTTTCTGTTCAAAGGCCAATCCAACCTATACTTTAAAACTAGAATAACAAGTGCATGTATTGTTTTATGTTTATATAGCTTCTGTTTACCATGGAAAACACCCAGGACTGTTATGAAGGGGTTTACATGAATATATGTGGTGTTATTAGCTGTGAATTTTTACATGTTAAAGACATGGCATCAAACAAAGTGTGGACCTCCTCATTTATTGGACTGCTTGCCTCTTTCTGTGAATTCACGCCATGACAATAGGCAGTTTGTGGAAATCTAGGTCCCTTCTATGTGCAGGTAAAGGTGCGATGGGATCTAGTGTAAGATTCACACAGTCGTGCCTCCTGCCATGCTACATGAGCATGGCAGGAGGTGTGATTGTGGGATCGTGCATTGGATCACATTGTATCTTATGGCCAATGCAGGGGGAGCCCTCATGCAGCTGGGAGCTGCATGCACTCCAGTACTGTCTGTACTCTTGGAGGATTGCCACTGTAGCAATCTTCCCTGCTCTGGGGGTCTGTGAAACTCCCAGGGTGGGGGGAGAGGGTCACTGCTGCAGCAGTTTCCCCCTACCCTGAAAGTTGAGGAAGCCCCCAGGGCCAGAATATCGCAGCAGTCCTCCAGACCCAGGGGCTTGTCTGCACCCCGAGGGCTGGGATTCTCTGGCCCTGAGGGTTTCCCACACTTCTGGGGCTGGGGGATCACCTCTGCAGTGATTTCCACCACCACCCCCATTTCTCCCCACCTAGCCCCAAGGGTTTCACGCACCCCCAAGGCAAGGAGATTGCAGGAGCAGCAATTCTTCAGCCCTGGGGGGGTTTCCTGCACCTGAGAGCCCTAGGGATTACAACAGCCACAATCCCCAGGGTCTGGAGGTTTCGCACAATCCCCAAGCCATAGGGACCATGGCTGCTGCAATCCCTAGGACTTGGAGATTTCACACTTGGTGCACCCCTGCAGCTGGGAGCTCCACCAGCTGACAGGGTTCCCTGCAGGCTAACATCATTAAGAGTTTAACTAGGTTAAAGCCCTAAGTACAAGGAGCCATTGGAGAAGCCCAAAAAGTTCTTTTAGTACTTTTCCTGTGTACCCTGACTGCCATTGAAGCCTGTGTCTGCCAACTGGCATGATTCCAGACAACTAGGTTGGTGATTCCTTTTGGACAGTACTAAATGAAGTACAGGTTGGATGAGTGGTGGGTAGAAAACTAGCTGGATTGTTGGGCTCAGAGGGTAGTAGTCAATGGCTTGATGTCCTTTTGGCAGCCAGTCTCAAGTGGTGTTACACCCCCATGGCGCTAAACGATCCCCAAAGCATAATTAACTTGTAGTTTAATGCAGAATATGCTTCACATCATTCAACTAAAATCTAACTTTATTAACACATTAAATGCATTAATAGTTTCTACATACAGAGAGCGAGAAAAATAGTTCAGTGGTCTCACCCAATCCCAGATGTTACTCTGTTTCACAGAATAGACGGCCAATTGATTCCTGAAAGTAGAGGGTGGTCAGCTATGAGTAATGGTTGTTTTTCAGTCCACGTGTTATTGGACGACGACACACACTCAGCTTTCTTACTTTCACTCCTATGACGACTTCATTTCTGGGTATCGTTGATTGGTTTCCCTGTGGTCATCATACGGTTCGTGTTCTTATCCTGTAAATATATTCCTTTGTTTCAACAAACTCATCACATGCACACATCTTAATTTGGTCTTTTACCAGTATCTTTATTTGGACATGGCCCTGAGCTCCTAATTTGGTCTGTCCATCAAAACTGGTAATTCCAAGGGCTCTGCAATTGGGCATTGTCCAGTTGGTCCCCTCTTATCACCCTTCATTAACGTATCCAATCATGTCATCCCTCTGATTCAGTCAGTTAATACCAAGTTCAGTTAATTTGAGCTAGTAACAAGGCTTACGTTTTACATGCCTATGTTGATAATGTTAGAAGAAAATACTCTTCTCACAGTGATAAGAAAAGAAAGAAACAATGGGAAAGTGAGCTTGAGGCAAACTCAGAACGCAGAAGAAAAGTTCAGATAATAAGGCTATACGCAGACTTAAGCAATGGTTAAATAAGGCTGAATATAAAAGAAAGTTCAAATAATACTATAATTTACCACTCAAGCAGGTGCAGCTAAAGCTAAATATGATAAGCTACCCTAACAGTGGAGTGTCCCAAGGCTTAGTCCTGGAGCCAGTTTTGTCCAATATCTTCATTAACACTCTGGAAGATGGAATGGAGAGCACCCTCAGCAAGTTTTCAGATGACACCAAAGTGTGCATGTGTGGGGGTGGGGGTAGGGTGGGGAGTAGTAGTAGATATGCTGGAAGGTAGGGCTGGGAGTCAGAGAGACCTAGACAAATTGGAAGACTGGATCAAAAGAAATTTCATGAGGTTCAATAAGGACAAGTGCAAAGTCCTGTGCTTAGGATGGAACAAATAGCTGGCTAAGTAGCAGCTCTGCAGTAATGGATGTGGATGTTATAGTGGACAATAAGCTGAATATGAGCCAACAGTGTGCCCTTGTTGCAAAGCAGGCTAACAGCATACTGGGCTGCATTATTAGAAGGGTTGCCAGCAGATCGAGGGGAAGTGATTATTCCCCTCTCTTTGGGACTGGGGAGGCCACATCTGGAGTACTGTGTCCAATTTTGTCCCTGCCTCCGCCTCCCCACCAGCTACAGAAAGGATGTAGACAAGTTAGACAACCTGTGGAGAGCAACGAAAATTGGTGGGGGGGGACTTACAAGGAGCGACTGAGGGAACTGGGCTTATGTAGTCTGGAGAAAAGAAGGCTGAGGGGGGAGATTTAATAGCAGCCTTCAACTACCTGAATGGTGGTTCCAAAGAGGATGAGCTAAACTGTTCTTAGTGGGGGCAGATAACAGAAGAAGTAGAAAATGGTCTCAAGTTTCAGCAAGGGAAGTTTAGGTTAGATATTAAGAATTTTCTCATGAGGAGGATAGTAAAGCAGCGGAGCAGTTTACCCAGAAAGGTTGTAGAATCTCCATCCTTGGAGGTTTTTAAGACCTGGCTAGACCAAGCCTTGGCTGGGATGATCTAGTTGGGGCTGGTCCTGCTTTGAGCAGGGGTTAGACTAGATGACCTCCTGAGGTCCCTTCTAACCCTAATTTTCTGTGATTCTAAAGGATATGATGAAGTAGGGTGAGGTTGCATATGACTTCTGGTTACCTTTGTCCTGCTGTGGGACATGGCTGTCCTTCACAGGGTATACGCTTTCAAACCTAATCCTCCTTGTTCAACAACATTCCATTGCTCCATCTTTTTCAGGACGCTTTGCAAGGACAGGTAGATTCTGAGCCCCAAAGAAGGAGCTGGCTAGGTACCTGTGCTTTGGATGTCTTGACTATGGTATTGACATGCACTTTATTTCTTTTTCTGAATTGACCAGAAGGGTTTGGGCTGTGGGCCGTTGCATGGTATCCCCAGGGAATCTGCCTGTCTCTGCTCTAGAGATATTTCTTGATGCTTATCAACAGTGTTCCTGCTTTCATCACTCCTCAGACAGGTGCTGGAATAACAGTACATGGTGTTTTCCAACAGATGCAGTCTTCTCCCCTGAGTCAAGGGGATGCCTGCTTTAAGATCTGTCTCAAGGTTATGTTTTCTCTTGTGCCCAAATGCAGTGTCATACATGAACCCTATAGATTAGGGGTCGGCAACCCCCCGGCGCAGATGCCACAGCATGGCACACAAAGGCTTATTGCTTGGTATGTGCACCTTGGGGCAGACAGTGGGGAAGGGATCGGGGCTGTCCTGCCACGAGAAGGATTTGGCCCCTTTGGCTTCCCCACTGTCTGCCCAGAGGCACGTATGCACCCACTAGCTGAAAGAAGCTGGACTGGGACCCTGTGGACCCCAGTGCAGTTGCTTGCAGCTTCCCCACTGCCTGCTGTGAGCAGCCTAGGATCCATGGTAGGAAGCAGGGGCCTGCCTAGAGCCTGGGCAGTGTAGCCCCAACCCCTTTTTTCCTGCTGTCCGCCCTGGGGCATGTGTACACCTGCAGACAGTGGTGCAGCCTCCCGGTTGTTTGCCACAGCCGACCTGGGCTGGGCTCTGAGTAGGCCCCTGCTGCCTATCCCAGAGCCCAGGCTGCTCACAGTAGGCAAGAGGGAGGCTGCAAGCAGCTGTACCAGGGTCTGCAAAACCCCAGCCCAGCTCACTGCAGGTGGTGGCTGCTCTCGCACCTTGGGACAGATGGCAGGGAAGGGGCTGGGGCTGCATTGCCCCAGCAAGGATCAGGCCCCTTGTGGCTTCCCCACCATCTGCCCCGGCACACCAACATCTTCCAAGGAGAGGTTGCAGGTGTTTTTGGCACGCTGCCCAAAAATGTTGCTGACCCCTGTTGTAGAGACTCTTTGGTTTGCTGTTCAAAGCACTGAAATCCAGGCATGCAAGAAAATTGTTACTGAGTGCTACAGTTTTCCATAAGACTACCTCAAAATCATTTAGTCCGTCTGGTGAGATACAGGGTTTGAAACTGCTCCGGAGGGCAAGTGGATGGCAGCAGGAGATGACTGCAGCAGGAAAAGGACAGCATTGGGTTCCTAATGGTAGGTTACAAGGGAAACAGAAAAGAGATGATGACAATACTGTCTTGGTAAGTGATGCTGGGTGGATGCTGTTACTGTTGTCTAGTTACCCAGGGCTGAATTGCTGGTCATGCATGTAGTTTCCAAGCCATTCTTTTAAATCCTTCCTTCCTAGCTATGAAGGGATCTTGCAAACTAGTTATTTATGAGCTTGTCCACCACAATATCTACAGCAAACAAATGTATATGTTTTAAACATTAACCAGACAAAGGAACTCTAGGAATGTGTTCCAAGAGGTCCCTAGTAAGTAGTCTCCTAAATCAGACCCTCTAGAGAAGATTCTGATATACTAAATGTTTCACAAACAGTGCAGAGCAAGCACCCAGTTGCCAGAGTGCTGTCTGCATCGACTGAGGGATTGTCTAGTTAGCTACAGTGTTGGTCTGGGAGTTGGGAGACATGGATCCAGTTCTCTGCTCAAAATTTTATCCTGCAGCCTGCTCATGCTACTGCCAGAGAGAGCTTGATCTGATGAGGCCTTCCAGTGATATGTGAGATATTATATGACTTAAATTTGTGGTGATTGTTGTGTCTCTTGGCTATCAGTGTGCTCTAAGACAACAGGTTATTTTCTTTATTACTGTTTGTGTGTTCAGTTATCCAGTAATTAGATGGAGCACCTGGTCAGGAGCATTGAATGAGAGTTGTGAAAGCATGTTTCACTTTTCCAGAAGGCTAATTTGGAAAGGAGTGTAGAAGTATAACTGACTCTCTAGTACTCTGGCTGTCCGTGTGTGCATTAGAGATAGTTGGTTGTTGTCATTTGGAAAAAAAATTCCCAGCAAAGCATAGTCTTTTTTCAAAATGAAAATTTCCATTCTTTGATGTTTGTTCCCAGCAAACACCTGGGAATGGGAGAATTCTCTCCATGTTCCTGTGAACATTGGAAACAGGTTGTCCATTATCCATGTGGTATGGATTAGACAGCCTGGCCCATTCAGTGTCAAAAGAAAAAGGGAATTTGCCTCCTGCCATTCTAAAGTCAAACTCTATATAAAATCTGGACTACAGGTTTATGGGTAACTCTAATATCCTGGGTATCCAAGCATGGGCTCCATCTGAATCTGCCACTGAGAATCCTTATTTACAATTTTCATAGGAAGATGCAAATAGATAGCTGGGGATTTTCACCTTCATTTTGTCCTCTAAAATCCATATGCTCAGCTGCAGTGAAAGAGCTTGTTGATCCTATTGGTTTCCAGTGTGTGTCACAAGTGCTGTTTCTTTCCAAGGCACTTAAAGAAAGAGCTAGAGGTATACCTGTCACTTGACAGGCATAGACCCGCTCAGCAGTACTCTCAGCTCCTGTCTGCCCACTGCCCGTGTTGCCTGAGCCCTCAGACTCAGTCCCACTCTTGGCTGTTCCATGTGGTAGCGTTATGCTATCAACCAGACCAGCCATGCCCATGTGCTTGGACATTTCCTTCAAGAAAAGCTAGGGCCTGAGGAAGGACACAAAGGAAAAACAGGTACCTGGCTCCTCTTGACTTCATGATGTTTTTTCCTTTGTTCTTGCTTGAATATGTGCACCAGCAAGGCTTCCGCTCCTGAAGCCCATCTGGCCAATGTGGAGGATGGCTGGAATGGGCAGCTTGGCCCACTCTCCTTTTCCCAACTTCTCAAAGAGAGTCCTGTATATTTTAATCTTAGTAATACATATCAGGCTATTTTGTGTCTTCTGCTCCAGAAGAGACAGAATCTTTCCTGCCCAGCTCACCTGGGGCTAGCCATGCACAGTTAGGTAGCCCATGTGGCAAGGTCATTGCCTGTTTCCCTTTAATTTCCCTGGCAAAGCTCCAGCTGAATGGCTGACCCAGGTAACCTTTTTTTACTATTTTTTCTTCCCTATTGTGCTTCCAAAACCTGTTGGTTAAGAATCTTAGAGGCTTCCCGACCTGTGTGTCTTCTAGTGTGTTTTGTCATGTCTCAACAGGGAACCCTTGTGATTGGTGGCAAAGAAGTGACTCTTGAGTACACCCCATGCCCAGAATTTTGGCGCTGTAAACATGTAAGTACATGGCAACCAATGACTCCTGCACTAAATTTTCCACCATACTTTTTCCAAGGAGCACTAGGCAGGAGAATTAGATGCTTAGTGGCTGAAGATTTCCATGAGAGTGCTTGATGAATCCTGAATGTCTTGATTTTCCTGAATTTCAAGAAAACGTTGTTCTCTCTACGTATTTTTGCCAGTGCAGGAAATGCTGTTTCTACAACTCAGTGCCTAAGTTAATATGCCCTTACTATAAATAGCAAGTGGCAGCAGACGCCATCTCCCACATCTGGTTTTCTGGTTGCTCATGTTCCTCCCTAGAGCATGATTTCACTCTGAGAGGGGGCACTGAAACAATATCATCTTCCCACACTATGGATTATCTCACCTCAGTGGCCCAAATAAAGTAGTGCTTCTGCTGACGCAGAGTGGTACTAGCTCAATACAGTGGAGCAAGCTAAATTTTGTTCTGAGTCACGCATCATCAGTGAGCATATCTCCAGTGCACAGTTAACCAAGGCACTCTCACTCTAGGTTTAGCCCAAACCTGCAGATCTCACAAGCAGTCACAGTTTTGAACCTCTCATCTGGATTTTGTGGTTTATGAAACATGGACTAGCAAGGTACTCAGACCAGTGCCAGTCACCTGGGTTTAACTATACATTGAAGACAGCCTCAGGTTGCAAACTAAATTCTGTCTTTAGAGAATTATTCATACCATTATTCATACTTAAAACATTTTGATGAGCACAGTGGAGCACATAATTGTCATAGGATATGGCGGCAAAAGTAGAATTATTCAGCTGTCAGTTCAAGTAGACTTTTTTCCTGCACAAACTTTATTTCTAAAGTTTATGGACAAGCCTGAAAGTGCCGGGCTTAACTCCCAGATCTCAGGAGGAGTTGGTAGGGCTAGCAGGAAGAGGGAAAAGTGTTTACAGATTAATGTTATTTGAGCTGGAATTTAGGATGCTATAGATACAGGACTTCCCAATGCTACATAGGAATTAGACTGTTAGTGTATAGGGTATAGGGTTCTTGACCTTTTCCATACCAAAAGCCAGGCCTGTGCAGCTGAAACTCCTCCCATTTATCAATCCCGTAAGGTTAGGGTGACACCTGTTTATTGCCCACCTCCAAGATGCAAGTGCTCAACTTGAAAGTGAAATGACACATTAAATTAAGTTTCCTCCCCTGTCTTAGAGATCACATTAGTAGGAGAAGGCATTTTGCCTCCTCCTTGTGACCCAGGAGGTTCCTTCTGGGCCGTTGGCAGTATAAGTCAGATTTCTGGTCTCCCAAAGTCTCTCTACTATGGATACTGAACCATTTGATCCTTGAGTTACTGGTTTTTAGGTTCTTTGAGGACAGGGTCCAATCTTAAAAAAACTGCCCTGAAGTGTACATATAACTGTACCAACCGGTGCAACCCTCCCATATGGCAAATTGATAACAATGGGATTTATACTCCAAAATCTCACAAAAATATAATCTGAGTAGGATAATGTAGGACTTCCCCAATACTTCCCCAAATCCTACCCTTTGTTCCAGCCCTCTCTGTTCTGAGTGCCTAAAATCATCCATTTTGCTTTTATACCCTTTCCTATATCTAACCTGGATACATTCTTGAAGTATTGCAGCATCTGTATTGTTTAGAATAAGCTGACTTTTGCAAGAACCTTCTAAATGTCATCTCCTCATGTGGTCCCTCTTTCATTTCAGTGTAAAGTGAGCACTGTAGGGTACAGATCTTCCTGCTCTTTTTGCAAGCTCCCAAGAGATGGTGAGTATGTTTTATCATGATTTTAAGTTGCATTTTATCAGTTAAAAGCCTTTCCCCCCCACCTTATGAGTGAAGATCTCTGTTTCTGAGTTTCTGTGTGTATCCATTACTATTCTGTCATGCATCTAGACCACTGGAGGCCACGACCTTGGAGCAGACAATTAGGTGGGCGCCAATGGATGAGACACACCATGGAACTCATGAGTTCCCTCCCATCTATGTGTTTTGCTTAGGAGATGGGTTATGACTTTTTTGGCTGCCACTGGAGCTTCATTTAGCCCCAACTTATTGTAACTGTTGGCAGCCTATGGCCTGGGACCTGGATCCAGCCTGCAAAGACAGTGCATTTGGCCTGCAAAGGTCCAACCTCTCCTGGTTGGCATAGGTGATTGGGCAGAATGAAGCTGCGTTGAGTTGCATTTATCTTCATTTCAGAGGGACTGCGTCACAAGCCCCAGCCCACAGCGGCACAAGGTTGCCAGCCTCTGGCCTACCCTAAGAAGATGATATTTGGTGTTCCAGCTAACCAAAGTGGCTTTCAGCCACTATTGCTTGGGAATCTAGGAATAACGATAAATCTGATCAGATTTGAGACTGTTGTCTCTGTGTCAACAACATTTGGTCACAGACTCTGACCATTCTTTAACGTTCCTCTCTCTCTCTTTACCAGTGTTATCCGGGGGATGAATTTGAGCTGACAGCTGTCCATCCAGGATTGCATTTGTTGGACATTGTCCCCTCAAAATTATTCCTGTTATTCACAGTAGAAGGTTTTGCTTTGCTGCTGTTCTCCTTGGAAATTTAGAATGGTCTTTATGTAGCAAGTCTTTGTCATGGATGGATGTTATGCATTAGAAAGTTTTGCTTCAAAGAACAAAATGACTGACATTACCATTTTAGCTCCTAAGCTTTCCGCTCTTTTCAGAACTTTTTATTCACTGCAGCCCTATCCTTGCAGAGTTCAGCTTCCCTATAACTGGCTCTGTAATGTGATGGCTCCCCTGTTACCCAGGAGAAGCAGAGCCTGGCTGACCTTTTATCTCCATCTATTTAGCTTGTGTAACAATTGAATGGTAGTGCAAACAACCGAATAGTTATTTAAACGTTTGCAGTTCTCTCAGTGCTGTGAATGTCTCATTTTACTGATCTTATCAATTGATGATAAGGAAAATGTATGTATTTTAAGGGTAGGCAAGGTTCTGTGGGTAGATGTAATATCTCTTATTAGTCCAATTAAGGGTGAACTCTGCATGACTGTTCTTTAATGGAAGAGTGACATGAAAGTGCAGATGAGGTATATGATTATCCCTTTGTATAAGGAGATGTTGGAGGAACTTCTGTGCACATTATTAGATGGTAGTTTTGAAACACAGTTTTTGTCATGCCTTTTTCTTGCAGGAAGGAAACCAGGGACAGAGCCCAAAACTGGTTCTGAGGAGGAGGACATGCAGGCTGAATTAGACTTCAGTAAGAGAATTGCCGTCACAAAATATGGGATTGTGGTTCTTTAATTGTGGGAGAAATGCTTATAGGCCAGATTTTTTTAAATGTACGTGAAAATGTTCATGCATAATTTTATATAAACAGTACCACAGTTGCATGTGCAGTGTCTACAATTTCATGTGCAATTTTGCACAAAGATTTTTAGGCAACTTTGGCATGTAGTCAGGATCCTGTATACTGCAGATTTGAAGTGAATTATTAACTGTCCTTTTGTACTGTATGTGTTTGTTATCACAAAGCATTAATCTAGATTACACCAAATCCAGTGTGTAGCTCTCTCAATATTTGTACAGTGTATGATCATATTACTGCTCCCCGGGTCCCACATGGGGTGGCATTAAGAGATTTTCACTTGTTGGGTTTGTCTTGGGTAGTGCACAGATATGGGAACATTCTAGTATACAGGGCCTGTTGGATGTCACATAGTACCTCTTGGTACTGAAATGACAGCATGATAGCATCAGTTCCTCCCATTCATGGCCAGCCTCAAGTCCAAGAACTTTCACAGAATATTATATTTCCCAAATTAAAGACAACCCAGAATTTAAGATAATCTGCCTAATAATTATGATTCTGTATATGGAAATTATAAATTTGTTGTAATTTTCCATGTATAGATTCTAATTATTGGGAGGGGAGGTCATCTTAAATTCATCCCCCTCACCACTGCAGTGGGAAAAACAATGGTAGAGGGACAGGCAGTGGGGGGGTCGGTCAAGCAGCTTGTCCTTTCCACTGTCTCCCCCCCAACAGCCTCTGCCCTCTCCGCCTGCCCCTCCTCGCAACCTTGGGCCCTCTGCTACCCTTTCCCCCATCCCCCACCCCTGAGCCACCTCCGTTAACCATGTTAAATGGGGGAAAAACCCTCATCTTGGATTTGAATAAATATGCCATGAAAACAGAGTGTTGTCTCTGCATAGTCAAACATCCTGTTGGAATTTTATCCTCATAGGATTCTGGGATATGGTAGAAGGGGACCCCTTAAAAGGGGGCCAAAAGGAAAACTGTTGGCCCCCTTTTCTCTCCTCTTGGAAGTTCTAAGGTGGCAGAGGGGCAGGGGAGGTGAGGATAACAGCAAGATGTGATATGATCCAGTCTAGAAGAGAAAATGAAAATGTGAAGTTAATTTATAAACAAACCATTTCTTCCTTTAAGATGGTGCATTGGTGTTGATACCTTGCCTCCACAGGCCCACATCTGTGGAACACTTCCTCTCTCTGTCAGCTTTAGAAGGATCAGCGCTAGATCCTTTTCAGAGTAGGGCTGAATACCTCTATATCACAAAGGCCTTTTAGCACAGTACAGTGAGGCTTTGATCAATGGATTATGGTTTTATTTAAAAGGTGCCTGTATTATCTATGATGAATAGGCATCTAATATGAATGATCTCACTATATCGCATGTCAGTGCTATAGTTACACGTACCTACACATGGTTTTTCACCAGCAGATAGGAAAGACAGATACCACGTGCCAATATGCATAGCTACAGTGGTCTACAAATAGATTAGATAAAAGACTGAGATCAATGCAAGGCAGGGTTGATCCTGTACTGGACCAGCAGGTAGTTGCCAAACCCATCTGGGGTTCTTACTTGGGTAACAATTAAGCCTAAAAGTCAAGAACTTTTCTTTCTGCAGTAAAAAAAAAAAAAAGGTCAAAATAAGAATTTCGTAGTAAGAGCAGAGTCATGGTGAGATGACATAAAAAGTGTTGCTTCTCTAAATCTCAGAAATATTTGTACTTCTCACTGCCACGCTAGTTAAAATATATGAACGCTTAAAGGTCAGAAAATTGTGCAGTTTCCTCTACAATCAGCTGCTACAGGTGACAGAAATAATAAAGATAAAATCCATCTCCTTGTCTTTTCTAGTAACAGAAGCACCACTTGAAAAACCTGAGCAAGAGTTACCAGGGCAGCCTAAGCCTGAGAAACTAAGTGCTGTGGAAGCAATTTCTCCACAGCAGTGCCAGCCTCAGGAATCTGAACCTAGGAAGAGAGAAGAAAGTAAAGAACGGCCACCTTCACAAGAGAAGAAAAGGGATGTGGACAGGCACTTTCCTCGGAAAGAAAGCCAGGAGCCTGCTTCAAGGAGAGAAGCTGAGGAAACTACACAACAGGAGGGTGGTGGGAGCAAAAGTAAGTTGAGCCATAGGTATTCAGACAATGGGAAAACACTGAGACCCCCTCCGTCCCCACAGTTGGTTGTGTGTTGTGCCATTAAGTGACAGATGGTGATGGCTTTCCAATAGAAGACCTCTTTAAATAATGTTTTTTCACGATGTATAACAAAGTACAAAATGTATTGAATTCAAGCAGAGTAAACTGGGAGTGAGGTCTCTGTCCAGCTTATACAGGTGCTGGAGAATTTGGGGAGGGCACCCCAAAGTGAGAGGGGTTGGTGCCTGCTTAGGCTGCCCTCTATAAAAATTAATTCAGGGCAAGCTGCTACCATCCTTTCCAATTAGTATCTCAGTCACTGAGCTTGCCTTTCTGTATGGCTGCCTCTTGAGGGAGGTCTTTAACGCTGGGGCAGCTATGAGACCCTGATCTGAGGGCAGGAGAAGGCCCAGCTACTCAGGGTTCCCCTGTTTATTGGATGCAAGATGAGTGGTTGCAAGGAATAGGTGTTGAAAGTTCTTCATCTATTTCCTGGCAAGGGGAGGAAGGTGTTACCTCCCAGTCTGTGAAGATGGTTACACTAACAATCTTACCTTACTCCCCATTCCCCTCTCCCCGATGCAGAACAAATGTTGGACCTATCACTCTCTCCTTGGGAGAGTCTCTTACCCAGCCACACAATCCAGCTACTGCTGCTCCTTGCCCTTGTGGGAGCACCACCTGATGATGCAGGACTGCCACAGAAGCAGTGCAGGCCATACTGCACCACACTGCAGCTGAGGACTTCATGAAGCTGCATCTGTCTCAGTGGTGCAACATGTCTGTGCTTATACAGTGGCACTTCCCAGATAGGCCTGATTAATGTTTCAGTAGATTCTAACCAACTCTTTGGACCACCTTGCATGGCTATTTCATATCTGCCTTTTTCAGGGGGTTCTCTGGTACAAGTACAGCATTGATCATACTTATGCACAATGCCAAAATTGAGAGATTAACAAGCACATGAGAGGGCAGGGCAAAGTTACTAAGGGACTTGGAAATAACAGGGGGGACAACAACTGGGACAGATTAGGTCTTAACTGATTTAAATCTAGACCAAGAGGAGGAAAAAAGCAGCACGCATTCTTAACTTACCCCACTGCATTCAGACGAATTGATTTTCACTTTGCCTCTGCCATAGCAATGAGAGTTTGGCTTCATAATGTAATCTTTCCCTCTTCCTCACCTTCATCAGCAATTATGCTAAAGCGTATCCCTCGTTTCACCCCACCTGAAGTGATTGTGGGGCTTCTGGCACCGTATGTTCGACTCTCCATCTCTAGCGTGCGCATCATGAAGAACAAGGCTGGCCGGATGGGGCACACTTATGGCTTCATTGAACTGGACTCGCATGCTGTAAGTGGCTGTATTTGTGCACTCTCTGCTTTGGCCTCTGTAATAGGTGGAAAAAAGCTTGCCAATATTAAGAGCAAACAAAAATGCAGTAAACTTCTATGTTCATGTCAGAGTAACTTTTGGAAAGTCTTATTTGGCTGACAGCAGTCATTTTAGACCACCTTAGCATCACCTGCTCAAGGTCAGGGAGGCTGGACCTGATGATTTTGTTAGGTACCTTACAGCCCCTAACATCTGTGAACCTCAGTTTATCCAGATGAGCCCTTAGATATAGGAAGTGGCTGAGTGCTCGTCACCTATCCTTTCCCTCTCCCATATAAGCAATTCAGAATTTACTGTCATAGCTGCCATTAAGCCAAATGAATTGCTTGCACAAGTAGTGCATAAAAGATGCAAATGTTGAGAGAGCAATGTATATTCTCCCTGAAGGAGTCCATCTTGTCTTTGGACAGGTCTGCTTCTAATATTATACCCTCCCTTGTCAGTCTACTTTGGTACAGAGTCACCAAAATTATTAGCGGCAACTTTGAAGACACAAGGTTCGAGTGCCATGCCAGTTAGCTGATGAAGGGGCCAGAGAATGGACAAATAGCCTAAATGTGTATTTGCTTTTTCTCATATCCCATGGGTCTTTCAAAAATATGTAAAACTAGAGGGCCTAGGGTGTCCTCTACTCTCTGGCTTCTAGCAGTAAGTCTTCTTTTGGATCTCTGGCTTTGGGGTTCCGGGTGATTTGGCCCAGAATTTGGCGCAGAAAAGCTCTGTCTACTAGTAGTCTGGGTACCCTAACTGATATGCGTTTTCTGATTGCCATAATTGGAGCAATGGATATTGACCAGATCTTCGTTAAACCTACAAATCCTAGACCAGGATGTTTGCAGGAGGAGAGTATGTTTTCCCTCCACTGTGCAGGATTCAATGCCCTTGACAAACACTGCACTCTATCTAGTCACCTCTATCTTTGAGTTCCTTCAGTCAGGATTGGTTTTTAGAAATGTCTCCTTCTGTCCACAGGAGGCTGTACGATTGGTGAGGATTCTGCAGAACCTAGATCCCCCAATCTGCATAGATGGACGCACTGTGGATGTCAACTTAGCCACAGGGAAGAGAAGGTATGAAAAAGAGACATCATAATCCTATATATAATCTGCTGTCGTATCGTGGTCTGTCCTGTTAGGTCCCTGTTATCAAACTTGGATACATAGTTATGCATGCATATCAGCCTGTAAGTGCCGGATTTGGGTAATATAGGTACCTAAATTTCAGGGGTGAAACTTAGGCACCAAGGTATGAGAAGGTTGAGAAAACTTGAGTAGCAGGAAAAACAAATGTAAGAGTAGTTTGGCTCTTACGGGATTAACCCTCTGGTAAAAATGCACCCCAGGGAACTATGCAATTATGTGCCTGCACAGCTTTGCGTATAAAAGGCACGGCCACACATAATTGCATAATTTTGCATAATTTAACCCAGCAGGCTCTGTGCCTCCACCTCCATGGGGCTCCTGGCACTCCAGATGGGAGCCCCATGTGGAAGCACTGAGTGTAGTGGCATGTGACTAGACAGCTGGTAAGTGGGGAGAGGAGCTTCTGCCTGCAGGAGGCAGGGGTGGGCTAGGCATGGGGTTTGTGAGTGGGTCTGAGGGTGTGTGCGGAAGCTGTGAGCTGCATGCCATCAGGTCATGCCAGCCAGCTCCATGCCTCCACATGGGGCTTCCAGCACTCCAGCAGGAAGCCCCATGTGGAGGCACAGAATCGTGTGCCCAGCCTGATGATGCGTAATTCCATGCCTTGGAGAGCTGAAAGCCCCACATGGAGGCATGGAGCTGGCATGGCCCAGCCAGGCCCAGTGGTATGCAGCCCCTGCCTGCAGTGCTGCAAGCCTCACATGCTGGCACAGTCAGCCTGGTCTGGTCTGAAGGTGCACGCTAGCTGACTGGCTCTGTGCCACCATATGCAGCCCTTGGGACTCAGCCAGAGTTGTGTGCTGTGTGCTGCCAAGGGCTCTGTCTGCTGTAGCCATGAGTGCCCCAAGAGCCCAGCACCTGCTGCTGCTGAGCCACCGGTGGTGGGGGCTATGCACCATGGTGGGGGTATGTGTAACAGGGGTGACCCACACCCATCCACCCCCCCAACTCCATATACTCCAGTACCCACACCACTCCACACCTCTCCCACAAATTCACACCCCACACCCATCCCCCAGCCATACAAAGTACCTGCATGTATTTCTAAAGAAGGGTCAAATAGTGTTATATTTAATTTGTAACAAAATAAAAGTAATTAATTTTGCATAATTTTGAATTTTTCTTTGCATAATTCCCTGGGTGTATAAAGAACCTTTATTGCTGATGTCCAGTTATCAGCTCTTATTGGAAGAGACTAATAAATATGGCTTTGTCCTTTTCACAGAGCCTGGGAAGGTGGGTACCAAACCCAATACATTTTTTGTTGATTCAGCAAAGAGGTTAGGTAGAACTCCTTTGGAAATGGACTGACCTCCAGACCCTGTGGAGGGGTGCAGCTCTGCAGAGCCTTGAATGGATTCTTACAAGACAGTGGCTACAAGAATAGTTGTCCCAGGGGTACAGAAGACTCTTCTCATCTTTGTAGCCCAACTGGTCATGTTGAAGATGCTGAGATTAAAGTGAAGCTAAACTGACATTAATGTGAACATGTTTTCTTCCTTAATAGGAATGACTATGGGGAACACCCTGACCATCCCTACTATGGCCCGGTAGGTCTGTGAGAATGATTCCCCTGTATGTTAACAGAAGCTAGTTCTGTTGTGACAGCACAAATCCTGGGCTCCCCCTGGACTGACAAGCAGCAAGCCATGCATTCCTGCAGCTGGGAGCTCCAGTCAGCTGATTGGGACTCTGTGGGTGGGAGCTCATGGAGCACTCCCAACTTTTGGAGCAGATGGGAGTCTTGAAAGGCTCCATTGTGCTCCAGACACTGAAAGCACTGGCCACATATTTAATTAAGGCCTGATAGGGACGAGCTACAAAGTTATTACACATTTTATGTAATAACTTTGTAGCTTATTGCTCATTTAACCACACTATTACTAGATTGAACTGTTGGCCAGGTAATGTCAGGGGCTTTAGACAATGTGACATGCTATATGACCTATAACATGCTATTCTGAACTACCATAACTGGGCACAACTGGACATTATAGTCAGAATATTTTAACACTGTGAATTCCTATTTGAAATCTCTGGGTTTATCTTATGAAGCATATTTTTGCACCCAACGGTGCTAACATTGTGTGGTACCCCATGGCACCCTTGAAAGCATCTTAAGGCACCTCAAGGTGCCACCCCAGGCAGCCTAGTTTGAGAATCATTGTTTTAGGAAAATATAATTGTCCTTTTATTAAAGGAAAAGCTATTTTTGCTTATGTTCCATTTAAAGTGGCTGAATTAGTCTTTCCCTTTGAGTGTACAGAGGGAGAGAGGAAGAACCCTGTGATGTGTCAGATTTGTCTCCTTTCTTGATCTGTCTTTAAAAAGCTCTCTTATTCTAGGGTAAAAGAGGTATGAGGGACAGAAGGGGCGCCGACTCGCAGAGACGCAGCAGAGCACAGTGTAAGCCTAAGCTCCACCTTTCTTTTACAGAATTTTCTTGTTTTTCATGCCCCATCCGCATGAATACACTCAGCTTACAAATGTTTAAAAAAACTGTTAGTAGGTACAAGTGCTGCATTCACCCCTGATTCCTTTGCCAGTATAATTGCATTACAGTCACATTTTCCTATTTTGTTGTGTTTTTTCTCTCTCTTGTTGTGTAAATAACCTGGATATCAAGAGAAGCTCACTGTAACATAAAAAGTAGCAAAACTAAGTAGCACAATGCCTATCATAGCAGAGGGTTTTTTTCTTTAATCTTTTTCAGTTACAGAAATCATACTTGGTATGCCAAATGGTATGTAAAAATTGCACATCTGTTTGACATTGTTTCACTGACTTCTTTCAAGTAGATTTCAGTTCTCACACACAGTGACTAGAGATAAATATCCTATACCATGTACTTGATTGGTTGTCTTTATGGTCTGAATGACCCTGTGGATCTAGTCAGTTTTATGGTGGCCCCTGCAGAGTCTCTTGCCTTTCCCTGTTGTTTATAAGGGCCTTCACATAACCACATGGCACAAACACATTTGAAAAAGGGAAGCTTTAATGTAAAGGCAAAAAAATCCTCTCAAAGATATGTAGGAACAGACCTGAAAGTTATTCTTATTTCTTAAATGAAAAAATATTAGATTTCAAGTTGGCTTAGTTAATTTAAATGTAACAAGTTGGTTACCTCAGTCCACTTGCTAGTGGGAGCTTGTGGTCACATCACGTAAACTATCACTTAGAGGTATCAGATGGTTTCCAGAATGAGAGTCTCACTGTAATCCTACAGCTGGATGAGTTGTGAAAACTTGTCTATTTTCTTCATCTGTAGAGGAATGAAAGTTATTTGCAAAGCATCATGGTGAAATACAATGTCACTGCCCAGGCTCAACCTGCTTTCATCTCCCATGTTCTCAAACCTCCCACCAGAACAATATTTGTTCATACCAATGTTTTTTCAGAAGTGTTCTTTGCGTTCCCTTTTGGAGAATCTGATTTTGGCTCTTCTCTCCATTTAGCTCCATCAGATATGTCCACTTTTATTTATGATCCTGAAACTGGGAACTACTATGACCCAATAGCTGGATTATATTATGATCCTAAGACTCAGGTGAGTATGAGAGATGAGGGGGGAAGTTTACGCCTTCCTGGTTGTAGAGCAGGACTTGTGAACATGCCCCCCCTCCCCCCGGAGATTTTTTTTCCACATTTGGGTGTCATCATAATACAGTGTGAAGAGGAGTTGGGGAACGATACCTATTTCTAGGTCTCATCCTCTTCATATTAAAAAATTCTAACTTCCTAGGAAACTTCAAAATGACTGACTTGCTGGGAGGAGAGATTTGTAACTGGCTGGTTGCATTCTCTTCTTCCTGAAGTACTACCTTAGAGATTTGGCGCTCTTTTGTTTACTGGCGTATCATTGAGTATCCTTTCTGGGAGGTACTAGAGACTGGGAACATAACAGTGCCAATGCAGCATGCTGAACAGTGAAAGTAAAGCTTTACATGGTCTCTTGGCTTACTGCACCTTATGACAGTAAATGGAAAGTTACTGTAATAAGGAGGAATCTATAATATTAGCTACAACTCTGCTGGAAAAGAGCTGCCCAGAGCACTTCTACAGCACTGTGGTCACACCCCCTTCATGTCAAGAGTTAGCTATTTTGCCCAATGGGTTTCTTAGCTCTGCTGCGTTTGCCCATTCAAGTCTATAGTATCACTCCCACTACTCATCCTTGTGCTTTCTGCCACAATGCCATTTACTCTTGCAGTCTTTCTCTTTCATCTCATTGTCCTAGTAGTTGAATGCTGTCACTTGAGTGCACTGGCTAGCAGGTGTTCTTCACTAACTTTGTTTCAAATTCTTCTTTCAGAAACAAGTCATAGTGAACCGAGAAGAACCCACATCACCTCCAAACAGCAGGGGAAGGCGTCATGGAAGCCAAGAAAGGACAACTGAAAGGAAAGAGCCATCCAGTCGGGATAGCAGGGACAGAAAGGAGAAAGGAAAAAGTACTTCAGTTAAGGTAAATCTTTCTCTCTCAATGGGGAGAGTAGTTTTAGAACATATAGAAAAGGACAGGAGGGACATCATGAGAGCAGAAGAGTCATTATAGGATGAAGCTCAACCTGGCTAAACCTAACTCATCCTGGGAGCCACAGTTAGGTTTCAAGTGTTACCCTTTTTATGGCTAAGAAGCAGAGAAGCAAGATGTTGAGATTCTTTCCTGTTGAAATAAGAGTGTTTGTTCACACCTGCCAGCTGCAGGATTGTAGCAGAAGTCTTATTGTGCATAGCAGGGTAGGTTGCCTGCTGACAAAGAGGGTTTTGCTACTGCAAAGGAGTGAGCGCACTTCGACTTTCTGCCAGCAAAACTTTGCAGCATAGAGTAGGCCTGAGGTAGCAACTGCGATCCACTTCGTTTGAGCAGATTTGGGCAGGATAATGTTTTATACAGTACTTTGCACAACAAGTTTTGAATCTCTATAACTTGGCTAAAAAAATACTAACGGTGGGTCATAGGATGGAATGGAAATGTTTTGATGCGAGTATGACCAGAAACTTCTGTTGTCCTTTCTCATTCTTCATAGTACATCCTGTAAAAGGAAGGTGGGACCTGGTAGAGGTAACTGTTCCTGAAAGCAGGTTCCTTAACTCTGTTACTGATTAACATGGTGAACTACAAAGAAATCTTAACTTGCTCAGTTTTGGGTTGGGAAGTCATACAGTCTTCTTTGGGACCAGAGGTGCCTGGATTCTAACCTTCCTCTTGTTTTGCCCCTTATTCTCAGCTGCCTTGTAGCACTGTTGGAACATGCAGTCTCCTGAGAGGTCACTGCAAAGGGAATATCCAGCAGAAGCAGCTTAACAAACTGTGTACACAGGTTTTGTGGGGAGCTGCTACTGCTGCCACCACCACAGACAGTGCTGTTTCTCTGCTTGCTCCTTAGTTTTGCTTGATTGTCTAATTTTGTTTCAGTGCATTCTGAGCCACTCTGTGGAGACACCTTTTGATTCCCATATTGGGTAGGTTTAACTCCTCATCTTGGATGTTTCAGAATGAATCTGGAGATGAGAAGTCCCCTGCAGAAGATGTCTTTAAAAAACCATTACCGCCCATGGTGAAAAAAGAAGAGAGTTCAACCCCGGTAAGACATTAGACTTTGTAAGAAGCAAAGGGCCTTCATGTTATCACTGGATAAGTAATAGAGAAAGTGTTCAGCTAGATTCTTTTCCTGGAGTACTGAACTTAATCTGCTGTGGAGCTTTGCTGAGACAAGCCTTGCTGCAGCTGGCAAGAGCTGACTTAGTCACTGGAGAGACAAGTGCAGTTAGGGATCCCTTTGTTCGCATATCTCAACCCTTTGGCTTCATATGCATTTGCAAGTGAAAGGGATTGAATGATCCTGTCTCAGCACTTCCTTAACTTGACACGGATTTACACCTTAGCTCTGTGATGACTCCACCCTCAAATATTCACTAGCCTTGAGAGACTGTAAAAGTGGTCTGTTCAGGGATTTTTACTCGAAACTTTTTTACAAGATTCTAAAATAGTAGAATTCTTTAGTGAATATCTAAGAATAAAATCTTCACTTCAGTAAGCCTTATACTAAAAGTCTAACCCTGCCTTCCGCATCTTTAAGGTCTAGACTTTCTGTCACTCTGTATACCAAAGAGCATGACACTGCTGCTGCTGTTAACAGAGTCCAAAAGAGCCTTCTCATCTGCAGTGAAAACTGCACACTTTTGTACATATCTCTTTTCTTAACGGCTGTTTGCAAACAACTAGCTTGACTGCCATCCCCTTTTCCTATAGTGCCCATGCTGCTAAAGTGTCACCTGCTAGCTTTCCTGTCAGACTTAAACAGTGAGAATGTGGGGTGGGGGAGAAATCCCATAAGGCACCTACTCCCACATGGTGAAGTCAGCTTTGATATTGCTAACTGGCAACCTTTTCTTCTGTTCTTTCTGCAGCCCAAGGTGGTGAACCCTCTTATAGGCCTTCTAGGAGAGTATGGAGGAGACAGTGACAATGAGGAGGAGGAAGAGGAGGAGCAGCCACAGATGCAGCAACCACAGCCTCACCATCCTCCAGTGCCACGGGAAGAGCATCCTCGGAAGGCTGAGGGCAATGAGGAGAAGCTGACTGACTGGAATAAGTTGGCTTGTTTGCTGTGCAGGAGGCAGTTCCCTAATAAAGAAGTGCTGATCAAGCATCAGCAACTCTCTAACCTGCACAAGGTACAGGGAGACTGTATGGCTAGGGGCTGCTCATGCAGTCAACAGCCTTGTGATTATTGGGGGAGAGAAAAAAATTGGATGGGAAGAGCTGATTTTGATGCCGGTTCAGTTTATAGAAGAGGTGTCTCGCAAAGCTTTCTGTTTTAAAGTTGTCTACTGCAGGGCATGTATTGCAGCTTTTTAACTTAGCTGAGTTGTGGTATAGGTTGTTCAACCCAGCAAGCATGCATAACTTCACCATATGAGGCACCGTATATGGGGACTGAAATCTAACAGTATTCCAGCCATGGGTTTCTTTGTAGTGGAAAACAGAGCACTGGAACAGAGCAGTGCTGAGCAAATGTATTGGAACATAGCATGCAGGTGAATTGAAGTCAACTGTACTCTGCCTATGCTGGCTCCCCTTTGGCACTCGGTATTTGTAGAATAGCAACAGAAAGCTAGGGCTAAGCAGCAATAATTGTATCAGTCTGGATCTGTGCTCCCAGCTGGTTCTCTGATGCTGTGGATTAAGATATGTTGGCTGATGTGCATTTCTAGTGGTACAATACTGAGATTACTATGTACAAAGCAACACTAACCACCCAAACCTTACAGGTGCTGTTCTGTGAAATGTAGCAATAGTGCTGAGCTAGGAGGACCCCATACAGGAGCAATGGTTGGAGGGGGAGGCAGACAGGTTTGGGCTGCAGAGCTATAAGGAGGAAGAAGTATGCACAGCATGTGTCTCATTCTAGGTAGTATCAGATAGCTCACTTCTAAAAAGCACCTGATTTTCATGCTGCTGAAAACAGGAAAGAATAAAAAGAAGTCCTAAAATGTGTAAGAAGAGAAAGCAGAAATTTCTTTCTGATCAGAGGCGAGTGTCAATCTGGGAATGTTCAAACAGGTGTAGAAGCAGAATCTTGGACAGCCTGGTGGATTGTGACATCTCACACAAGCAGATAGGACAAGAAGTCAAAGGTCAAGTTCTTTAGTGCATCCAGTCAATAGTCAGACCCATCCAGACTGAAAGAACAATGGTTTTTCGCCACCTTCTCTCTTGGTGACTTCTGCTTTTCTTCTTCCAGCAAAATCTGGAGATCCACATGAAGATCAAAAGATCTGAGCAGGAGTTGGCATATTTGGAGAAGAGAGAGCGAGAGGTAGGACTTTTATATAAGAGAGGGCATGCTTTGACTTGGTACTGTCCACCTATGTCCCTATAGTTTCATAGTTTCTAGGGTCGGAAGGGACCTGAGTAGATAGATCATCTAATCCAACCCCCTGCCATGGCAGGAAAGATTACTGGGGTCAAATGACCTAGCATAAGTTAGGACCTGGGAAACTGTAGGCCAGTTAGTCTTACTTCGATCATTATGCTGGCACCCATCCATGAGGGGCCAGCAGGGGATTTCATGCTTAGGGGCAACCAACATTGGTTCATAAGTGGCAGGTCCTGTCAGACCAACTTGGTGACCTTCTATGATCAGGTCACCAAATCATTAGATGCAGGGGTAGCGGTGGACATAGTCTTCCTGGACTTTCTGAAGGCCTTCGACACTGTGTCTCTCTCCCTGTTCTCATTAAGAAACTGGGGGACTGTGGTGTCTACACCCACACAGTCAATTGGGTTGCCAACTGGCTGGAGGGCCGCACCCAGAGAGTGGTGGTGGATGGGTCATTTTCAGCCCGGAGGGATGTGGGCAGTGGGGTTCTGCAGGACTCAGTCCTCGGGCCCGCACTGTTCAACATCTTCATCTGTGACTTGGACGAGGGGGTAAAAAGCACCCTGTTCAAATTTGCTGATGACACTAAGATGTGGGGGGATGTGGGCACGCTAGAAGGGAGGAATAGGCTGCAATCAGACCTAGACAGTTTACAGGGGTGGGCAGATGAGAACAGGATGGGATTCAACACTGACAAGTGCAAAGTGATGCACCTGGGGAGGAACAGCCGGCTTCATACCTACAGATTGGGAAACTCCCTCCTTGTCAGCACGGAGGTGGAAAAGGATCTTGGAGTCGTCATTGACTCCAAGATGAACATGGGCCGGCAGTGTGGGGATGCAGTTAGGAAGGCCAACCGTACCTTGTCATGCATCCACAGATGTATCTCAAGCAGGTCCAAGGAGGTGATCCTCCCCCTCTATGTGGCACTGGTCAGGCCGCAGCTGGAGTACTGCATCCAGTTCTGGGCGCTGCACTTCAAGAGGGATGTGGACAACATGGAGAGGGTCCAGAGGAGGCCACTCATATGATCAGGTGGCATCAGGGCAGGCCTTATGAGGAGAGGCTATGGGACCTGAACCTGTTCAGCCTCCACAAGAGAAGGCTGAGGGGGGATCTAGTGGCCTGTTACAAACTAGTCAGAGGGGACCAGCAGGCACTGGGGAAGTCCCTGTTCCCCTGAGCACTTATGCTATGGTGAGCATTCAGCTGTGGTGAACCTAGGCTCTGGTATGGAAGACTGGACAAGTCCTTTTCTTCATTCTGCTTTTCCCAAAAGAAGGTGCATGTCCTAGTTTGTGGGATGTGGTATATGAGGAAAATATAGCCTTTTGTGTTTCTGTACATGGGATGCTGGTTAGTTCCCTCTGCACTGAGGGGGACAGCTCCATCTGCTCCCTGGAGAATCCCAGGAAGTTGGTCCAATCTTGGGCTGCTTTTGTTAGACACATATAGTGCCCTGAGCGGTGAGATTTAGGCTGCGAGCTGTTGTTGCCCAGTAGGTGTGTTCTAGCTTCCCCTTTTAACCAGCTCAATCAAGGTTTCTTCAAAATCTTCCCTAGGACTGGCCCTAACTACTTGGGGCATCTATCTACCTTCTGTGGTGGAGGAGATTGGTGTGTATGTGAGAGCACTCCCACAGCACTAGGCTATTTGTGGAAATCACTGCCACTAAAGAGGCTTGCAGATACTTTCAGCTCTCCTAGATGATGGTTCATGAAGTGTTGTTTAACCTTTCTCTGGTAGCCTTGCCTGCATCCCAGCTATTGGGATTTCTAACCAGTCAGTGGAGTTCAAGGCAAGGTGACTTATTTTCCCTTCTGGAGTGACCTAGATGGCCACATGTTTGTACTTTGACTGATTTACCATAGTCCTGTGTGCAGCCATGGCCCATAACTGAACCTGTTTTGGCCCAGTCTTCTCATCCCAACTCTCTGTATAGGAGAACATCCCAGAAAGCATTGAAATCCTCAGAATGAAATGAAACTGAGATACTTTCAACTTACTGAGAAAGAAATAAGTCCATGGTTGTAGCCATGTTGGTCTAAGGACATAGGCAGACAAGGTTTTTTTGGGTGAATCTGATCTCTTTTATTAGATCAACTTAAGATGGTCTAATAAAAGATATCAGAGTGTTGTGACAGACTGACTGGATAGAGGGATTTCCAAATAGACCTGCTTAGGTGGAATTGGTGGTTTGAGCAGGGGAGGGCAGGCAGGCCACAGTGATGGAGAAGTCTCTCATGCAGGATGATGACTCATTTGCAGTTTCTCTCCTGTCTTCTTTCCGACATAAAGGGGAAGTGTAAAGAAAAGGGAAATGATCGAAGAGAGAGATTCCAGCGGCTAGACTCTCCTGAGAGAAAAAGACCGAAATATGATCAGAATTCTGAGAGGTAAGAAATGTTTTTCCCCCTCTCAGGTTGTTTTGGACTCCTCAAAGCTGCTGTTGTGCATAACATATTGCATTAACTGGAGGAAAATGAGGCCAACCAGTGGCCAGCTAGGAGGAACCATGAAGTTAAGGGTCTCACAGCCTTAACATGTACAGCACCATAGAATCCTCGTGGCTCATTAACTCTCTCATCCCCTCTCAACTGTTCTCATCATGCCTCAACTCCAGATGTGTAACAGGTCCCTGGAGGGCCTTTTAGTGATTCTTCCAAAGTACTGTGTAGGGTTGGGGTTAGGGATTTGGAACTAGGAGCAGATCATTTAAAGAGAAAGGAGGAGCCCAGCTATAAGTTAATGTCTACAGTAGTGAAAGCCAGATACCTTTAGCATGTGAGGATTCTCACAGGGCACTCCATCTCTGTCTTCCAGCTAGCTCTCTCCTGTGGCACACCCATCCCTTCTCTGTGGTGTGGAACCACAAGAAGTGAGAAGAGTTTGTACATCTTTGCTCTGCTGCTGCATTGAGTCAGACACTCAAGTGCTCTGCAGATCACTTGACTGTGCTGGGGGAGGCCCTGCGGTACTCGGGGTCAGTAGGCATGAAATGGGCAGGCTCGGTTAAAAGTGACCTGTAAAGGGCAATGCCACATGTTTGTTTTTGATATATGAAACCTGGGAAGGAGATGTTATCACAGCTGGGTTTTCTTTGGATTAGAAACTCAAGTACTATCTTCTTTGTATTTTTTCTGGAAAAGACTGGGGATGATTTCAGAATTTGGTGTGTATATGGCACTCAGACATAGCCATGAGGTAAAACCTGACTGAGAGGATAGACGTGATTTTTTTCAGAGTTTCAAATTTTGTTTTTGCTAACAAGCAACTTTAACACCTACTGAACTTTTAGAAGAAAAGTTCTGCCAAAGATTGGACACCTTTATCTCTTCAAATGAAATTCTGAAATCAGAAGTAAAGATCTTGCAAAATGGGAAAGGCCAAATTCCTGGTATTTCTAAAGTTTATTTTTTTTAAGCCTTTGTAATGCCTTTCAGGCATTCTTTATGTATCATAAAGAAGAGAGGAGGCACACATCCATTTTACCCTTCACCTCTCTGTACATCCAGGAGCTAGGTTTGGAAAGATGTGCCTTAATCATGCATGCAAAAAGTACCATAGTAAGTCTAGCTCAGGCCTCAAACTTCATGTTTGTTGCATGCAAGATGTGCTTTTCTGAGCCCTTAGATTTGCTTGCAGTGCAGCCAACTCTATCTTAAAAATACCTGCTATGTTTTCAAAACAAAACAAAGCTGTTTGTTTGGTTATTTATAGTTGTTTCTTTTGCAGTGACTATAACCCTATGAATAAAACAAGATTTGAGAATAACAACCAAGGAGGGCGTATGTTGCAACCTCTGGGTTGGAAAGAAGGGTCAGGCTTGGGACATAACCAGCAGGGCATGATGTCGCCACTAGAGGTGAAGCATCTTTCTTTCCCTTCAAAAACAAATTACTACAATCTTTTATTTGGTGGCAGTTCCCACGCCAGTCTGAGTGGACTGTGGTATGCCCTTCTCCATCTGCAGGGAAAGATTAAATCAGGTTAAAGCAGAATCTGACAAACTTCTGGTGGAGGGAAACCGCCATTAGTACAAGTGTCTGTACTTCTTGACGAGATGTTTTGAGTTCAGAAGATTACATCATAAGGAACAATTGATTTGTTGCATTTTACCCTAGGTTTTTTGAGTAGTCTCAGATTACCTGTGTTTTGAATTAACTTGGGGATTTTTTTGAATGTTTCCTCTCAAGAGAATAGTGTATGGCTTGAATAGCATATGCAAACATTTGAAATATGCACTGTATTGTTTAGTGACACCAGTTGTATGTAATTGTTTCTGATGCCTGATTGAAGGACATGCACAACTTAGACACAGCTCAGATTGCAAATTTTGAATGTTACAGTCAAATGTCTAATTAAAGGCAAATATTTGAGATTGTAACATTAGTGTTTCATAAGCAGGTAAGGTTCAACAGTCAGTTCTTACAGGCAGCAAACACACAATTCCCATTCCAGTTCAAATATTGTCAGGAAATGTTCCCAGGTGCTCACTTGGTTGTTGCTGTGAGGTGCCTGCAGTTCAGGATGGGGTTTTGGAAAAAAGCCAGCTCAGATTAGCACTAGGAGGGCTGCTCTGCAGCCAACATCCCTGTGTTGGACAGGGGAGCTGGCCATATTGAAAGCAGACTCTCAGGTATTTCTGCAGAGACCTCATAATGAAGCCCATCAAAGTAGCAAGTGCTTTCCCCCCACTTTCTGTTAGTACCAGGAGAATATTGTGTTTAATGCAGCCTCCGGAGACCTTGAGCTTAATTGATCAAAATTTTAGTATCCTTTACTTTCATCTCTTTGTTACTGTTTTGCTAAAAAAACAAGTTGTTTCTGTTGTTTTCAGGCAGAAAATTGGAAGAAGGGAGCTGGTTTAGGAACCCAAGGGAAACCCAGCAAGAGGCAGTCCAATGAAACTTATCGGGATGCTGTCCGGAGAGTCATGTTTGCCCGCTACAAGGAACTTGAGTGAATCCATGGAATTCATTTCTCTTATTCTCTCTCTCTCTTTCTCTCTCTCTCTCTTTGTCACATTGTCTCTCTTGAGAGTTTTGTTTTTGGGGTTTTTTTTGTTTTTGTTTTTTTTAATTGTTAAAGGTTTTGCTGCTAGAATTTTTTTTAATAAAACTGAAAATTTGTCAGTGATTATTTCCATATTCCTTCTCCAAAATTCCGTGCACTCCAAACAGATTTCAATTTGGAACTTTTATGAAACTTTTCTTCCCAAAAGCATAACTCTCTCAAGGATTGGTAGAGCCTTTTGGTTGAATGGGACAGGATTGCAGAGGCAAAGTCTGGCTTCTTTATTCCTAGTGATGCTTTTATATTGTACAAAAAACTTTCTACCAGCTGTGCATGTGAAGAATCACTGCCCTGAAGTTGAATACCTTTCCACATTAGAAATGGAGGACTTGAGATCCATCTAGTCCATTGTCCTTTCCACGACAGTAGCTACAGAGGAAGATTAACCCCGCAGTTGACCAAGTTAATCCCAAGGGAATCTCCTCCTAACCCCCAAGAGGGATTTGCTCAAGCTCTGAAGCATGAGGTTCCTTTTCTGCAAGGACTTGGTTCAAATAGTTAATGTTCCCTGAATCCTCCATTTAGCCATATAAACACATGACACATCCAGGAAGATTGCTGTTCCTGCACCATAATTTTACCTCTTCCAATTTCACACCCAGTGGTTGTGACCTCCCAGTGGAAATTGTGAGTTCCTGTCAGCTACTTCCTCAGGTCTAACTTTCCATTTTGTTTTAGAAAATGGAAGGGTTATTGTTTTGGGGAGTACTTCACACAGTTTAATAGATTTTTTTAAAAAACTGCTGATTGCCAGTGGTTCTGAACATAGCTAAATTGTGCTGGGAGGCACTAGGTTTGGGATTTCCACATTCAGTAGTGGTGATGGGATTTGAGAGGGGACAGTAAGAAACTTAACTTTCCCAAAGATCTTTTTCTGTCTTGGTGGATATGGTAATATGCAAGAGCAAAAGGCAACAAAATAAAAACTAGAGTATAAAGCTGCTGGAGGTGTGAACTCAATAAGGGCTAACTATCAGCAAAGGAGTCAGCAAATAGAGCTTTGGAGTTAAAAGATTTGCAATTCAGAAGGTTTTTGAGATATCTGACACCTGTCTAATTACAGTAAGGGAGGCAAAAGATATCACATATGTGAAAGAAAATGCCCAGTCAAAGCTTTACATGCCTCTAGTGAAGAGGCATATGATGCCTGGTCATCTTGTTCATGGGTAAGGAGGTGGCATTGAAAAGGAAACTGGGTCATAGTAATATTGGAGCATGCATTGCCCAAATTCCCTTGATGTGAACTGGGATTTCACTAATGGAGAAAAGAAGTGGCTACAGCCCCAGTTGAGCTAGCGATAGGATTCTAGTGATTATTGGCCCTCATAGTTTCAAAATACAGTAAGGGTATGGAGAGCCCTTTCCCCCACGGGCAGATCATTTAGTTGCATACAAATACTTATAAGGATAAAGGCCCCAGGAGCAGGTGTTAAGATGTATGGCCATGATGATATGCTTTTGGACTGTGGCTGGTGGCTATTTCCTTATTGGTGACTGGTAACTTTTTTGGTATTCTGCTGGTTAACTTGATTCTTTTATTGTCCCAGACATGGAAGGGAGTTGTTAGTGCACAAAGGGGCTCTGATGCAACAAAACATTTATCAGGTGCCACAGTAGCGTTATGTATTTCCAGCCCTGGTAGATTTCATTCTACACTAGGACTGGAAGGGACTTCATGAGGTCACCTCATCCAGCTTCCTGTACAAGGCAGGATTGCCCCCAAGTAAAACCACCGCAGTCGAGTATTAGTCTAACCTGTTTTTAGAAGTCCCAAAGATGGATATTCCACAGTCTCATCTGTTCCAATGCTTAATCATCCTCATAGTTGGAAAGGTTTTCCTAATAAGAGCTAGGACTAGTGCTTATGAATATTGGATCATCCAAGTGATGACCCAAGTAATGGAACTTGTGTTCCACTGAACAGGTTCCAAAGTCCATTTAGGCTGTCATCTTTAATAAACTAGTTTGGCTGAGATTTTTATCCCCATAACGTTTGCAGGAACTGATTTTTCCTTTTCTCCCACCTGCCCTGTCACCCCTTTAAACAAGCCTGGTGTGAGCTGTCTGTCAAACTGCTGCTGGTTTGTTTTTTTTTTTGTTTTTTTGTTTTCTTAGTACACCTGATAACCTTTCAAGAATTCCCCTATACAGGCTGAGAAGAAGGACCTGATTTAACTTGTGGGCCCAGCTTGCAGCACAGCAGCTCCTTTAATCTCCTGTGCACCCCTCTGCTGCTGATTGGCAGGAGGGAACCCGTCGGCCTCGCTGCTCAGTCCCGATGGCTGGAGGCAAAAACTTTGGTTTTAAATATGCCATGGCTTTTGCCTCCCTTCCAGTCAGCAGCAAGTGGCAGGAAGCAAAAACAGCAGCATATTTTAAACCATCGTTTTCACCTCTTGGTCATCAGGGAGACTGACAGGGTCTCTCTGCCAATCAGTGCCAGGAGGTACATGGGGGGGACTCCAAAATTAAAGGAGCCACTGTACCACAAGCTGGGCCCATGATTTCAACCAGGCCCTGCTGATAAGACTTGTGTTAATTGTCTGAGGGTCTGCAGACTATGTCTAAGGGGTCTATGAAAGATGACTGTGATCAATAAAAAGTATGTGAATACCCACACTTACAATTCAAAGGGTTCTGCACCTCCATTTGAAATTTTTTAGGGGTCTACAAATAAAGGTAGAAAACCACTGGTCTAGTGAGTGTCAGGTATTGGAAGATGGGCTAGTTAAAAAAAAAAAAGGAAAAACCCTAAAATTGAAGAAATGAAGAATTTAAACACAACGAACATCCTGTCCAAATTCACACAGCAGGGACTGAAAGTTAAGCTCTGTTAAATATGCAGAACTGAATTTTAGCTGACAATTTGCATGATATTCCACAACCCAATGCAAGATGAGACAGGGCCAGTTTAAAAAACTTCAAGACTCTCAGACAACTCTTAAAGGACTAAGAAATGGATATCCCAATAGTTATTGTTTGTGGGTTTTGGACTATTCTAATAAGAGTAAGTTGAAGACTTGTCTGGTGAATTGAAAATGAATCTGATTTGAAGAAGCTTCGTCAGAAGAGAACTGCAGCTTTTGAAGTCGAGACATTCCGTAGCCCACTGGGAAAACATTAACTTGACGGTGATTATAGGCTTAAGGCTGCAAGATAGGCAGTTACAAAAAATAACTTTGAAAGTGGGTAGGGACTCAGTTCTACAACACTCACTGATGGTTAAATAATAAGGCTGCCTAAATGTTTAAAGCCACCTGGAGGGAAATAAAAGACTGGGAGTAACAAACATTTTTTCATTCATAATGTCACCAACTTAAAAGAATAGAATGAAACATTTCATATGGTGCAGGCAGTTGTACTTTTCCTACTGTATGATTTTAACATTAATGAAAAAAACTGCATAAACAAAAGATAAAAAACAATGTGTTTATTCAGCTAAAACCTGGACATCTTGATAGTTATTGTTTGTGATTTTTGGAATATACTCATCACTACATGTAAATGACAAATGACTAATTTACTTACTTTTGTATAATTTTTCCATAGTCAAACACAAGTGAAAAGTAAGCTGGCATTTTCTGAGGGGTGTCTTGAACCTAAAAAGGTTGATTACTAGTGGTGTGGTTAAAGGTTTGCAGGTCTCTCAAGTCAAAATGCTTGCATACATATGTTTATAAACAAGAACCTGTTACAAGTGCCAATATCCTACCTCATTTATCCTTGCATTTTAAACAGACAGTTGATAAGAGGTCCTTTGCTTCTTAAATATGGCATAAGATAAATAAGAGGAAGATAAATCATATTATCAAATGTAATGCTTTGGTTTTGTGAATGACACTTCAGCTATTTTTTGCAGTATTCCTCATCCAAATAAAATTATGGGCCATTAAGAGACCTGGGAAAAGATTTGTTAGGCAAATAATCAGCCTCCATTTGGCATTGTTTTTAAAAATCTCCAACATTAGTGGAACATGGATTTGCCTGGCCAGATAGTTATATCTGCAGTTAAATCACTTGTTAAACCAGTAGTGCTCAACCTTTTTGGCCAGATGGGCAGTGCTGACAAATGTTGGCTCATCACTAGTTGTATGACAGCTTCGTTTTGGTTTTGTTGAAACAACTCCGGGTGTCAAGACGTGCCAGACCAATTTTTTTGGACTTGTCATACTATAGAATTTGCTTCTGCACAAATGAGGCAATGAGGATGGAGCCACAAGGACTTAAAAGCCTCAGGAGCAGAGTCCAAGGGAGGTGGGGGGTTGTGGTAGTGCGAGAGAAGCACAGAATCTGACCCTCCCCACCTCCTCAAGGTTTGAAGAAAGATAGATTTGGGGGTTTGATTGTTGTATGCTTGTTTTGTTGTTTGCCTCATTGACTGAGGACAAGGTTAGCCTGTGTAAAATAAACTGGCTGGAAATCCTGAGCACAGAGCTGACTGGCCTTGATAAGGAACCTGGGCGAGTGACCTGCTTACAGATGCAAGTAGCAAAGGAAAAATAGACTGGAGAACATGGTATCCATGTTCAGCTTGGGAGGCTGGGGAGGGGGATGTAAGGGGGACAGCTTTCAAGAGGCCTTTCTGAGAGAGAGTCTAGTGAAGTGAATTATTTTTTCACTTTAAAAAGAAAATGGGTGGAAGTATGCACACTTCCACAAGGTGTTGTTTATGCTAGTTGGCTACTGTTAGTGTTACTCTTCTCTTTTTAAAGTAACGCAGTTCTACGTGCTTTGATATAAATCAGTCTTCTGTGCAGGTGTCCTGGGGTGTCAGTTCATACTTTGCAGCTTGCAGTGGCTTCTGTGGCTCTGCTGGAGACCTTGGAGGACTTCACTCCCATGAAAACTAAGTAAAACCATGTACTTTGAAAGCTCAGTTTTCTGAAAGCAAGGTTCCATATCTGAGGCTAAGAACCAACCCAGTGATTCTCAACCAGGGTGCCGGGGCAACATGACTTCTGAGGATGGACTGAAAGATCTGGAATGATTTAGTTTGGAGAAGAGAAGGCTGCAGGGGATGTGATAACAGCCTTCAAATACCTGGAGGGCTGTTATAAAAAAGGATGGAGACGAACCATTCTCTGTGGCCACAAGAGACAGGACAAGAAGCAATTATCTCAGTTGCAGCAAGGGAAATGTAGGCTGAATAATGAGAGTTCTTCCTAATATTAAGGTGGTTAAGCATTGGAACAGACTACCTAGGAAGGCTATGGGATCTCCATCCTTCAAAGGCTTTAGAAGCAAATTAGATGAATACTTGTGTGGGATGGCTTTGTCAGGGATGATCCTGCCTTAAGCAGGGAGTTAGACAGGATGACCTCCTTGGGGTCCCTTCCAGTCCTCTTCTAGGATTCCAAGCCACAGCTGGGAAAGTTTGAATGGTAAACCCAAGGGCAATGTTCTATCTTCTAGTAACATGCAAGTATAATTTACATGAGAATAACAACAATACCAAATGTTGATATCCAGTATTGAACGTCTATTGAGTGAGCTTGGACTGGGAATGACCACTTGCATAAGTCAGAGCAGAAATAGTCTCAAGATTTCAAAATTGCAAGATAAAATGTAACTGATGTTGAAAACCAGTTGGGAAATATTTTAAACATGGAAGGATTTGGGCTTGTAGATCACAACTACAGAAAGCATTTGGGAGCAAAAAGACCAAATACTAATTAGAACCACAAAGTCATTAATGGAGTCCATTATCAGTCACTAATTTTCAAAAGAGACTATACTCCCTGAAGCCAATGGAAGGCACAGGCTTGTCTGAGGGCTACATGCTTTGGTTGGCAGGACTTTACAAGACATTATGATGGCTCTGATTTAAACTGGGCATTTAAAAATACAAATGAGTTAGACATGTAGCCTTGACCCCAGGGAAGTCAGGGTTTGGATGAAAAATATAAGAGAAAACAAAATAAAATAAATGATGGACAGGCTAATACAGTATCTCATATTTGTGAATTGTACTTTATATTCATAAGGGCTCAATTTGGCAATATTGAAAAATGTTGGACTTCCTAGAACTAAAAAAAATTAACTTTTTTTAATTAAAAAGGAACATATCTCTAGTACCTGAATGGAACAATACCCTATTTACTCAAATATAAGATGAAATATCCAACCTGCACATAAGTGAAAAAGCCCCATGTCTTTTATTTGTATATCAGCAAACCTCCTCCTTTGAATACATTGTCTAACATTAAACTTCTGCTTCAAGCAGCATGGGCTCAATCATGGACATCAGTTATGAAATAGAGTAAATGCAGGCTACACTGAGCATGCCCATAAAGTACCTGGCCCACATTGGGCAAACACCGATTGGGGGAACCTTTTATTTTAACTTATTTATCATGAAAGTGTCAAAACTTAAAATCTGCTTCCATCAGCTTACTTTGCACTACAAAACCACATCAACTACCAGCCACCAAAACAATAAAGTATCAAAACTTAAAACATGCTTCCATCAGCTTCTAAAATTTGACAGATAAGACCAACAAAACCATAGGACATTTTTACATTATCTAATGAATTCCCTCCTTTCTTAAATTCCCATTAATCCAGGGGCCTGGACATTTTTGTTTCTTAATACTGCATTAGTCCTTGTCACTTTCTAGGTTTGTCTATTAACACCTTATCAGTCACCCTTTATCCAATCTTTTAGCCCCTATCGTGCCTTTTTCCTAGCCAATCCCACATCTGTGGCCACCACTTCCCCACCTCTCAGGCTTCCCATGTTTTCATCCTTCCAGATCTACTAGGCATCGCCGTTCTTCTTTTCCATAAATCTGTCACTTGCTTCTTACCCAGTTCTTGTGTCCCACCAGCAATACCACCCCAGTTTGCTCACACCCAAATGCAAGGTCTCTTCTACAGAATGTGCTAGTTGCAAGACTACTAAGTTTCTTACCTTCCACAATGCCATGCAAAAGCTCACTATGGCCTTCCCTACTCTTTCTCTCTTCTTCCTCTGGGTCCCACTCACATTTTGCACAGAACCACTTCTTGCATGAGTTGGCTCTTAGCACCCAGCTGCTGTAGGAGTTTCTCTGCCTTCCCAGACTGTTCTGATGAACTGACACTCGCACATCACGTACCATACACTTTTGTCCCTGCAGCATGTTTGCCTGGGGCATTCCACTGTTCTACGCATTCCCCAAGTGTAATGAAGCACCCGTATGAGAACATCCCAATGTGCTAGCAGCCAGCCAAAGTCCTGGTGCTGCTTCTGTAAACTTTTGTCAAACACCCCCCTCCAAATTGTCTATGCTTCTTACCCTATAAGTCTCCCTGCTGGGAACACAGACTCCTTTTCCATAACCTAGGCCTTGATTTTTTTTTTTTAATGGTCCATCAACTATGTTGCAACTATTGTCTACATCCCCTACCCACACACAAATTTCACAATCTTCTATATTAACAGCATTATCATGGTCCAGGCACATGACAGTGACCTTTTACATGCATTATGTTCATGTAATAATGTCCCTGCATAGTATGGGACATAGACAGCCCATTTGGTACCCCCCTTTTATCCCTTCTGTGCAGCATACACTGACATATGTCACATAAACAAACAGAAACACATCTGGGAAGCCCCATCCTTTCTTTATTCACTTTCTCCTTGTATAGTGTTGTTCTCCTAAGCCTTTCACTTCTGGTTTTCCAAAAGAATACCATCAGTTCCCATTGAATCCTACATGCAGTGGTCCACAATGGTGGGAACACCACACGTACATACACTATGACTGGAAGTACCACCTTCTTACTTACATTTACCCATTCCTTCATCGACAGCTTGCAGTCATACTATTCCCCCAGTTTCTGTCTCGCCTTCCCTTTCACCTTCTCCCAGGCCACTTCACCTGTTAGTAACATATCCATCTCCACTCCTAATATCTTGATTTGGTCCACTGTGACTTGTAACTCCAGTTTTCCCATAAAGTCTTGCAAAATTCTTCCAGGAGCCTGTCATTCCCTAGGGACTTTCCTGTTTTGAATGTCCAGGTTCCCTCCCATAGTTCCTCCAATACCGACATCTTCTCCAGCTGCTGCCTCTCATTTTCCTTCAAGCTTGCCTCTCACCCTGCCCAAAAGGAATCAAGGGCTCCCTGATGCAAAACTCTGCTGAAGTATAAATGGTGGTAAAATTCCTTCACCACACTCAATATCTCTTCTGTCTTTGTTAGCCATACTCCCCTCTCAACCTACACTGCCCTTATACTTTTCCCCCACTTTCCTCTAGGCAAAACTAAGAGAACCATTCTTCTTCTTCCACTTAGGTGGCCTTTGCAAGGAAGATGTTTCCTGTCCTTTCTCTCTAAATCATTCCTTCTGTAGGTTGTTTGTGTCCCTAATTTCCTCTGCTACTGGGAATCACTTCTCCATGTGTCATAGGAGATGCTGCAGTCTCATAAACCTTCTTTGCTTTTTCTAGGCCCTTTTCCCCAAATTCTGAAAAAAGGCTTATATTCTTTCTTTAACATCTTCCTGCCATCTCACTCAGTTTGTATAGTATATGTTCCTTTAATCACTCCCCATTCTCCATAGTGGCTGCCATAATATTTGCACCTTGTTAGTCTTCCAATAGTCTCATATTTAACTTCCACTGCCCTCTGACTGGCATTTCTTGCTCTCCCACACCCATCAGTTCCTCAGTAGCAGGTGGTCTGACAGAGACCTGTCTCTCTGCTTCTTGAACTTTCCAGTCTACAGACCCAAAAGTGAAGTGTATGCGGGACTATAAGTAGCCCACCACATTCACTCAAGTAAACCTACTCTCAAGTCCAGGCGCTGCCTTTTGGGTGGCCTGTAATTTATACTCCCATACCGTCCTTTCTAGTACCCATGAGGACTAGCTAATCCTTAGGTGTTGCTTCCCTACCTCCAGTATGCAATTAATTTCCAACCAATGTTAGGGGCAGTACTCCCAGTAGGAGGGTTGTCAGTTCCTCCAAGAGGGCACAGCATGCCTCCTGCTCTGCCAGTGCATAAATGTATGCTAAAGCTTCCTTCTCCCTGATCACCTGTAACACTCTTCCCCCAATTATCTCCTGATAGCCTATTAGTCCCGCTGTGGATCTTTAATAAGTGCTGCCAACACCCACTGCTCTGTTCTCATTACTGCCCAGCTACACAGATGGACCGTGCTTCCATCTTCCTATGAGGCTTTTATACTCTCTCTGTCCCAGTGTCCCAAATTCATGCAGGCATATCACGTCTGCCTCCATCTGGTCTAAATACTGGCCCACCCACACCCATTTTGCATGGCTGCTAACACTCCTTACAATAACTGACGTTAGCATAATAAGCATATTTATCCCAAGGTACTGCTCACCATCCTCTAAGTCCAGTCTATGCACTGAGGTCTAGGTCTGGTCATGACTCTGCTTTAATTCCAAACTCAAGAGCGATCCTTCCTTCTATTCTTGTGTTATTCTCCTCTGCCTTCTCCTTTCATCATGTCCATTGCACACCAAGAAATTTGGATTTTGCCTTCCTCTAAAAACTCTACCCCAGCAGGGTTCTGGCCTCTTTCTCCAGGACCCAATGAATCTAAGAGCTGTAGGGGCAGGAGTGGGCTATAGTCATAAGGGGGCTCGTGTTGCCTATTTATCTCCCTTTTTTTTCCCTCCTGCAGCTCCACCTCCTCTCAAACACCTGCCACTCTGGTTTCTGCTTCACGCATCCTCCACACCACTCCATATCATCATCCTCTTCCTCCTCCTCCTCCCTACCATTTTCCTTAACCTATCTTATCTCTGTTGTCCTTTTCCCCAGTCCTCCTCCTATTACACCCTCCCAACTTCTGTCTTAACCTTTCCCTCCCTCCATCTTCTCTACTCCATTCATCCCCACCTCTTCTTCCCTTCCCCTTCTGTTTTCCTTTTCCTTCTCCTATTCCTTCTGTCCTCTCTTCTTCTCCATTCAACTCCATTTTCCTCTCTCCTCATCTCCTTGTTTCTCACCCTCCTGACTTTCTCCGTTGTGAACTACATCTTTTCTCCATCTCCAGCCTATTTTTCCTTGCCTCATCTAATTCCTCTTCTCCCATCTGTCTCCCTGTAGTCCCTCCCCCTGCCCTCCCTGCTCACTTTCTCCTGCCGTAGTCTCCCCACCTTGTCTTCTGACTGTATTTGCAAATGATCTTGGCCAGGTGTGGAACACATGACCTGATTTTCCATGCAAATTATACTTCCATTCCTTTTTGCACTCTCACACACCATGACTCTTCTCTCTGCATGCCATGCAAATCTTGTATGGGCAGACCATTGAAAAATGTCCCTCCCCTTTGCACCTCAAACATAATTTTGGCTGCCTAGAGGGCCCTAAGGTAATTCCCAGAAGCAGGTGTAATACCCTGCCTGCTCCAACTGAGTCCACCCAGAGCAATACCCAGTCTATACTCTGTCTGGATCTTGGACATTGTTCATGTTCTCCATTTTCTCACAGTGCCTCGATAGCCAACATTTTATATCCTCCTCCTTCTCCTCTTCAATAGTTTGCTACATCTTAATTATGACTACTCTTTCTTTGGTATCGACAGCTGCAAACCCAAAATGTGTCAGGATGGGGTCTTCCCAACATTCCTTGTAGGTCTTGCTGAATTTTTGGTATGTCATCTCATCCCTGATGCAGAAGGGATATCCTTATGTTGGGGAAAAATCACACCTTTTTTAAACCAACTTTTGAAGCTGGCTTAAATAACTGCTTCTCTTCAGATTTCTCCCCGAAAGGCAAGGTGGATCTTGGTCCTGTCCATATCTGTCACTGGTTTAATTAAAAAACACTATGAGGATGACTTGTGGTACACAAATGAAACTGTTTATGAAAGAAACACAGAACAGCCACTATTTTGTTAATATACAGGACAACCGGAACACCAGTAACAACACTAAGTATAAATTCTATAAATCCTATAACCAGAACAAAGGGACAGCAATCACGAGATGTATTTATTGGACAACCGCCGTTGGCGGTGGCTCTGTCCACCTCTTCAGGCTCAGTGCCAGGGCTTACCTTACTCTATTACCGGTCACTGGTCTTTTATAAAGGTATATGACAGAAAGGATAGCCCAAAACAATATCCCTTCCCAAGGTATGGGCAGGGTACTCACCAAATACTCGGTGAGGCCACTACCAAAGCCCTTAAGCTCCTGATGGGAAAATGCCGGGGAGCCCACCTCTGACTCAGTATAGCTGCGTGCTGAGGAGTGGTCTCCGACTGCTCCAGGGATCTTTGCTCCTTGCATAGGACCCAAATTCTGCAGAGGATCTGTACCCACTCACACCAGCCATCACCCTCTTGGTCTCCTCAATCACTGTCTCTATCAGTCCTTACAGGCCCTCGTGCATTCCTATACAGTCTCTTCCACAAACATACCCTTACCCCCTCCCACACGCACAGACACACGTGTATGCACACACCAAGCCCCTCACTCGGAGACCTTTTAAAGGGCCAGTGCACATGGCTCTTTGGATGGTGCAGTCATCCCCAAAATGTGCACACTGCCCTCTATCCATTATACTTAAGGGTGTTGTATGGAAAATTACAAACTTAGGACCAGCATGACATCATTTGTCCTACTTACAGTCTCACCTGTGAATGACCTTACCAGCTTGAACTGTCCTGGTCCCATAACTTAACATGAGCCATCCACAAGCATCTTAATTTGCTCTCAACACTTAGACAGAACTGCTTCTTTCTCCCTGTTCTTATCCACTGTCCTCCACCAGGTGCAGCCTCTCTTCTCTTTCCTTGCCACCATTTCAAACATTGCTGCTGCATTCACTCTCTGGGATGGGAAGGGACAAGGCAGCTTGGAGTCTCATCTGCATATACATTTTTGGAAGGTCCCCAGGCTTGCAACAAGGACATCTGGTTCCACTCATGAGTGGAGGGCTAATTAGCATATGGATCCTTTGGGGAGGGGAAGGAAGGGTATCTGGACTACAGACACATACTGAGGAGTGCTGGGCTGTGGGGTCACAACGGCTTGAAATGCTGTTGACTATCACCTGGACAAGGGAGAAGAGATTGATGTCGATATATCTTGACTTTAAAAGAACCTTCCATCTGGTATCCCATGACTACCTCTTAGCAAAACTGGCTAACTGTGGCCTCGGCCTCACCACTATCCGCTGGCTGGGGCATTGGCTCCGTGGTAGGACCCAGAGAGTGGTGGTTGACAGAAGTCAATCATCATGGTGGGCTGTGACTTGGAAAAGTGCAGGCTCAGGGGGGACCTGGTGGCCACCTGTAAGTTTATCAGGGGTGCTCACCAAGATCTGGAGAAATATTTGTTCACCAGAGCACCCCAAGGGATGACAAGGTCAAACAGTCACAAACTCCTCAATGACCATTTCAGGCTGGACATAAGGAAGAACTTTTTTACTGTCCGAGCCCCCATGGTTTGGAATAGACTGCCGCTGGAGGTGGTTCAAGCACCTACTTTGAACACCTTCAAGAAACATTTGGATGTTTATCTTGCTGGGATCTTAGATCCCTGCTGACCTGCCCCTGGGGCAGGGGGATGGACTTGATGATCTTCCAAGGTCCCTTCCAGTCCTAATGTCTATGAATCTATGAAGTCATGAGCCTTTTGACTCAGTACAAACTATGCATGGTATTCAATGTATCAGTTCAATGTATCAGTAGGAACAAAGGTGCTGCTCAAAGTGTGTTTATGGAGTATCTGTACTGAAACTTGCAACAGTTTCAACAAGCCAAAATGCATAAATTCTAAATGAACTTATCCATAGTAATTTGCATATATGCAAGTTACTATGGGTGGGTATGTTTATTATAAAGTCAGTCGGTTTTCTGTCCCTTGCATTGCAAAATAACAAGGTGGGAAGTGGGGGCAGGCAACTGCTGCAGTTCTGACTCTGGCACTGAGTCTGGGTGAGGACCATAGTTAGACCACAGCAGTCTCCTGTCCCCCTCTGCTTATTCTGTGCAGCTTCTGCTCTTCCCTTTGTCCTCTCCCCTCCCCCCCTTACTGTCAAATATAAAACACAAGCTTACTCCCCTGTCCCACTTCCCTTCCACTTTGTGCTCAGGGTGGGAACAGAACCTGAGCATGGACTGACAGTAAGGGGGACAGGAAGGCTGCAGTGGAGGAAAGTGGGGTGGGTTCAGAGGGCAAGGGGGACGCCTCCCCTCCTCCCCCCCACCACTATTTTCCTTGCTTTGGCAGTGAGAGGGAGAATTCAAGACAACCCTCCATAATTAGATTGAACATCTGGAAAATTATAGCAAATTTATAAATTTTCCATATACAGAATCTAATTATTGGGGGTTGTCTTATATTTGAATAAATATGGTAAGTAATGAAACAACTGTTGCTGAAAGATATTAACACTAATCAGTACATAGTACATTTAAGAACTTTTATACCACATATCCGGTAGAACCTAAATTCTTCTCAGGGGGTACATAAACATTTTACGGAGAGCTAATTTTTACATTTATAAAATGAAAAAGTGTTCTATGAAATTTAAACTATTAAATTCAATATTTTTCTCTGATTCATATCTTAATGGATTCCCTTTGTCTTCATGACAAGCATGATGCCTGAAATCAAGAGCAGAATTCATTGTTATACTAGTAGTTTAAAAAAACCCTCTTGTATTGTAATGACTCTATAAAACCTCAATTTTAAGTAGCCTGCTTTCTCTCTTCCCACATTTTCTCTTTGATTGCTGTTCTTTGTACTTAAATATGAACAGGGCAGCTTCCCAGGCCAAAAATGCTGACCTGCCACATGCCAAAAAATCCAAAAATTCTTGTGGTGGAGAAAATTGTCCAGACTTTCATGGCAGTTTCCTGGGGCCAACAGCCCAGACATGCAGGGCAGCTCCCTATGGCCAAAACGCTGACCTGCTGGGTGCGAAAAAGTCTGAAAATTCTGGTATTTATACTTTAACTAAAATACATATACAACACAAACTACTGTAAGATTTTTTCCTGTGATTTCAGTAACCACTAGATAGCAACATGAAAAGGAATATTGATACAACTTGAACTAAATAGAATTAGCTCACTATACTATATAAAACAGATAAGTCTAACATCCAATGTTATAGTGCTTCTATTGCAATTCAATATTATGTAAAGATGAAAAAATAACTGCTATTAAGGCAAAAAGTCAAGGCATTTAATTTTGTTGAGAAGTTGAAATAAGCTGTAATTGGTTCAATGTCTTGGCACTGATGAAATGAGGTACTCAAATTATACAAATTATACATGTGATAAATTAGGTTTCAGACTTGACATTCACATGACAACTCTGGTAGACATAGTTAAAAACCCATTCTGCTAGGCAGATTTCAACTGTCTGAACAATCAAACTCTTTCTCTTCCTGGATTCTCCTCCCTCATTCAGTACACACCTTCCAGTTTTCCTAACACATGAAATGTTGGTGCTAAAGAAAACAGACTCCTTTGACACAGCTCCTGTAAATCTGTGAAGCCTGTGCACCCTTTGCACAGAATGAAGCATGTCTAAGAGTCATAAAAGGTCAACAGGAAGGCAACACTTTGGGTGTGTACATCATGGGAATTCTAGGGTGGTTGCCCCTCTATAGCTGTTATCGTCTCTAGGCCTCACTGATACGGATTCCTTTCTTGGTAAGGGGGGATGGACTGGGTTGCTCTGCCTCCAGCAGGAGCAGATCCAGTCCAAGCAGTGGTGAGAGGCACCATGGCGGCTAGGTGTTCTGGGGCTGGAGGTCTTGCTCTGCCCTCATAGACAGTGAATTTGTCCTTCCCTCAGCTCCTAGTCCTGCCCCTGCTCACCAAAGCCTCTAGCTGTGCAAGTGAGGGCAGTCATAGCAGGTTTTTTGCTTTGATGTACAACTACTCCAATAAGCTGAACAACACCAAGCTGATTAAAATTTGTGTGGCTTTCAGCCTAAGGTGTAACAAGGGCTTTAAACTGGAAATAAACACATGTTCAAATGCCTAAGAACAATAATTCACCATGATAATAGGAGTCGGTTATATATTTGGAGCTCAAAGGCCCTGATTCTCAGTTGAACCACTCTAACATTTTATAGCAGAAAACCACTTGTACTGAATTTAACCGATAGAAAAATCTTAAGGAAAAACATCCTGAACAAGCAGCTACTGCTGTGTTAATCACCAATGTCACTCCTGTGCCTCAGATAAACATTGACTTCCACTGCAAATGAGCCTTGACTTCCACTGAGAAGGAATCCTGCTTGGGTGTCAAGCTCCTCTCTCTTAAGGAGAGGCAGGTGGGGATTTTCTAAATTGTCAGCCAACCAACAAGTTGGATGGCTGCCCTCTAATTGCTCTTATTAAAGGTTTAAAATTTAATTTTAAATCTTTAATAAAAGCAATTGGAGGGAAATCTTCAATGCTACTGCTTCCTCAGGGCAGAGCGAGTGCTCCAACCCTGGAACGCTTGACAGCCACAGTGCCGCCCTCCACCTCTTGGACCAGATCTGCTCCTGGTTTTGCTCCTGGCCTTGTTACAACTTAGGCTTGCTAGGAAGAGATGGGAGCAGCCTGAGGAAGAGAGGTAATAGCATCTTTGCAGATAGGCTTGCTAATCTAGTGAGAAGGCTTTAAATTATGTTCACTGAGGGTGGAGAACAAAGCCTTGAGGCAAATGGGGGACCTGGAGGAAGCAGAAGCAGGAGGGTGCAGCAAGGGGAGAAAGCAGGGCATGGCTAGTCACCTCAGATGTCTGTACATAAATGCATGGAATCTGGGAAATAAGCAGGAAGAATTGGAAGTCCTTGCAGTGAAGGAACTATGAGATTATTGGAATAATAGAGACTTAGTGGAGAAAAACAAACTGTTCAGGAAGGGGAGAAGAGGAGGAGAAGTTGCACTTTATGTAAAATTGCTGTATGATTGCCCAGAGCTTCAGTATGAAAATGGAGATTAATTCTCTGAGTTAAGGTCAGAGGGGAGAACAACAAGGGTGATGCCTGATGCTCTATAGCAGATGCCCACCACAACAAGGAGGATGAGATAGACGAATCATGGAAGGTTGCGGTTGGAAGGAACCTCAGAAAGTCGTCTAGTCCAAGCCCCTGCTCAAAGTAGGGCCTTCCCCAACTAAATCATCCCATCCAAAGCTTTGTCTAGCCGAGTTTTGAAAACCTCCAAGGACAGAGCTTTCACCACCCCTCTGGGTAACCTGCTCCAGTGTTTTACTACCCTCCTAGTGAGAAAATTCTTCCTAATATCAAACCTAAACTTCCCTTGCTGCAACTTAAGACTGTTACTCCTTGTTCTGTCATCTGCCACCACAAAGAACAGTCTAGCTTTTTCCTTTTTTGAACCCCCCTTTGTGTAGTTTAAGGCTGCTATTAAATTCCCTTGCAGTGTTCTCTTCTCTAGACTAAATAAGCCCAGTTCCCTTGCTTTTTTCCTAATAAGTCCTGTCCCACAGACCCCTCACCATTTTTGTTGCCCTCTGCTGAACCTTCTCCAATTTGTCCACATGCTTTCTGTAGTGGGGGTCCCAAAAGTGGACACAGTGCTCCAGATGTTGCCTCACCAGTGCTGAATAGAAGGGAATAATCACTTCCATTGACTTGCTGGCAACACTCCTATTGATGCAGCCCATTATGCCATTAGCCTTCTTTGCAACAAGAGCACACTGTTGGCTCACATTCAGCTTATTGTCCACTGTAACCCCCAGGTCCTTTTCTGCAGAGCTGCTGCCCAGCCAGTCAGCCCCCAGTCTCTACTGGTGCATGGGATTCTTCCATCCTAAGTGCAGGACTTGGCAGAGACTTCTTTTGACCCAGTCCTCCAATTTGTCTAGGTCACTCTGAATCCTAGCCCTACCCTCCAGCACATCTACTACTCCTTCCCCACCCCCCCTCCCAGCTTGGTGCCATCTGCAAATTTGCTGAGGGTGCACTCTGGGGCATTCCACTTGATACTGGGTGCCAACTAGACACCGAACCATTGATTACTGCTCTCTGAACCCAATGCTCCAAGCAGTTTTCTATCAACCTTATAGTCCATTCATCCAGCCCATACTTCCTTAGAAAAAAATAATAATAATAAAAAATAAAAAAAATCTAATAAATAAAAATAATAATTAAAAAATCTAATAAATAAATATAAAATAAAATAATAATCAAATAATAATAAAAAAATAAAAATAAAATAAATATATAAAAAAAATTAAAATAAAAATCAAAAAAATAAAATAATAAAAAAATAAAAAAAAATAATAAAATAAAAAAAAAAATCAAATATAAAAAAAATCAAAAATAAATAAAATCAAAATAAAAATATAAAATAAAAAAATAAAAAAAAAAAAATAAAAATAAAAAAAAAAAAATAATAAATTAAAATAAAATAAAAAAAAATAAAATAAAAAAAAAAATAAAAAATATTAAAAAATATAAAAAATAAAAAAAAAAAAAAAATCAAAAAAATAAAAAATAAAAAAATAAAATAAAAATAAAAAAAAAATTCATAATAATATAAAAAATAATAATAAAATAAAAAAATAAAAAATCATAAAAAAAAAAATAAAAAATATAAAAAAAAAAAAAATATAAAATCTTGCCTACAAGAATGCATAAAATATAAAAAAAAATGTAGAAGACTGTATCAAAAGCCTTGCTAAAATCAAGGTATTCCACATCCATTAGCCTTCCCACATCCACAGAGCCAGTCATGTCATCATAAAAGGCAATCAGGTTGGTCAGACATGACTTGCCCTTGGTGAATTCAAGCTAACTGTTTCTAATCACCTTCTCCTCCATGTGCTAAGAAATGGATTCCTTGAGGATCTGCTTCATGATTTTTTCCAGGGACTGAGGTGAGGTCAACTGTTCTGTAGTTCCCTGGACTCCTTCTCTGTCTTAAAGATGGGTACTATGTTTTCCCTTTTCCAGTCATCTGGGATCTCTCCTGACCACCATGAGTTTTCAAAGATGATGGCCAGTGGCTCTGAAATCTTATCAGCCAACTCCTTCAGCACCCTTAGGTGCATCCCATCCAGCCCCATGGACTTGTATATGTCCAGCTTTTCAAATTGGTCCCTAAGCCGTTCTTTTACCACTGTTGGCTGCTTACCTCCTCCCCAAACTGTTCTGTCAATGCAGTAGTTTGGGAGTTGACCTTACGTGTGGAGACTGAGGCCAAAAAGGCATTGAGCACTTCAGCCTTTACTGTATCCTCTGTAACAAAACTGCCTCCCCCATTCAGTAAGGGCCAAGGGTAAGTTCAGTTAGTCAAGTTATTATGAAATATCAGGATGCAGCCACAGAAAGACAAAAAGAGTACTATGACCTTAGGGTCACTGGACTATGAACTGGGGGAGCTGCTATGGGTACGAAACTAGACAAGGAGGAGGGGACAGTGCCAAAAGCTACATAAAAGTTTCAGTGATCTCTATACCATCATCAGGAAGTTATCTGAGGTGCTGTATGGCAAACAGGTCCAGTGGACATATATCAGCAGTACGCTATAACTGGATGAAACCCTATTTGTGTTCAGAGGACAGAGACCCTGGCTCAAAAAGGGAACTAGGGAGGTCTGCTTATCAACACCCAAGACAATGCCAGAGGCTTCGTAATCAAACTGTCACCAACACAGTCCCAAATAGGCCAAACAGAGTGCTACCAGAGGGTGCTTCCAAATCCAGGGATGTAGGGTGGGATTTATGGCTTGAGGGAGATAAGAATAGTGAGAACGGATGAGTATGGGGGGTGAGACCAGGGCTGTGGGTATACCTGGTGGTAGCTAAAAACTACCAGAGTCAGTATAGGCCCCCATTACTGAATTATCAGGTACGCCACAGAAGCTAGGTACAGACAGTCAAAAAGCCTGAAGCTGAATTGACTCAGTCTTTGCAGGTTAATCTAAGCTGCATAGATTAAATTGAAACAGAAGTAAACAGAAATTTACCTTTGATACAGGCAATGCAGCCACATGCCTGCACTGGGTCATACCAGAAGCCAGGGGGCACTAGAGCATCGCTTTCTGGCTGCGTTCACTTCCTCTTCCTGATGCCCCTGAGGTCTCTGGGGTTTGTAGTCCAGAATTACAGCAGCAGGACTCTGCAGGGTTGCTCATCACTTCCTGTTTCTACTTCCAGGCACCTCTGGGATTCATAGTCCACAGTCACACCCAGCAGTAAATTTGAGCAGGGGAAGGAGCAATTAACACCTGCTCTCTGGCTCCAGACCCAGCTGGGGTTTGCTTGGGAGGGGGCACCCGCCCCCTGCAGACTGGGCAGAATCCCCAGCCAGGCTTGCCCCCACCCACCCCCTTGTCATCCAGCTCTCACTGCTCCAGCTAGACAGCAGAAGGGTGAGGCTAGCCCTGCTCTCTGGAGCAGATGGCACAGCCCATCCTAGGGCTGGAAAGCATGCTGGCGGACTGTAATTTAACTTGAACCAGGAAGGGGTCTGGGACAGAAGTTTCTTAAACTGGTTTGACCCAAATCAGTTAAGTCCGATACTACATTCAACCAGGTTTATTTTAAACCAGTTTCAGCCATCTTGAAACTGGTTCATGTTCACTGAGCTGCTGTTCTGTTATGGATTTAAACCAGTTTCTGATCATTTAAACTGGTTTAAGTGTAATTTTTGTACCTAACCAGAGAGAGCAAACAGCTCCCAAGTGGTTTAGTTGCTACATGGTGTAACTTTGGTTGGATGCAGGAGCACAACCAGTTAAAAGCAGGGTGGGAGGGTGGAGGGAGCTATGTGCTGGACTGTAAAGTTGAATGTTGTATACTGCAATGTTGTAATGTAAACTACAACTCTCAGAAGCATCCAGGGGACTAGAGGACGGAAGTGTAACATGCACTATAATTCCCAGAAGGCTGTAGGGAATGGGAGTATCGCAGGGCATTAAAGTGCCCTGCTCCTAGAAAGAAGGACAGGTGCCGGTTGCTGGGGCAACCGCAGTTTGGTCAGCTGACCAGAAGGGGGCAGGGCCTGGCCTATATAAACAAGCCAGGCTGAGGCTAGAGACAGTTCCCTTCTGAGAGCTGAAGAAGTAGGAGCTCTGTTGAAGCAGATAGAGTAGAGAAGCCCAATGGCCTGAGCAGCTTCCATGGAAGGAGATCAGGTAGAGGAAGCCCCGGTAGGAATTTGGGAGGATAAAAGGCCTGATGGTTTAGAGTGACGTTTAGCCAGGTGGCTTAGTTCTTGAGTTGTAACCGATTGGTTTATGATATTGCTTTGTTGTTACACCGGGGGACCGGGAGAGGCTATAAGGGATTGGAGGAGACCTCAGTGGGGCTCCACAGTGGTGTGGAGACCCCGGTGCCAGAGAAGGCACAGCATTAAGGGGGCATGGATCCCAGCCCTGTGAAGGGGCATAGTGGATTGGGGCCAGGTAAGGCTGAGGCCACCTGAGCCCACAAGACTTGTAGATCCGCGGCGGTGGGGTTTAGGGGCCAGGCACGGCTATGGCCACTTGAGCCCCAAGTGCAGAGATAGGCCCCAGGGAGGGCGTGCGCCTAGGACTTAATCATGAGGTTAGACTCCAGTGTAGACACGGTCGTGAGTGAAGGCCCAATCGCGAGAGAAGGCCCAGTGCGGGCTCGGCCGAGAGAAAGGCTGGGGAACGTCCATGGGGAGCACGGGTGACTGTAAGGAAGGAGAGGCCAGAGAGCGTCTGTAAGGATGCAGGCCATCTGAGATTGACTAGACAACGTCCAGGACATCCGAGAGGCTTGGGGTGTGGTATCAGGGGAGGTAGGAGCCACGCGTAGCCCTTGAGGTGGGAGCGCACAGAGTCACCATAGACGGGGCACAGAATAGAGTATGTCAGGGGTACCGTGTCAAGGAGGATAAAAAGGCAGCCTCCCTTAATAATTTTATCATCAAAGACGTGGCGGGCGAGATCGAGGGTGCATTGACACCTACTTGGCACGGTGGATGGGTGGGCTCTAGGAGAGATCACGGCTGCTCTTAGGACCCTGACCCGTTGACAGGGAGGAAGCAGAAAAGCAGTGATAGAGGGTGGGATACCACAGCTGGGAGAGGCAAGGTTGGAGACTCAGAAGGAGCAGCAGAACAAGGACTGCGAGCTCCAGCAGCAGGGCTTAGACATAGGAGTCTTTGCAGATAACTATTAAGCATTTCTGGGACCAGAGGTTGTTTGGAAGTCCCTCTGGAGTTGTGGGAGGGTTTAAGGTTTCTCAAGTGCATATACCTCAGTATTAGTGGTCCCTACATATTACCTGTTTTTTGGTGGTTTCACCACAGTTTCAGTGTTTATTACTTGTTACCTGGATCTGACATATGTGTACCTTAATATTGGTGATGATGAAACAAGTGTTGCCACACTCATATGTCAGGAGCATGAGGACCAGAAAGCCAACAACATGTAGAATGGTCAATGTCCATAAGACCTTGGATGCCCAAAGGAGGGCTGTAAGGGCATTCATAAATGATGTGGTTGGCTGTCTGAGCTTGAGCACCAGAGCTGGAGCTAGCATTGTTGGAGAGGCTCCAAGAGTACATGCTCACCTTAAACCATACAATGCCCATTCTGAGATGGTTAAGAGCAGTCCAGACCCTATGGGGAAGCTGCCAGCCTGAGGGGAAGAAGCTGGTGTTGGGGATGAAGTTCTTTAGCTGAAGTCTTTGTGCAGCATATTTCCTGCTCCTCTGATGGGAAGTCCATGCTGTGGATGACATGCCATCTGCAGATTCAATGAGCATATTGGCCTGAGTAGAGAATTGGTTCATAGATTTCATAGACATTAGGGCTGGAATGGACCTCAGAAGATCATCAAGTCCAGCCCCCTGGCCAAAGAGCAGGAAGTCACCTGGGGTCATAGGATCCAAGACTTCGGGTGGTAGTTGGTTTTCTGGCTTGCAATTACTAGGCTGGAGTGCACAGAATGGCCCAGATCTTGGGCTTTGAGACCTAGGGCCAGGGTAGCAGCTTGTCTCTGGATGTTGCGGGGGAAGGTAGGGTTGGTGTAGCTTGTCACATTTAGCTTTAGTTGCACCTGCTTGAGTGGTGAATTATAGTATTATTTAAACATTTCTTTTATATTCAGCCTTATTTAACTATTGTGTGGGAGAGTGTCAGCTGTCCGCCCCCTCCTTCCTCAAGACTCACCTGCCATGCTTAAGAAGATGAAAAAATGATTTGATGTTAATTCCTGAGGGGAGGGATAAGAGATGCTAGACCACCCAGTATGATGCTTCACAAGTGCTAGTTTATTTAATATTGAAACAAAAGAGAATCCCCGTGCTAATTGCTTCATTAGCGAGAGGTGGTTGAATCACCACTTGGATCAATTTCAGGCTCCCAGCTGCTCTGCTGTGGATTGCGGGGCTCCCTGCTGCTTCAGCCAAGCCAGTTGTCCCTTGGGGTCAAGTTTCCCACTCTTCTCCCCCTTCCAGAGACACAGTCTGCTAGCTGCTGATTCCTATGCCTAGGGGAGTTTCTCCATTCTTCCCTCTCTGATCATGGCTGTTCTCTGCTGCTTTGGATGCCTGTCATCCGTCCCAGGCATGGAGCCATCAGGGATTGCATCTCCCACCTCCCCGAGGTCTTATCTGCCAGCATCCAGCCACATGTCCCAAAGGTAAGTATTTCCCAGCGTCTCACCAGTCCAGGGTCGTCTTCACATTCCCATTCACGGTGTCCTTCACACTTCAGGTAAGTCTGCCACCGCCACCACTTCTCCTCTTCCTTTCTTCTAGTACCCGAGGGCAATATCTGGTGCTTTGCCCCTCCTTTTATGTCTGGCAGTGGTCATCAATTCTTATCTCTTCCCAGTGTGTGTCCTACCTTCCCCTCTCCACCTGTGCTTTCATTTTCAACCTTGGTTTCACCCTCAGTAACAGTGGTTCGACTTAAACTCCATTACATATTGCTTAAGTTTGTATAGCCTTATTATTATTTGAACTTTTCTTCTGCATTCTGAGCTTGTCTTGAGCTCACTTTTTCATTGTTTCTTTTTCTTTTATCACTGTGAGAACCCTGTTTATGTTATCAACATATGTGTTCAAATTAACTGAACTTGACATTAACCAACTAAAGGGAATGATATGATAGAATATGTTAATGAAAGGTGATAAGGGGAGATAAAGGTGATAATTTCCAAGTTGAGGTACAGATCTAATTAGGAGTCTGAGGCAGGGCATGCCCAAATTAAGACATTGGTAAAAGACCAAATTAAGATGTATGCATGTGACAGGTTTATTGGAACAAAGGAACATGCTGACAGAATAAGAACATGAACAGTATGATGATCACAGGGAAACCAATCAACAGTACCTGGAAATGAAGAATCATCAGAGGAATAAAGTTAAGGAAATCAGATGCGCATCATCATCATCATGAATGCCACATGCCCCCAGAGGCTGGAGGGAAGGGGGCATGGTGACCCCCTGCAGGTGGTGGTGGTGGTGTCAGTGGCAAGGGTGTGGCAGTGGTGAGTGGGGAGCTCCTGCAGGCAGCTGCAGTGGTGGCAGGACCGGGGTGGGGGGGAAGGTGGGCAAGCGGAGACCGCTCACAGGCACTACTGGTGTTTTTTGCAGGGGGTGTACTGCCAAGCTCAGGGCACCCATGTGCACCCCTTACATGTCACCAGTGGAAGCCATCCAACAACATCTGGACTGAAAAACAGCCATTACCTACAGATGACCACATTCTACTTTCAGGAACTGATCAGCTGTCTTTTCTGTGAGGTAAAGTAACATCTGGAATTGTGTGAGACCATTGGGCTAAATGTTCTTCTCCCTCTCTCCGTGTAGAAACTATTAATACATTTAATGTACTAATAAAGTTAGATTTTAGTCAAGTTGTTGATTTTAGTTTAGTTGTGCAGCTGGGGGGTTTCCATCCTTTTTGCAATCATCTCTTGCAGGCTGGAATTCTGCCAGCCTGTAAGAGCACTTTGCAAAAATGAAGGAAATGCTGGTTTCTCTGCTAAAAGGGAAATCCGTGGCTTTCTCCATTTTCTCATGGGAAACGGAAAACTCAGATCCCTGCTCATCAGCATAGCCATACTTCTTGGACTGGGTGTCAGGGAGGCTGACAACATACATGTTGAAAAGTAATGGAGAAAGTACTGAGCTTTGTGGAATGCCATTCTTGAGACTTCTAGGGTGGCTTTTCCTGTCCGTTGATGGTCTTGAGAGTGAAACTGTGGTTCTGAGACATGAACATAATAAGGACACCAGAATATACAAAGAATCCAGTCTCAGATCTGTAAATGGTTACTGAAGCCATTTATTTTTATAATGGCCAAAAGCTGAAGAATATAGAGGGGTTTTGGGCAAGTTGGCTCAAATACAATTATGAATGTTCATTTTGCTTGTTGAGCCTGTAGCAGAATGCCATCTTAGTCTCTTGTCAAACTCTGCTATCAGGTTTTTCCTTGCCATTGTTTTATCAGCTGTCTGTCCATTTGGTTGCTGTGGTCACTGTGGTGGGCCATCTGTTTCATGTAATCCTGAGTTGTAACCTGAGCTGGAGATGTTCCTGAGGGAGGGGGAACCTGCTTCTGTGGACAGGAGGCCCTACAGATAACAAAGGGGGAGAACTGGGAAGAGATGGCCTCCACCTCTCCCCCCTGGGGAGGAGGCTCTTCTCAGTCAGGCTGGCTGACCTGCTCCACCGGGCTTTAAACTAAGCCCGCTGGGGGATGGGGGGACTACTGCCACTGCTGGACCACTGAGCGACCCTTGCAGAGCCAGCAAACCAACGCACTTAAGAGAGCCCACCCCTGCCCCAGCCCTGGAACAATCTGTGGGCAAGGCAAGAGCCCCCAAGGGCACACTTGCCTGCCTGTACACTAATGCCAGGAGCCTGGGCAACAAGCAGGAGGAGCTCGTCCTCCTGCTCAGTGCAAAGAATTATGACATCATTGGGATAACGGAGACCTGGTGGGACTCCACCCATGACTGGACCATGGGTATAGAGGGCTATACCCTGTACAGGAGGGATCGTGTTGATAAAAGGGGCGGGGGAGTAGCTCTCTATGTGAAGGAAAGCTACATGTCCCTGCAAGCTGATGTTAGCGACCAGCATGGACAGCTAGAGACCCTCTGGGTAAAAATTGGTGGGGAATACGGCACAGGGGACACAACGGTGGGAGTCTACTACAGACCTCCCACTCAAAGTCCTGAGCTTGACCAGGAGTTCGCCCGGGAACTGACTGAGGCCGCTTGCTCCAGGACCTTGGTTGTCACGGGTGACTTCAATTACCCGGACATCTCGTGGGAAGAACACTCAGCAAAATCCGAGCGGTTGCAAAGCTTTCTCTCGTGTGTGGATGACCTCTACCTGACTCAAGAAGTCTATGGGCCAACAAGAGGCAAAGCGCTGCTCGACCTGGTACTGGCTACGGGGGACGACCTAATCGGCGACCTAGTGATCAATGGGAAGCTGGGTGACAGCAACTACGAGCTGATCACCTTCACCATCCGCCGTAAAGCTGGCAAGTCAGTCAGCAACACAGAAGTCCTTGACTTCAGAAAAGCTGACTTTGACAAGCTCAAGAAGCTTGTCGGTCAGGCCCTCGGGGACCATGACACCAGGGAGATGGGAGTTCAAGAAGAGTGGTTGCTTCTCAAGGAAGCGATCCTCAATGCACAAGCTAAATCTATTCCAACACGGAGGAAAGGCAGCAAGAAGGCACAGCAGCCCTCCTGGCTCTCCAGGGACCTAGCGGACCTCCTGTAGCTAAAAAGGAAAGCCTACAAAGGATGGAGGATGGGATTTACCTCCAAGGAGAATTATTCTGCACTGGTCCGGTCCTGCAGGGAGCAAACCAGGAAAGCCAAGGCTACAACTGAACTCCAACTAGCTTCAAGCATCAAGGACAACAAAAAGGCCTTTTTCAGATATGTGGGGAGCCAGAGGAAAAGCAAGGGCAACGTTGGACCCCTGCTAAACCAGATGGGGCAACTGACAACTGATGCCCAGGAAAAAGCCAACCTATTAAATGGGTACTTTGTGTCAGTCTTTCATTAGTCCCATGGGACGCCCATGCCTGCTATGGGACAGGGAAATCTGGGTGAGGGGGATCCCCTACCCTCCATAAATGCTGACCTCATGAAGGAACATCTTGAGAAGCTGGATACCTTCAAGTCAGCCGGCCCTGACAATCTGCACCCCAGGGTACTCAAGGAGCTGGCGAGCGTCATAGCCCAGCCCCTGGCATGGATCTTTGAAAACTCCTGGCGCTCTGGTGTAGTGCCCAAAGACTGGAAGAAGGCCAATGTGGTGCCGATCTTCTAGTAAGGGAGGAGAGTGGATCCAGCTAACTACAGGCCCATTAGCCTGACTTCTATCCTGGGGAAGATCTTAGAAAAGTTTATTAAGGAGGCCATCCTTGATGGACTGGCCCAGGCTAACATCCTAAGGGATACCCAGCACGGGTTTGTTGCGGGTAGGTCTTGCTTGACCAATCTCATTTCCTTCTATGACCAGGTGACCTATCACCTGGACGAGGGAGAAGAGATTGATGTCATATATCTTGACTTCAAAAAAGCTTTTGATCTGGTATCCCATGATCACCTCTTGGCCAAACTGGCCAGTTGTGGTGGCCAATTTCCCACCATGATCCACTGGCTGGGAAATTTGGCTCCATGGTCGGACCCAGAGGGTTGTGATTGATGGCAGTCACTCATCGTGGTGCCCTGTGACCAGTGGGGTCCCTCAAGGCTCTGTCCTTGGACCCATACTGTTCAACATCTTCATTAATGATGTGGACATTGGAGTCAGGAGTGGACTGGCCAAGTTCGCCGATGACTCCAAACTTTGGGGCAAAGTATCCATACCAGAAGATAGGCGGGTGATCCAGGCTGACCTGGACAAGCTCAGCAAATGGGCGGACGAGAACCTGATGGTGTTTAACACCGAAAAATGCAAGGGTCTCCACCTTGGGAGGAAAAACCTGCAGCATCCTTATAAGCTCAGCAGTGCTACGTTGGTTAGCACTACAGAAGAAAGAGACTTGGGGGTCATCATTGACCACAAGATGAACATGAGCCTGCAATCCGATGCTGTGGCTAATAAAGTGACCAAAACACTGGCTTGCATCCATAGATGCTTCTCGAGCAAATCCCAGGACATCATTCTCCCCTTGTACTCGGCCTTGGTGAGGCCGCAGCTGGAGTACTGTGTCCAGTTTTGGGCTCCACAATTCAAAAAGGATGTGGAGAAGCTTGAGAGAGTCCAGAGGAGAGCCACGCGCATGATCAGAGGTCAGGAAAACAGATCTTACGATGACAGGCTGAAAGACTTGGGACTCTTTAGCCTGGAAAAGCGCAGGCTCAGGGGTGATCTGATGGCCACCTATAAGCTTATCAGGGGTGACCACCAGGATCTGGGGGAACATTTGTTCACCAGAGCGCCCCAAGGGATGACTAGGTCGAACGGTCACAAACTCCTGCAAGACCGTTTCAGGCTGGACATAAGGAAGAATTTCTTTACTGTCCGAGCCCCCAAGGTCTGGAACAGTCTGCCAGCGGAGGTGGATCAAGCACCTACTCTGAACACCTTCAAGAGTAAATTGGATGCTTATCTTGCTGGGATCCTATGACCCCAGCTGACTTCCTGCCCTTTGGGCAGGGGGCTGGACTCGATGATCTCCCGAGGTCCCTTCCAGCCCTGATGTCTATGAAATCTATGAAACTCCACCTCCCTATTGTGTTAGCACTGACCTCATGGCCTGTGGCAGGGGCTTGACTCCTATATTTGACCAGTGTTGCTTTTAAACTGATTGGACCTGAAAGGTGAGGTCATTTGAAAGCACTGGGCTTCAGCCAATGGGACTGCTTCTGGTGGGACCTTAGAGATGAGGTCATGAGAGGGGATAAAAGGGGTCCCCATGAGGAAGGAGGTAGAGAGCCATCTTAGAGAGCCATTTTGGACAGCATGGGAGCAACTGACCAGACAGAGAGAGGGGGATCTCTCCCTCTCTCTCTTGAAACTGTACACACATAGAACTGGCTGCCTCTACAGGAAAGCTCAACCAGCCTCGGGTTGATACTTGTCAGTAAGCTACTTGAAACCTATTTATATATATAGCAGGCGGTATAGCAGGTGCATAATCAATAGCTATCTAGCCGCAGCTTGCTCTAACATCCAGGGAGGTGATGCTTCCCCTCTATGCAGCACTGTTCACGCCGCAGTTAGAGTACTTCGTCCAGTTATGGGTGCCACACTTCAAAAGGGATGTGGCCAATCTTGAGAGGGTTCAGAGGAGTGCCACTCATTTGGTCAGAGACCTGTAGGCAAGGCCCTACGAGGAGAGACTGAGGGACCTAGATCTCTTCAGCCTTCACAAGAGAAGGCTGAGAAGTGATCTTGTGGCTGCCTATAAATTCATCAGGGGAGGGCAGCAGGGAATAGGAGATGCTATATTTACTAGGGCACCCTCTGGAGTAACTAGGGACAATGGCCATAAATTGACAGAGAGCAGACTTAAGTTGGACATTAAGAAGAACTTTTTCGCAGTAAGGGTTGCCAGAATTTGGAATGGGCTTCCAAGGCAGGTGGTGCTCTCCCCTACCTTCGGGATCTTCAAGAGGAGACTGGACAAGCACTTAGCTGGGGTCACCTGACCCCAGTGCTCTTTCCTGCCCAGGGCAGGAGGTCAGACTTGATGACCTACTGAGGTCCCTTCTGACCCTGATATCTATGAATCTAACGTTATTCTCTGCTTCTTCCCTATCTTGAATCCTACCCCAAGCCTCCTCTCTGTAAACCAATAAAGTTCTCCACTGTACCTAGCATGGTGGATTCATTGGGAGAGGGATAAGAGGCATGCCTTCATGTCCCCTTGGTCCAGCAGAATAAGGGAGGCTACTATTTGTGCTCCAGGCCAAGGGAAGTGCCCCACATTTTTACAGTGGGTTGAGTACCCTCAAGGTCTACAAGGCCTGTGTATCCCAGGGGGTACTCAGAGCCTGATAGATAGTTAGGTGCAGTGAGGTGCATGGCTCAGTGCAGGAACATCCCTTGCTGAGCTGCCACAGAGCCAAGTCGGAGCAGCCCCAGCTGGCTCACTGTGCTGCAGAGGGGCTGACCGAGGCACAAGGGTGCTTCAGTGTGGGGCTAGCCAGCAGGCAGCCCCTGCACTGAAGTACCTTCAGGCCCCAGCCAACTGCATCAGCATCTACGGGTGCATCCAGGAGAGCCCGCACGTGCCTCTTGCAGCATCTCAAAGCCCTTTGAGATGCTGCAAGAGGCATGTGTGGGAACAAAAAAATGTTTATACCTCAGTTTATACTTATTAAACAACAATATCAGTTTCAAAATGTAAACCATTAAGTTTTCCATAGCATCTCCCTAAACTCCCTCCTTGGACTTGACGTTTCTCCAACGTGCTGTAATTACAGCCAGTTGAAGCAGAGTCAGTTTCATAGACGTTAGGGCTGGAAAAGACCTCAAAGATCGTCAAGTCCAGCTCCCTGCCCCAGGGGCAGGAAGTCAGCTGGGGTCAAAGGATCCCAGCAAGATAAGCATCCAAGCACTTCTTGAATGAGTCCAGGGTAGGTGCCTGCACCACTGCTGGAGGGAATCTATTCCAGGACTTAGGGGCTTGGACAGTAAAGAAATTTTTCCTTATGTCCAGCCTAAAACAGTTGTGGAGGTATTTATGACTGTTGGTCTTTGTTTTTCCTTGGAGCACTCTGGTGAACAGACATTCTCCCAGATCCTGATGCATACCCCTTATACTTATAAGCAGCCACCAGGTCCCCCCTGAGCCTGCGCTTTTCCAGGCTGAACAGTCCCATAGCTCTCAGCCTTTCTTCATAATGCCTATTCTCTTGCCCTCTGATCACATGCATGGCTCTTCTTTGGACTCTTGCAAACTTCTTGACATCCTTCTTGAATTGTGGAACCCAGAATTAGATGCAGTACTCCAGCTGTGGCCTCACCAAGGCTGAGTACAGCGGGAGGATGACATCCTGAGACTTACTTGAGAAGCATCTATGGATGCAAGCCAGAGTATTGTTTGCTTTGCCAGCTGCGACATCGCACTGGTGGCTCATGTTCATCCTGTGGTCAATCACGACCCCAAAGTCTCTTTCAGCCATGGTGCTAGCAAGCGTAGCAAGTCTGACGGAGCGTGGTAATTGCCACACTTCATCAGCCTCCAGCATCTTGTGTATCAGTGTCCCTGTGCTTAAAAATGGCAGTGGAGGTGCTTTATGTGAAGCTTGTTTGATGAGAATTAGATAAAGCACCCCTGCTGCCGTTTTTAAGTGCGGGGACACTGATACACAAGACACTCTGAGTGCTTTAATTAGAGTGGCTCTTGGAGCCACTCTAACTAAAGCACTCCCTCCCACACTCCCAGAGCATGTGTATAAACACCCTAATAAATTTTCATTTCATCCTGTTGTTGTAGCTAACCAATTATCTTTCTAATAAACTAATATTTCAAGTTACAAGGGAAAATCAGAAAAAATATACCAACTAAGAAACACAAATGATAAGAACCAGCAAAATGAACACAATTAAAAACCAACACTTAAAATTTGTCATTTGGATCTGGGGTATACCTACCAGATGCTTTTGGAATAACCTAATGAAATGGATCACAAAGAAATGTGTTACTTGCAAACTTTAAATTGTGATTCAGTGGTCCAGCAAAACATAAAAGTACTATCGAAATGGAACAGCCTGGATTTGGTTGACTTTTACGAAGCAGCAACACCACTGCAGAATCAAATCTCAGCAAGTTCAATTCCAGGATGATGGTAAAAACAAAAAGTCAAGTGATAGCACTGATTTGGACATCAAACCTTCCAAAGACATAGCATTTGTGACTGGCAGGGCACAAACATCTAGGCACCAGAATTTGACAGAATACTTTCTCTCTTTTCCAAGGATTCCCAAGGGGCTTTGGAACATAGTTATTCAGACTTCTCCTAGCTTCAGGAAACACTTTCCAGTATTTAGGAGGAAAAACTAGCAAGCTAACACACAAGCAAGTCTTTAACAGAAATTCCAACTGAGCCTGAAAGCACTTTCCATGTCAATGACATTCTTTCTGAATAGGATCTCATGTCTTCAGGCTTTTCTTATTTAAGGATAACTAAACATTTAGAAGATGGATCTAAAAGAGACAAAGGAATGCTAAAGCACAAAGCAATGAACCGCAGCAGCTTTGGGAAGTGGGGGCACCTTACACATGTGCCCAATGCCTGTGCCAATGTGTGCTAATTAGCACAGGTCAGAGCAGACTCAATTAATCAAGTCTGTTGGAGTGTGCTAATTAGCATGTTCCAACAGCCTCCAGATCTCATGTATTCAGTGTCTGTGCACTTTAAAATGACAGCAGGGGTACTTTAACTAAAGCTTGTAAAATGAGCTTTAGTTAAAGTGTCCCCACCACCATTTTGAAGCATTGGATGCTGAATACACAAGGTGCTGTGAGGGATTTAATTAGAGTAGCTCCCAAGAACCATTCTAATTAAAGTCCCCACCCCTCACCAGGGGTAAAGATGCTCCAAGAGACCAGCAGGGGCTGGGGGCAGGGAAGCACATCAACACAGGGTCTGAACCAGAGGGATGCAGGCTGACCCTGCAGGCTGCCAGTGAAGGAGCTCTTGACTGGCAAAGCTGCCGGGAGTGGGGGCTGGTGGACTGCTTTGTTGCCTGGGAGCTACCAGCAAGGTTCTGTGAGCTTTCAGGAGAACATAACTCAGCTCTGGGGGTTATTTTGGCACTCAGGGAGGGCTGCCCCTCAGGCAGAACCGGGCTGCTCAGGCTGTCACCTGGGGGCCTGGCAGGGCTTGTAGGGACTGTGCATTGCACAGGCTGGGTCCTGCCTCCATGTGCCCCACGCACCATTGGACCAGGCTAGTTCCATGGAGGCAGGACCCAGCCCAGTGTGATGCACAGTCCTTGCGAGTGACGCCAGGCCCCTGGGTGACAGCCTGAGTGGCCTGGTCATGCCTGAAGGCTCATGGCCCCACACTGGGAGAGGCCCATGCAACATAGCACAGGTGGCACCAGATGCCAGGTGGCTAAGGCTGCACTGTGCTGCCCCACACCATGGGGGGCAGGGGAGGGCTGGACCAGGAGGATGCTGACCACCCTGATGGTGGCTGCTGCTGTGGAGGTGCTGTGGGCCATGTGGGGGGCAGGTGGAGGACCCACCCCCCAACCTCCAGTTGTTAGATTGCTGCTGAATTCAATGCAGCTGCCATCCTCTTGCAAGAAATGCACTGTGAATCACCTGGCAAACTAGAACTACAAGGCGTTAGTCTGGCTGCCTTTACCCTCAGCAAGACCTGTAACCTTTCAACCTTCCTCAGAAAAGAAATAGAGTCATGCCAAGTTGCTTTCTTATCAGATGACAACAACTTTGAGTGGCTCACTATCAGTTTTCCCACCCAGGAGAACTTATACCACCCTCCAGTTCTCCTGTGTGATATGAAGTTTTGTTTCTACCTGGGAGAAATTTTACAATCTGTGCATTCTTCTTTGCCTGAAGAAGGGTGTATGAGCCTGAAAGCTTGCAAATAAAAAAAATTGTTTTGTAACTATCTAGTTGGTCTAATAAAAGATATCGCCTCTACCACAAGAGTTCTGACTGCTATCAAGATCAGCAACACTTCTGTCATCAATGTCTATAAGCCTCCAGGAATTCTACTTTCTGCCCACTGCCACCAATCCAACACCCACGTAGCTAGTGATTTCAACTTGCAGCACAAAGAATGGGGCTATAAGAACAAAAATCTTGATGGGGAGTTTTTGGCTAACTGGACAACAGCTGTCAGTCTACCAGATGAGTGCTGGACAAGTTCCCATGGTCATAACATTGGCTATCACTAATTGTATGCCTAAGCTTTGTAGCACCAATGAAGAGCAGACCATCATTTAGGTGGAACTTTCACAAAGCCAGGTGGGAAAAAATTCAAAACTGATCCAAACTCTGTTGCTGAATCACTGCCAAACCCACGGAATACAGATGTGAATGCCTCTTACACTTCATTCTCTGACGTCATTCTTAGATGTGCCAAGAATAGTATCCCCGGAGGGTATAGGAAAAATTATATCCCTAGCTGGGATGGTGAATGCTGACAGCTGTATGAAAATTCCATCTCAGTTGAGCTGGAGCAAGCCGACAATAATGCCATAAACCTCCTCAACCATTTAGACAAAGTCAGAAAAGCCCAGTGAAAAGAAACATTGTAGTCAATTAACTTCTCATACTCCAGCCAGAAGGCTAGGCAGAAGATAAACCAGCTCACAGGAAAGAAACAAAGTGCAAGCAAGTGTGAAATCAAAGTTGAAGCCATTGCAGCTCAACTTGTGTGTAATAGTTGCTACATCAAACCTGACAAGGAATTCAGGCAGGTAAAAAAGACATTAGACAGCTCTGGAAGGCTCATGGTTCCAATGCTCATCTGGCTGGAGAATTCAACACTGAGGAAATGAACAGCCCTAGCTTTTAAAAACCAAAAAATCACCAGGGCCTGATGCCATGCATACTGAATTTCTTTGCAACTCTGGAGACATGATCGTTTGGCTTTCTGAGTTCATTTCCAACTGTGTCAAATGCAACAAGATCCCTTGCCTGCCCCCCAAGCCCCCCCAGTCCCTGCCCCACCTGGCCCCAGCATCCCCACAATTAAAAAAACAAATAAACAAAAAAAACCCCACACTCACGGCAGTACCAGCTGCTGTCACCCCCTGGTAGCATGGGCCAGATGACAGCCAGAGCTCCATGATGCCTTGCCAACCAGAGCTCCCACAGTCCCTGGTACTGCCAGTGAGCATGAGGCTTTTTTTTTTTTTTTAAGTGCCAAGAGGCTGGGGTCAGGTGGGCAGCCATTGGGGGCTGGGGTGCAAGTGGGGGTGGGGTTGGGTGGGGCAGCCATTGCAGGAGCTGGCAGGGGATGGGGCCAGGCAGGGCAGGAATCCATGGGGTTAGGAGAGCAAGCAGGGGTGGGGCATGTGGCCCCTGCAGGGTGTGGTGGTAGCCCTTGTGGTGGCCATGTGGCCCCTGTTGTGGGGGTGTAGCCCCTGTGGACAGCAATCTCAGCTGTGCAGGGGGGGCTGCGCCCTGCGAGGGGCAGGGGACCCACCCCTCCTGAGCAGCCCCCTCGCACAGTCCCTCCACAATCCACCCACACCTACCCACACACCCCATGGCCCCCCACATCCCTCCCCAGCCACCAACATCCCTCACCCCCATTTCCACCCCCCTCCTGCAAACCTCACATCCCCAGCACACACCCTGCATGCCCAGCAGCCAGGCAGGAGCTGTGGCTGCAGGGGCAGCTGTCCCCACATCCTGGTTAGTGAAGGGGTCACAAGGAGCTCTAACTGCTCTATGGTAAGAAAACAAAAGGCAAACAGCAAAACACACAGGTATTTAGAATTCATTTTATTATGATGATAGAGACACTGGTAGGCTTCTAACTTGCTTTAACACTGTAGATAGATCAATAAAACATTTCTCAACTGATCACTGTCTCTCTGTCTCTGTCTCTATATATATAAAGTGGTCTTTTTTTTTGATTGTGGAAGAACATGGATTTCAGGGTATTTTACAGAGTGACTTTGGGATTTTTTTATCAGGGATTTTTCAGTTTTCAAATAGGGAATACCAGAATTCCTGCTAGGGAGGCAAGTGACAGGACCCAGGCAGAGGAGCCTGCTCAGCGCTCACACCTTGGACCCAGCTGGAGGTGGCTCACCTCCTGCCCAATTGGGGTTATGCTTTGACAGTTCGAAGCAGGCCACCACACTGGGAACATCTTCCAGGTGATAGCTGCCAAGATGTCTGGGCAGGGGGCACACATGGCAGTAGTGCCACACAAAGGCCAACTCTGCGGCCACAGCCCACCGGCAGCTGGCCCAGAGGGCAGATGCCTCTACTGGCTGTGCAGTCCCCATCTGGGTCTGGCAAGGTGTGCAGCAGGTCACAGCCAGGCAGCAGCCCCCACTGCCAGACTGCTGCAGTGGGTAGAGGGTGCAGGGAACTCTCAGGGCTGCTTCAGCAGTCCAGCTGGCACAAGGGTTAGTCTCCTCAGGTACCATCTGGCTGGACCCCAGAAGCTCCTGAAAGTGAGTAGTCCTGAGCTATTTGCCAGGACAGCTTTTTGTGCTGATGGGGCCAGGACAGGGCAGCTTTTTATATTGCTGAGGACAGCACAGGTGCTGGCCCTGGGCTATAGCTCCCCCTGGCTGCAGATCCAGGAGGAGCCAGGCAGAGTTATTTTGCCCCAAGTGGCATAATTTGCCCCACACCAAAGTGGTGTCCAGGCACATGTGCTGAGGCAAAAAGCCCCAGCTCAAATTTGCACCACTTCTATTTGAGCTACTGCAAACGCATGTGCTTGCATGTGTGGATGCACCCTACATGTGCATTGCTGCATACTAAAAAACTCTGCAACAGGATAGTACTTGTATTTATAAATACTAACCTGCTGTAGAGTTTATTAGTTTCCTGTAGAATATTATAGCTCAGTGTTCCAAACCACGATCACAGGTGTGCCCAGGGCACCAGCAGGATGAACAGAAGGACAGCATAGTCATTTGGGCTGCCTTCTGACTGATAAAAAATAATTTTGAACTGACCGGGGTATATGCTGCAGGGGGATGCTTGGGGTATGAGGGGTTGCCATCCTGCTGGCACCTCCCTGGAGAGGGCACCTGCATTGATGGCAGGGTAGTGGCCAACCCCTCACTCCAGTTGTCCAATGGCAATCCCCCTGACCCAAGCCTGGAAAGCATGGGCTTTCCAATGGCAGTGTGGCACCTCTAAAGCAGTCATCCTGTAGAGAGACAGGGTGGCAGGGAACTGGTCTCACTTGAAACCCTATTGTCTCCTTTGGAAGGGAAAGAAGGCCAGGCTGACAGCAGGCAATTCTAGGTGTGTTGATGGCCACACACTAAATGTATTGGGGGGAGGGGGAATGGTCTGGTGGTTGTCCACTTCAGGATATCCCTGCTACCCCTTAAATCTTACTGTTATTCCTGGCCACTTTCTTTAAACTGCTTTGCTCTGATCTAAGGCTGTGAACAGCTGTTCCCCTGTTTAGTGCATCTTATCTGTGCAATGTTGCAAACTCCCACAAAACCCTCTGTGTCTTCCCTGTTCATGGCCAACATCTGGACACAGGGCAGAGGCAGCAGGCCTTTAGGGTACTGCTGTATCAGGGGTGCCTGGAGATACCCATAGCTTCATATGCCTGGGCACTCACAGGCAAGTAGAACATATCTAGAATCAGTTTCTAAGTTAAGGACAGTCAGTTAAAGGTGTCATTTGTAATTTGTTCTCATTCACTGCTCCAATACCATTAAAAAATGACTGGAAACAGCTTTAGATTTTTGCCCAGGCAACCATCACAAGTGAAGTTCACAAATACAAAGTGTCATTCAATGCACGGGCATTCAATACAATGACCACAGACAAAACAACCCCCACACCCAACCAAAGTTCACCTCACTTCTTGTCTAAACAAATCCAGGATGCATGAAGTATGAAATCCATCAAAGACAACATTTAACTTTATTTATATTAAATAGTAACATAAATAAAAAACAGAAAAGGAATACAACTAATTCTGAGTCATTGTTCTTAACTGTAATATGCTACTATTAACCTATTACTGAAATCTAAAAACAACTACCAAAACTATAAAAGAATCAGAAAACTTAAGAAACTGATTAAAGAACTTAGAGGAACAGCAAGGAAGTCTTTAATTAGAGATTGACTGATTGGTCTCTGTTGTGAGTGGTTGAACCTGTGGCTGTGACCTGGCATGAGAAAGTGCATAAGTGCCAGATGGCCTTGTTCCAGTGACCACCAGCACCAGAATGGTAAGCAGTACACCTGAGAGCACCTGGCAATCCTTGCGGTTCTCTCTATGCCTCCTTAAGGCTGTGTGGGTGCTTTTGTGAGCCCATCCCCCTCGCCCCCCATGATGCTTCCCAAAGACCATCAGACCTGTTGGACTAGTTCTTCTATTCTGTTCTTGCATTCGTTAAGGCTATTTACCAGCCTGTCTGTTCTCGCATCTGCAGCTGCCTGGCTGGGCTGCCAAATAGTCCTTGGCGGGGGGTGGGGGTGGCAGGACTGCAACTGGAACTGCAAATGAACAACAGAAAACACTTTGTAAAACAAATGTAGTTAAGAGACAAAGTTAAATACATTTTGTGTTACACAAATGACACACTCTGTGAATCCTATGGTCAACAAACAGGCCTTGCCTAAAACGCATGAGACTGTGTGCCTGGCAAGGGTCAGGGAGCGGTCCCTGATTGTCTATAAAGAATTTGGATACTAAGCCTGTGCGAAGCTTCAGATCATGATTCAATTTGGAGAAGATTCAGACCAATTCGGAGGCCAATTCTCTGAATCCAAAATGAATTGCTAGAAGCTTAAAACTTGCCAAATTGATTTGGAGCCTCTGAATTGATTTGGAAAAGATTTGGAAAAGATTTGGCAATTCAGAGGGCAGTCTTTCTGGGGAAACAGAAACTTAGAAGAGGGAGGGGGAGCGGGGGCAGAGGGGGAGCAGGGTAGGGAAGGACTAACATGTCTAGCTGGCCAGTGAGCATTTCTCTCTGACTACCCTTCCAGTCACAGCGTCTGAGGGAGGGACATAGAAACAGCATTAAAGCCTCTGTCTGCAGGCTTGCTGTGCCTTTTGTGAGCTGGTTCTGAGTGAGCAACAGTGTCAGAAAGGTACTGGACTGCCTGGCTTGTTTCATAGTCAGTCGCCTGCTCCTTTTTGTTCTTAGGAAGGATTGGATAGGATTTAGCTTATTTTATCTTAGTTTAGATTAGAATCTCTCTACTTAATAGTTATCCAATTTATTTCTTTCAGTTTATATTTGTTGTCTTTTTTTCTTTTTTGCAAACTTTAAAAAAAGAAAGCTCAGTGTTTTCCCTGGCAGTGTGATCCAACACTGTGCAGGGAAGCACACATGGCACACATACACTCACACACGCCTAGAAGAAGAAAAATCAGATATTCATATAAGAGATTGTATAGCTATTACAGCAAAAGCTCTGTTGTCCAGCACCCATGGGAAATGGGGGGTGTTAGATAACCAAATGTGCCGGTTATCTGAGAGGTGTCTTTGCCCAGTTGCCCCTCCTGCCACATCTGGCATGTCCACCTCTCAGATTAACTGTGCCACCCCCCTCACCCCTCCCCTGGTGTCAGTGTGCTGGGGGAATGGGAAGGGGGGGCTCCACGAAGGCTGCTTTCCCCTGGGCTGTGGGATTCGACAAAACTGGAAGTCCCACTTCTGGTTTCCCTTTTGCCACGTCAACTGGGATCAACTGGCATGCTGGTTAATAGAGCATGCTGGTTAACGAAGTGTTGGTTAATGAGGCTTTTACTGTACATTAGTTATTAATATTATTAGTTATAGTTAGTTTTAATAGTTTACATACTGACTAAAGAGAACACAGAAGAAGTCAGATAGAGATTTAGAAAGAAGATATTTTAGGTACACTACACAACACAGAACAGTACAGTAAAGAAACACAACCCAGAAGAAGAGGGAGAAGTCAGACAGTCACCCATTCAGAGTTAGGGTAGAGAGCACACCACCGAACAACAACACACACCATATACTTTATTAACAAGCAAGCAAGAATCAAGCCGCAGTTGTCCACAGAAAGTGAAGCGAACAATTCAGACAAGCTAGAAGGCCAAGAAGAAGTCCTAAAGTCACACAGTCAGTCAGGGTAGAGAGCACACAACCAAACAACAACACAAACATGCACCATATACTTTATTAACAAGCAAGCAAGAATCAAACTGCAGTCTACACAAAGTGAAGTGAACAAATCAGACAAGCTAGAAAAAGCCAGACAGATGCACCTTTTGCGGCACAGGAAAGATTAGTATGAAGCGTGCTAGAAAGGCAGGTGCCAGGACTTCTGGCAGGGGAAGGAGAGGGGGTAGTGAGAGAGCTAGAGCTGCAAGTCCCCCCCGCAAACATAAATGCATTCTCTTCCCAAGCAGCCATGAGGCTTCTGCTGCCAGTGGAAGCAAGGAGGTGGGAGAAGTACCTGTTCCTGACATCCCTGCACCACTTCCTCTAACTCCAGAAATAGGTACCAGCAGCAGAATCAATGTCATCTCCCAGCATGAGCCTCCCACTGCCAGAGGAGCTGGAGCTGGAACCAGGGGACCTGAGCACCCTGACTCAAGCAATTCTGGGAACCGAGGGGAGAATCAGAGTTTGTGCTCCACCCAGGTCTCCTTCTTGGGAAAACAGTACCTTGGAGGAGGTTGAGGTTGTGGAGGCTCAGACAAGTGGCTCAGCTGAGGCAGCTCCTCCTGCTGTTGTGCCTCAGTGCTGGCGATGCCCTCCTCAGCCAGGTGATCCCCATAGTGAGGGAACTTGAGAACCAAATGGAGAAGTTCCAGGGGATCTATGTTCCTGGCTGGGGTAGGCTGCTGTCACCAGACATACCAGCACTGGTGAGGCAGCTGAAGGAGGACATTGGGAGACGGCTGGATCCCTTGCAGTCCAGTACAATCCACATGCTGGTGGGCATGTGTAACCCGAGGGTGAAGGGGAGCATGTGCATTGGCAGCACCAAAATCCTCAATCACTGGACACAGGTGCTGGCCAACAAAGTTAAGGAGGCCAAAGGGCAGAGGTAAGGGGATGTGGAAGAGGGGGATCCACTTTCCCGTGCTAGCACTCCCACCGGCACCAGCACCAGCCAGTCTCCTCCATTCCAGCCACTGCCAATGTGGGCCAAGGGCATGGCTTTGATCCTGGGGTCCAAACGCACCAGACCCCAGCTTGGGCAGGTAGGGCCGAGGCTTCGGTGGCTACCTATCTCGCCGAAGATGTGGAGCCACTGGACTGTGACCCCTTGGCCTACTGGGCAAGCTGCAGCCAGGCTTGGCAGGATCTGGCCACAGTTGCCCAGCAGCACCTACCCTGTCCACCGACCAGTGGGCCGAGTGAAAGGGTGCTCAGCATTGCTGGGATGCTGTGGCACCCCACTGCACCTGCTTGGATCCTGGTTTGGTGGAGTAGTTGGTGTTCTTGAAGGTGAACCTCCCGCTGCCGGGGTTCCCCAAGCTCCATCTGCAGACGGACTGAGTACCACCCTCCTCACTCCGTCTGTACCAATTTCCTTTTTTCATTTTTTTAAAAACAGGTAATGCCCCACTCTCAGTTGGAGGGGGCACTCATTGCATCACCAACCAGCATGGGAAGAATATGTCTCTGCTAAGCTTGTTCCTCTGCTAGGATGAACTTGGAGGTATGGGATGGCGCTATGGGGAAGGAGAAGGCCCCAGGTCCTGGGCATGACCACTAAACTGCACCCTGCCAGGGTAGGGAGGCCTGGTGGGACTGCTGGTGGTGCCACAGCCCCGTAAATGCCAGGACCAATAATCCCCTGGTGAAAGGCAGGTAGGAGCCACCATAATCTCTAGCTAACGCACAGAGTTCTGGCTGGGGAAAGCCAAGACCTGTCATGTCTTTGACAGGCCTGAGGCTTGCTGGTTGCAGTGCAGTTGTGAGGCTCCTGGTGTACTTGACTTAGCTGTCCAGGATGCCAGCTTTCAGGTTGAAAAACCCGTTGTCAGGCTGAGGAAGTACCTGCAGTTGGTGTGTCTCCTGGTCCTGAATGGAAGGAATAGTAAAGAAACCAGAGGCTGGCCTGGCATGCAATGCAGGCAAGGAACCAGTCAGTGAAAATGGAAAAGGAGGCATCAGGAGGTGAGGGACAGACTGGGTGGGGGGGCAGGGGCATGTAGCAGCGCAGGTAGAAGTGCAGAGGTACTTGGGGAGTCAGCTGTCTGGAAGGCTGCAGCATGTCAGAATTCTGCTGTCTATACTGAGTCTGTGAGTTTCTGTACCTAGGAGACTGATGAAGTGAAGTTCATAGGCCCAGCTGTGAAAAGTGGTTTGTAATTTGTTCCCTCTCACGATCAGGCCTGAGAGACTGGAAGCAGAGTGTTTTTTCTGTGAGAAATGTGTCCCGACAGGTAGTCGGGTATTGTTGTCTTTGATAGATTCTGGTGTGCAGTTTGTGGGGGTACTGGAGATAGTTGGCAGATTTTGTTTTCACTTTTCAGAGCTGGGCATCTGGGTCTGGCAGTGTCGGGAGCAACGATTAAGACAGGGGTCAGTGGCATCAAAGTAGACACCAGCAGAACACAGTGGCACTAAAGTCGGGGAACATTTGCAAATGTGTTTTACTGAGTGATGCTGATAGCTTTATTGCAGAGAAGTCTGTATTAAAAATTGGGATACATGTACTCCAAAGTGTCTGGTATAGTTCAAGCAAACCAATTTTCAACACACCAACACACATCATAGCTATCAGTAGAGAAAATTTTGAGATAACTAACAGAAACAGGTTTAATTAAAAAAGAACTTTTAATTTAATTTATGAACTTATTAAGATAGAAGAATTGATCCGTCAGCAGAAGATTGATCCGTGTCAGGCTCTGCAGCTACACCTGTTGTGATAAAGCATTCATTACACAAGACACCTGCCAACTACAACTGCAAATTACATGAAAGTACCAGTGAACTGCAGCAGCACCTGGTGGGCAAGGGGCATCAGAACACACAAAGTGGCGAGCTAACCTGTATGCGACATACAAGTGACGGACCTGCTATGATAAAAACAAATTCCATATAAATTTGACACAATAAAACTAAAATACATAGGAGATGGTCTAAATTGCCATGCTCAAAGAAAGTTTGACATGAAAAAATTGTGCACATATACACGGTGATTCCATTATGCTAGACAAATGGTGATTTTTCATCATGTTTCTTCACATGTACGTGTTCAAATCTTCATGTATACAAGCACCCCTTGTTTTCTAGCAGCTGGCCTTTGCCCAGCTGCCTGTCGATACAGCAAGGCTGGCCTATTGCACTCTCCTCTTAAAGTAACAAGAACCTCTGGCTCCCCATTATACACCCGGATAAAACTTGCACGTTGCAGGTGTAGCACACCCAAAATGTACAAGTCATTTTGTGCTATGTGTTCTGGCTTCATGTTGCTACGTATCTCGTTTATTCTGTATATTGTGTCTCCTCTAGGATTGCGAGCGGATCACCTCCCATCCCCCTCATTGTGTCTGTACCATTGTTTTAAGATTCCTCAACAGAACCTGTAAAACCAGTTTAGTGACTCTGGCCAGATCCAGGAGCGCCACTCACCTTTGAATTGATTGGTCTTCATTAACAGTGTTCCAGTGATGCTGTTTCTTGATTGGAACCCTGTAGTGATGTCAGGGAAGTTATTTAAGGTTCAGGCCACCTGGGCTGACAGGCTTTGTTTTTTTTCCCTGGGTCCCCTCTGTGGAGGAGAAGGGCAACACTGGAATTCTTGCTAGAGCCTGAGGCCAGATGGTACAGAGAGTCAGGGTTTGAGTCAGGTAACCATGTGTGGTATAGACTGGGAATTCAGGGCAGGAACTTGTAACACATCCTACAGCCACTCAGGCAGGAGCAGAGATCAGCACTCCACAGCACCTCGGTGGAGTTACATCAATTCACCAAAGGACCCATGGGCGACTGGTGCTGCCTTAGCTGGGGGGGCATGTGCCCCCCCTGCCACCAGTCCTACCCACTGGGGGAGGGTCCCTGGTGGGTGATCCTGCAGACCACAGGGTGGCCAGTTCCCCTGGGTGATCCTGCGCCAGCCAATCACTGTGCATGCTGCAGCTGCTTCCAGGTGTGGCTGCGGCTGCTTCTGGGAGCAAGCACTGGCCAATTGTTGCACCTGCTCCCAGAAGCGGTCGCAGCCACCCCCAAAAATGGCTGCAGTGAGCCCAGCGATCAGCTAGCACTTGTAGAGGGGGCATCAGCATTCCCGCTTGCCCCCCCTGCCCATCACCTAAGCAGTGAGTGTGGCCAATAGGGGGTGCACCGGTGCTCTCAGGGGGTATGTGTTGCCAGCAGACAGTGATGGCAAGGGAGATAATGCACTGAAATTCCCAGAGAGTAACCTCTTTTGGGTCGAGACTTCCCCGCTCTCGCATTGCCGAGCCTGGGGTCAAAGGCTCCCCAGTAGGGGTAGGGGTGATACATGGGTTTGTGTTTATATTTCTTCTGGGGGAAGGGTTGTTGGTAGAGGTGCACTGATACATCGGTCTGATATTAGATCAGCACCAACATAAAGAAAATTGAATATATTGGATATTGGCCATATCAGGCCAATAAATGGCCCATGCATGCACTCAGCACAGGCAACAAGGAGCACAGCCCGGCAGTGTGGAGGAGCACACACCAATTGCAGATGCTTCCTCAGCCTGACAAAGGTTATTTATACCTGAAAGCTTGCTAAGAGGAATTTTTCCAACTTTTTAAGTTCGTATAATAAAAGATACCAGATTTACCCAAAGAACCTTGTCTGCCTATGCCCTTAGATCAACACAGCTACAACTTATACTCCCTAGCCATGAAGGTTGCTTGGAAACCATCACTCGGTTTGCAATGTTCTTGCACTGGTTTTCTGGGAGGTAATGTACTCTTTTGCTTCTACAGCCTGAGCACCCTGCATTTGTTACTACTGCTCCCTGAGCAGCATCCCATCCCCCTCCCACCTTCTTCCACTCATGAAGGTTTTCTGTGATCCTCGTGGAGGGAGGGGGTGCACCTCTTCCTCAGTGCCAGGGGCTCCCAGTTTCACCCCCAGAAGGAGCTTTTTGTGCACTTACTCCCTTGCTAATTCTAATGTTCTTTTTCATTTTGAATACCGGTATTTTAAATGTTATTGAATGGACAGAGGCAAGACTTTCTTAGTGTGATATCTTTTATTGGACTATGTAGTTGGGATAAAGTTAGGCAAGCTTTTGAATGCAAGACATTCAGTCAGAACTACCATAAGATGGTTGATATTGTTGTGCTGGAATGTGTTATCAACTAGCAATTATAGAGGAAATTGCCCAGGGGGACCTGGATCTTTCCCTGACATTTTGGATGTGATCAGAAGCAACGTTAAAAAGTGACTGTTGCAGATGCAAATGCCATCAAGTTGAGCACAGTGCCTCTCTGTCTCAGGTAATTAAATCCTGAAAAGCTGTGCTGGGCTTTTGGCTGATCCACTGAAAATTGTTGGGATTTGTGTTGCTGCAGAGCACTGACCAACTATATCCTTGAAGCAAATTTAAGTGCTCCATAAACATCCCAACCCCAGATCTGTTTAATGACAAGAAAGTTAAGGCCTTCCCTCATCCATGCTCCCTGGTGTTTCCTCAGTGGCACATTCTAGACTTGGGCTGTTTCTGCAGCTGCTGTGAAGATGGTAATGCTGATTCCTGTAGCTTCAAGAATGAGCTTTGATGCAAGGAGCAGCCCATTTGTTCCGCTCAGCTCCTCTGCAGCAGCATTTCTAAGTCATGCAGGACTTAAAACACTTGCTATTTAAAATCTCAGCTCCTGGAAAAATCTCAAAGCTTGTTTGTTTGTTTGGGTTTTTTTAGAGATACTAGCCCTCCTACTTGTGAAGAATGCAGAAGCATGGTGGAAGTACATTTCAAAGGTGATTAAAAGGTTCAGTTTTTAATTACAAGATGTGATGCTGTTTCATAGTTGGTAGGGTCAGACCCAAGCAGATCATCAAGTACAACCCCCTGCCATGGCAGCAAAGAGTATTGGGGTCAAACCACCCCAGCAAGGTGTACATCTAGCCTCCTCTTTAAGACCCCCAGGGTAGGAGCCAGCACCACTTTGCTTGGAAGTTGGTTCCAGATCCTAGCTGCCCTGACTGTGAAGTAGCGCCTCCTGATATCTAGCCTGAATCTACCCTCTGCCAGCTTGTGACCGTTATTCCTGGTCACTCCTGGTAGTGCTGGGGGGAACAGGGACTTCCCCAGTACCTGCTGGTCCCCTCTGACTAGTTTGTAAACAGCCACTAGATCCCCTCAGCCTTCTCTTGTGGAGGCTGAACAGGTTCAGGTTCCTGAGCCTTTCCTTGTAGGGCCTGCCCTGCTGCCCCCGATCATGCGAGTGGCCCTCCTCTGGACCCTCTCCATGTTGTCCACATCCCTCTTGAAGTGCGGCGCCCAGAACTGGACACAGTACTCCAGCTGCGGCCTCAACACTTGTGCCTGGCTCCCCGAGTGTAGTGCTACCTGGGAATGGCTGTAGCGTGACTTAAAGCCTTCTACGTTTCTTTCCTGCAGCCCCGAAGCTTGATGTCTCTTGTCTCGGGACATGAACGTATCCCGATGACTAGCCCTGCTGCCCTGCTCTGCATTCAGATCCTAGTGGGAAACTCAGCCTGGCCTCCTTTGTTAGAGTCTGCACTGCCAGCTAGTGCTAGAAGATGGCTGACAAGGGAGGAAGGTTCAGTGCAAAGGTGCCAGATCTCTGCATTGAGAAGGGGCAACATGCAAGGGCCAGCAGGGCTGCGCGAAGCCCAGGTTAACTCATCCCGAGCTGCCTCCAGCGGTTTCCCCCCACTTGCCAGCAAGGGTGCTGGCCCAGCTGGGCACTGCGTGCCTTGGGGGCCCACACAGATGACAGTGCCGGCCCTGCAGGAGCCCAAGTGCCCCTGCTGCTCAGGGGGGTCTCCCTGGCATGGCCTGCTCTTCCCTCCACCAGCTGCTGCTGGCTGAACAAAGGGCCCCAGCTGTGTCTGTCCAGTGCCGGCAGGCCCCTGCAGTGTGGACGAAGCATGTGGTGCATCTAGCTGCCCTCGCCCCTTGAAACCAGTGGCCTCTGGGCCCACAACACTGAACAGAGCACACACCATGGAGCCCTGGGGCCTGGCCTAGCACAGCTGGGAGGTGGAACTGTGGGCGGCCCCTCTGCTCCCTGTAGCCCCCGCCCCAGGGTTACCTGCAGGCAGCCACTAGCATGCCCCCGGCCCACCCTGTCAGTACTCACCGGGGCTGCGGGCAGGTCTTGCAGGCTCCCCCGGGCCAGCCCCCTCCTGGCTCTGGGCCATCGCAGCACCACCCTGCCCACAGCCGGCTCCTCCCTCGAGTGGCCGCATGTGCCGGATTAGATGAGAGGGCGGGCAGTGCGTGCGTGCACACCCACATCACCTACATGTACACATGCGCACACACAAACATCACCTACACGCGCACGTTTATGCACACCCACATTGCCTACATGTACACATACATCACCTGCATGTACACATGCGCACGTGTATGCACACCCACATCAGCTACAGGGACACACGCGCGCACACATCACCTAGATGCATATATGCGCGCGCACATGCACGCATGATGTGCATGTGCCCGCAGGGTGCGGCTCCCCCTTCTCCCCGCCGCCGGGCGGCGCTCCACGGAGGTCCAAGGCCGTTCCCAGCGGAAGGAACTCGACCGCAACAGGCGCAGGCGCAGGCGCAGACTGGGCACTGGCAGGCGTCGCTCCCGGGCCCCTCCCCCGTGCCGGCCGGGTTGCGCCTGCGCACGGGCTGGAAGCTTCCAGGCGGCGGCGCGGTGCACTGTGGGCAGGAGACGGCGAGCTGCCTCAGCGCCATTTTACAGCGCAGGAAAGAAACAACTACTGCAGCGGCGGAAAGGAGCCCCCCGGAGCGGTGAGTGCGGGGCCTGGCGGCAGCGCCCCGTCTCCACACGGGCCCCGATGGCGGCGTCTTTTTTCTGCTCCCCCTCCCCTCGGGCCCTGCGACGCGGGCGGGTCGGCGCGGACGGGCGGGGCCTGCCCCGGGCCGCGCTCACTGACGTCTCTTGTTCCCCAGAGCGGAGTCGCGAGCCCTCGGACGCTGCGCACCCGGAGCGGGAGCGAGACCGAGACCATGGGGTCGGACAAGCGGTAGGTGCGGGCGGCGGTACTTGCGGGCGGAGGCGGGGGGGCTGTGTTCCGGCGGGAGGAGGCGAGGCGCAGGGAGCAGCGCCGGACCCGGAGGATGCCAAGGAGATCTTAGCCTGGAGCCCGGACACCGCCAGGAAAGGCGCACTCTGCAAAGGTCTCCGGTTTCTCAGTTGCTGCTTTGCAACGTGTCGGGTCTGCAAATAGTTTCTGGGCAGTGGTGGGGCTGGAAACGTGCTCCGGTCAGAAAGGGTGTAATTCACAGCTCGTGACAGAGGAAGGACTCCTTGTTGCAGCCCCTGCACAGACGCATGCATTCCAGAGGCTTTTTTTTCATAGGTCTGCATTGCACCTTAGTGGCAAATGCGTAAAAGCCATGACAGTGTTTTCTGATGTTTCATGTCAGATGAGGCCTCAAGAACCTGGGTGTAAGACTGCTAAAGATGAGTTGAACAGTAGTTAATTCCTTATGCGCAGGAATAACTTAGCAGGGTCAAAAGAGAGTACCACTTTTCTCAAAATGAGCATTATCTGCATGGGAATAACCAATGCGCCATAAGCAGCTGGTTGTTTTGGTATTGGTTTATGTACTAGCTCAGGGGTTGACAATGCTTTTGGGCCGACAGCCAAAATAACCTGCAACCTCAATCTGTAAGATGTAGGTGAGTCAGGGCGGATGGTGGGGGAGCCCTGAGGAGCCCAATCCTTCTTGTGACAGTTAAGCAGCAGCAGCAGCTCGGGCCCCTTCCCCACCATCCTCCCTGAGATGCATGTACGCCTGCCATAGGCAGTGATCTGGAACAAGCTCCACAGATCTCAGTGCAGTTGCTTGCAGCCTCTCAGCCCCTGCTGCCAGCAAGCCCAGGCTCTGGGTGGGCCTTTGATGCCCAACATGGATCGCAGGATGCTGCAAGCAGTTGCACTAGGATCTGCAGAGCCCTGGCCCAGCAGGTGCTTGTGCACCTCAGAGCAGACAGCAGGAAAGGGCTACATTGCTACAACAAGGATTGGGCACCTTACGCCTCCCCTACCATCTGCCCTGAGGTATATGTGCCAAGTAAAATGCCTTCACACACTATGGTCTGGCCCAGGTACTTGGGCTTGCTGACTGACCCCTGTACTAGCTGTTAACAGAAAACCTTGATATTGTGACTGAAACTGAAGGCATATAATTTGTTTAGGGTTAGGGAGGGATATAGCAGTATGGTTACTTGTGCTGGTGTTTCTTTTAACCAAATAAATGCCACCTTCTGGGATGCAACATTTTACGGTTACAGCTTGGCTCATATTGACTAGGAATTGAAAAAAGAAAACCTCTCCCACTGGCTGTTATATGTAAAAGGAGGGCATGTGTGGCTCTGAAGGCTCATTTTGGGAGGTGTAGGGTTCAAATCTAGTTGGCAGGGATGTGAGTGATTGCTGATCTACCTGATTTGAGAGGGTTGGAGAGAACTGGCTTTGGAAAAATGATTAGCACCACCAACATATCTCTAGAAAGAGGCATCACTTATTGACAGTAACTTTTTTTATTTTCTATAAAGGTAGTATAAATGATCTCCACTGTGTTTGAAAAGAAATTAAAAAAAAAATATGGCTTTAGTGTGTACCTGTCAGCTTTTAAAATGCAGTGTGTTTATTAAACTGTAATCAACTTGAATAAATGTATAAATTGATAAGAAATTGAATCTGTTATTAGTGACACTACCTTTTTAGCTTGTGCAGCTGGCAAACTCTGCAAGTTGTACTATTTAAAACTGTCAAGATACAGCATAGGAAAATCAAGGCTTGGCTGTTTTCCTAATCTACAGTAAAAAATTCTGTGCATAATGTGATTAGATATGCTGTTTCAGCTAATCTGTCTTCCTTTTTGTTGCAGCTCTGATCATTTTTACACATCTGTCATCTTAGATTGTTTTATTTCCACATGTAGCTTATACTGGTATGTTTTGACAACATCTCATTCTGATTTATGTTGAATTACATGCTACCAGTTGAAGTGGGTGGCAGCTGAATTGTTTTTTTTTTACAGTGTTGGTTAATTTTGGACTTCAGATATTAGAATGCTTTGAGCTGACATCCAGTCTGTAAACTGAGCTATGTTATGTCCCTCAATTGGCATCTTCCAAAGGGAAAAATCAAGTTCTCTCTAACCTCAACAATCTTGTCTCCTGCAGTGTTAGTAGAACTGAACGGAGTGGACGATATGGCTCTATTGTTGATAGAGATGATCGGGATGATCGGGACTCCAGAAGCAGACGAAGAGATTATGACTATAAGAGATCTAATGAGGAGCGCAGGAGCGAGAGATATGATGATTACAGGGACTATGACAGTCGGGACAGGGACTATGACAGTCGGGACTATGAAAGCAGAGACTATGACAGCCGGGATTATGACAGCCCTGAGGTAGGTAGCAGCCTTGGTCCTCGGGAGGGTTTTGGACTAGTGCTTGATGGATGTGGTCAGGAGCATAATCTAACGTCTTGCCGCCTGTCCCGTGTTTTACCACTGCATAAATTGATATATAGTCATATTCTTTCCTTATCCAGTAGTGTATTTGCTCAGGTTAAGAATTTAAGATACCTGACAACAGAACATGCCAGATTATTCTATCTACATAAACAAGTTGAAGAATGTAACTTGTCACTACCTGCCAGTCTCAAAAATGTGCTAGCCTTAAGTTTATGGTCTGAATAGCCAAATTTCTGATTTCTTCAGAGTTTATAATCTTAGATATGCTAATTTGTCTGACTTCTGCAAGGTCCTTTTGCTGTAGTTTTGGGAGTAAAAGTTAAATCTCTTGTAAACAATGTCTTATATTTTTTTGCACTTTTTAATTGTTTTTATCGCTAGTGTAAGAGGTATGTTGCTTACTGCTTAGCACAAGTTTTGCTATTCAATTTTGAATTACTGTAATTGAGAACTGTCAAAGGTGCTTGTTTTAGGAGGGAAGGGTTTGTTTTTATTTCTTTTTCAGTTTTGACTGGGAAGCTGGAGGTATTAGTTCTATAGTTTTTATTGTTTTGTACACACTTGTTAATCTGGGTGTTTGCTCCCCAGAGGGAGCGTGACAGCGAGCGCGAGCGAAGGAATAGTGATAAATCAGAAGATGGATACCATTCTGATGGAGACTATGGAGAGCATGACTACAGGAATGACATTAATGATGAGAAGGAAAGCAAGACCATTATGTTGCGAGGCCTTCCTATCACTGTTACAGAAAATGATGTAAGTGTTGAAATGGCTAAGGAATCTATGTTTTTTTTGTATTTGCTTAAATAGTATTGGAAATACGACTAAACGCTGTTTACCAAACACTGTAAACCTTTATTTTAAAGGTCTGCTTAATGTTTCTGTTACTAATACTGGATTCTGAAAGATTTAAATTATAGCTGTTCTATATTGTGTAAGCCTAGAGGTCAGTTAAATGTTAAGCCATAGGTACTGCTTTTAAGTAGTACCATCTATAACTAGTCCCGTGGTTTCACATGTGGCTGGTTAGCATCCCTGAAACTTTTAAAATATTTTAAAGTAGAGGTGTGCTGATACATAGGCCTGTTATTGGATCGGCACTGATATAAAGAAAATTGACTGTTTCGGAAATCGGTCTTACATGATTGATAATATGGCTGATAAATGTCCATGCATGCAGCTGCAGTGCAGCACACAGGGACTAAGGATCACCTTGGACAGCTGTGTGCAGCTGGTAAGTCTGTTGTGGTGAAATGGGAGGAGGTAAATCAATGCCTCTCCATGCTGAGAGAGGGAGTGGGGCTAGGGTAGGTGCTGCCCAGCTGGGGTGGGGCAGGCCTGGGACTGAGCCATAGTTTGTGGTGGGGAATGGGGAAGCAGTTCCTACCTCTGCGTGCTGCTTGTCCAGTGGCTCCCACCATGCAGGAAGGGGGCATGTGCCCCCAGATCTGCGCGGGGTACTGGAGGGCAGGATGCAGCTGAGGGTTGGGGCTGGGGGTCGCTCTGGACAGGCGGGGATGGTGGTGGGAGGGGGCTGTGGTGAAGTTTGGCCGCTTGCCCCAAGCACAGCACTGCAGCCTGCCCAGCACAGATCCGAGGACACAGACCCACCCCCCTGTGCCCTCCTGGACGACCAGTGGGAGCAGTGGCAGGAGCTGCCCCCCACGCCCTCTGGATAAGCTGCAGCTTTGTCCTGCGCCCACTCCGGCTGGGCAGTGCCTACCTCAGCCCCCTTCCCTCCCTTACTCTGGGGGACATTGATCTGCCACCTATGTCCCTTCCCTCCCCCCTCCCCTTTCACTAAAACCTACGAGCTGCATGCAGCTGTATTGAGAATCAGCTATTGTATCAGCCCCCAAAATCTCCATTGGTCCACCCCTATTTTAAAGTATACATAAAGTACTTCTTCCACTTATGGGAGGTAATTCCTATAAATCTGCATATATATTTTGTGTCATAGATTTATTACCAGGTTCTGTTTAAAACCAAAAACCTTGAGCCAGCCATTCTGCTTGCTAGAGTATGCTAATGCACAAAGATGTCTAATGTTAACACAGCTCAGGCAGTTTTAAAATGGCTGCTGTAGAGCTGACAAAGGGAGAACAACGAGCTTGGTAGGCACCAGACTCTTCAGCCTTTATAGCACCTATGCAACCCCAGTTCAGAGATCCTGGAAGCAGTTAATTTTTCATGTTTTTTTGTCTGAGACACCAAAAGAATTAAAACATAAAGCCCATTATATTTATTAAACCCACAAAAACAGAGCTGTTCAAACTTGATTTCTGAGCAGCCTGTCCGTTTCTCACGTCTTTGTGCTATGATTTACTTAAAGCTAAAAATTTTAATTAACTTTTTGCAATTTTCCTTGCATTTCACTTAATAAACAAATGAGGAACAGTGTTCAGTGCTGCATTGGACACTTATCATGCAATGCATGCAGATATGCACATTCAAATTTAACCAACTGCAACATGGTGAACTGTTCTGAAGCCTTCTCCATGGATTCAACTGAGTTGCATTACTTCAGAGGTTTTCCTGTTCCAAGAGTATAGGCATGTATATACCTACTGTAGTTATTAATTGAATAATGTGGAATCATTTTAAAATCTCATTTAAAAAATTCAGTGTATAGGTAGAATACCTAACTTTAATTGTATTTTTTTTCCTGAATGTTCACTTTTCTATGAAACAACAGCTGTTAAACTGTATTTTCACCCTTCTGTTTCTGATTTTAGAAAATGGTAACAATGGTGCTTTGCTTTCAGGTTTTCTTTTCTGTATTGATGCTTGTAGATGAGTGTAATTTAAGAACCCACTTTTACATTAAGTAGTCAGTCACATGTTATTTTCAACTCAGCTCTGTAAGAGGGCCCTATTCTGGCTTTGTGCTGTAGTTGTTAATTTTCCATTTGAACAGGGAGGTCTAAAGGATTGTTTTGAATGGCTGTGCATCTTCTTGTCTTAACAGCAGATGAAGAGATCCTGCTAATCAGTTCTGCAACATTATAAAAATGTTCCCTAGGTATGCTGAAGGGCATCTTACCAGCTAAAGATATCTAAACAGATTTGTGGTGTGTGACACCTCCATAGATTTTTTTTTTTTTTTTTTTAAAGCAGCTTCAGAACAAAGAAATTAGGTCCTTTTTGAAGTTACTGTTTTTGCACAGGTCTCATTTTTCCTTTGTTGACATTCTCTTGTTTTAAGAGAATGTACAGAAGCCAAGGTGCCTTGAGATCCTCTTAAGGATGTTGTGGCACGCTACACAATAATAGCACTGTTAGAAATGTCGTGACCCGTTTTAATGCGTTCTTTGTAACAGGAGAATCGGTATGTTATTTTTTCATAATCAAAAAATGAGTGAAAGTGAAGAGCTGGTATCTTCCAAGGGTTGCCTTGAATGTAAAAAGTTGAGAATTACTTCCTTAAATGGTTCAAAAGCATGTGCCTAGAAACCAAGGTCGGGGGGGGGGTACTACAGTATCTTTGTTCATGACCAGAGATGGTAGATACTGTCTCCATATAAATAATAAAAGGAGAGAGCTGGCTGAGCCTGCTCAAGAACCATCTAGGACTTGGGCAGGGTGTTGATCATTATTAACAAATTGTTTTTTACCCAGAGGTTAAATTCACTTGACCTTCTTTTGAAGTAGGATGAATATATGAATGTGTATGCTTGATATTTTTTTTTTCTCATATTGATTCATAAATTACAATTTTGGTTGCTGCTCTTGAGCTACTGCCCAAGATTTGGAATCATAATGTCTGATTAAACTCCCATACAGATTCGAGAGCTCATTGAGTCCTTTGAAGGCCCTCAGCCTGCAGATGTGAGGCTGATGAAGAGAAAGACAGGTGAGAGCCTTAATCTAGATTTGTCATTTTCCTCTTCCCCACCCCCAGACCCAAAAGAGCATCCAGAATTATCCCAAATCTGCGAGCACATGATATAAAAATATAAGGTTTGCCATGGCGAAGGAATGTGGCCTTTTTTGAAAGGTTTCTAGATAGCTGATGAACACTTTGAAAGAAGTCTCTCAACAGGGGGTTTGTTAAACGGTATTGGTAAGTAACACTAGTATGAACTCATTTGACAGTTATGTAGTCTGTTGCATGGTTACCTTTTAAACATGGATTCAAGTTGATCGAAATATAGCAAATTAAGGAAGCTTGGTTCCTTGCCATGGCAAAATAACGAGCAGATCCCAGCAGTTGACGTCGCATTTGTAAAGCTGCTTTGTCATGAAGTAATGAAGCAGTTGGAGAGAGATTCACCTGTTTTAAAGGAACTGACTAACACAAGTATCCCGTCTATATCTGAATGCTGTCTCTAGGTGTAAGCCGTGGTTTCGCCTTCGTGGAGTTTTATCACTTTCAAGATGCTACCAGCTGGATGGAAGCCAATCAGGTTGCTTCACTCACCAAGTCTAGATATTCCTGAAAATGGAACAAGTCTGTACAGTTAAAAAGGGATAAATGAAAAGTGGAACGAGTGGTTTGTTCCAAAACAGTGATTTAAAAGAATGAAAGCTTTGTATATATTAAAACTTGTAATAGCAGAGCCAAGATAGTATTAGGAGGAAAATGATTGGCTGTTCTGGGCAATCTCCTATGAACCAGGAAGAATGACCGTTGATTTAGTTACATACTAGTGTTGTAGTTGTGTGGTGCCAGTCTAATTGGCTCTTAAAACTCTTGACCCGAACAGTTCTTTGAAACACCCATATTTCTTTCCACCTCTGTTCATGGCTGCCGTAGAAAACACTGTTTTTCAAGGAGTCTAGTAATAATACTGGATAGCCACAGCATATTGGTACTCAGAAAGAAGACATTGATGTTTGTTTCTAAACTGACGTGCTATCCAAGTGGAATACTTTTCCCCTGTTCTAGTAGGGGAAATCCTGGCTCTGTTACAAGAGTGTTTATTTGATGAGACATGCTGAAATCATCTGGACACTCAGTTATTTTAAAGTGGAATTATAAATTTAATTTCTGGACTGAAAATGATTTAATAAGAGCCAGAAAACAAAATGGGTTCTCCTTTAAATGGTTCCCTGTATACTGAGGCTTTTCTTTTGCACTGTCAAGTGAGTTGAAGTATTTGCTTGTACTGCATTTTGATAAATGTTATCAGTTCTAACAGCAGACTTCAAATTACTCACATTGGTTCTAATCAGTATAAAGAACTATATTTTTTTTTTTGCTCAGACAAAGATCAACTCTATCTTCTTTAAACTGTATACTGTTGTTGTGTTTAGTTTTTTTTTTAACATTTAAGAAAATGATACTTTAAGTTGGGTGATCAGATATCACAATTCGATAACAGAAATTGGCATGCACAGCCCTGTAGAGTAGGGTTTCATGCCGTGGGCCCCTTCCTCAACAGCAGTCTGTTCAAGCTGAATTTTTGCAGCCTAATGTCCGTTTTTGGGCAATGGAGGCACTAAAACGGCCGGTGTCAAAAATGTTAGCAAGCATTTTTTTTAAAACAAAACTTTTAATGTATACAAAGCTTGTGTACAACTTGAGACGAATATGATCCAAATTCACTCCACAATAACCAGAGCCACCCTAGTAGTAGGGATAAAAGTAGTCGAGTCTTCCTAAGTGGCCCTGCTTCTGACTTACGGAGAGATGATGTATTGTAAATGTGCCAGCATCTTTGTTTCAATGTTTGCATATCCAGCAAATGCTGGGCCCTCCAACCCTTCCTCCTGCCCATAGGAGAAATAAAAATTTCCCCTAGCAGTACAGAACGTGAAAACCCTACTCATGGTGCACCGTAGATCTGTCAGATCCTATTATTGAAAAGAGTGATCCTGGCATTCCTTTGGTGCCTCTTCAGTAAAGCTAACCCTCCTATATAAAGTAATTCTTCAATTAAAAATAATATCTGGGGCTAGCCAGTGCCATCCTGGTATATAGCCACAGACACTCTTAAAGATGCATCTATTTGAAGTGAAGGCCATCTACTGGTATAAATAATTTTGGATGGGCAGTTTGCCTACATATAGGGCTCAGCAATGTTTGAAGCTCTGAACTTTGGCTTCTTAAATGGTTTAAAACTTACACCTCCTCTAGTGACACATTAACTGAGAGGACATGACGAAAACCATATGAACTCTTCCTTCTCCTTGGAGAAACTTCATTTGCGGTCTAATTACTCAATTTGAAGAGTTTGTGTCTGAATGAAGAACACAAACCTCTTGCACAGGCTTTTTCATGAACCAGTGTGTTAGTCAAGGGATTTATTTTGAGCTGTTTCAATTGATGGCTCAAGAAGTCTAAATGGGGTCCCTTTGAGAGGAATGTATTGGTTTTTTTTGTTTGTTTTTTAAAGGGACACATTCTGAAGGAAGCACTTGGGGTGGGGGGGAACAATTCTAGATGCTGTTGATTTAAAGTTCTAGGGAATTTGGATTAGGGGAAGAAGTGAAGCAGTCACTTAAGGACATGTTTAAACAATTCGCTCTATGCGATACTAGAAGTGAATAGAAATACTTGGGAGAGAGACTCCTAAATTCATTAATACTGACTACATCAGGATAGAGTTCTGTCTCCTTCGAGACACTTCCTTGTTCGAGTCAGCATTTAGTATTTGGCAGCTTGTTCAACACTCCCTGATTCCGTTTACCTTTACTCCACATCCCATTCTCTTACTGCCCACGTCCTCCTCTCTGCAGGATTGGATGGGCAGGGTGTAGGTGGCAGTGGTTGGTCCTCCACGTCCTCCCCATATGTTGTCCATTTAATTCAGGAGCACTGATTCCTCCGAAGTGTGCTCTGCCATGGGAAAATGGACACATGTGCCTCAACCCAGGAATAATTAAGCCTGGTTTTTATTTTTTTTTTACAGAAAAAACTAGTGATTCAGGGAAAACAGATCGCAATGCACTACAGCAACCCCAGGCCTAAATTTGAAGACTGGCTTTGTAACAAGGTAAGAAATGTGTTTTCTGTGAAAAGGGGTTCTACTACTCAGTGTTGGGCATAGATGTTGTTTATCAATGTGCTCTGGAAAAAGGTGAATGGGAAAAATTGAAATTTTAACAAGCCAATTTTCATGAGATTGCCCTGCATTAAAGAGAGAAACAGGAATAAAATGAGGTTGATATTGGATCCAAATTACATAGTAGATATTCAACCAAGGGAGCAAGGTAGGCAGCACATAATAATAGTTTAAAAGGACTTCTGTGACTTGATCACCAGTGATCTTTGCATTAATTTCATTAACTTGTGGTTGAATTAAAGTATGTCTTTTAAGAAAACATCAATCTTGATGTAAACTTAAGTGGCAGAATGCATAGTGTCCCTGAGTGAGTTGTTTTACCATTGATTAAAAAATATGTGGTCTGAATTTGCCTACTTCAACTTCTGTCTGCAGCATCTTATGATTATGCAACTATAGTGGCTTCTGGAGAACATAGGCCAAAAAAACGTCACTGATGTTTTGAGCTTACATACACAAAAGCAGCACCTCCTGGAAGGAGGTTACATTAAAATACAGAGCAGTTGCTAGCCTGGGGTTGATATGGTGTAGTTGGGTTTTGACATCATCTGCATATTTGGCAAAATAACTAAATTCTGTATTCATCCACTATAATAGCTGTTCAACTGCTTTTGGCCACAATAATCATAACTTAATACTGCGATCAGTAAAATAGTTGTACATTCCTTGCTTGCTTTTTTCCTTTCCCCCCAGTGCTATTTCAGTTGCAGTGTGTTTTGTGCCACTAAGAACCATTCAGCTCACTCTTAGAGATTAGTTCCATTTAGCTCCCCAGGCTCAACATACCTTATCTAATTTGCTTACAGCAGTATTGAGATGGGTTTATTTCACACAAGTTTCAGTCACTAACAGAATTACCCACTTCGTACAGTTCCCAGTTTTCTCAGTCAGTGTTAATGGATACGCTTAAGCAACTGGGCAGTACCACTCGGTACCTGCTGTCCTTCTTTATTTGTGTGCGTTGTCATTTGCAGTGGAGCTTGGGCTTCTTAAAACTGAACAAGCCTGAATTTCATGCTGTTACACAGCATGTCCAATTAGTTGGGAGGTAAGCAGTCATAGTACGCTGAGACCTGATAAGGAGCAGTGTTTAGAGTACAGTTTGTGATAAGTGCATGCATCTGTTTCAATAACTAGGATTGTAGGTTGAAAACTGCTAGTGAACTAATTTCAGGAAGAGTCACTTGTTTGAATGAAAATGGCTCATATCTCAGGAGGTGCTACTTCTTGGATTAGATTTTTAGTCTCATATGTACAGAGGCTTTCACAGTAGTGACGCACTGAAAATGAGATGTCCACATATGAAATTGCTGCAAAATCTGAAAGCTGCTTTTTTTTCTTTAGTGCTGCCTTTACAACTTCAGGAGAAGACTAAAATGCTTCCGCTGTGGAGCCGATAAATTTGGTAAAGTTACATTTAAGCTTTTTGAATGTTAGGCTACGTAGGGTATTTCTTGATGTGATTTGCTGTTACAAATGGCAGTTCAGGTCTTAACCTGGTTTGTAACAGGTCTTTGAATTTTAAGTGACTGATCCATTCTGTAACTAAAAGCAATTTCCTCTCCTCTTTACTATGAAGATTCAGAACAGGAGGTACCTCCTGGAGCAACAGAGGCTGTTCAGTCTGTGGATTACTACTGTGATAGTAAGTTTTAAAAAAAATCCTTTTGTTTTATTCATTAAATTGCATGAGTGGCAGAATGCCAACACTGATGTAATAGTGCTGAAGTACTGACTAGTGTCTCAGTGTGAGGCACGTGCTTGGGTCCCACCTTCAGCTCCATTATAATATAGACCCCTTAGCGTGCTTTGTTCAAAAATGAATGTGTGATGGCGTGGTATGTTGCATCTGTAAAGAAGTTGGGGAGAAAAAATCTTGAAAACCCATTTACCTTCCCCCAGAGGGTTTTTCCTTTTCTGTGCTCTGTAGTCTATTTTCACAAGCTAAAAGAGTTCTGAAAAGCCTTCATAAACCTAACTGATTTGAGATTTTTCTCTGTGTTCCTCAGCCATCATTCTCCGAAACATAGCTCCTCACACAGTAGTGGAGTCCATCATGACTGCACTATCTCCATATGCTTCTCTGGCAGTTAATAACATTCGCCTTATTAAAGACAAGCAGACCCAGCAAAACAGGGGCTTTGCATTTGTCCAGCTGTCTTCTGCAATGGTGAGTGGTGTAATACACTTGAAACGAAACAAAATATGGGATGCTGGTGTGATTCAAAACAAGGAAATAGAGCCTTTGGAGAATAGCACCTGCTGTCCTGGATATAGATTTTTTCAATATGTCACTTAGCCAATCTGTGCTTTATCTTTTTTAGACACTTCATGAGGCACTTGGAGGTCATCAGATGAGAAATGTGTATACACAGGTGTGGGGAGAGGGGCGCTAGATTTGTTCCTATTATTATAGTGGGTGGGTACTGTCATCTGGAGATATGATCAGGATTTAAACCTGTCACATGAAATAAACAGCTTAGTCATTTGCATTTGGTAATTGAACATTCGTGGCCCTCTCAAGCAAACATTCAATACAAGGTTTAATGTACCCTGACACCTGTTCAGTGTCTCCATCAGTGACTTGGACGAGGGCATGGTGAGCACCCCATCCAAGTTGGCAGATGATACCAAATTATGGGGCAGAGTTAACACACCAGAGGGTAGGAAACGAATCCAGGCAGATCTGGACAGGGTGTAAAAATGGGCAGAATGAAATAGGATGCAGTTCAACAAGGACAAGTACAAAGTGCTGCACCTGTGCAAAAAGAACCACCAACACAAACTGGGGGATGACCTTCTCAGCAGCACAGCAGTAGAAAGGGATCTTGGAGTCATAAGTGACTCCAAGGTGAACATGAGTCTTGAGTGTGACAAAGTGATCAACAAGGCTAACTGCACTTTATCATGCATTAGCAGATGCACGACGAACAGGTCTAGGGAGGTGATGCTTCCTTCCTGTGCGGCACTGGTCAGGCTGCAGTTGGAGTACTGTGTCCTTTTTGGGCATTGGACTTCAAGAGGGATGCAGACAATCTTGAGAGGGTTCAGAGAAGGGTCACTCATAATGGTCAGAGTGACTCTCTGGCCCTACAAGGACAGACTGAGAGACCTAGATCTCTTCAGTCTGCACAAGAGAAGGCTGAGAGGTGATCTTGTGACTATAAATTCATCAGGAGGGCAGCAGGGAATAGGAGATGTTCTACATACTAGGGCACCCCCTGGAGTAACCAGGAACAATGACCCCAAATTGACGGAGAACATTTAGGTTGGACATTAGGTAGACCTTTTCACAGTAAGAGTTGCTAGAATCTGGAATGGGCTTCCAAGGAAGTTGGTCCTCTCCCCTACCTTGTGGGTTTTCAAGAGGAGACTGGACAAGCAGCTGGCTGGGGTCATCTGACCCTAACGCTCTTTCGCACGCAGAGCAGGGGGTTGGACTCGGCCTACTGGGGTCCTTTTCAACCCTAATATCTATGAACCTATGAGTTCATCAGAGCTACTTTACCAACTGGTTCTGGTGAGTGAAACTTTTCCAAGAGCTTTTATAGTATAATGATGGGGTTTAAGGAAGTTTATAGCCTAGGCTACTTGCAATACTGCACCTGAAATAGCATCTTAGTTGTCCTTTTTTGAAAAATTAAAGGTTTTGGTACATCATTGGAATGAACTCTTGAGTCTCTACTTCAAGTAATTTCCCCTTGAGTTGGAGGCTTGGGCCATACTGACAGAGATTCTTTCTCTTTGTAGGATGCTTCTCAACTGTTGCAGATTTTACAAAGTCTTCAGCCACCATTGAAAATAGATGGCAAAACAATTGGTGTTGATTTTGCAAAGAGTGCCAGAAAGTGAGTTACAAGGAGGTGCTTTTCTCCAGCTCTTAATTTAAAAAAAAAAAAAAAAAAGCAAAAATGTCCTGGGTAGGATTGCAAACACTTAGAGGATAAGAGTAGAATTCAGGAGTTAAATTTCATTTTGTCAGTAGCCCAAGACAACAAACATCTGTAATGTGAAGTACTTAAAAAAGCAAATGCAATTAAGGTCTACATTAGCAGTATTATATTTATAGTGTGAGAGGTCATAGTAGCAGATGCTGGTTGGGTCACAGCTGAAGTATTATGTATAGTTTTGGGCTCCACATTTCAAAGGGGGGGGTATGAAGACTTTGGGCAGGATCAAGAGGTGTGAGATGAACGTGATGATAAAGTAGTTAAAATGTAAGCAGTATGAGGAAAGGTTGAAGAGAACAGGGTGTTTTTAGTTTGGGAAAAGAAGGATTGGGGGGGGGCATGATAGCAGTTTTCAAATAGTTCAGAGATTACTTAAAGGAGGAAGAAAATTTTCTTCCTCCCTTACCTTCCTCTTTGCTGCAGAAGGCAGGGCATGAAACAATGGATTTAAACTGTAGCAAAGCAGATCTGTATTAAATCTGAAAAAAAGTCTTTTCTATTAAAATAATAGAACAGTGTAACCCTTCCTTTAAAAACAGTAAATACCATAGATACAAAATAAAAGGTTAACAGGTATACAGCTATAAGCCTTAAAAAACAAAACAAAACAAAACAAAAAAAGCTTTCTCCATTCCCCTGGATTTGCCAAACTGCCCTTCAGCTTATTTGCTTCCTACAAGTATCTCAAAGAGATTTACTAAAATCTGTATATAGGAAGAGCCTGAGTCTTCCTTGCACAACAAGTAGCGTGAAATGATAATTGCACATAATCATGATTTGATCTTCCTGGTTTCAGAGATTTGCTTCTCCCAGATGGTAACCGGGTGAGCGCCTTCTCTGTGGCAAGCACAGCCATTGCTGCAGCTCAGTGGTCATCCACCCAGGTATGACTTGGGGCCTTTGGCGCATGGTCACATTATTTTTGCTGAAACGAAACCAGAATGCGTTTAGCATCACTATTTATTACTCAGAATTGCTCAATTGGTTAAATTATGTCCAAAGTGCTAGGAAGGGAAATAGTTGGTACAGTTGCTCAATTCAGTAACACATTTGTCTCTGATAAAACTTATCCGTTGGAATTCACAGCCTCAAACTGGAGAAGGAGGTACCATTGACTATAGCTACCTCCAACCAGGACAGGATGGCTACACCCAGTATGCTCAGGTTAGTAGTGTTGGTTAATTCTCTTGGCAGCGTGTACTTATAGGGCATTGTCAGACATTTGTCCCAGGTTATGTGCAGGTTTCACACAACAAGTCTTAACATGCCAGAGGGGAAAATAATTTATTCTGAGATAAAAATGGTAAATCTGCCACAAAGAAGTTACTGGTTGAAACATTACATTTTTGGGCATGTGGAACAATTTTAGCACCTGCCCAGTGTACTTCCCCCTGCCCCACCTTCTCCCACAAGCATTCTGCAGAGGCAGTAGTAAAACATGGCTCTCATCCTGGAGCATAAGAGCATGTACAGTAACTCCAGTTTCTGCTGGAATGGAGTTTGTGGGGTACATGACCAGCGTGAATCCATTCCAGGCTTGGAGAGTGTTTGGGAGGAAAACAGAATGACCATACTGTGGCCAATCATTGCTATTCTTCCTGCAGTAGAGACGGGGAGTACTGCAAAATGCAGTTAGCTTTCCCAGCTAGCAAGTGCCGGCAGCTCAAGTTTGTACATCGCTCTTTTTCCATCCAGGGAAGCATGTTCTGAATGTCTGGCAGAGTACTGTATGCAGCCATTCCATTCTGTGACAGAATTCAGCAGTTCCCATTGTGCATTGAAAATATCTGCCAGTGCCTGTAGTCAGTATTAAACTTGGCCTAACCGGATGTTCATTCTGCACTTTATTTCATAGTACTCGCAGGATTATCAGCAGTACTACCAGAACCAAGCAGGCGTATTGGATACAGATGGAGCTACCATATCAGGTAATAATCCTCTGTTTAACTTTTCATTTTGTTTGGGATGAGATTTTATTCTTATGGAACAATATTAAACCTTGCAGAGCTAGTCGCTTCGTATGACAGACTCCTGACTTCAGTAATTATGAAACTCAGTTGATTCTTCCAGTTGATACAAAGGAGTAATTAAGTTGGCTTGCTAAAGGTCTTCTCAAGATGGAGTCTCTTCTGCTGGTTAAAGGTGGGGGGGACAGTGGGCACTTACAGAATTTAAATATGCATTTAGATAATCGTCCCTATCTGAGTAACTCCCAACGAAACTTTGCTGCCAGCTATACAAGGAATTGCTTGTTATGTGTGCTTTAGCTGGCTGTCGTATAGTACAAAAAGCATTTGTGTGCATGCCTAGAAGGATCTTGTGTGTATTCGGAGTCTATTCATAATTTCTGTCTACTCAGAATGTGTCGAGTTTACAGTTCCCTGTTCCAAAGAGCCTTCTGTAAGGACAAGTCTTTTGTGTTTTGAATTCAGTTGTCAAAGCTACCGTGTATATTGTACTTTGAGTGTTACTGTCACCCCCACTCTTCTCCATTGCCACCACTTGGAGTTGGAAATATGAGCTGATGTCCTCTTCAATAAGTGAAATTACAGTAGCTCTGGCAAAGGGTGCTAGTCCAGGTATAAGCTGATGACCTTTTAACCTTGTAGGTGCTCCAGTTACCACCACTACAGCTGCTGTGGTATCCCAGAGTCCTCAGCTATACAGTCAACAAAACAATTCATCTGACTCTCAGGTAAATGAGCTAATTACTCCTTCAGAATAATGTGATGGTCTCATTTGGATTATTTTCTACCTGTGATCTTTTAAAATCAGCGTAGCAAAGTTGGGAAGTCCTTACTTCCTGAACTGGAGCCTCTCTGTGATCGAAGTTAGTATGTTGTGGAGATTTTTAGTTATAAAAGAACAGTTACCTGCCTTTCTTCCTTTACTGGCTGGGATTCCTTTATCCTGGAAAAATAAATATGGGTCAAGAACAGCTAGCTACTCTATCCATGCTACATGCTGTGGATGACTTGGTTTGCTGATTTTGGTTGCCACAGATCCCAAATGACATCCTTAATGATTCCAATTCTTTACAGACACCAGCAGCTCAGCCAAGCACTAGCACACAGGCACAATCGACTTCCCCAACTGGTGTGGTTCCTGGCACCAAATATGGTAAGCAAAAACTGAGTCATCTTGTGGACAGCTGCATATCTGTTGTTTGGTAGCAATAGATCAGTGTGCTCCTTTGGCTTATTGTTCCATGGCCATGCATTGCCACAAAACCATTGACATGGGAATGCTTTTACAGACATCTGTTGTCATAGTTTCTATGATCTAAAACTGAAAGGTGCCTGTGTAATTTAAATAGAATAATCATGTCCCATCTCTTCCTCTTCTCTTTTCACAGCTGTCCCTGACACCTCTACATACCAATATGATGAGTCTTCAGGTTATTATTATGATCCTATAACAGGACTTTATTATGATCCTAACTCTCAGGTAAATGCAAGCTTTTCCCCATCTGTCTTAAAGATATAGGTCTTCAGGTTTTGGGCCTCTGAGTGAAACTTTTTCAGGATGAACGATTACAAGCAGTTTATACCCTGAACAATATCTTAGGGCTGATCTGTTTTCTGTGGTGGGTGCATTGTTTTTTTCCTTTGATAGACCATATTAGGCCTCTTAATGAATCCTGTTCCTGAGACCTTTAGTTGCCCAGTATCTAAATTTGTTTATTTTTGGTCTCTAATGGATTATCTGTGGTCTAGAAGAGAAAATTGACCTAGAGGTCTTATTTCCGTGGTGCTGTTTAGAGTGCATGTGCTTGGGAGCAAAAGATCTAAGAGGCAGACACCTTTTTGTCCCCTTTGTAGAGGATTGGAGTGTTCTGGAAGGAGTCGAACATTCTCTTGTTTGTCTTATATACGTTCAGCCTATATTTGATTTATAACCATCTGGTTTTGATTTCTCCTTCAGTATTACTATAATGCCCTAACCCAACAATATCTTTACTGGGATGGTGAGAAAGAGACATATGTGCCTGCTGCTGACAGTGTAACTTACCAGCAAACACTTAATGCAACTACCACCAAAGAAGTGAAGGAGAAGAAAGAGAAACCTAAGAGCAAAACAGCTCAACAGGTGAGATGAAATCCAGTCTTGATTGGATTGGAAATGCTCCCATGTAACAGTGTCATTTGCCCAACTGGAAATGAACCATGCAAGGCTACCAGTGGGGTCTTTTTGAGAGCAGGGGAAAGTTTTGGTGGATCCCTTGGTTGGATATGTGGCCCTGTGGGGAAAGGAATCGAGTAATCAATTAGGTCATTTTAGGTTAAGACCAGCTGTTAATTTTGTCACCAGGTACAACAGCCAAATTACAGCCTGCTGGAATTCTGTATAAGGAGTGGCTCTGATTGCATCCACTATTTTATGGAAACCTTTTAATAAAATATACAGGGTGCTGTAGCATATGTTGCTCTGGTGAGTGCAGGTATTGGAGTGAATGACAAGTCCCAGGAGGGTTTTTACTGTGATTCTGTGGAATGGCTTGTCTGACCCTTGATTTGCCTGTCTTCCAGATTGCTAAAGACATGGAACGTTGGGCAAAGAGTTTGAATAAGCAAAAAGAAAATTTTAAGAATAGTTTTCAGCCGCTCAGCTCCAGGGAGGAGGAGAGGAAGGAATCTGCAGCTGCAGATGCTGGCTTTGCCCTCTTTGAGAAAAAGGTAAAGCTCTTCATGGAATAAAATGGTTACAGAGAGGGACAGATTGTGCAGTGCTCAGAGCCTCAAAGATTTCTCACTTTTCCTAGGGTACCTTGTCTGAGAGACAGCAGATCATGGCAGAGGTGGTGAAGAATGGAGAAGAGGAGAACCCGCTTAAGGTAAGTGTAACTATCCAGCAGTATGAAAATGTATTGTAGCCTTTAAGACAAGCATGTGGTGGTTGAGCTGCAGGCAGTGTTGTGGTGTGACTAAAGAGCAGGTACTCTAGTATCTGAGTGGGATTGATAATAGACCTATTCTCAGTAGTGGGGTCATTTCATTCTTAGTAATAGATTAAGTAGACTATTCTTGTGGAGGGGGCCCAGTGGAAGAGTCCCAGTCTGATCCAGGGCTCAAGTAATGGTCTTGGGTTCTCCAAACACATTAATCAGGCTTAGAAGGAACATCCATTCTGTTATAAGGGTGGTGTCCTTAATGTTGAGCTCTGAAACTTCATAACTGTGTACATTGTGGGTTGAATATGACATCATTGCTGCACCCCATATAATGAAATGTGTTTCCTCCCTGACTCATTTAGGCTGCTGACAGATGTTTAAATCGGAGCCTGGCAAAATGGGATCAGGGGGCATCAGATCCCAGTTGCACCCTACTTGCTGGTGCTGAGGGAACTTGGGATCATGTTCCTGGGCTTTCCCTGCACCAGCAAGGTGAAAGCCAGTTGCCTGACAATCAGCTGATTTGTCAGCTGGTGGGGTCTATACTGGGGCTGGTTGGAGACCCTGGTGCAATCCTAATCCTGCCACACCTTCCATGTAAGGGACAATGGAAACTAGCCACGAAAATAATTCCTGAAAAATATGTAATATTTATGTAATGGGTTTCCTTTTGGTTGCGTTATTCCCTGGAAGTGTGGCTTGGTCACTGGTTATGACATGATTAATGCACTACTCCTGTCTTAATTGTAATGTCTGCAACAGACCTTAATTGCTCCTTTCACGGATCTGCTACTGTGACATCTTGTCTGTTATTTTCCAATAGATTGTTCTTGTGGCTGATTAATGGTTGGCTTTTTCTTCCAGCGTGGTCTAGTGGCAGCCTACAGTGGAGATAGTGATAATGAGGAGGACTTGTTGGAAAGAATGGAAAATGAGGAAGAGAAACTGACAGACTGGAAGAAGATGGCTTGTCTGCTGTGTAGGAGGCAATTTCCTAACAAAGATGCTCTGATCCGGCATCAGCAGCTTTCAGACCTACACAAGGTAACTACACTTGTGAGCAGCTGCCATCTCTCTGGAGATTTTCTTGTTGTAAATGTTGAATGGGGTAAAAATCAGAGTCCATAGTATCATTCATGTGTTGGAGCCCAGGGTGTTTCTCTCTAGATGCAGTCTTCTGTTGGAGATTTGTTTCCAGGTATACTAATAGAGTCTCAGTGAGAAGCTGGATAACCTCCTCAGATGGTCTAATGCAAGTCTTTTTTTTTTTTTTTAACACAGCAAAATATGGATATCTATAGGAGATCAAAACTGTCAGAGCAGGAACTCGAAGCCTTGGAGTTGCGTGAGAGAGAGGTTAGTGTTCATGTAGTGAAACATACAACTAACGCAGAGAGAGATCCTGCAAAAAGGGTGGCTGGGATTTTTTGTTTCTGGCACTGTCACTGGGGATAACCAGAATCTAGCATAATGCAAGCACTTGATCTTTGGAGGAAGGTCGCAGTTTTCACAAGGACTGGGAAGGAAATAATAAAGTCCTCTCACTTCCCACTTACTGTGGAAGGGCGTCCCCCATTATTTGCTCCATAGCAGTGTTTAATGCTGTATAAGTGTCTTAATGTCTACAAATTCCTGAGGTGTGGCAGTGATCCTTAGCTGACTGAAAGTGAGCAGAAAAAACAAAAAATCAGCAGTAGCTGGCATGCAGGAGGGTATTGCCAAACCTGTAGTGCCTCGTTGGCTTTTTCATTTTATAGGTGTGCGCACCACGTAGCCTGAGCATCTTGTAGTGGAGCTGAAAAAAATACTTCCCAGTCAAAAGAGCCCTATTTCGAAAACAATTTTTGGTCATAACATAGAACTGGTTCAGGGTTCTTGGGCAGAGAGACTGAGGAGGAGAGACTGACCCTGTTTGTTAGTAATGATTCTGGGCTTTTAGTTTCTCTGCTTAAAGCCTTTCTGCACTATTTGCTTCACATTAGTTTCTGCAGTCAGCTGTGAGCCTGGCCTTGAATCCTCCACCTCATTTTTTTAGCTGGTAAAACTGCTAAGCTGAGTAAGCTATTTGGATGAATGTTTATGGTCTGAGAGGTCCTTAACAGAGTTAGTGTTTCAGTGAATATTATCAAGTACCAGGTGCAGCTAGCAATACCAAGTTTATTGGAAAGTTTGGAACCTCCAAACATTGCTGATCACATAAACAGTTCCTGCTTAACAGCAGTGCTCTGCATCTTGGCCTTTCTCAAATGTACAGGGGATTCTGGGTTTAGGTGCCCAGGGGCACAGGCAGCATTAAATTGCTATAAAGTGATGCTTTTAATCCTATGGAATATGTCATTGCAGATGAAATACAGAGACAGAGCTGCAGAACGGCGAGAGAAATATGGCATCCCGGAGCCCCCAGAGCCAAAGCGCAAGAAAGTGTATGATGCTGGCACAGTGTATGTATTTGAAAGCCATTACAGTGCTTGCTAGAATACATGACAGCCCTCTACTTAAGCTAACATTATTTTCTTCTTTAGGAATTATGAGCAGCCTACCAAAGATGGCCTTGATAATAGTAATATTGGCAACAAAATGCTCCAGGCCATGGGCTGGAGGGAAGGTTCAGGATTGGGAAGGAAATGTCAGGGTATCACAGCTCCCATTGAGGTAAGCATGGGCTGTAAGCTGTCCAGTTTTCTGCGGAGTAGAGGAATGTGGCATTGGCTGGATGAAAGCAGATCCATCTATCTTGGCTTTGCCGAGGATGTTCTGGTTTTGTTTTGGCTATTGGAAAAGAATATGCAGCCTACATGGAAGATTGCACTACCATTTAAGCCAGTGGTGCTTAGCCTCCAGCCCATGGGCTGAATCCATTCCATGAAACTGTGTTATCACACAGCTAAGCGTAAAGCAATAAGAGTTAACGCAGCCTTTGCTTTTCCTACTGCCAAATTTACAGACCCGTGGGGAGCCCCACAGGCCAAATGACATGAACTTGTGCGTGGGGCCAGGCCAACGCGCGGGGGTTGTTTTATAGCTAGATCCAGTGTACAGGGCTGGATGGGTTAAGCATTATTGGTCTAAACTAGTGTGAACCCTAAAGTGTGACATTCACAGGCAGCCCAAGGTTCAGGCTAGCAGTTCAGATGGAACTAGAATATCTTGCACTGAAATGCTCTGCATCTCATTCACTGTGCTTGCATTTTTCTGACCCAAATGGTGACAGTAGGTAATGACTAGAATTACTGATCCATCACACTGCTCCATGATGGGTCTGCTCCATGCTAATATCCAGTTTCTTGGCTATTAGCTAGGCTGTGTATGCAGACTTTTTTTTAATAGCAGTTTGTCTGGTATGTCCCTTCCTGCTGTCGCAGTGAATTCTGGCACCTGTGTAAAGAGGTAAGTGTTTCATGCTTGACTCTTGTTGCTCACTGAGCCAACGTTGAAGAGTAGGTCTGGCAACAGATTTGCTGAATGTACTTTTTTTTAATTGCTAAAGGAATATCATGAGAAGTTCTGTCAAGTTAGTTGTTTCTCAGTAGATACTGTTTCCTTATCACAGAGGCTAGGGATTTGTCAAGTGTGCATACTGGGCATCAGAAAGCAAGGTCAAGACTAGCTCTTTCATGCCAAAGCTTTAAAAGCCCCTCTTTTTTTTCTTTGCAGGCTCAAGTACGGATGAGGGGAGCTGGCTTGGGAGCCAAGGGTAGTTCCTACGGTGTTTCTACTGCAGACTCATACAAGGATGCAGTTCGGAAAGCTATGTTTGCCCGCTTCACAGAGATGGAATGATGGTCTTCACTGCCCACAAGGCAAAGAAGCCAACAAAATACTTGACTCCTCATATGGAACAGACTGTTAAACCCTGTAGCCTTGTGGCACCACTGCATTCTGGCAATGGCTTTTGGGTTAACTATTTAATTCCCTTGGACTTCCTTTCCTCCCAGCATGGAACACTTCCATGGGTGGATCCTCTGAACTGCCACAACTTCATGCTGGAGAGCTCCTGGCTAGACCAAAGGGGATGCTAATCTTTATACATTTTTGTATATAATGTAATGTATTTTACGTTTGGAACTTGTAGTCTAAATGTCACTCCTGTCCTTTTGGAGCAGGTCAGGGTTAACTGGGTTTGACACTGCTCTACTTCATTGTACTGTCTGTATGTCTTTTTGGAAAGTGTTCCTGTACATTTTGTATGATACACCTTTGTATAGACTTTTTGAAAACTTTGACTCTAGTTCCTAGTTTTGGCTTATTTCCCAAAGTAATACACCTAAAAATGATCCTGGCTTTTTTTTTTTAGTGGAATTGAGTGAGAAGCAATTACCATCTCTGTGACAGTAATTATCCCTTTATAAGTTTGCTTCTCCCTTTGCTGAGGTGTTTCAGTGAGTTTTGTCTTGTATCTTGACCTACCTTGGGGGTAAGGGAGGAGGAGCATAAGCATTCTGTCTTCCTCTGCTTCAGTTACTGAACTGTGACTGACTACCTGCAGCAAGAATTTAACATGCATACTCCTCCTTGGTGCTATTGGCCCCAACCCCAGCTCAACTGTAGTGTACAGATTTGCCTTTTAACGGTTCCTGTTGCTCATTGGCAAGAATACTTGCCATAGTAGACAGTCTAACAGTAGAGCTACATATACTGGCCTACTTGTCACTCCAGTGGGACTACGCTACAGTCACTGTCCCTGTGAATTACTGCTTGGAAAACAGTTTTGAATTGCTAACTAGTATTCTGATACTTAAAAAAATGGGCAGAGGTGAGGTCTCTGCATTCTACTTCTGCCTACTACTACTCCAGTTCAAGTGAGGTGAAGTCTGGATTTGAAAACTTTTTTTTTTTTTTTTTTTTTTTTAGAGTTTGCTGCCTGACTGAAGTCCTGGTTACCAGCAAAGTGATGGCATACTTATCCTGTGTTCCTTAGCCTCAGCTGTGCTTTTACCACTGCCTCTGTCTGCGTCTCTGTTCATTAGTCTCCTACTTGTTGGAATGATTAATTGCACCCCTTGACCATGTGTCCTGTCAGGAGTGAGGCTGTTTGTCAGGCTTTGCACTAGGGCATTTTTGTGGTAATATAGAAAGAACCAAGATTGCTTTCTTCTTCCTGGAATGTATTTCCTGCAAACAAGTGGACAAACCTTCTCTCCCCTTTTAAATGTACAGAGGTTAGGAGTGTAAGGTCTTAGCACAGGTTTCCTCAGCCTTCAGTGCTCTCTTAGTTTCACTTCCTTAAGGGAAAATAAAGCTAGGGACAGAGGAGGCACCTTTGTTATTCCTATACTGTTCCCCAACCAGGGTGCTGTGGCCTCCTGGAGTGCCTTAGCATTCTTTCAAGGGTGCTGTAGGGTGTCAGGCAATGCTAGAGCGGTGGTTCGCAAACTTTTTTTCTACCAGGACAAATTTGTAAACATCAGTGGCCAGTTCTGACCCAGTTCCCCTCACTCCCTACCTGCTGCCCTCCACCCCCAGGTCACAACCCTTATGTGTGGGACGGGAGATGGGAGTGCCCCCAGAGCCCCTCATAGGCTGGCAGAGCTTCAGCCTGCAAAGGAAAAGCCATGGTTTTCCATGTTTTTCTCCTTTACAGGATAATCCATTTTTAAAATTTGCTCGCAACCCTTTTGATATATTGTTGCGACCCACTTTTGGGTCACAGCCCACACGGGTTGCAAAACACTGCGCTAGAGCCCAATTAGATGCAAAACAAAATAAAACCAAGAATATAGCTTGTAGCAGTGTCAGTCTAAGGACATAGGTAGATAATCAGATTTACCCAAAAAATCTTATCTTTTATTAGATCAACTCAAATAGCTGGAAAAATTACTTGTAAGCTTTCAGCTATAAATACCCTTCGCCAGGCTGACAAAGCATGTGCAGTTGGTGTGTGTGCTTCCTGGATGGGATTAATAGTAAAGAAGCCAGAGGCTGGTCTGCATGCAAGACAGGCAGTCAGTGAAGATGTAAATTGAGAAAGTGGGGCAGGGGGAATGAACGTAGCTGATAAATAATGGAGAGGTACCTGGGAAGTCGGATGTTAGGCAAGTTATATGTCACAAAGCCAATGTCTATATTTAGTCCACAAATATTTGTATCCAGTAGGCTGATGAAGTTCATAGGCTGGTCTTTGAAAGGTGTTTTGTAAATTCTCTTCAAGGATGAGAACTGAGAGACTGGAGAGTGGTTTTCTTCTCAGAAATGTGCCTCCACAAGTAATTGGGTATTCCTTTTTCTGATAAATTTTCGGTCCATGTTCATTCTGGTGCACAGTTGTTGTTTGGTCTCTCCTGTTTATTTTCCATCAGGGCATTTGGTGCACTGGATAAGATGCGTTACACTTCTGGAGGCGCAACTAAGATCCAGGAATGCTGATGGTTCTTTTGTGGGGTATAGTAATTGTGGGGGTGGTGGAGATGTGTTGGCAGTTTTTACATTTCTTGGCATGGCATGGTCTGGGTCCATTCGGTGTGTGTTGGGCTGTAGGAAGTCTGTTTTTGATGATGAGGTTAGTGAGGTTTGGTGCTTGTTTGAAGACTAGGATGGGTGTTTCTGGAAAGATCTTTTTAAGAATTGGGTCTTCTAATATGGGTGGCAGTTGTTTGAGGATTTTCTTTGTAGGCTCCAGGGAAGGGTGGTATGTCCTAACCAGTGGTGTGTGATTCCTTCTGTACTGCAGCAGTTCTTCATGTGGTATCTCAGTGGCACCTTCAAATGTGCCATCTGTCTCTGGAGGAGTGTCCATCTCAAGTTGAAAGCCTTTTTGAGATTTGTGAGGTAGCGATCCCAGGTGTTCTCTGCAAGTTCAGTGGTATCTGAGGGCTTGGCTGTATATCACAGCTTTCTTGGTGTGTTTAGGGTGATTGCTGGTTCTGTGCAGATATGTATGTTGATCTGTGGGTTTCTTGTATATTGTGGTCTGTATTTTACCTTTTCTGGATACTGATTATCATGTCTAAAAAGGAGATTTGGTGCTGGAGTACTCAAGAAATAGTTGGATGGAGGGTAGATAATTGAATTTCTGATGGAACTCTGAATTAGAGATTGCAGGTTTCCAGTCCAAATGATAACGGGTGTCATTGACTGTATCTTAAGTATAGCAAGGGTTTGATGGTGCAGTCTGAGAAATTCTTCCTGGTGGCTTATAAAAGGGTTGGCGTACTGTGGGGCCGTTTTGGTGCCCATGGTCTGGAGGAAGTGTTTCACAGATGAACCTATGAACTTCACTTCCATCAACCTACTGGATACAAAAAATCATGGACTAAATATATAGACATTGGATTTATGACACATTATAACTTGCCTGACATCTGATTCCCCAGGTACCTCTCCAATACTTACTAGCTACTTTCACCCCACCCCCACCCCATCTCTCACCCACTGACTCCTCAGTTTACATCTTCACTGACTGGCTTTCTTACATGCAGACCAGCCTCTGCCTTCTTTACTACTCATTCCATCCAGGCAGAGCACACACCAACTGCAGATGCTTTGTCAGCCTGACAAAGGGTATTTATATCTGAAAACTTGCAAAGAAGTATTTTTCCACCTATTTGAGTTGGTCTAATAAAAGATACCAAGTTTACCAGAAGAAGCTTGTCTGCAAGATAAACCCAGAGATTTCAAATTGGAATCCATGCTGTTAAAACCATTCTTACTTGTTGTGGTCTTTCTGAGTTCTTTGCAACAGGAAAGCTATTTTTTTTTTCCATAGTCAGAAAGTTATAACTAAGAGCTGGCATTTTCTGAGGGCTGCTTTGAGTCTAAAAAAGTTAAGAACCACTGTCGTAGATCCTCGTGATGTGTTGAGTTTTGTGTGATGCTGACACTGCTTTCAGGGAATCAGTGGATCTTGGCAACCTTGAGAATTTCAGCCCAAAGAAAAAAGTGCTGTGCAGCTGAAGTTGTGTACAAGGTTGGGGGAGGTGTCTTCCTACATATACTTTTAGCAAATCTGTGCTCCTATGTTAGGCTGTACTACTGGATCTACCTTTTCCTAGGGCAGTCATAACTCCCTCCATTGGTAGCTCCCAGGTTGCAGCCTAGGTGACATTTGCCAGTGCAGAAATGAATATTTGAGTCTGCAGTTCTCAGAACTGTAGACACAAGTGTACATTTCTGTGAACTCTGTTCTTCCTGGTTTTGATTCTGAAATTCATGACAAGCATTTCAAGTTTAGTTCAAATCAAAGCAGTTAAATACTTGATCAAAGCTGGTGTGAAGTTGAGGGAGGTAGGCAGATGTAAGTGGCAAAATGACAGCTTGGTTGAACTAAATGGTTGGAGCCATCAAGGCAGCTCTTTCTGGTGTGAAACTAATGATTCTTATGTTGAAGATAGTTTCTGTGATAGTCTCAGCCAGGCAGAAGGCATGTTAGATTTGCCGCACTTGCACTAAATCAAAGGTGTAGTAGCATAAGCTTTTGCATGCAGCAGGCTTACTTCATCAGATGCTGTGAAGGGGGGACAGCAACTGATGAAGTGAGCCAGCTGCTTACAAGATCTTATTGTTAAGCATCTCTGATTTAGTTGGCAGAGTAGATTTGTACCTTACAGGCTTTCTGCCTCATTTCTCATATTGACACCTTTGCAACCTGTCTTTTCCAAAGTCCCTGTTGATTGCCCAAGCATCTCCCGCCTAATCGGTTTCTTGCTATTGTACTGGCTTTGAGCATTAATAACATTTTAAGTCTCTCTTAAGTTTTGGCTGTGGCATCTGAGAGCTTAGTGCCCTGAGGACTGAAATATCCAACTGAAGTTTTTGCGCTCCATCTATCCTAGAATAGGTCTGACCTGAAAAAAATTGCCGTATCTTAGTGTCTTGATTTGTTCCAAAGCCCCAAGCTCACGACTGACCTGTCTTGGCCTTGGTGAATGCTGCTCACTGGGAAGGGTTTTTTACTTAAGGAAAGCATTTTGGGTACTTTTGAAGATGCTGCAATGTGATGGGTGCATGTAGGGTGGGAGGGTGCAAGAGTGCATGCACGGCCTGTTTCAGTTTTGCAGGCATGTGACTTGCAGAATCATAAAGCACCTAAAATGAATAGGAGAGTTTCTGCAAGTAGCTTTTCCTCCTGCTCCATACTGAGACTGGTCTATGTATGAGTCTCACATCCTCCTCTCCTGAGGCACCAGGTCTGAGCTGTACTCTTCCCTCTACACAGCTCTTGTAAGGCTGGTTTTACCTATATGTTGTGCTGCTCTGGCCATGCTGCTTGGGAGAGTAATAGAATTTTGCCAGGATAATTGAAGTATTGCAACCTCTGGGTTGCATAAGGGTGCTTGTACTTAATTTATTTCCATATGAAAATGCTCTTGACCACAGATAATAGTCCAAACCACAGGAAGCTTGGCCCTGGCAAGCATATCCCTAGGCCTCCCTGAACAGAAATAAACTCCAGTTTTAAGCCTGCTTATAGTGAGACAAGTGCATTGAGGACTAACCTCTCTGTAGTTTGTGCTGCAGCTTTTGTGACCTACAAAGGCCTGAGTGAGAATGTGGAAGTGTGGTGGCTTTTAGCAGAAGTCAAATCAGCAGGGTGTCCTTGCCCAATCGAAGCACTTCACTTCTATAAGGAAGGTGAGAGCCTGGGCTAATGCCTCTCTCAGCCAACCTTGTATATGGGGAGATCTCTCAGGAGCAAAATGTGAGGCAGAGTGAGGGGATATGGAACAATCTCTGTGCCCTACAGTGGGCTGCAGACAAATGGCACAGGGGAGCTGTTGCTGCAAATCCGTAACCCAGGCTAAAGCTCAACTCTGTGCCTGGAGTGATCCAAGGTATCCAGGTTGTAGCTGTATTGGTCTAAAGGAAAAAGCAATCCAGGCTCATGGTAGAGGTGATATCTTTTACTAGACCAGCAAGATCTTTGCAAATTAAATTTTTTGCAATAATCTTGTTGGTCTAATAAAAAATATCACTTCTACCATGAGCCCTGTAGTGATCCAAAAGAGTCGCTAGATGTCAGCAGCTTCCCAAGGTCCTTGCTCTTGTGCTGCATTCCTTGTAGCTCCATGGGAGAGGCCTGCCTGGTCATTGTCCTCATCTTTGAGAAGATTTGGTTCTGACCTACCTCACCACTCCTGCTTTCCCTTTTCTTCCTTTGGTGCTCACTGTGAACCCCTGGCCAGTCCCATGTCTCTGCCAAAGTTGCCTGTCAGGTCTCCTGGCACTGGGGCAACAGGTATGGAATGTGTTGGGTTCATGTGCAGACCACATCAGTTGGTGGTGTGATGCTGGCCATGTTGCTCCCATCTGTTCCTACATCACCCTGGGAAGCAGGAGGGAGGGGGGCTTTGTACCTGGTTTTGAACCTACCAGGGGCTTGTGCCCCATCACGGAAGTGACCCTCAGTGTGTGAGCATGATACAGGGATGTGGAAATGAAGAGGGAGAAGTGAAATCCATTTCTTCCTCTCCCGCTACAGGAGTCCTGTGGATCAACTGAAAGACTGGCTATGGGCTGAACACTGCTTGGATGGGATCCCTCCCTCCAGCTCCCCTATGAACAAAGACAAGCAGCTGGGCTCATCAGTGCACTCATGCCTGGAGGAGCTCCACTAAGTCCCTTATGCAGAGCCAGGGGCAGGCTGCACCTCATATGTGATGGGCAACTGAGATGGAAGGGAGTGTTCCCTGCCAGGCCAGTCTTGGTGAGAGGCCTGGCTCTGGGCAAGGCCACCAGCCTAATGCAAGAGGTCAGTTGCACTGGCAGGGTAGGGTTCAGGACCAGGTCTGAGGCACTCAGTAAGCCAAGCATGGTCATGAGATCAGGAACACTGAGGCTAAGCTAGAGGAAGGATGGTTAGGCCCTTGCCTTGGATCTGGGGACCAGCTGATAGTAGCCCCATGTTGTACTGTTGTGTTAGGATGCTGACTTGCACAAGGCCCACAGTGAGTCCCTGCCCACACCATTGCCTGTGGATGCTTCAAAGAGTTTTTTGAGACATGCTTAGTGCTGATGCCCTGCAGTGGGATTTAGGGGACTGAAAACCAGGATCCCTTGGGATGGGGAGGATTCCTGAGCCCATCTTGTTCCTGGGAACTCCTTAGTGCTGGTAGCCTGTGGCCCAGACTCCTTCCTCCCCAGGGCTCTTGGGGACTAGCTGCACAGCCTCTTGTCTTCCAGCAGGCCTGTTTCCTGTAATAGGGCCTGCTGCCTGTCACATCCACAGCTCTTCTTGTCTGTGTCAAGCTGGTCAGCAAGCCTGGCCCTCAGTCTGTGGATTGGCTCCAAAATAAGTCCTGGAGAAAAGGTCCCCTATGCTGAGCACCAGACCCCTAGAAGAGTGGGAAGCTGGGGGGCAGGGGAGGGGGTGCTGCTCAGATTGCCCCAGCAAAGGGGGCCAGGGCCTGGTGTAACTCATATTCTGGAGTCTTACCTGCCTGGCAGGGAAGGAAGCAGGAGCCAGGACTCCTGGGTTTTGTTTTTGACTCTGTGTGGGAAATGCTGCCTAGTCATTAGAGCCAGAGGTCAGGATGTCTGGGCTGTCATCCTGGCCAGCCATGTGACATGAAGTGAGACATCATTCTGTGCCCTGGTTTCCTCATCTGTAAAAGCAGTTTCATGCTACTTTCCCACACCAGGCAGCTGATAAGGTTTGGTGTGACTGGGCTGGAAAGGATGAGGGTTTCTTCTGCTCCAACAGTGCCCCCGTCAGGAAGCCTGCCTTACCAGTAACCCCCAGGACGGCTGGCAAAGTGTTGTGATCCTCTGGGTGATGGTTTCTAACCGGAGGGTGAATAATTTCTTGGGCAAAAGCTTCCAGCACTGAGATCTGACAGGTTCATAAACACATTTCTTCATTGCATAGAAAGATGGTCTCTGTCCCAAAGAGATTACAATGAAAGTATAAACACAAAATACATCAGATGACTGCAGTCAGACAGACAGGGAAACAAGTGAATGATCCCAGCCCAACTGCCTTTTTGGCTGAACTTTTCATAATCTGCTGAAAGACTCAGCCTCCCAACTCTTTCCAGGAACCAGGAGTCTAGCTCCCTGGGCAGGTTTGGTGTTCTCAGACCTTTTTTGCCCGGTTGGCTTGGTGGGAAGGTGCAAACCGGAGATGTCCACAGGGAGATGGAGTCATGGCAAGATGGTAACTGTGCTTCCCAGCTTTCACAGGATATGGCCATCAAAATCTACACCCAAAAGCCTAAGTGCAGCTCTTCCATTAGTAGGTGGCTTCCACCTGAACACATGGCTATGAAATTCAGCCCAGCCATGGACAGACTATGAAATACATTTGTGGGCAAGTGCCCTGAGAAACACCAAGATGGAGGGGTGGGGAGTCAATCCCTCAGGTCCGATGTTCTCCGGAAAGGGAACTGGAAACAACTGCCCTGCCATGTGTTAACACAGCTAAAGTTGAAGTTGGCACAAATTGAATTAAGCAGAATCCTCAGGCTAAGGCAGATAAATGCCCCCTCTGCTGCAAGCCCAGTAGCCAGCCTGTCTTTTGACAGGACCCCCCTACCCCGTCTGTCTGTGGATTCCTGAAGGCCAGCAACTTCTTCCTAGCTTAGCTCCTTCCATATACCTCAGGTGACCTGTTCACACCTGCTGGTGAGCTCCCACCTACCAACCCAGTATGTGATATAGTTGGGGATGGCCCTAATTTGAACAGAGGGTTGGACTAGATGACCTGAGGTTCCTTCCAACCCTAATTTTCTAATGCCTTGGTGGTCTAGTTGATTGTGTTAGGGGCTGAGGTCCTCCCCTAGCTTCAGCCCGGCTCAGCAGAGCTCCTTTCCTTAAGCAGGTTTGCCCCCCCCCCCTTTGCTATGAATCAAGGACCACTTGCTCGTCCACTTGGCCCTAGCGCCTGACTTTCCAAAGTCAGCAAGTGATGTGCCAGGCCCTGTCTTATGAGTCCTGAAGGGCCTGAGCTTCAGAGTGCAGGTTTCCCTAAATTCAGCCCCCCATGTCACTAGTCAGTTTATATTTTGCTGGCCTTAGATCTCCACAGTGATGAGAGGCTGCCTCCAAGCGCCCACCTCTCCTCATGAGGGCATCTGTGTTGTACAATATGTATAAAATCTCTTTGACAGGCCTGCCCTGCATACTAGCTCCATGCTACTAAACTTATTTACAAATGGGCTGCTACCACACCTGGTACAGCCAGAGTTTTACCATAATAAAGGTGTCCTACACCAGTATAATTTATTTCCTTTTCCTGTTGGGGAATACCTAAAAGCACCTTTATATTGGCATAGCACTGTCTATATCATAGGGCTTGTCTTGCTGTAACTGTACCTGTAAGCACTGAGGCCCTGAGGTCACCTCCTCTGCAAAGGGTGGGGTGAGGCTTTTCAGAAGCGTACCACAGTATGCAAAGACAACCACAGCTTTCCGCACAGAGTCTGGAAAGTGTTGACGTGGGAATGGCCTTTAGGAGCTCATGTTAGTTGCAGCAGGCTCTGAACCAGGCTCTGGGGAATGGGTCCCTGTGGAGCATGCTGGGATCTGGCATCTATTGGGCTGCTTTCCCTATGAGTCTGGGATTCTTCTGCTGCAGCAAAGCCCCAAGGTCAATCTGGGGGTCAGGAACAGCTCAAGGAGAAATGCTGCATACTTTCATGGCGTTTCAGGCCAGAAAGAGCTATTAGATCAGTTAGTCTGATCTGCTGCATAGCACAGGCCATTACATTTCACTTGCTTGCCCCTATATTAAGCCCAAAGACTTTATATAGACAGAAGCATTTCAGACCCTAGAAATCCAAACTGTGCTCCAGGCAGAAAGTAAGACTGAGCTGCCACCAATACCCAAGGACTGCACAGTAGCAGGAGCAGACTGGGCGGGAGATCCTCAGATGATATCATTGTGCCCCATTCTGCATGTGGGAGAGGGGGCGATGGCAAAGGAGGGGGGAAAAAACCCACCAATGTTCTTGCCACTTGGGCCTGGGGGAATACCTGCTGATGCAAAATCTGGTGAATGACTAGACCCTGGACCTGGAGCAGCCCAGCTTGGTCCCTGAGAATAAGACCCTCTCTGCCACTTCAAAGCACTATCCCATATATGCCTGCTCCAGTTATGGCTGCTCCCTGATGATTCAGCGAAAGGCAAAAAACAGACAACAACCACATCCCTATGTAGAACCTCTGTGAATACTTTTAGCCAGTGGGCATGGGGGAAATTTCCTTTGAGTCTTGCAGGTCTCCAAGCCTGAAGCACAAGATTTGTTTATAATTACAGCATGAAGATGCAAATTAGGGTTGTGCAAAATTTCACTGCCTGTTTTGTTTTGACACTTTTTTGAGCTGTTTTGACCTTGAAACAGCAAAGTCAAAATGGAACAGGCAGGCTCGAAACAGGGTTGAAACAAAACAGGGCAGGTCGAAACGGTTCGAGTTTCGACTGGTAAGCAGGGCTTACCTTCAATGGCTTGGCTTCCCTGCAGAGAAAGAGAAAGTAAAGTAAGGAGAGGGAGGGGAAGGAGGGGGGAAGGTAGGGAGGAAGGACTGCTCTCATTATTGACTATGTAGCTGGCCAGTGACTGTCATCCTTTCCTGAGGTCCCTTCCAACCCCAGTGCTCCGGGGGAGGGTCAGAAAAGCTGCATAAAAGGCAGCATTTTTGGAACTGCCCTGCTTTCTGGTCACTTACTGAGCTGTCTGTTCTAGCAGCTCACCGTCAGACCACTATGGCTAGCAGCACTGATTTTCTAAAGGATTCCCTGTTTGGTACCCTAGAGGGATTTCAGAATACCTTTTTCTTGTAGGTGCTTTTATTAACTGCTGCAAGCGTCCTAATCCCTGCTCCTAAATACCCTTACTGGGCAGTAAAATACTGCACAGTAAATCTAAGATGGCGTAAATGCATATGTAGATGTGCCCTCATAGTTAGAGATTGTAAGGGCAGAAAGGACTGCCACAACCATTCAACCTGACCTACCACCCTCACCACACTCGTATAGGCCACAGGCTTTCTCCCAGATGCTGGCTCTCTATTCTTACGTCAAAAACTCTAAACTACAATGAGTTTACTCCCTCCCCTGTTGAACGATTCCATGGTATAATTCCCACCTTTGGTAGTATTTCAAGACTGAATTTATCAAACTTCATTTCCAGCTACTGGATCTTGTTCTGCCCTTGTCAGCAAGCTCCAAAAGGCTTATTCATGCATAATCACCAGGGATCCTGGGTTTTTTTCTGTTTCAAAATAATTAATTCTGTGACAAAAATCCCAAATTATCTAATTAAAAAAAACCAAAATCTATATTTTTCCACAATTAAAATGAAATGCCACTATATATATAGGTATCAGTTGAACACAATGTTTTATTGATATATTTACAATACTAAAGCAATTTGTAAGTCTACCAGTGCTTCATTATAATCTAATAGATTCTGAATACCTATATAATTTGGTGTTTCATTTTGGTTTTTTATCATAGGAAATCAAAGCTCCCTCCACCCACTTCATTCACCAGGATGAGGGTCCAGCTGCATCTGCCCCCTCCCGGCTTTGTGGCGCTGAGCAGCCCTGATATGAAGGTGCCCTACCCCTGCCCGTGCTGTTGCCCTTCACACCTGAGCCACAGCTCCCCCAGCCCTGCAGGCACTCCGCACTCCCCACCCAAAGTCCTTCATCCCCTCCCAGCCCTACTGGTGCCCCTCACTTCCAAACCCACAGGCCCCCCGAGCCCTGCTAGTGCCTCTCACTTGTGACCTGCAGCCCCCGCCCCCCCCCCAGTCCTGCCCCCAGCTACCAGGGCTACAGGGCCAGGGACCCAGGTCCTCAGACCTGTGCTCCCTGCAGCAGTGCCTGAGCCCCAGCTGCCACCTGTGGGAGGCAATGACTGCTGCAGTGGAGCATGGAGTCCAGTTCCCCCTCCCCCATTGGTGGCATGACAAGTGGAGCACATGTGGGGGGTGGATGCAGGCTGCCCATTGTGGGCTTGGGGCTCCCGGCCCAGCTGCCTTTCTCCCAGGAGCCCTGCACCAGCTATGTGCCCCCTGCCTGCCCAGCAGCAGAGGAAGAAACAGCTCACACTACTGTCACCCCCACTGCTGCCAGGCAGGCATGGGGTGCCTTGCTATGGGAGCTCAGGGCTTATAGTGGCAGTACTGAGTCTCCCTGTTCTGCTTTGCCCTGCCACACTGGGTCCCACCCACTAAGCCAAGGAGGCCCCCGGGGGGAGGGCAGCTGGGCGGAGGAGCCAGAAACGGATTGATGGTATCAAGTTGGAAACTACAGCCAGTGGCAAAGGTAATCTCTAGGGGTCAGGGATTAAGGACTACAACCTAGAACCCTGATTTCCCTCTTAGCTATCTGCACTAGGGTGCTAGAGAGAGCTAATTCTTGATCAGATTAGTTCTGGGTAAGATGATAAAGTAAGCATTATGCTTGCTTCTGTTGCCGCTCCCACACACCTGACGCCTGCAGCACTGCAGCATTTTGTGAAGTAGCTGAAAATTGATAAGAAGGACACTTGCCAAACATTGAGATTTGCTGGCCCTGATGCATGGCTAAACTTCTGCAAGCCTTGGGAGTTGTTAGTCACGGCAGTTAAACCAAAACTGTGTAAGACAGAGAAAAAAGTGGCACTCATTTGGGGTCTATTGCAGGTGAGCCAAGACTTACATAAGGAGATTCAAGCGTTACAAGGGATTGTAGAGGAGGAAAAAGTTAGGTCTGCTGCCTTAGTAGAGGAGGAAAGGGTTAAATCTGTTGTCTTAATAGAGAAGGAGAAATCCAAATCTGTAGCCTTGGTAAAGGAGATCGAGAACTGGAAGACCAATGCACATGTTGTTACCACCCAGAATTTAAGTTTGCTTAATTCTTCTCAGAAGAAGGAGAGGAGGGAGAGAGCAGGCATATAGGAGTCAAAAGAATAGAAAAGTAAAACAGAGGATGGGGATGGGGGGGCAGGCCGCACCCTTTTAGAACAATCAAAGCAGGATGTAAAGGGTCAGTCAGATCACTCAGTGCCAGCAGGAGATTGCCCATCTGCAGGCTCAGCTAAAAGTCAGCTGTGGGATTGTAGCTGCTATTCACCCTCAGGTTGTTGGCTTTGCTGAGAATGATTCTCATCTATACCTACTCACATATGAGCATAGCTGTTGCATAAACATAGAAGCTTTGGGGAAAAGCAAGGTAGCTGCTTTGTACCTGGCCCTTCCAGGAGGGGATGGGCTGGCTTCTCTGGAGCCTAGTGCCCCTATGGCACCAGTGACTATGCAATCTACCCAAAGGATGGATGCCTATGAAGAGTTAATTGGCACTGACACGAGAACTGAGAGCTCACCCCTTTCACCCACTCATAGATTTATAGATTCATAGAAGAAGGGTCGGAAGGGACCTTGCAGATCTTCTAGTCTGACCCCCTGCCCTGGGCAGGAGAGAAAATTGTGCTCAAATGACCTCAGCTAGGTAATCGTCAAGCCTCCTCTTAAAGACCCCCAAGGTAGGAGCCAGCACCACTTCCCTTGGAAGTTGGTTCTAGATCCTAGCTGCCCTTACTGTGAAGTAGTGCCTTTGGATGTCTAGTCTGAACCTACTCTCCAACAACTTATGGCCATTATTCCTTGTTACTCTGGGAGGCGCTCAGGGGAACAAGGTCTCTCCCATTCCCTGCTAGTCCCCCCTAGTAAGTTTATAGACAGCCACCAGTTTATAGACCCTCTCAGTGCTGTCCACATCCCTCTTGAAGTGCAGTGCCCAGAACTGGACACAGTACTCCAACTGCAGCCTGACCAGTGTTCCATAGAGGGGGTCCATGACCCTGCTTGTGATGTATCTGTGGATGCACAACAAGGTGCAGTTAGCCCTACTGACAGTGTCCTTGTATTGACGGCCCAAGTTCATCTGGATGGAGCTGTCAGAGAATTTTGGGCAGTGCCTTGATCAGAAGGACTTGGGCCCCCCCAAGAGCGGCACCAGGGAGATGGTCTTCTGTACACTGCATTTCCCATGAAAACCTGTAACAAAGCCTAGGGATTACTATTAAAGTTCACTTGATACCAAATCAGATGAGGGGCCATGTCAATCCTTGGAGAGCTCTGGCAAAAGGAATCCTAGTAGTAACAATGGGGACAAACCCTAAAAAATGAATGGAGCTAAGTTAATGTACCCCCCAAGACTGTGAAAGAATTAAATGTTGAGGTCTGAGTTAATTTATCTTTGAGTTTGTTAATCACTTGATAGAGGGGGAGGAACCCTGAAGGTGTGATGGACTATTTAGATTTTAGTCAGAGGAGGACCTCTAATGAATTGACCAGAAGTGTCTTACTGGGGTCTCTGCGGTGCAGGAAGGACTTCCATACTTTCTACCTGGGGTTAGGTCTCCAAGGAAGAAACTGGACAATAACTAGGAAGTGACAAGGATGTGGTGTAGGGGAGGTGGAGCCCCATGAAGAAATTCCTGTAATAGGCCCGAACTTATCACCCAGCAGAACCAGCTTCCTATCTGAAAGAAGATCAAAGTCGTGGCAGACAAGAAAACTGTAACATCAGAGAGCAGCTGGGGAATCATGCCAACCCTCCCCATCCTGACATCATTCACCAGGAAGACGTCTACCAGGCTGGAGAAGGCCTAGGCCTTTCAGCATCTACCCCCCACACCTATACGAAGTGATTATGTTGCTTTTCAACCTTCTCTTCAATAAGATGAATAAATCAAGCTCCTTAAACCTCAAAACATCTTGTTTTCCAGCTCCAGATCATTTTTGTGGCCCTTTGAGTTCTTAGGCATTTCCACATCCTTCCTGATGGATATGGACACCTGAACTGGACACAGTGTTCTACTGGTGACCTTTCCACTATTTTACACTGTGCTGTTCAGTGGGACATAGCAGTTTGAAAGATTCATTGCACTTCTAACTTAAAAGCAGCTCCTAGGACTTCTAGTGCCCTGGCTCCAGGGAGCTCTGCTTTGTTCACTCGCTCAGATACCCAGTGAAATTATTGTTAGAGATTGGATTGAACCCAGTGAAATGGTGCTCAGGGGTCTTCTCCTGGCTACTCTTGCTAGCCTACTTTCCCAGAACCCAGTCATCTCTGGGCTAGCAGGGTCATATGATGTTGCTGCAGAAGATGGCTGAGTAGAGCCAGAACTCCAGGGGGAATCTGGCACAATCCAAAGGTATCACCTCTCCCTAACCCTTTTCAGGCACCAGAAACAATTCTCCCTAAATGTTACAGGGCAGCTGCATAGAAGAAGAGTGCAATGAGAAGCCATCTTCTTTAAAGGCACTTGTAAGAAAAAGAAATTGTGATGCAACAGACAGGACCCTGAGGAATCCAAGATAGCTGCTGGAGTTGGAGATAAGGCAAGCAAGGCAGAAAAGTAGAAGACCAAAGCAGCTTTTAGGATCACAGCAAAGCTGGTTCTGAAGATATTACAGTTCAGGTCTCTCAACCCTTTGATAGAATTGAAAATTCATAAAATCACATCAGAGTTGGATGACCTTAGAGGAGAGTTATGGATTTTGGGAAAAAATGCAGATGAAAACGTTCAAGCCTAGTTAGATAGAGCTTCAAGACACAATTAACCTGATTGAAAAGAAAAGTAGCTCTTATAAAAAAAGAGGTCTCACTCCAAACCTTTTTGGAATCAGGGACAAACACTAATACCCATAGATAGAGCACAAAGATCCTTCTATGCTCCTCCCAGCACAAACAGACTTAAACAGTCTTAGAGATATAATTCTAGGAATGCATCATTTGGAACTGGGGTTGGCAAGCCAGTCGACTAACCGGTCAAAGATTATAGCAATTTTATGGGGAAAAAAAACCCTACTTTTTTTTTTTTGCAGTTTTCTTGACAAAAATAAGATTTTTATTGTTTTTGATACATTTTTAATGGAAAATTTGTGATTTTCTGTGTATTAGTTGGACCTTTTTGCATTTTTTAAAATAATTTTTTATTTTTGACTGGGCAACTGACCAAACTTTATTTGACCGGTCAAATACCCAACTCTACTTTGAAAAAAAAAGAACAGATTATGAGAAGATCTAGATTCTAGAGGGCTCTCTGTAGTTATGTTGGGTGAATACAACTTTCAGATTTGCTAAAATATATTATACTCCACTCTAAAGAATGAAAAACAAGAACAGAGTTGACCACCCATTTCAGAGAAGCAAAAATAAAGCAGTTGGTGTTATCCCTTTAAGCCCATGTTTGCTCAGGAAGGACAACAGCTCACTGTTAAAGATAAGGCAAAGGAGTCTGAGTACTCGGCAATTTCAGTTTTAGAGACAGATGTTGAAACACAAAACAGAAACGTGGGGTAGCAAATTGTCAGCAAAAAAGGAAGCATAGCTTGAAGGATAAATACAGGAAACCTGAATCAAAGAGTTTTCAAGCTACTGATCTGCAAAAGACCTGTGTGAAAATGGACTTTCTAAACAGAAGTAAATCCTGCAAAGCCAGTATGATGATTTTCCCCCTTCGTAATCCAAATATTTTTCTATTTTTGGACAAAGGATGAATTTATGCTGAGACATTGGGACAGGTGAATAATTTTCGTAAGAGCTGTTCCTATAATAAGCCATAATATTTTGAGTAAACAGTAATTTAAATGACTGAGGTTTTCCTCCCTGAATTTCCAAAATCCCAAAATTTGGATTTATCAGTAACAATCGTATTAGCATTTGTCCAAATTGAGAAAGATTATGCCATGTACAGTTTCAGTAAATTGCTTTCCCTTTCCAAATTGTATTTATATTTTATCAGACTGATATCTTCAACCAGTAACATAAAATACCAAAAGAGGTTTGTCTATTTTCTGTAGACATTCTCAGGTAATCAGGATGTTCTTAGGTGAAGACAACTGGACATCTTCATAATAACAACACCAGCTCTTTGTTTACTTCAGCACATTTATCATAAGTTTAAACACATAAACTGTACAGTCAAGGCTCAAAAGCAAAGTCCAGAGCACTACTGTAATCATCTTGCAATACCTTCAAGCATCAGTTTGAGTGGGATGATGAAAAAGTGTCAGTTCTCTCTGACACAATTTTACCAGGTTTCCATGGTAGATCTTACCACTATTTTTCCTGTAGAAATGCTAAGTTCTACAGGAAAAAAAATGCTCAGTTGCACTAGCTAAAGTAGGTTATTACAAGGTGACCTGCATTCTTTTATTACCCCTTGTAGTGATAAAAAAACTCAGTTGTCTATATAAGAGCTGAAACTGCTGCTCAAGAATAGGAGTATTGTTTCTCTGGTGTTTGGTGCCTGTGAGATGGGATTACTACTGATGACATATTCATCTTGGCATAGTCATACTGATGTGTGGAAAAGATTTTCATTTTTCTTCACAACTGGTCCTATTAATTTTTGGTAGACATTGGGGTGTGCGAAGTGGGCCCTATTCAATTTGGATTCAGATTCAGCCTGAATCAGGGACAGTGATTTGATCCGTCAATTCGGATCACTGTCCCTGATTCAATTTGAATGAATCCAAATCTGAAGATTCGATGCTGATTCGGAGCATCAGTGATTCAGATATAGACACAGCTTTAAATGTTTTTCCTATATCCCTTGAGGTACCAGTGCTGCTTGTAATTGCTGCGATGCTGGGGCACATGGAGCATTCCACAGGAGTGCAGGGGGGCCCTCCATGTGCTTGGTGGTAAACCCGGAAGTACTTCCAGTCCACTTCCGGGTCCGCCAGGGAGCATGCAGGGGTGACCCCTGTGCCCCCCCAGCTTGGCAATTGGCTATGGGGGTACCCCATGTGCCCCCCCAGGCCCAGGAGGCACCAACCAATGAGTTGGGGGGCACAAGGGGGTGACCCCCTGTGTGCTCCCCGGCAGACCCAGAAGTGCTTCTGGTCCACTTCTGGGTCTGCTGCCGAGCGCACTGGGAAGCCCCTCGCACTTCTGTGGGATGCTGTGTGGATGAGAACCTGATGGTGTTTAACACTGAAAAATGCAAGGTTCTCTACCTTGGGAAGAAAAACTTGAAGCATCCTTATAGGCTCGGCAGTGCTACGCTGGCTAGCACTATGGAAGAAAGAGACTTGGGGGGTCACAGTCTTATAGTCAGTAGGGTCAGAAGGGACCTGAGCAGATCATCAAGTCTGACCCCCTGCCATGGGCAGGAAAGAGTAGTGGGGTCAAACGACTCCAGCAAGGTATTCATCCAGCCTTCACTTGAAGACCACCAGGGTAGGAGCCAGCACCGCTTCTCTTGGAAGTTGGTTCCAGATCCTAGCCACCCTGACAGTGAAGTACCGCCTCCTGATGTCTAGTCTGAATTTACCCTCTGCCAGCTTGTGACTGTTATTCCTGGTCACTCCTGGCAGTGCTCGGGGGAACAGGGACTCCCCCAATGCCTGCTGGTCCCCTCTGACTAGTTTGTAAATGGCCACTAGATCCCCCTCAGCCTTCTCTTGTGGAGGCTGAACAGGTTCAGGTCCCATAGTCTCTCCTCATAGGGCCTGCCCTGCTGCCCCCGATCATGCAGGTGACCCTCCTCTGGACCCTCTCCATGTTCATTGACCACAAGACGAACATGAGCCTTCAATGCGATGCTGTGGCTAGTAAAGTGACCAAAACGCTGGCTTGCATCCATAGATGCTTAAACAAATCCCGGGATGTCATTCTCCCCTTGTATTCGGCCTTGGTGAGGCCGCAGCTGGAGTATTGCATCCAGTTTTGGGCTCCACAATTCAAAAAGGACGTGGAGAAGCTTGATAGAGTCCAGAGAAGAGCCACGTGCATGGTCAGAGTGTGAGAGAGCCCCAGCCTCGAGCAGCCCCAGGAACAGCGAAGCCGGTGCCACGGCGGCAATAAACTGCCGGCGGCTGGGGAGCGGTGCAGGCGGGGCGGGACCAGCACCGCACGCAAGCCACCAAGCAGGCCTGACTACGGGGACGAGTCCCTCGCGGGCTCTCAGGGCAGGAGACTTAATTACCTCCCCCAGGTGTGCGTCGTCGTCGTCGGGAACAAAAGCTGCACCGGAGCGGGGAGGAGCGGAACCCCGGCGGAAGCCCGGAGCGGCGGAGGTTTGCCTGCCCGCGTATTCTGGGGAAAGGGCAAGGCCCCGCAGGGACAAGGCATCAGTGGCAACAAGCCCCAAAGACATTGGAGGCGATTGTGAAGGCTGGGGGGCACTTTGCTCCGGCTGGAGGCCGCTTGGCTGGGATCTGGGGGAAGTGGGCTGCAGGCCTTGGCCACAGTGCACTAGGGGCAGAAGGCGGAGCAGCCCAGGCGGGGCAAGGACGCTACGGTGGCAAACAGCTGACCCCGACCGGGAGACAAAGGCCTCCCGAAGGAGGAGAGCAGGACTTGAGGGGAACTGGCTGGCGCAAGGGACCCAGAGTCAGACGCCCGTGGTGGGACTGGCGGTTCGACTCGGGGGTTAATAACTTTTTATTTTGTACCTGAGGCGTTGCCCACCCCTCTATCCCGAGGGGAGGCTGGAAGGGCAACCCAGACTTGGACCTGGAGGCCCAGGTGAGGGTGTAGGTGAGGAAGGAGCCCTCAAGGATCTTGGACTTGAACCGACTGGAGGTCCCACTTCCGGACATGCATGCGTCATAAAAGACACACTGAACCAAGGAACATCGAAGTCGTGGCAGGCGGATCTGGCGCGGGCATCCCCAGAGTGAGGGCCCCTACCTGGAATTAGTGGACAACCATACATAGATGATTGAGCGATTGGACTCGTTGATGGGCGCGTCAACACAGAGGTCAGGAAAACAGACCTTATGAAGAGAGGCTGAGAGCCATGGGGCTCTTTAGCCTGGAAAAGCACAGGCTCAGGGGTGATCTGATGGCCACCTGTAAGTTTATCAGGGGTGGCCACAAGGATCTGGGGGAACGTTTGTTCACCAGAGCGCTCCAAGGGATGACGAAGTCGAACGGTCATAAACTACTGCAAGACCATTTCAGGCTGGACATTAAGAAGAATTTCTTTACTGTCCGAGCCCCCAAGGTCTGGACCAGTCTGCCAGCGGAGGTGGTTCAAGCACCTACATTGAACACCTTCAAGAGTAAATTGGATGCTTATCTTGCTGGTATCTTATGACCCCAGCTGACTTCCTGCCCTTTGGGTGGGGGGCTGGACTCGATGATCTTCCGAGGTGCCTTCCAGCCCTAATGTCTATGAAATCTGTGCTCCATGCATCCCAGCATCACAGTGTTCATGAGCCGCCTGCTACCTAGAGGTATGTAGAAGAAACATTTAAAGCTGTGTCTATGTCCGAATCTCCGAATCCTGAATCCCTCTGAATCGATTCGGAGGGTTCCAATTCAATTTGGAGAAATTAAAGGGTCCTCTGATTCGATTCAGGGATTCTGCCACTGCATTGGGCTGAATCTCTGCTGAATCAGATCAGGGACTGAAGCTTCACATAGCCCTAGTAGACGTGCCTACATATCATGTTGCTTTGGCATTCCCAATAGGGTCACTACATTTGCACCAGATTTGTGTTGTGAGTTAGCTGGTTTTTTAAAACTCATTTCCAGATAGTTTGTTTATATTGGCTGAAGTTACAAGGCATGGGAGAGGCTGAAGAGGAGGCAGGGGACCTGGGAGGGCATCCTACATGTTAAGCTGTGGGCTTTGGGCCCTTTGTGGACTTTGGGCCCTGTGAATCGAAGCAGGGCCAACCAGGGGCCTGTTAAAGTGAGAGAGGGCTGACTAAAGGCCTAACGATTGCATAGGCAGGAAATTGCCCAGAGGACGTTATGGGGGACAAGAGGGTGTGAGCTCAGCTGAAGAGCTTTGAGGACCTTGAAAACTGGCTAAGCTTCAAGGATCCCTGCACTGCTCCACCAGGAAGAGTTGAGCAAAGAATCGAGGCCTCTAAAGCAAAGAACAAGTCTGACAGATTTAAAGGGATAGTGGATACAGCTAAATGCTGCTGTAGTGTTATCATTGCACCACCTACGGCAAGACCAGCTTCTGGGTATTTAAAACCAGCTCAAACCACAAAGGTCTATTAAAAACAAATAAAAAGAAAATCTGGGAAGGCTTGCAGAACAGCAAGTCCTGAAGAGCAGCAAGCAAGGCTGACAGCCAAAGGATGAAGCCCAAAGGCCTCAAGGTACACATGCACTGCACCCCTATGTCCACTGAGTCACACCACAGTGATTGAAACCAAACTGCCTCTTCCTACTGGCTGGGAACACTCCCTGAGGTAATGCGAGTGTAGAAACATGCCTGAGGTTTGAAATGTTAAAGGGAAAGTGTATTTTAAAAGAAAAAAAGTAAAGTGTGGGAGAAAAAAAGGGACACCCCCCTGAAAAAAACCATGCTCCCATTACAGGGGCATGCAGGGAGCAGCATGTAGCTCTGCCCTGGGCCCTGGCCCCAGGGTGTCACAGCCCAGGGATCCCAATCCCCGGCCAGTCCCTCTCCTGTATGCTGCTCCCTGCCCGCCCACAGCTCCATCTCATCCACCCAGCTGAGGCCAGGGCAGAGCTACTTAGGGAGTTTTGGTGAGCCATTGCGGGCTGGGGTAGGGGAGGAGGTGCTGGCCTGCGACAGCTCACCAAAACTCCGCCAGTGGCTCTCCAGCCCAAACCATTTCCTATGCCTGGATTAGCCTGTTAGGTGGTTTCCTCCCTCTTTTGGAACTAATCCATAAAACGATGCCATGATTTCACCCAACATGGCAAGGAATAGTTCTCCAAGGAGTTCACCATACTGGAAAGTCAGTGTGTAACCACTGTCTTTATAGGGAAATGGTGAATGGTCATGTTTTAGGGAAGGGTAGAAAGTGGAAAGGGCACATTAGCCAGGACTGTCTGGGGACTGAAGGAGAAGGAAGAGGCTGGGAAAGCACAACACACTGATAATATTTCTGTGGTTAAAGGTAAGGGTGTTGTTTGATTTTGTGGAAGGTATTGGGGAGGAATCAGGGTGGGTATCTGGGGAAAGGGGTAAAAATCAAAATGTGTTTTGAATGCAAAAAATCCTTCAGAAAAGAAATTACTTAATCTTACAGACAGACAGAATTTTAATACAGATAAAAAGAGACAGGACTAACTTACCAGGTAAAATCTAGAAATACACAAAAAACAATTCAGCAGGTAGCAGCCTGCCCCTTTTGTGGTGTCAAATAAACTCAGCTGTGACACTATAAATGTTAGGTGTCTTAACAGTATTAAATGGAGGAAGGTATTACAAGTCATTACAGATGAAGCACCAGATTTTTGCTTCATCCAACTGGGCTTGGGGAGAAAAGATATGGAAAGGTGAAGTACGACTTCCCCTTTCTTAACACTCCCACTTTGATCCCATAGTGATGGGCACCAGAACAATGCTTGAGACTGAGAGGTCTGCAAGTTAGAATTTCTGATGTTAATAACAGGAAGGAAAGATCAGTCCTGTTTGGGCAACAAAAATACATTTGGTCTACAAAAATGTCCAGATCATTAGCAATCCACAGCAGACTGGTTCAGGGAAGGTAGACAGGCAGAATGCGACAGGCAGGGCTGGATTATGACAGGCTGGGGCCCTAAACTAGGGACTCCCAATCTTTCCATGCTGTGGCCCGGCAAACTGTGGACTGGAAGTGGCCACAGCTGTGGCCCGGCAAACTGCAGACCACCGCGCAGAGCCCCGCAGCCAGAATTTCTGGCCACAACACAGGTAAAGTTACTCCCACCCCCCGGGGTGGGGGGGAGGGACTCCAATTCACCCACCCCACCTTCCAGAGCTGGATGGGGAACCCCTAGACTAGGGATGGGCAATTATGTCAGCTGGAGGGCTGCTTAATGAGTTTTGGTGAGCTGTCAAGGGCCACAAGGGTAGCCCCTCCCCGTGACAGGTGCCCTGCCCCCTGGTCGCCATCTTGGGACTGGAAGTCCTGCCCCTACCCCCTGATCTTTGCCACCAGAAGTCCCTCCTTTTGCTACAGGCAGTACTCATTTTGGGAGGGAGGATTGTCATGTGAACCAGAAAAAAACCAAATCATATACTAGAAGTCAAACATCTACTATAACGTATTTTAATTTTATTACAAAAATATTTTTGTCATGATTTGTGTTTGTGTAGTGTATATAGAGGTGACTGCATAATAGGTCAAAAATAAAGTCTTGCTCTTGTATTTTGTGTGGGGTGTGGCTATGGGTGTGTGTGTGTATAGTGGTGTGTGTGTGTGTGTGCGTTTGTGGGATGTGTGGGGTTTGTGATAGGGTGTGGCTGTGTGTGTAGAGGTGTGGGGTATGTTGTGGAGTGTGTGTATATGTGGTGAATTGTGGGGGCATGGTGTGGGTATGTGGGGTTTGTGGGGTGTGAGGGAGGGTGGGGAGCTGTGGGGACCCCCCCCCCACACACACACACTTCCCCCATGGTGCACAACCCCCACTGCAGGCGGCAGCAGCAGCAGTAGGTGGGGGCCCTCAGGGTGTTTGTGGCCCGCATACGTGCCGCCTCCTGGCAACATGCGGCTCCAGCCACAGCTGCACATGGTGGCAAGGAATGTATCCAAGCCAGCCCGCCTTTATCACATGGGGATCTCCATGGCACATATGCAGATCCCAGCACTCACATGCCATCGGGGGAAGCCAGGAGTGATGCAGCCAGCTGCCTTCTCTGCTGCCATGGAAGCAGGGGGTGGGGATGCCCAGGTCCCTTGGGTGGCAGGCTGCCCCCAGGCTCCTTGAACTGGCAGTCTGCTACCCTGCTACAGAAGACCTTCAGAAAATGGACTCCTCCTCGGTCTCCTTTTAATTTTGTATACAAAATACTCCTTCATGATCCCTGGAAGCTCCTTGTTTTAACCATATTTCTCAACAAGACTTCAGGTAGATAGAGTCCCATGAGCCACTGGGGACCTCAGCTGGCAGCTCCTCCACGGAGCTAATGCCACGGGCGTGTCTGTGGTGAGCTTCACGGGCACCCTGGTCTCCTGCCCCTTCTGCGGGCAGAGGGAGACCCTGGCGCACACAACCCTCCAGTGCACCAGGCTGCAGCCCCTTCATCTTCATCTCCAGAACCTCCTCTTGAGGTTCTGGTTGAATTTCACCCCCCACCTCTTTGTTTTTGGTCACCCCATCCACAGCCCCACCAAGTCCCAGGACTTCCTGGTCAGCCTCCTTCTGGCCCTGGCCAAGTGGGCCCTGTACTTGACCAGGAAGGAGTCTCTGGCCGGGAAGGTACCCGGAGACTGCAGGGCTGCTTTCCTCTCATTTGTCCATGCATGTTTCTGGGCAGAGCACCAGTGGGAGGCATCCACCAGCTCCCTGGATGCCTTTGAGAGCTGGTGGGTGGGACCCAGAAGGCTCTGCTCGGTGTCACCCTCAGGCACACTTATTTTCACATTTTGACCCTTTGACCCACATGACATTCCTATCCTATCTTTTTCATTAGTTGCCCCAAGAATTTAGTTGTACCATTCATTCATTAGCCCCACAAGGGGTTACTAGTTAGCCAGGTGGGCCTTAGGGCCCACAGTGCGAGTGTTACAAATAGACAGGTAGATAGAGTAATGCAATCTGAACTTAGCTTTGACAGAGTAGCTTCATTTGTAATTGCTGTTTTTAGCTAAGTACAAGCATTTAAGGAGTCAGTGGTGAAAGCGCTCTAACTTTCAAGCTTTAATCTAAGCATCCCTTTTTAGGTTATGAGGAAGCAGAACATGCTTTAGCTTTTGTGGGGCAGAGAGGCTTGGAGCTTGCCTACATGACCTGAGAATAGCATGTGCAGTGGCAGGGGGCGGTCTCACACACCTCCCAGCGTGACCTGTGGGCTCCTCGGGCTGCCAGAAACTCCCAAGTGGAGCCGAATGGCTGAGCTGCCCCTGACTGGCTGGCAAGGACATCACAGCCACCCCCCTGGACCTGACGCAGCAGTGGCTTGTCATGGCCATAAGCCATCTGCCAAACATCACACACATGCCCACTTAATGCACCCTGAGCCCACCAAATGTATGTGTGTGTGGGAGAGAGAGAGAGAGAATCCTGGTTTCTGTATGTGTCAGATGCACGAACATGTGCATGTGCATGTGCATGTGTGTGTCCCACATGCCTGTATTTCCTCACCATGACAGTCTGTCCAAACCCTGGCCAAGTAGTTCCTCATCTGTGTGGACTAGGATCCCTCCCCAGATGAGTAGGGTTGGAGAGCTATGAGTGCCCACACCCTGGCACAGGGCCATGGGTCTCCTGCCCTGGGCTCTTCTGACCCTGGCATCACAGGCACCACTGCTCACAACTCACACTGTTCCCCTTCCCCTCTCCCTCCCTAGCACCCCCCAGAGGCACAAACCAGGGTGCAGGGGCACACAGAGCAAGGAAGAGATGTGCCTTGTTTAAAACAAATGTTGAAGCTGCCAAACTTGTAGAGTGTTTATTAAACAAAAACTGCAACACTGCCCGCTCTGGAACTTGGAAACTTCTTCTCAGCTAACACTGAAAGGGTGGGGAAAGAACCTGGTTGCACCAGGTGGTTATGGTGGTTGAGGGACAGAGAGGGGTGGGCAGCCAGGGGGCTCAACTTAACAAAAACCGAAACCTTGGGGTGGCAGGGAGAATGCTGCACGTGGAACTACCACCCTTCAGTTTAATTAACTGTTGCAGCTGCCAAACTTTGTGTGTGCATAATACAGAAAAAATGTGGGACGTTGCCTGCTCTGGAACTTGGACCTGAGCCTAGAGGCCTGCCCATCTTTGCAGAGACTGCACCACTACCCTGCAGCAGGACCTGGGCCCACAGTGGCCTGGTGTCTGCCTGCCCCTCTGCTTTCTGCGCGCTCCTGCCCTGTTCCAGGACTGGCCTTGAACCTCTTTGGGGCCCTGCCCCTACAGTGGTAACCACCAGCTGCCAGGGATAGTGAGCTGGCCCTGAAAGCTGGATGAAATTAATGCCAGCCCTGGCATCAGGTCTTGAGCAGCCCGGTTCCCCTCCCCTTTCCTAGTGCTGCTCCCAAAAGCGGGCCCTGCCAGACACCTTCCTGGCTTTTGTGGTTCAGTGGTTTCTTTCTATATGCCATATCTCCTGTTCCAGGGCTTCCTCACACCCCAGCATCTCCTAATCAGTGCCCGGTGTGGAGTGCTTCCCATGGTCACCACTCAGGGACTCCCCCTGGCACTCTAGGGCATGTGGTTCCGGAGAGGAGTCCCTGGACAGGGCTCTCCATGACGAGGGGCAGCCTGCCCCACCACTGACCCGTGAGGGCAATGGTGTCCCTGCAGAGGTGGTGCTGATGCCACTCAGTGGTGTTATAGCTGGATGCCAAGTGGTTTTTGACCCTGTGCATAAACTCCATATCTTGGCGCTGTGACTCACTCAGCTCTGTAGCAGTGTTGCAGCAGATTGCCATCCATAGGCCTTGTTCTTGGACCTTTGCAGTGTGTTCTTGGGCCTGGGCAGCTCATTCAGGTGCTGCAGCACCATTGGTGCAAGCACTCGGCAACCTGTCCACTCTCAACCCCCACATCAAGGGTCCCCGTTGGTCCTCATGTCACTAGTGCCATCTACACATATCTCTGGCGCTATTCACGGACTCACAGAAGTTTAGGGCTGGAAGGGACCCTGTGAGATCATCAAGTCCAGCCCCCCTGCTCTGGGCAGGAAAGACTGCTGGGATCAAGTCAAATACCCCAGCAAGGTGTACATCCAGTCTCCTTTTCAAGAGCTCCAGGGAAGATGCTCGCACCACCCCTGCTGGGAGTCTATTCCAGAGTCTGGTCACATGAACTGTGAAGAAGTTTTTTCTTATATCCAGCCTGAAACCTTCTAGGAGTTTGTTGCTCTTGTTTTTGCTCTGGGGCACTTTGGTGAATAGTTGTTCACCTAGCCCCTGATGTTCTCCCATGGTATATTTGTAAGCTGCCACCAAATCCCCCTGAAGTCTTCTGTTTTCTAGGCTGAACAGTCCCGTATCTGTCAGCCTTTCCTCATGTGGCTTGCTCTTCATGCCTCTAATCATGAGTGGCTCTTCTCTGGACTCTCTCAAGCTTCTCCACATCCTTCTTGAAGACTGGCACCCAGAACTGGATGCAATACTCCAGCTGTGGCCTCACCAGTGCCGCATAGAGCAGGAGAATAACTTCCTTAGTTTTGCTTACGATGCATTGGTTGATGCATGCCAGTGTATTGTTTGCTCTGCTAATTGCAGCATCACACTGGTGGCTCATATTTGTTTTATGGTCAACTATGACCCCCAGGTCCCTTTTGGACCTGGTGCTAGTCACATATGGACTTTCTGAGAAAATTTTTAAGGCTTTTTCCTGGTATTAAGGTGAAGCTGATCAGCCTGTAGTTCCCTGGTCCTCTCTCCTCCCCTTCTTGAAGATAGGCACAACATTGGCCCTCTTCCAGTCTTCTGGGACCTCTGGTGAGCACCACAAATTCTCAAAGAGGTTCATCAGCAGTCCTGCAATGACTTTGGTTAGTTCATTCAGTGCTTTCAGATGCATCCAGTCCTGCTGACTTACAGATATCCAGCCTCTCTAGCTGTTCTTTCACCAGCTCTGCATTGACTGTTAGTAGGTGATCATCCCTACTGTGACCATTCTTTGTCATATTTGCATTTGGCAGGCTATCAGTCTTAGACCGGTGGAATACAGATGCAAAGGACTTGTTCAGGAGTTCAGTTTTCTCCTTGGTGTTGGTGATCAGATGTCCAGATGCATTGAGCAGTGGCCCCATGTTTCCACTGGTTTTTCTCCTGTTACCTGCACACCTATAGAGAGACTTCTTATTGGCCTTGATTTCAGTTGCTAATCTGAATCTGGTCACTGCCTTTGCTTTTCTAATCTGCCCTCTACAGGTGTGGGCCAATCTTACATAGTTCTCCTTGGGTCCTATTCCTAGCTTCCATCGTTGGTAAGCCTCCCTTCTCTTTTTCAGAAGATCTGCAACTTCCCTATTGAGCCAAGATGGCCTCCCGGCCTTTGTGTCACTTTTTTGCATACAGGTATGGACAACTTCTGTGCACTGAGTATTGTGTCCTTGAGGAACGACCACTCTTCATCCACACTCTTACCTTGCAGTCCACGATCCCATAAGGCATTACTCACTAAAGTCCTTAGCTTATTAAAGTCAGCTTTTTTAAAGTCAAGAATTTGTACTTTACTGACAGATTTGAGTCTGGGGCCAGCGGCAGCACCAATCTTCCCAGCGCTGGGTGTGGGCTTCCAGGTGGCAGCACCAGCCTCCTGTGATCCAGGAGGCAGATCGGGGGCCTGCACCCCTGGATGCAGTCTGGCACAGCCCCTGCAGCCCTCCCGGGGGTGTGGGTGAGCCCCCGATCTGCCTGCTGGTTGACAGGAGGCTGGTGCTGCTGGCTGGATGCAGCCCATGCCAGGAAGATCGATGCTGCCTGTAACAGTAAGGGGTCCTAGGGTCGCTGTGCTCTCCCCTAGCGCCCCTCACTATGTCCAGTTTGTCTACCAAGCACCCTTCATTCTCGCCCGCCACATCTTTCATGTCTAATGTATATGATAGGGAGGCTGCCTCTTCGTCTCCTTGGACACGGTTTTCCTCCTATACATTAACCCTCTTTTGCTAATGGGTGTTCCTGCACACCCACATCTTATGGGCTATGCGTGGCTCCAACCACCCCTTTACCACGCCCCAAGCCTCACTGATGTACCGGACATTGCTTGGTCTTAGCTGCAGCCCTTGTCTCGCAACCACGCCACTCTGGGCGCTCGGGCTCTCCATAGCCCATCCCGCAACCATGCTTCTCCGGGGGCTCAGGCTCTCTGCGACCATATTACTCTCTGACTTATTCAGCACTCGGAGTTGGCACACTCCCAATCCTATGCCTATCCTGGCACTCAGAGTTGGCACACCGCCGACACTGCATCCTTTTGGCACTTAGGGTCAGCACACTCCTAATGTTGCCTCCTTTGGCAGTCATAAATCACTGCCCCTTTCTGTGGCTCCTCACTGCCCCCTACTCTGGGGCTGGGGTTTCCCGTGCTGCTTCGGGTCCCCTGTAGGCCTCCTCCAACCCCTAATAGCCTCACCCAAACCTCCGGTTGTGAACAGCAAACACAAAACTCAAGCCCCTCGGCTATACCATAAACTTCTGCCACTTGGCTAAAACATCACTCAAGCCACCCCCAAGGGTGGTCCATCCTTCACCCGTACCAACTGCTCATGCATTATGGCCTCTTCCCTTTTCTTGCTCGAGCACAGTTCCTTCCCCTGTAGCTGCCAGCAGGGAACTGCCTACCTGGCCTCAGCTTGGGAGTTATATAGGAGCCAGGCCCTGCCCCTTCTGGTCAGCTGACTGCTAACAGGGGTGGGACCCTGGCTCCCTCCAGTTGCTCTAGCAACCTGCACCTGAGCTCCTTCATTACTACTCCACAGGTAGCAGGCACCTCAGTACCCTGCTACACTGCCACTGGCCCCAGCCAGCAGCACCAGACTCCTGTCATCCAGCAGGCAGATCGGGGGCTTCCCTGCACCCCCGGGAGGGCTGTGGGGGCTGTGCCAGTCTGCTCCCAGGGGTGCAGGCCCCTGATCTGCCTGCCAGATGACAGGAGGCTGGTGCTGCCGGCTGGGGCATCTTCCCAGCACTGGCTATGGGTGAAATGTTGAAACAGCATAGAAACAGCAATAGTTTCGATGAAACAAAATGGAACAGTGCTTCGAAATGAAATGAAACTTGAAACAAAACACTGTTCTAGCAAAACGGAAGTAGAAGTGGAACGAAGCTGTTTTGCACAGCCCTAGAAAGTCTCCCGACAGTGCCCGGGGGATCCTCCTGGCCAGAGTCTCCTTTCTGGTAAGGTATAGAGCCAGTTTAGTCAGGGCCAGGAAGAGGTTGACCAGGATGACCTGAGACTTGGTGGGGCTATGGACAAGGAGTGTGTAAACAAACAGGTGAGAGGACTAGTGCAGCCAGAGCTTCAGCAAGTGGTTCTGGAGGAAGCAGCGCAGGTGCTGCAGCCTGGTGCACTCCAGGTGCGTGTGCACCAGGATCTCTCTCTGCTCCCGAAAGGGGCAGGTGGCAGGGGTGTCCATAAGCTGGGCCAGATACACACCTGTGGCAATGGCTCCATGTAGGATCCATCAGCTGAGGTCCCCGGTAGCACATGGGATTAAGGTGAAATACAGATATGTCCACTGGGAGCCCTCGCTCCTGCCCTTGCCTGGCTGTCTGTCCCACCACTCAGCTTCATGCACTGTGAATTCCTTCAATTAGCACAGTCAGAGTCAGCCTCCAGTTCCCTGCTGTACTCCCAACAGCTCTGCTTAGGACAGACCACCCCCTCTGCCTCTTGCAGAACTTACATGGCCTCAGCCTTTCTCTTCCCGCTTCTCAGGCACTTGCCTTAAAGGCACAGTCCTCAATTTCTCGCTCGCTCAATCAAAGGGCAGTGTCCCCTGTTACAGTATGGTGCTATTGACATGAGTAGAATGAGACCGTGCCTGCTCCAAAGGGTTTTTAGCCTGCCTAGACACGCTGCACAGAGGGAGAAACATGGTGTTACTCCCATGTCATTGTATAGATTAGAATATCAGGCCCAGAGGTGTTCAGGATATGTCTATCCTCCTGCCAAGGAATAAGTGCTGCTTGTTGGCTGCTGCTCTCCACGAGCGGTGTGCAGGACATGCCAGGCACCTTCAGGGATAAGCCCGCAGCTGAGACTCTCAGACTGTGCTCCACATAGGGACCACGCATTTGACAGACGGCGGTGTGCGCAGAACAGCAGCAAGTGGTAGAGCTGGCTGCTTGGCAGCGACATGGAATGGCTGTGGATGTGGTGTTGACATCCTCAGTGACCAGCCCATAGTTAACCAAAGAGGTTTGTGGGTGAAGAAGGAAGTGACCCTTACCTTGTGCTCAGTCCTTTCCCTGAGCTACAGGCCTACCTTGCATCTCTTCTCTAAGCCTGCATTAAAGAAGTTCAGCTTCTTAGGGCAAGAGCTGCTCCCCCAATCCCCAAGCAAGACAGAGATGTGCTAGCACTGTTAGATGCACAAACATGATTCACAGGATAAACACAAGAAATTGCAAGAAGTCATAGTGTAAAAACATTCTGACCTATTGTGGTCTTTCTGCGTTTGTTGCAACAGAATAAGTGTTCTGTTTTGTGTTTTTTTTGCAGTAAAAAAACTGAGTGAAAGTGGAGAGCTGGTATTTTCTAAAAAGGTCTAAAAGCTTGGGCCTCTACTAGAGGTAAAAGGCTGCAACAGTGTCTTTGACTGCCATGTGGCTCAGCCACCACTGGAGGGGGACAACACTATACTGACTAGGCATCAGTTGCACAATCCTGTACCCACAGCCCTGATCCTGAGAGGTACTGGCTACACACACTCACGCCTCTACAGGAGAGGTGACATGTGCCTTGTGGTGAAGGAGCATTGGGTGGGAATTGGCACTTGGGTGGTCAGCAGAAAGTGCTCTGGGGAGCTGCCATGGAAGCAGCTAGCACTGCCAGACTCCTATCTGTGAGGCTGCAAAGTGTGTGGTTTTCCTACAGCCCCAGGGCCTGCAATCTTGCTGCCAGTCGTTTGTCGAACCTCCCAGTGGCAGGGCAGGTCACCAGTCTTTCCTGGGACTTGTTATTGCAGCCTGACATTTGTTTTGGCTTGTCCATCTCATTTTTCTGGGCCAAACAAGCCAGCTTCCCAAGGCAGTGTAGAGCTCATGTGACTCTCCTGACAGCCTGCTTCATTCCAGGACACCCTTATCTGTTGGGTCATTTCAGACTCACGGAGCTCTGGCGTGTATAGAATACTGTTGCTTGCTGTCCTGAAAAGGACATGTTATCTCAACATGCTGGACTGTGGAGCATGGTTGTGGCAGCATCCCAGAAGGAGGAATGTTTCTACTTCAAATGCCTGCCTCCTCCCCCCACAAAGTGACTCATATTGCTGGTACATTGCTTGCAGCCTTTCCTCCTTCCAGAGGGAGCCGTCCAAGGGTTAAAATATGGAACTGCACCTAGCACTCCCAGCAGGGTCAAGGTTCTTTTTTAAGACCTCTGGATCTAGAAGGTATCTTAAAGAGCTCCTCAGTATCTTAGACCATGTTTACATCAGTGAAGATGCACACTTCTCTTGGGTCCACAGCTTGGACAGGGAGCTGATAGTGCTTATGGGCATCTCTACACCTCCTACTTTTCCCAATCCTGAGACTGCTGCCAATAAACTAAGTCCTACCCATTTGGATACAACCAGGTGACTGGGGTTTATTTTGTCAGCAGTGGTCCTGGGGTCAGGACATGCCCTGTGTGCAGTTTGGTAGGGGCCCCTGGTCTCCTTGCTTCCCCCTGTGATTGATAGACCCTAGATCTGTTGGCCTCCAGGCCATGTTGCAAGTACAGTGGATCCAAGTTTCAAATGCTTGAAAAGCCACCATTGGAAGAGGGAGAAATGTTGCTCTCCTTTGCTATACAGGGCAGGACACATGGCAATGGCTTTTAATTGCAACAGAGAAAATTTGTATCAGATCACAAGAAAGACTTCCCAACTGCATGGGATGATTAAACAAGCAGCCTAGGGAAACTGCAGAATCCCTTTCACTGGAGAGTGTCAAGAAGAGGCAGAACTTGCATCTGTCTGAGGAGGTTTAGGAACAGCACCTCCCTTCCAACCCAGGGCTTCTGTGTTCATTGCACGCATTCACACTATTCCTCCGAGTATGGCTCAACGCAGGGGGAGGGGGATGTGATAATTTTGGGAGGGCTATCGGGGACTGTTTCTTCAGTTAGTTGATCATGACGCATGTGATTTTTTTAGGCATTTACTTCAGGCAAATTAACACATTACCAAACAGAAGCCTTGGCTAGTGGTTAGGATATTAAATGGGGACTCAGACCTGGCTTTGAGACCCTGCTTTGCCATCAACTATTTGAGTGGTTTTGGCCAAATCATTTAGCTGCTCAGCTCCCCAGCTGTCCATTAGAGAGAAGAGATAAAGTATTCTGATACCTTGGGTGTCATTAGAAAATATCATTGCCACAACACAGAGTAATAAGTGAGCAGCTGAAAATGACCCAAAAAGGCCATGCTCTTGAAGCAAGAGTAAATATTTGCAGCTAGGTTCTATTGCATCATTTTTCTGTCCTACATCTTCCAAGCAGCAACAGAGAAGGAGGATCCTAAGAGGCCTTGTTAAAATCCCTCTCAGCATTGTTGGAAGAGTGTTATGAGTTCTCTGCTCTGCTGGGTTGCCCCTTCCCCAGCTGTTACTAATACTTCCCCCCCATGGGTGAATTGGGCCCAGTGATATTTACATTTGAAAACAATGTTTGCCTTGGGAACGGTGCATTTTTTGCTAAGGATTGGTTAAAGTGTTTGCAACACCTAAAGGGCTCCTGTAGGAGAGGACTTCTCTTTGCCCACCACAGTGCTGTCAACTTTCACAGCTCTCTTGGAAGTCTCATCGTATTGGATGAATTTCTAAAAGTCCCAACTTCTAGAGGCAGGTGAACATATGGTCCAAAATTGAAATGTCAAACCCCAAAGACCAACCAAAAAAAAATCTGGGAGTCTTGTGATCCTTCTCTAAGGGTCTGGGGGCCCGACACATGATGTTCTGCTGCTTGGCTCCGTGGACGTTCCATTAGGGATCCAAGGGCCTTTTATAAGCATAAAGAAATTAAGCCTCACAAGCTCTTCAGGCACTAGTGAGGTGCTGGAGTTGATCTAACTGCAAATAATAGACCTAATCCTCAGATCCAAAGGAGCTTGACTTGGTGCAAAGGCAGCTTCATGTCATCTTTCCCAAAGCATCGTCCTATGCAGAATCAAGCTGTCCAGACTCCTGCACAGGGTAAGAAAAACCTCCAAGGTGCTCTGATTTTCACCTGGCCCCAAGGTGTAACTAGTGGGTATCTGGGGAAATTGGCCTGCCCACTTATTTCAGGGCAAACCTACCTTGCTTGTCGTGCTTTTGATAATATTAATTAGAAGATGATAACAAGGCAGAAGGCTATCCATTTACTTGCCCGGATACCAAGGGTTTATACATGGCACCAAAACTCCTCTTATACCATGCCCCATGCCTTGTAGATGGCATCCATACTACTCCAGTACCTTACACTGGGATCCGCACACCAGCACCTCACATCAGGACTCACTCCCATGCCCTCACACTGGGGCTCATTGGTGACACATAGGGGATGCCCACGGGTGCACGTGCACCCCCTGAGATTGGCGGTGCACCCCCCGAGAGAAGCGCCACTGACACTGTCGGTGGCATCAGCAGGCAGTCGTTGATCGCTGCTGGCCACTGCTGCCAGCAGCATCTGCAGGTGGTCGCCGACCACTAGTCGGCACTTGCCACCCCCACCGCCGTGGCCGCTTGTGGGAGCTCCCCATTCCCCACCACCATGCCCCCGTCACCATGCCCCCCCAATGTCCTCATATCAGGACTCTCAATCCCTATGCCCTCACACTGGGACTCATAATTCCCCACACTGGGCTCCCAGCCCCTTCCTTTTCCTTGGGTTTTCTGCCTGGCTCAAGACCTTCTTGGTCCCCCCACTTGGTCCCCACACTAGGGCCTCCATCCCCTGCCCAATGCTAGGCCTCAAACCCCTTAGTCTCCTTGCCTCAGGGACTTCACACTTAGCTTCCTCATAAGCTTAGGACCCCACACTCCTGGAGCCTCACACCCGGCTCCTTCATGCATCTCAGGACTTGCAGTGAGGCTGGAAGCTGCCTCAGGTCCCTTCCTGACCTGGGCCCTGCCTCAGGATTCACTGTGAGCCTGGGCCCTTGCTTTGTTTTCAGGGTGTGCTCCCCTAGCTTTTCCCCTCCACAGGGTCACCAGCAAGGCAGCAGGGCCTGGGGCTTTCTGGTGCCCCATACTCACCCTTCACTGGGGAGGCACAGGTGCAGCACTTCCTGGAGACTGCCCTGCCACTGGCAGTCCCACCACACCACCCAGCCCCACAGGGTGTAGCTTTAGGTCATGCTCCAGGACCAAGAACCTCCTCCATCCCCATCGCTCCTGCCTGTACCTCCAAGTTGGTACGAGCAGCAGCTCCAGCGCAGCAGCGTTCTTCTCCCGGCTGCTTGCTGCAAACGGCTGGCTGCACTGCCCAGAGCTGTCCTTACAATAAACAGCTGGGCCCTGTTGCCAATCAGGTAGTTGTGCCTGATTGCAAGTGCAGCTACCTGCAAGCTGCTTGGCTGTTTGCTCATGCCCTTTGGAGTAACAGAGCACACCCTGTGCTGTGTTACACAGGGCATGATGTCTGGGCTCTACTTTGGGGTGGCCATGAGAGCCACATGAACTGTCCCTCTCCATCTTTTGCGTTACCTTGTGACAGGTACCCAGGTGAAGTACAGGAAAGATAAGTGGGCAGACTGGTTCCTAGAAAGCTTTGTGCTCAGGAAGCTTCCAGCTCCTGCTCCTTAAAGTGGAGCCGCTCTAGGAATCAGTTTGCTCAAAACTTGTCTCTCCTGCTGTCTCTAATTTCACGCAGTGGAAGCAGCAGTTGGGGAACAGAAGGGCTGTAAGTCAGGGACAGGGAATCCTGAGGTGGCTGCAGGTGGATGTCCTGTGTTCACAGCCACTGGCACTCAGATGACCTGCTCAACACGCTGCAGGGAGGGGGCATGCAGCAGAGCTTCCAGGGTTGGGCTAGACTCTTGCCTGAAGGTGAGCTAAGGTGTTTGAAAAGCAGATGATCAGTGAATTTGGGTTAGGGACAGGCCTGGGAATAGCCATAAATAGCAGCATAGAGAGACCCAATGTGTCCCAGCATCTGCTGTGAATGTAGCCTGTTCTGTAATTCAAAGGGTACAAAGTATGAGGCCTAGATCCTCCAAGATATTCAGGTGCCTAACTAGCATCACCCCCAGACCCTGTGCCTACATCTCCTGAAGGGCAAGGTATAAGTGAAGTGTGGATTAGCAGTAGAGTGTGTTTTTCTTATTGTCTGATCTGCATGCACATGGTATCCCCAGGGTCTGATGGGATGATGCCTGCTGTAGAGGCACGTGAGGCTTGCTGAATTTCCCATGTTCTGGGCTGCACATAAATCAGGCCTTTGGGTCCAGTCAGGTGCCTGCTGGAGCTCCTGGATATATCATTAAAGGCAAAACCTTTCAGCTGGAGCCCTGGGAAGCTGACCCTGCCAAGCAGCCATAATGAGGGTGGATGGCTTCTGCGTGGAGGAGGGCAGACACCTGTGGCATTTGCTGTCCTGCATTTCAGCAGATTGCAATGCCATTTGATCTCTGGTTACCACAGCTGTAACTTAATCCCTTTTCCTTGGCTTCCTTAGTAGGTGGGAAGTGATTCTCTTGTGATATAGTTCCTGGCCCCACACACCAACACACACATGCTCTGCAGAGACATCGTATCCAGGGACAAGCGATAAGTTGGAAGTCTCATAGCAGCTGCACAAGAAGAGCTGATAATGAGGAGTATGTGTGTGCAAAGAGAGGTTCATGTGTGGGATGTATGCACACAGGAAGGCGTACGTATGTGTATACAATAGAGGTCTAAATACAGGCAAAGGGTGTGGTATATGTCTGTTTGCACACAGATGGAAAGGTGTGTGCATGTGTTTATGCCTGGCTGTGCATCTCCATGGGAGACCAGGTTTGGATGAGCAGATAAAGCCATGCAAGACCTTGAAACAGGTCAAGTAGTGGAAAGGCATGGGCCAGTCTGCTACAGGCAGATAAGCACAGACAGTCAAAAAGTCCAAGGCTGAATCAATTCAGTCTTTTCAGATTAGTCTAAACTGCATAGATTGAACCAAAGGAGGGCATGTTCTCAGTGCATTATGAGACTGGAACAGACTAACTAGAGAGGCTGCACATTTTAAGTTAGACAAACGTTTGCCTGGGTTTGCACAGGATTTGTCCCACTTTGATAGGGAGTTTGCCTATACCTTGCAGTCTCTTCCAGCCCTACTTTTCTATGATTCTGCGCTTGTTTAACCAGACTGTAAGTGCCGGTGCCTTTCCTTGCTCAGGATTCCTGTGCTGTTAGACGCGCACAACCACTGGTTCCTCTGAACTGTTTTCCCTGTTGATTATGGGCTGAGTTTTGAGTCCAAACAGCTTGATGTGCTGCTGTCAATGGTGTACAGTATCCCTTTCCGCTCCAGTGGGTTAGACAGTTTGGAGAGGCTCCACTGAGGTAACAGTGATCCTGGCACATGCCAAGGCCTTGCCGCAAGAATCCTCCAGCCATTCAGCTGGGATCTAGTCAAGGCCCGTCTCCCATTCAGCTGGACAGGAGAGGTTCAGTGTTGAGTCCTAGGCCAGAGAGCCTCTTTGCTCACCCACGTTAGGTGCCAAGACTACTAATCACCAGCCCAGTTGGTCTCATTGGCCAACTGGGATGTGCCAGGGGAGTCATGTCTATGTACTACCTGGCTGCAAGGGGCATCTGGGCCCTAATTAAGCCTACCTGTGGCAACACTAGGCTGGCTGCTCCACACAGACACGCTCTTACCTTGCTCCAGATCTTGTCGACTGATTCGTGGCTCCTGGCTTTGGATCCTTTGGATTTTGGCTTTCGGTTTCTGACTTTGTTCCTGCTCCATGGTTTGTGACCCTGACTCCTGTGACCATCCCCCGCCCCGGGTTGCTTCTGACTTTTTACCCTAACCACTGGGTATTATTGCCCATGCTCCTGTCATGTAATACCAGTGAACCCATGGCTGACAGTTAGTGGCAACAGTGAGCCACTTCCCCCATATAGCTGGGATCCAGGAGCTCTGAAAGATGATGCTACTGGAAGTTGATAGAATGACCATTGAATGAGGAAAAGTATGGCCTGCTGAGCTCCACTCACTCTTTCCTTCTGCCTTCTTGCCCAAAGGCTGGGCCCACCACCAGAAGCATGGAAATCCCAGTCAGAGCCAGCTGGGAAGGTGGCTGGCCTTTTCCATGGTGGCTTGTGCCCCCTGTTGTTGAACTGACCTATTATAACAGTAATTACCCCAGTGATTGTGCATCCTGCTAGTGAATAGACAAAGGCCAGCCACTTTCTCACATCTGCTCCAGAGGCAGAAGTTCTGAATGTCCTGGGTTTGACCCTAGCTACCAGCTATGCTGTATGTATTGGCCATGACTGAGTCACTACTGCTCCATGAGCAGGGATCCTGGTTTTCTCTGATAAAAGAAAATCCCCAATTTTCAAATTAAAAAAGTAACCCCAGATCCACATTTTTCTGTAATTAAAATGAAATATATATATTAGTGACGTTTTATTTTAATAATGGAAAAATGTAGATTTGGGGTTACTTTTTTTTAATCCCAAATTGGGGATTTTCTTTTATCAGAGAAAACCAGGATCCCTGTCCATGAGTCACTACTGCTGTATTAGTGTGTACCAGTAGCACCACTCTCCCCGATGACGGGGTGGAGCATGAGGTGAGGGAAGGAGCCCTCAATGCAATGCACAGGTGGATTCAAAAGTTTACCATTTAATAGAAGCCTTTAACTACCTGAAGGGGGGTCGAAAGAGGATGGAGCTAGACTGTTCTCAGTGGTGGCAGATGACAGAACAAGGAGCAACGGTCTCAAGTTGCTGCAAGGGAAGTTTAGGTTAGATATCATGGAAAATGTTCTCACTAGGACAGTAGTAAAGCACTGGAACAGGTTACCCAGAGAGGCTGTGGAATCTCCATCCTTGGAGGTTTTTAAGACCCAGCTAGACAAAGCTTTGGCTGGGATGATTTAGCTGGGGACAGTCCTGTTTTGCGCAGACGTTTGGACTAGATGACCTCCAGAGGTCCCTTCCAATGCTAATTTTCTATGATTCTGTGATATCTGTTTCCTGAAACATGATGGCTTCCTGGGGGAAGGACCAGCCCTTCCTGCCCAAGTAGGTGAGGGGGTCCCTTAAAAGGACCAACTGTCACAAGTACCTTTGTAAAAACAGTATCCTGAGACCATCACAGTGTGCAGTGCTAGCTCCCACCCCTCCTGCTGCAGAAAGCCATGGAAAAGTAGGCCCACTTCCAGGCCTCAGTCTCTTGTTGGGGCAGCAATAATGAGGGGGTCCTGGGTTGTATCCAGTTAGGAGGGGCTGGGGTTGCATCAGCAGGGCATGGCTGTTTCTCTCCACATCTCCCTCCCTTTCATCTGGAGGCTGTGGAGTGATTGGCCTTTCTTAAATGTCGCTTGGTGCCCTGTTTCTGCGGTGGCTGTAGCATTAGTCTCTGTGTCCCTTGACTATTTGGGCACACTCTGCTCCTCTCCCTGGGCCTGCATTGCTAAGTCTGCTTCAGTGAGCTGGTTAGTTGATCTCCCCAAGGCCGCAATCCTGCCAGAGCAGGTGGGGTTAGGAGGGAGAGTTGCAGCCTGGCCACCCCACAATGGGGTAGTCTTGCTTTGCCAAGATGGGGCTGGGGGAGCTCCCTTTTGTTTGTAGCAAAGAGGGAGCTCTCGTTCCTCTGGTTGCCCAGCTTTAGCCTCTGCTCTGCATCAGTGAGGTGGAATGCCTGGCACTTCTTCCTCCCCTGTGTCCCTCATGCAGCCCATACTGGAAGTAGGACACTGGCCGAAAATTTGAATTTCATGTTCTTCCTTATACATTTCTCCAGTGAGGACCAGTTTCACGCTCTGCTATGACAAAAAAGGCTTTCTTTGGGAGAGTGCCCTTTCTGATCTCCAGCAGCACAGCACCCCCACCAGAAACCACAGCACTCACTTGGAAGTTAGCTCCCATACTTGGGGACTCATGGACCTGGATGTCCTTTCCAGTAGCGCTTCAGGGGTTAAATTTCACTAGCACTCTTGAGCAGCCCCAGGGTTGGAGAATGGGTATTAAGAGTAATCCATGAAGGACTGTTAAATACAAATCTCAGCATACTGCCATTTCCGATCAAATCCCAGCCACATTCCAAGCATCTACTGGGCTAGAAGGAAGTTAATGTGCGTCAGTGAGTCCCATTATTGTTTTGTGACAGGATTGATTTTGTTGTGCTTAACTGATTTGGAGGTGCAGATGTCAGCCCCTGGACTTCAGAGGCATCCTGGCCTCTAAGGGTTAAGCCCTGCTTGGGGAGAGCATTGTGAAACACCTCACCTTAAACCAGAAAAGACCTTACTTCCTTAACAGCCTCTGAACTGAAACCAGCAGCAATCATAACATATGACTGATCTGAATCACTGGTCCCTTATTATGGAGCCAGAGGGAGCTGGAGTCATTGGAAGAGGAAGTCAATAAATGAGTGTTGTCATACCCCAGAGCTGAAGCTGCTACAGGCACATCTCAGCACCAGAAAGCCCAGAAGGAAGGCTCTTATGAAACTTCCTGGGCATATCTGCAGGTCCATTAAAGACTTGGGCAGATGGGCGCTTTGATAAACTCCAGGTTTGTGGGAGCTTCTGTCTTTAGATGGTGGTGATTTGCTTGTCATATCCACGGGCCCCAGTTGGAATAAGATGAACAATTTTTTATGCATTCAAATATCAGGTGAGAAGATCCATCTAAAGCACTATGAATAGTTTTGTCTTGTTCACCTGGAAAGGAGAGTGCCTTGGCTGCATCCTCCCTGAGTTGTGACAAACAATTGCCCCAGTCCCAGAAGAGTACACGTTTGCAAGGAAAAGCAGTGCTCGAAACAGTCCATTCACAAATCTCAAGTCAAGTGGGCAAAAATCCTACCATGAGCTCATGAAAAGGCTCCTGCTTTTCTCAGTGCCGGAGAAGACTGTGATTTCTTAACCGGGGAGGGTAGTGATGTTGGAGGAGGTACCATCACTATGACACAGTGCTATGGTATGGGTGGCAGACTGTCCTAGCCTGGTGGTTCCTCAGTGGGGGTCTGTAAATAAGTTGCCAGCGGTTTTCTGATGGTTGGCAGGTCATGGGAAGCTGACTCCACCTATTCTTTCTCAACTGTTTCTATAGGTGTCCAGGTCCTTCCTTGCAGAGAAGAACCATCGAGTCTATAAAAGCAGCTGGAAGTCAACTATGGTAACTAGGGGCTCCTGCTACCCAATGGGAGGAAGAGAGAAAATGAGATCTGCTTTTAGGGGCCAAAGCCACCAGTGAGCTGAGGCTGCTAGACCCAGTGGGGTGGGAACAAGACAGTAAATGGTGAGTTCAAATTGTGTTGTGTGGATGGTCTCAGATGTATGGTTAGCTGGGATCCCCTCCATCTGCAGAGACATTAGGGGATCATGAATAGAAGAGGAGGGCATATGACAATGGATAGGAGTGAACATCTTTACCAGGATGTGGGGGAAGGGAGGGGAAATTTAAGGCTAACAGCAGAGAATGGTATTAGCTAAGAACCTTGGAGGGCTCTGGGATCAGGACCCCTTCCCTGCCAGAAACCCTTTTCTTTCATACCTTGTGTCTTTGCAGTTTAAAATAAAAGGACAAGGCTTGTTACTCCAGGCTGGGGTATGCGAACATGCTCAGGACAGGGGAGGTCTAACTAGGAACTTAATAGTCTGAGACCATGAAGGGAGAAGAAAAAGAGAAAAGCAAGGGCTGGGAGGGGGGAGGGGGTAGACTGTGTGAGGCTTTCAGCTGCCTGAATTAATACTCTGCAGCAAAGCTTATGGCTCTGCTACCTGAGCTATGCTTTCTGGAGGGATTTATGTTCCACTAAATATCCATTGCTGGATCTTCCTTCATTTTCCAACTTTGCCAATCAAATTGCTGTTCCTTCCAGAATTTGGAGGCAGATCCAGCTCCACTGGGCTCACCCTTTGTAGGGGCTGAGCTCAGAAGGGGGACTCTGGCAGCATTGAAGTACCTGGTCTATGACCTGATCAAGGACTCCAGATGATGATGCAAAGCCTTGTTAGAGATGGCTGCTTGCTGACTGGATGAGTGATAACTGTATCTTTTCTACCTTGGTCCTCATACCATCTCATACCATCACATCCGAATGCCTTTTTGTCGTGGAATAAGCAAGGCAGTTGCCATGTGTCCTGGGCACTCGCTTATCTGGTAAGTATGGGGACATTGCTTTGGTGTCTTTCACTGATGTCTGTGTTGAGCTGTGTTTCTCTTGCAAGCCAGCAGGTGTAGTAGGACTCCATTCTGCACTTGGAGCAGAAAGAACATGGGGCTAGGGAGGTAGCAACATCACCCCCGTAGCACAAAGAGGCCACCTTGGAATGAATCTCCCTGTATAAAACACCTCATATTGGAAGGGAAGTTTTATGCTGTAACAGCAAATCTCTAAATAACTGGGACAATCAAACAGCCCTGCAGGACAGCTCAGGGCTGGGAGAGAGTCAATCTGAATAAAAAACAGGCTTTCGTGTCAAGTCCCATTATCACCTTCAGGTTGATAAACTCAGCACAGGAGGCCCATGGTTAAAGCCATCAGAATGCTCCACAATGGCAACGACCAGTGTGGTGGGGGCCTGTGCCACGCTCCCTTGAAACAAGAGTTTTGTGGGCTGGGTGAAGTGTAGGGGCTTAAGCACTGTCCCTGACTTGGGATGCTTGTTAGAAGTGATTGAGCTCCAACATGGAAGGAAGAAGATAAAATAGCAGCAGCTTCCAAATCCTAAACACACATCTTCACCCTAACCAAAAGTTGGGTGTTGCTCTCAGTGGATGGGTGTATTTGCAGTCGAGGGACAGCTCGGGGGGAAGCAGAGATGGAGCTAAGCACCAGAAGGCAGCTGGATTCAGTGATATGCCTCCCTGAGAAAAGGGTGGAGAGTGGACTTCCCAGTGCGGTGCTGGTGGGAAGAGGTTTGGACCTGTAAGCAGGGCAATTGTGTGGGTGCTTGATTCTGTGTGCGAACAGGACAGTGGGCTTTGCACAGCCTTGTAAATGAACAGGCCTGCATCAGAAGAACCCGGCTCCTAACTGAAATCGCTGACAGGACCCTGAATTCTGGCAGAGACTTGGCTCAGAAAGGGGAACAGCATCTTGTTTTTACATTCAACTTTCCACACTCAAAGATCTTTGCACAGACTCCCCAGTGGAGCCTCCTAACACCATCCATGAGGCCAAGCCGTGCTATCAAAAAGGCAGGAGAGATGGTTCCTGTGACTGCACACAAGGTTGCACCCAGACTTGGAGCCAGATCTCCGGAACTACACTGGCTTCAGCAATGGCCCTTTCTGTGTGAAGAGCTGGGTCTGTGTCTAACCAGCCTGCTGCATGTGCAGTCGCAACAGCAGAGTGATGTAGGGACCTTTCCGAAAACTTCTTTCCTAAACCTTTCTGTGCCTCAGCTTCCCTCTCCATAAAGTGAAGGTTATTACTATTTAGCTACCTAAGTGGAAGGGTGTGGAGGGGCTTCAGTATCAGGAAGGCATGCAAAGATTCATGGATGGGGGAACTCCCAAGGGGCAAACTGGTTGTCCTGATGGTGCAGACCAGGGTGCTGAGCCCACAGGGCTGGGGAGGAGGAAGGACCAAGGGACTTATCCAAACTACCAATGCTGCCTCACGACTGGACTTCAGGACTCCAGATTCCCAGCCTATGCTCATACCATGTGGAGCTGTGAGCTCCCAAGGCTCCTAGGGATGATCCAACATTGTGATTCTGCAGAAGTACAGGCTGGAAGGGTTGTCTGGTTTGAAAAAGGTTTTGGCTTGTGTTTTGCATTAATATATATAAACAACTATTGAGTTTGATCCTTCTTTGTTTTGTTGGAGGTCCTCAGAGACATACTTTGTGAGCTGTCCCATGTTAATGGAAGGATGGAGGGAGGAAGCCAAGTCTTTAACATGGACATCCTTTCTCCTAATGTTCATTAGCTGTCAGAGTTCACAGTCCAGAACCACAGGTTTTTGAACAGTCAGCCTCAAAAATCTCTTCTACTTTCTATGGCCCCATTTGCAGTCTCTTGTAGTCTCCTTGTTTCAGTAACTCCTTCTTTGCTCTGTGTCTCAGTTTTTCTATGCTGTAAAATGGGGATAATACTCAGACTCTTGATCAACAATAAAAAGTCGGAAAAAGGATCCTGGATGCCTTCTCCAGATATCTTTGGGGTAAAATTCCAAGTCACCATCAGAAGCACTTGAGCTTCTAAGTCACTTAGACACTAGTTATCCCCCAGCTAATCACTGGGGCTGCTTTCCATGCTTGGGCACTCAGATGGGCTTTAATATTGTCAGAAGGTGGCACCAAGGAGCACAGGAGCAGACACAATGTGTTGTAATCACCTTATCACATGCTGATCTCGCTACACAAATACTTACACAGATAAGCAGGAATTTGCTCTGCAGGCTAGGAAGCCCATCCCCAGCCTGTCACCCAGGCCAAACACATGCAGAAAGGCGGCCAAATCTGTCTTCAGGCAACTCCCAGCAAGCCTATATATTTTATCAGATGCATTTAAATGTGGCAGGCAAAAGCAGGTGTTTCTTACCCTGTGAGGGGCTACAAGCAAAGGGATCGGATGTTTAACTCCTTCCTGGAATGCAGATGTGTGGGTGAGGCTCTTCTAAGCCACAGAAGTGCCCCGGTCTTGCTTACACCGTGGGCTGCCATTCAGTTCAGTCACTGATGCCATCAATGGGATGCTCCCACCTGCCTTTCCACACTGCCACAGGGAGGTGGCTTGTGACTAAATGGGTGGTGTCCCCCCAGCGCAGCCATTCGGGCAGGGCGGAGGCCCAGCCAACCAATGCCTCCTAGAGGACTCCTGCAGGTATTATGTGAGGACAGCGGGGCCAAACAGGCATGGCACTGGACAGGGGATGTGGGACCTGTGCTCAGTCCCTAGCTTTGCCCCCAGCAGGATCAAAGCCTCTCTTGCTTTTGCTTTAGAGAAGCGCTGCACAACGCCATGTACCTTCTGACCCTGAGCTGCAGCTCCCGGCATATCTCCTGGGAGCGAGGCTTTAGCTGCCAGTGCTGGCTTGGGGGGGCACTGCCCTTGCCCCTCCCTTCCCTATGCTTACTGAGGTTCTGCACTTAGAGCATATGTGAAGCTTACTGCGCCCCTGGGCAGGGGATCACAGCCACGAGGACTGTTCCCTCTCGCCTAGTGCCCTGCACAGCCTGGAATACAAACCTGTCCACTTGGCTTCTCTTTCTCTCTGCCCCTCAAAAAGGGGATAGGGGTGGGGATATAGTTCAACCACCCACCCACTTCAGCTGGTGCTTGGAGACCCAGAAACCCCTGGTTGCCAAGGTTACCCACCTGCACTGCTCCCTGGGGTGCAGCACTGTGTACTTGCTAAGCCAGCGCAATTAGCCAGGCGGAGTGTTCTGGTGGGACTGTACTGCCTCGGGCAAGGACCATTTCCATGGCAGGCTGTGTCCCCCCAGCACTCCACCACTGCTCCCGCTCTTGACTCCTGGCACGTGTCCTCCACACGCGTATGAGGGGATCCACACTCCACCTGCTCCATCCAGCCCTGTGCAACACGTGTGTCTGCCTCTGCTCCCTGCCGCGCATCTCTCTGGACTCCCCACCTGGGTGGTTAGTGAAGGTGACTCCACATGTGCAGGGTGCAAAGATCAGGGGTTAGAGGGTACAGAGCTCTGGGACAGGTCTGTCCTTATTTTGGATGAGACCCCAGAGAGAAGCTGCAGTTCTGGGTGCTTGCACACTTTAAGATCTCTCTTCCTTAACGGACCTTGTTAGCAGATTGGGATTTCCCAGGCAATTCCTCAGCTTCCCTCCTCACCTTTCTTTTGATCTCTTGTCTCTTCCCTTTCCCTGTTGAGTTTGCCTATGGTTCCTGTAGGTGGAAGCAGAGCCAGCCTGCCCTGTCCTGCTGTCTCTGAGGCACCTTGAGGAACTCAGACCCAGCACAGGGACAAGGAGGTAGCTTCTCTGCAATGCAGCTGTTGGCCAGTCCCGGTGCTGCAGAGCAGGGAAAGAACAGCCACCGCTCCCTGATCTACAGGCTCACAGCTCACTGCTCTTTGGGCTACAGAGTTTAAGAAGGGTTAGAGCCACTGGTGTAGATGCAGCCGTATGCACATGTCACGGGCATGGCTGTCATTACGTGTGCATATGTGCAGATTGTGTGTGTAGTATATAGTGTATAAGTAGCAAATTCTGGTGTATTCTGTGTTCCCAACCAAGCTGAGGCAGGAGCAGGTGTGACCTATTTTTTGCCGCATTGCTTTGTGTCTCCTTTCTGCAGCCCCAGCCCTTTGTGTCTCTATTAACACCTCTCCTGGCGCAGAGAACTGCTATTTCCAGGCTAATGTGCTGCTCTGGCATTCCTGAGCAGAAAGGGCCAATCCCAGATGTGGTGTAGCCTCCACCATCTCAGACATGACCCTCATTCAGCAGGAGATGCAACAGGTGTTTCCCTTTGCAGTTTCCTTGATGCCGCTTTCCTCTCGGCGCTTTTAATTTTCTTCCCCTTCTCCCAAAGGATGCACAATTATTAAACTGGGAGGCAAGTGAATTCCTCTGCAACTCCCTCACCTCTGACTCCCACTCCTGACTGGCTGGCTGCTGCAGAGCATTGTGGGTGATTAGCTCACCATTTGTTGTTCTGGCAGAACAGTCTCTCTGCTCTCCTACTCTGGGTTCAGGGTCTGAAGGATATTGTCAGGGAAGGGAGGATTTAGAAGGATCTAAAGACTGATTTAGACTGACAGTCCTGGGAATCCAGGCCTTTAAATATGACTTCCAGAGTCCAACCCTGTCCAGGGCCTAGGCTAGAGAGCAACCCCAGTTCCACTATGACAGGCTGCGGCTTGCACAGCAGAACAGGAGGAGCAGCAATTGGCAAACCCCAGGAGAGGAGGGACCAGCCAAGCCCAGGTGCTGCCTCCTAGGAGATGTTCCAGTGGCTGTAGCTGGGCCCTTGGGCTTCCTGGAGCAGGCTCTGTGTTTTACATTGCTCCTTGCCATAGCATCCATAGGCCAGCCTGCTCACTGGGAACCCACAGCCTGGGCTTCTCCTCACTGTCGGGACTCCAGGAACCCCTCTCGGTGCTTGGCAAGTCTGGGCAGCCCCCTCAGGCCTGAAGGGACAGAAGTTACACATAAATCAGTTTAAGTAATCAGAAACTGGTTTAAACCTGTAACAGAACAGATGTTCAGTGAACGTAAACCAGTTTGAAAATGGTTGAAACTGGTTTAAGATAAACCTGGTCAAATGTAGTATGAGACTTAACTGATTCCCGTCAAACCAGTTTATTAAACTTCTGTCCCAGACCCCTTCCTGGTTCAAGTTAAATTTCCAGTCCCCCAGCATCCCAGCATGCTTTCCAGCCCTGGGCTGGGTTGAGCTGTCTGCTCCAGGAAAAAAGTGGGGGCAGGGGGTGGAGGGAGGCAGGGACTGACCCCCGCTCAGGCAAATCCTGGCTGGGGTCTGAGGCTAGGACAGGGGGTTAAACTTTCCTTCTCCCAAGTAGAGCTGCTCTGGCTTGCTAAAAACTTATTGCTGGCTGCAACTGTGGGCTATAAATCCCAGAGGCACCTGGAAACAGAAAGCAGAAGTGATGAACAACTCTGCAGAGTCCTGCTGATGTGTTTCTGGACTGCAAATCCCACAAACCTCAAGGGCAGCAGGAAGAGGAAGTGGATACACAGCCCATGCTGGCTCTAGTGTTCCCTGGCTTCTGGACTGAGCCACTGCAGGTATGTGGCTGCATTTCTTGAATCAAAAGTGAATGTCTGTCCAGTTGTTTCTCAGTTTGATCTCTGCAGTTTAAACTAACCTGCAAAGACTGAATTGATTCAGCCTTGGGCTTTGTGACTGTCTGTACTTAGCTGAAAGGGCTAGATGACTTTCCACATGCTAAGCTATGATTGACTGAGCCCCAACCAAATACTGCATCCATCGTACATGGGATCCAGCTGACCAGGTCTAGATCTTCAATCTATACCCCTGGCAGCACAGGGCAGCCACTCACCTCTTATGGAAGGGGAGGCAGGGACAAAGTGGGAAGACTCAACCAACAAGAACACCTTATGGACACCTACATTAGAAATGCCATAGCTAGACAAGGAGAGACGTATGGTAGTATAACTCAAGGTAGGCAAGCAGGGCACTGGCCTGGCGTGTGGATTCAGAATGGTGTCCCCCAGGGAGCCTGTGTAGCAGCAACACCTGGATCTCTTGAGTTCCTGAGGGTCAGAACCCTAGGGAACCAAAATGATTAGTTATGCCTTTGGATGAATGGCTAGATAGGTAGACAGTCTGATGGATTAAAAATGCATTATATGCACAAGGCCAAGAACAGATACTTGCTGAACCTCATCAGAAACACATCAGTTTGACAAGGGCATTTCAATTTGCCAGTCCCCCTCCTCCATTGCACCAGCTCAGGGGTGGATCCAGGGGAGGGGTGCAGTGGTGCAGTTGTATACACTCCCCTCCCCCTTTGATGCACGATCCACCCAAAGTTTAAAACTGGCAATGGCGGCAGCATTTCTATTCTGGCAGCAGTGAGAGAATGGCTCCTTATACCCGATTCCTTCTAAATTCTTCATCCCACGGGTGTTAATGACCATATCTCCTTTTTAATGTTCTTAATGTTTCACTAGTTAAGCTATTCTTTCTTCTGCAATTCTGCTGTCTGGTAGCTGCTCTTGGGAACCTAGTTCCTATTTTACAGCCGAGCACGTTTTTTAACTCTAACTAAAAACATTAACTGAGGTGTGGAAACATTAACTCAGGTGAACATTAGCTCAAGTGTAGAAATAACTTTCAGTGAAGCATTGGATGCACTGTCATGAAGCTCAAGGCTGGTTGATTTTGTGTTATGAATCAGAAAGAGATGTACATTTAATTATAATGATTACAGGACTAAAGAAACAACTTCTTTAGATTATTTTTGCCTAGTTTGTTGTGTTTCTTAATACAGTATATGTGATATAGAAAATTAATGCACATTCCAATCAAAGTTATATTTGTTTTGCTTTGAACTTAAATTGAATACTGCAGCCCTAGGCCAATAACACATTAGCAAAGCTTCCAGTCTCTTTTTTACCTGGAGAAAAATATGTTGTTTTATATATAATGATGCACCATACCATCTGTAACACCCGCTTTCCAAAATCCTAGATCCACCCATGCACCAGCCCTAGGGACTTCCTGGAGGGAATTCCTATTTGAAGTACAGCATATTTTTTAGAAATACATCTTCTCTTAATTCAGCAGTTCCTTGTGATGGGGTTCCTTGGTAAGGTATTCCATGGGACTCTACATCCCAGGAGAGCCATATAGGGCAATGATCCAACTTGAGATGTCCCTGTTTGTGCATTGACTTTTTTGCGACAGTGTTGCACTGGGAGCTCATGGTCAGTGCCTTATTCCAAAGTCCTCATCAGAGTCACTGTTCTCAGGATAGTTAATAGATTCATAGATTGTAAGGCTGGAAGGGACCTCAGAAGATCATCGGGTCCAGCCCCCTGCACCAGGCAGGCGACCCCAGCAAAGTGAGCATTCAGTCTCCTCTTGAAGATTTTCATGGTAGGGGATTGCACCACCTCTGGAGGGAGCCTATTCCATAGTCTAGACACTCTAACTGTGAAGTTTTTCCTAATGTTGAGACTGAAATGGTCTTCCAGGAGTTTATGGCCATTACTTCCAGCTTTCCCCTGGGGCGTCCTGGTGAACAGTTCCCCTGATGTAGCAGTAAGCTTCTATCATGTCTCCTCTCAGCCATCTCTTTTTCAGGCTGAAGAGTCCCAGGTCCCTCAGCCTTTCCTCATATGGCTTGCTGTGCAAGTCTCTGATCGTATGGGTGGCCCTTCCCTGGACTCTCTCGAGCGTTACCACATCCTTGTTGAAGTGCAGTGCCCAGAACTGGACGCAGTACTTCAGCTGCAGTCTCACCAATACCAAGTAAAACGGAAGAATCACTTCCCTAGTTTTGCTGGAGGTGCATTGATTGATGCATGCCAGGGTATTATTTGCCCTGTTGGCTACGGTGTCACACTGCTGGCTCGTATTCATACTGTGGTCTATTATTACCCCCAGTCCCTTTAATTCGTGGTGCTAGTCAGTCTGGCGTTGCCAAGCCTGTAGGTGTAGGTGTGTAGGGGGGGGTTGTCCTAAAATGGAGCACTTTACATTTCTTGACATTGAACTTCATTTGATTCTGATCCACCCAACTTGCAAGCCTGTCTAGGTCTGCCTGTATCTGCAGCCAATCTTCAAGTGTGACCACACTTGCCCATAACTTGGTGTCATGTTTCTATAGCCTGTCATAGATTTCATAGATTTCATAGATGTTAGGGCTGGAAGGGACCTTGCAAGATCATTGGGTCCCGTCCCCTGCCAAAAGGGCAGGAAGTCAACTGGGGTCAGATGACCCCAGCAAGATAATCATCCAAACACTTCTTGAACATGTCCAGAGTAGGTGCTTGCACTACCTCTGGGGTGAGTCTGTTCCAGACCCTGAATGGGGGGTGAGGCCAGGGCAGAGGGCAGGGCTGGGGCCGGGGGCAGGGCGCAGGGGCAGTAGATCCTGGGGTGTCCTTTACTTACAAAAAGTGATCTTCACCATAAAATGGTTGGAGACCACTGCTCTAGAGTGACTGTGCTTCCCCATAATTTGGTATTATCTGCAAACTTAGCCAGTCCACTTCTGACACCCGAATCCAAATAGTTTATGAATATATTAAAGAGTACTGGTCCAAGAACTGAACCCTGGGGGACCCCACTGGTCACCATGTGCCATGTTGACTCGGTTCCATCAACAATCACTCTCTGGGTCTGACCACGAAGCCAGTTCTCCAGCCATCAGACCATAAGGTTGTTGAGGCCACAGCTCCAAGTTTACCATAAAGACATCATAGGAGACCAAGTAAAAGGCTTTATTGAAATCCAAGTAAGTGACATCAGCCTCTCCTCCTCTGTCCAGGTGACATGTCACCTGGTCATAAAAGAAAATGAGGTTGAGTAGGTATGACCTATCCGTAACAAAGCTGTGTTGGCTATCTTTCAAAATAATGCCTTCCTTTAGCATGTCGTTGGTGGAGTCTTTAATAATTTTTTCTAAGATCTTTCCAGGGATTGAGGTCAAACTGATTGGCCTGTAGTTCCCTGGGTTTTTCTTCCTTCCCTTCTTGAAGATAGGCACCACTTTGGCCACTAAGAAAACAACAACCTCTCTCCATTAGTTCAAGCTCTTCTTAAACAGCTTTTCCAAGGAAGGAACGAAGGGACATCACCAGCTACCGGTTGATCAGCAGGAATCCTGGTTTCCCCTGATAAAAACTGCAAATTCTCCACTAAAAAAAAATCACAAATTCTCTGATAACCCCCCAAGTCCATGATTAAAATTAAAGGCCCCCCATACCGCTCCACCCGCCTTGCTAGTGCCCCTCACTCCCCATCCACAGCCCCGAGGCCCTGCTTGTGCCTCTCACTCCCCACCCCCCACAGCCCCCACAGCCTTGCTGGTGCCCCTCACCCACAGTCCCTGCTCCCCCAGTCCTGCCGGAGGGGCCCCCAGCTGCCAGGGCTATGGGCCCGGGTACCCATGCTCCCCCTCTGCTGCAGGTTCAAGTGGGCTGGCTCCTGGCTGCCACATGCACTCTGCGTGGGAGACCCACCCCACCCAGATCTTTACCTGAAGCAGGCACAGGCTGTGGACTCAGGCTCCCTCCCTGCTTCCCTGTCTTGGGGCCTTCAGAGCCCAGCAGGCATGACCCAGTGTAGCTGGGGACAGGGGATCTCCTCACTATTGCTCGCCCTGCCCACTCCCCCACCAATATACCTCCTGTGCCTGCTGCTGCTTTGAGGGGTGCGAGCCCATGCCGCTGTCCCCACTGCAGCCCTGTGCACAGGAGACATATTGCCAGGGCAGCGGGGAGAACAAGCAGTGGTGAAGAGATCCCCATGCCACCCTGCTGCTGCCTGCCGCACCAAGTCATGCCCACCAGGCTGCAGAGATCATGGGAGCGAAACAGGGCAGAGCTGGTAGTGGCTAGCAGCTTCTCAGTGCGGGCTGCTCCCTGCTACCCTGCTTCCCTCCCCTGTGGTGTCTGCAGCCCTGTAGGCACAACCCAGCGCAGCAGGCAGCAGAGGAGCCACAAGGGGATTTCACCACTGCTCACCCCCCTGCTGCCCTGGTGACCTACCTCCCGCATGCAGGGCTGTGCCCCTCAAAGCAGCAGCATGAACAGGGTGCATGTCGCCAGGGCGGCAGGGGGGAGAAGCAGCAAGTTGATCCCCGTATGGCCCCTCTGTGCCCAGCCACGCTGAGTTGCATCTGCAGGGCTCTGGAGGCCCTGCGGCAGGGAACAGGTAGCCACTGTTCCCTGCCACTCTGCTTCCCACCCCTGGAGCCCGGCAGGTGTGACCCAGTACAGCAGGCAGCAGGGAGGCAACGCAGGGATCTCCTTGCTGCTGCCTGCCCCTCCAGTGCCCTGGCGACACACCCCCTGTGCACAGGGCTGCAGTGAGGGCAGCAATGCAGAGCTGAGCCTCAAAGCAGCAGCGGCAGGCACAGGAGTTGCGTCACCAGGGCAGTGGGGGGGCAAGCAGCAGTGAGATCCCCGCGCCACCCTGCTGTCCCCAGCTGCACCAGGTCATGCTTGCCAGGCTCTGGAGGCCCGGGGGAGGGAAGCAAGGTGGAAGCCTAAGTCTGCAGCCTGCACCTAGCCTGCATACAGATCTCAGGGGCACGGGTCCCCCCTGCCCTCTGGGAGCGTGCGTGGCAGCGGGGAGCAGGCCCTCCCCCTCCCGTGGACAAGCCACTCGTGGCCCTGTCCTGTTCCCCACTGGGGCCCTGTAACTGCACATTGTGGGCCTGGGCCCCAAGCCCCACACGGTTGGGCAGCAGCCCCAGCCCTGCCTAGCTTCCTCCCTATAGGGGCCTCAATTCCCCTCTCCTGCCCTCCCCCGACTTACCTGCTGGAGCTGCTCTGCAGGCTGCCTGGGGCCACGTGCCTGACCATGCACATGGCACCCACTGTCTCACCACCCTCTTTCCACTCCCTCCCAGTTCCCTGCAGGCTGGAACTCTGCCGGCCTGCCCAGAGCTCACTGCAAAACTGCAAAATCCACGTTTCTCTTGTAAAACAGGAAATCCGTGTTTGCCTCTGGTAAAAAAGTAAAATCCATGGTTTACTTCATTTTTCTGTGGGAAATGGAAAACCTGGATCCCTCTTGATCAGCTCCAAAAAGCGCTAAGTCGACACCGTCCTGTCTGCCTTTGTCCTATCTCCCACAGCATGGACCATAGCCAGCATGTGGCATGCTAGCTAATGCTGAGAGGTATCTGTGTAAGGCAGAGGAGAGGGGGGGGATTCCTGCTTGAGCAGGGCAGGGAGTGGTGAGGGGGCAGGAGAAAACCAGGCAGACCCTGCTGTACATGCCCTCTCTTCCGGAGCTGCAGCCAGGGAGCAGAGGGGAGGGGCCAGCCCTTCCAGACTGGAGCAGAGAGCACTGCCCAGAGAGCATGCCAGGATGCTGGGGGACTCTGATTTAATTTAAACCAGGAGGGGTTCTGGGACAGACATTGCATAAATTGGTTGAACCCAAATCAGCTAAGTCTGATACTACATTCAACCAGGTTTATCTCATACCAGTTTCAGTCATTTTCAAACTGGTTTATGTGCACTTAACTTCTGTTCTGTTACAGGTTTAAACCAGTTTCTGATCACTTAAACCAGGGGTGTCCAACCTTTTTGAATGTGGGGCCGGATCACGAACTTTTTATCACCCAGTGGGCCGGCGAGCCATATTCAAAGACCTCACAGGAAATAGTATCACATCAGGAAGTGATGTCATGTGACCTTTGACACCAATGAAGTTGCAGGAGGTGACAATGAAATGGGTCTGGAAATGTGCCTTGGGAAGTTGTGGTTTTCAAAAAGTATGTATGTTTGGTATGGCTTAGGAACAGGACATCATTCTTCTGTGTAGGGAGTTGGACTAGATTAGAGCTGCCCAGCTGATTACCTGCAGGCCACATGTGGCCCACAAAGGGCCAGAATGTCACCCACAGTCTACATGGGGTCTGCAAGCAGTTAAGTATATAGGGCATCGGCCTAGGCAGCCACCTCTCCCACTGCTGTGCAAGGAGGAAAGGCCAGTGTGGGGGGGGAGTGGTCCATGTCCTGCTAATGTAGCCTGCATGGCTGAGGATGGGGGTCTGCATGCTGCTGGAGCAGCCCGTGCAGTGAGGGGGTCCTAGGGGCCCACTCCCACAGCGTGCAGCCTGTGCAACACATGCTGGTGTCATCTGGGACCCACAGCCTCACCAGATCTGAACAGCCCTGGACTAGCTTATCCTTGAGATCGCTTCCATGTCTCTGCAGTATATGCCTACAATTTCTATTTAATTAACCACAATGACCATGTTACTTCCTGTTACTGATTAACTGTTTTCTTCTAAAATTAAGACCGTAGTAAAGTTAAATACTTGCATATAACACCAAGGGACATCCTTGATTTAGCACAACATGCTTGTTTTCAAGGATGAATGCAGCTGGAGCCATAAGGGGAAGTTTGTGCTGCCCATTTTTGCCAACATAAAGTGTGTGCAAGTGTCCTTTACTAACTTGATCACGGTCAGTGTGGTTAATTAAATAGAAATTGTAGGCATATACTGCAGAGACATGGAAGAGATCTCAAGGATAAGCTAGTCCAGGGTGGTTCAGATCTGGTGAGGCTGTGGGTCCCAGATGACACCAGCATGTGTTGCACAGGCTGCACGCTGTGGGAGTGGGCCCCTAGGACCCCCTCACTGCACGGGCTGCTCCAGCAGCAGGCAGACCCCTATCCTCAGCCATGCAGGTGACATTAGCAAGACCTGAACCGCCAAGGAGGCGGCTGGACCTAGAGCACCTCTGGGCCGGGCTCCTCCTGCTTCCTGCCCAGCCTGGCTCTGGCAACTGTGTGCCCCACAGCCCCGGCCTGGCTCTGAGGCACCCCCAGCTCCACACGGGAACTTACCTGGTGCCTCTGTCCACCACGCATGCAGGCAGGCCATGGGCCATGCTGCAGCTCCCCTGGCTGCGTGCCAGGGGCAAGGGGCGGGGCCAGAGAAGAAGTCGCAGGCGCTGTCCCCAGCTCGTCCAGTCAGGCGCAGCTGGGGCAGCCCTGCGCCACGCAGCCCTCGGGGCGGCGGCAGGACCTGGCTCACATGATGAGCTTGGCCCCGCGGGGGTAAATAGCTCCCCTCCCCTTGCTACTGGCTGGCGCCCATGGGCTGGCCCTGCCCGCTTTGTCTCACCGCTGCCCCGCCGCCACCGCCGCCGTGGAGCACGGAGCAGGCGCCAGGACTCCTCGCCTGTCCTGAGTGAGGGACCTTGAGCCAAATGAAATGGCTTGGTGGGCCGCATGGCGGCCTTCGGGCCATATGTTGGACAAGCCTGACTTAAACCAATTTTTGTCTGTCCCTAGCCCTGCAGTCGTTAAAGTTCAACTCCCTCAGACCACACTTTGTTGCAGCAGTCAGACTCTCTCCCTGCTGGGGTCTCAGTGGGGAAGTTGATCCTTCCCCCAGTTGTACCCAGACCAGGCTCCTCCAGTCTCCCTGGGGCCTCTTTTTCAATGATGCATGAAGCATACCAGGGAGCAAGGTCTCTCCCTTGCTCCTTCCACAGGCCTGTTGGCAAAATAGCTGCCACGCTGTAGCTCCTCTCCCACTCCCCCTCCTGCTAGCCCTCAAAGTAGTCAACCCAGCTCTCTGGGTCTGGTTTTCCTGGGTTTGGAGTGGCCCACCCCTTGCAAACCACGGGTGGGGGTTACACATGTTTCCTTTTATAGCTGCTTTCGTATCCCCTCTAAGCCATGTTGTTTTTTTAATCAGTGTTGCCGTCTTTCTCAAATGTTGGATTGTGGCTTTGGGGGCATCTAGTAAAATGTTCTTAAACAGCTCCTAATCATCATTGACATGTTTCCCTTTAAATTATTTCCCTCAGCTAATTTCACTTATAATTGTTTTCAGCTTTGAGAAACTGGCCCCTTTCAAGCATCGTGTATAAATATTAGTGGTTTGGACTTTTTTCCATTTGTACATAACAAATATATTCAAGTCAGGTTCACTTGTATCTAAACCAGTACTAATTGTTTAGGTCAGCTATCAATACCTCTCTATCTGTAGGCAGGTCTACCACAGAATTTTCCACTATTTAATGCCCAAACTTGTGTGATAGATAGATGGATAGATAGATCACTTTTTGTCGAAAGCTAAACTATTCTAAATGCTCTAGAGTCTGTATGCTGATATAAATTGTCTTCAAATTTACTGCATCTCATGGAGATGTGCTAGTGTTAGTGATCCAAATTTGGAGTTATTTCAAGTAGGCGTTCCTGAGAAACAGCCTTTCTAAAAACTTCGTTTCACAAAATCAACTTGTTCTTCTAATGGCTTCTGCACACAGCGGGGCTCTGTTACAGCTCTCATTGTTCCCAAACTGATCAAAACTGCCAGGGATATATCTAAGCACCCATTGCCCCTTTGGCAGACTAGAGTATTATATGGATGACGTTCTTCAGGATTAAGAATAGAATTCAGGGTCAGGGCCAAAGAAAATGAAATGTGCCTGTTCAGAAAATCTGTTAACTGCCAAAGGGTTACTAGGTAGGCTGCTGTCACAGTTACTGGGTGGTTTGATGTAGCCTGCTCTGCTCATTGAACCTATGTCCATCCACGTGCAGTGCTCATGAAACCCACTTTGTTCCCTTTGCAGAGAATGTGTGTCATGAATAACACCTGAAGTGATCTGCTTGCTGATAGCTAAGAAGACACAGGAAGGCCTAAGGACAGGTAAAAACGGGATGAGTCATCCGTAAGTTTTATCTCCATCATTCATAGTTAGTGTCATGGCAGAAGTGTGGGGAAAAATCGATTTTCTTGGAACTACCTAAAAATGACCTTGCACATTACATTTGTGCTGTGGTGGATTGTCTCCTGGGAGCTATAGTTTGGATGGCTGCTGCCTCCATTTTTTTCCCTATATGCCACTGCTCCTGAGCCCTATTCAGTGAATAATATCTTCCATTATGCTATATACTCTTCCCTCTGACACAGTGGCAGGTGCATTGTGAGGGTCAGAGTGTCTCTCTATTTATGATTTCCATGGTCTCCATCACTGTTGTGACATAACTATCACCTTCATTATAAGCCACTGAGTTGACACTTGTAGGGCCAACTGTTCTATCCTGGGAAACCGGTGGCTGCAGGGGGCCCTACAGCCAAGGGGCCCCTGCGTTCGGCTGCTTGCCACCCCTGCTGCCGCCAGCTTCATGTCCAGCCGCTTGCCACTCCCCCTAGAGGGCTTCAAAAAATTGTGGGCCAGCCCTGGACACTTGACTGGAGAGGGAAATGGATGACAAATGCAACCATGCAGCTTGGTAGGTAACTAGAAATAACAGGTGTGGCTCCATTTGTTGGGAATGGTAAGCTCCTTGGAGATGATCTTTTATTTTGTGCTGTACAGCACCTAGCACATGGTCAGGGCTGGCCATGTCATAAGTTACCCTAACAGAAGAACAGGGGTAGAATCCCATTGTCAGCATCGCTCCCCCTCCCGCTGCTGCTCAGCTCACCATCCCTACCAATTCAGCAGCAGCTGTGAGAATTTTAAATCTGGAGCTATGGGAGGGAGAGTGATACTGATGATGGGACTCCACTCTTGCTCCATGGCTGAAGGGTGCCTGATGGGCCCCTGCTCGAGAGGGGGCATGAGCTAATTTTTCAGATGCTGGCTGACCCAGTGCCAGAAATAGCCTCCTGCCACCATCCCCTCCTTCCAGGCCAGATATCAGTGCTTTCATCAAGTCTCACACCCCAATGTTGGTTGGCTAATTTCTGAGGAAAAGGTATGTATGTAGGATTTGACTAAATTTGGCATTCCAGATTTACAGCAAAATTGCCATGGTCCCATGGAGCATTGTGGAATATATTTATCCACAGGCCAGAGCAGGGCACGGCAGGCTTACCCCATTGACTGTGCAGCACCACTATATCTCATCTCACTATATCTGTGCACCACCACTATATTCTCTCCTCAGTTTCTGCTCTGCCTTTTATGTTGCTGACACCTACCCAGTGCAAGCTAGGGTGGCTGAATAAATGGGGCTTTGCCAGGCAATAGTGGGAAGTGCCTTCTAGCAAAGAGTATAAGTTAGTTTTCCAGATGCTAGAAGAGGTTCAGGCTGGGAATCTTGCTGCATACTCATGACCCAGCTGCCCCAGCCCTGCCCCTGGGTGTTCATCAGCCCACAGAGCTGCACTCAGAGGGAAGCACCCCAGGCTTCCTAGCACCTCCTTTTGGCTCCCAGAGAAGATTTTGTAGCACAGGCTGGTCATTTAAGGGTTAATGAGGTTATATATCCCTCCCCCACAAGCAGTCCATTTCCTGCATAAAATAATGCTCTCCCAGCCCCTACCTTATCATGGGCTTCAGAGTGAGTAGGGGCTGGCAGAGCCTGATGGGGTCTAACTCCCTAGGATTAGGGATATTCTCACCTGGCAACCCTAGCTGCCAGATCTTCTCAGCACAGAGGGAATTGCAGCTTCCTGGATCCTGCTTGGGGCATAAGTAAGGTGGCCGTCGAAGTACCTCAAGAATTGAGGGCAGCCCCCCCGCCCCTCCCCAAGCCTGGTGGGGCAACTCGAGCTCCTGCAGGTGGTGGTGTCAGCGGCAGGGGCATGGTGGTGGGAAGTGGGGAGCTCCCACAGGCGGCTGCGGCAGTGTCGGTAGTGGGGCAGGACGAGCAGGAAGCTCCCACAGGCAGCTGTGGGAGTGTTAGTGGCGGGGGGGCAGGGGCGCCAAGCACTGAAAAATAGAGGACATAAAGGCATCCGGTAGAGGACAGAGGACCAGAAAACTGGACTGACCTCTATAAAACCCGACAATGGCTACCCTAGCCATGAGGCAGCGACTCACCCCCTGATCCCTCTGCCCTCAGGAGCTTCTTGTTTTAGTGGTGTGTCCTGAACTCTTTCCAGGATTCCCTTCCCACTGGATGGACTGATCTGGCTGCTGGCGTGTGAGGCTTATACACACTCTCATACACATATGTGCACATACATGTGTACACAGCATCACCAGCACTGGCAAGTACACACATGTGCAAACAACACCAAACACTCACTAACCAACATGCCCAGATACACACAATGTAAACTTTATGCAGCGCACGCGCACACACACAGATGTGCATGTTTACAGATGCTCACAAACACACACACATGTATGTGCACACAAACATACACACACAAGCATGCACTGACCCAAACAGCTAAACTCAGATGTAAGTAAAAGCACATATGCAGGCATGCACATAAACATGGGCATACACAACTGTGCATGTGCACACACCCACGCATGCACGCACACTCACACACACAGAATTTCCACCTGTCACATTATAGTACTGACACCTACCTCCTCAAGTCCTGTCCAGGAAGTCCTTATGGTTGCAGCCTGCCTCTTTGCCAGATTACAAAGGCCGGTGCAGTTCAGCCCTGGGGTCACAGTGGATCCCCTTCAGTGCTCAGTGCTATGGTGGATCTGGGAAGCTGCCTGCCAGGAACAGCTCAGAGCTGTGCCTTGGGCAGGCAAAGGGCCAGTGGCTATATGGAGGACACAGCCACTACTTGCGCGGGGAAATTCTTCCACCAGGTCTTGTGGACATGGAGGGACATGAGACTGGGGAGAGAAGGGAGGTGAGGAGGCAGATCTGCCAGCTCCTGGCAGGAGCAGAGTAAATTCAACGCTCCAGTGGGAGGGGAAATAGGGAGGCAACTCCATAAGTTCCACCCCCATTTCCCCATCTCCCTGTGCAGGCTGGTGCCTCAGACAGGAAAATGGGGCCATGAGGTAGGGACTGGCTGCACCAAGGTCACTTGTGAGTGCCACCTTCTGGCACTGCGGTGGGTCATGTCCCCTGCAGAAAGTCTGCAAGCAGCACACCAATCTGTGGCATGCAGAAGCACCTGCCTTCATCATCCTACCTTCCAGGGCAGCACTGAGATTTGCAATAGGATGGGAAAGGAGCAGAGTTGATGGCCGGGTCCCCAGCCCCTCACAGTCTCAGACACCAGAGGGCCCAGGACTCTGCCCCGCCAGAGCAGTACCCAGGGAGCTGGGAGAGAAGAGCTCTCGACTTTGCCAGGGGGCAAGGGAGGTGCCCTCTGGACTGCTGCCTGCTGGTGCCTGTGAGGGCTTTACTGGGAAGTACAGCACAGCTGTGTGGTAAAAGCAGCCTTTCTTCCCCACTCTCCTTTGTTGGTTTATTTGGGTGATTGTGTGGGGAGATGACAGCATCTGCCTTTGAAATCGCCCCCTGATTAGTCATTACCGCGCCAGCCATTACCTGCAATTTCAGCTGTCACTGTGTCAAGCTTGTCGCTTCAATGCCTTAAAAGGCCCCCTTCCCTTCTCCCCCACCAGCCCCTCTCCCCACCTCCCCCCTTCCTTCAGGAATTCACAGAGGGCGACTCGTGGCTCCTGGCCGTGAAGGGAGGTTTGTGCAACTGCAAATTGTGCCCGCTATAAGTTAAGCAGTGTCCTGTTTTCTGGGAGATGCTGTGCACTGGAGCGCACAGGGCCGCCACAGGATCCAGCTAGCTACTAAGTCTTCATGGTCTGCACCAGGAGCGGTTCTCATAGCTCATCTCCAGGTGCACATAGGTACTGCCTAGAACAGCAGTTGAAACACTGTCCAGTGCCCCCTTTTACTGCCCCTTCCTGTGCCGCTTTCACACACAATCACATATGTGCAGACTGAGGTTACCTGCCTGGATAACAGCCCTCCCCACCCCTTCGGCGGGTGACCTGCAACTTCCGTCCCCCTGGCCTGAACTGAGGAGTGAGGGCTGTAGCAGGCAACTGTAACCACCAACCCTCTTCCTCCTTTAGGGAACAGCGTCTAGGGGGCAACCAAGGCCCACACGCTCCTCCTGGGGCTTGCATGGACTGGGAGGCATTTAACCCTTTAGTGACTGGAACCACCCACTGCAAATACATGCCCAGGGCAAGTGAAGCCCTACCCAGTCCTGCTCCCTGGTTATGGCCCCCCCATGCCTCCTGTCTGCCAAGCCAGGACTTACAGAGACCCCTGGTGGCAACACCAGATTTTTTTTACAAACGTGTATTTCTATATTTGTATATATTTATTTATATATGTGTGTGTATACTTATATATATGTATATATGTATATACATATATGTATACACACACACACACTTCTACTTTCACAGCCCTGTCTTGTGACTGGCCTGATTCACTTGACAGGCCCGCCCGCACATATATGGTTACAGTATTACATTTGTTACAGTCATTGCACCCACGCACTAGTGCACCTGCGCACCCATCCACATTTCCTTAATCATTACAAATACGCTGGCCCACCTCTGCTCCCTCTACCCTTCTTCTTTGCTGTCCCCATCTTCTTCCTCCTTGTTATCGTCATCATCATTGTTGCTGCTGTCTTCCCCAGGGGTCTGTTGTCCTTGAACAGTCTGTGCCATTGCTCATCTTCCAGATGATTTCTGCCATCTCCTCGCTGTCCCTCTTTTATCATCTTCTGGTAGTACACCTGCAGCTTGCTCAGTCCCTGAGAGGTTTGTGTGCCTATACATGAGTGGGTTCCTGGCCTTCCACAGGGTGCTTCTGGTGCAGGAGACAAATTGGTTAAACAGACTGACCAGCACCTCTCTGGTCATGGTCTTGACCCCTGTTACCATCTGGCTTACCTTCTTCTACACCTCCTTGGCCTATGGGCAGAAGAAAAGGAGGTGGTCAGTTGTTTCTGCCTTCCCCAGATGGTTTCCTGGGCCGGTTTGTTTGGCTTCTCTGCCCCTCTGTTTCAGAGTTTGCATGGGGAGTGCCTGGTGAGCCACTTGCCAGTTCATGTCTCTGTACTCAGTGAGGAAAACAGCGTGAGTGGAAACAGAGAGACGGGTATGGATAGATCCTCCAGGCAGCTGGGACAACTTGTCCATGACCGCGGACTGGTGGACACAGCCAAACAGGCCCAAGGCCCTGGGGGACATTTCACCCAAGTGGACCCCGCAGGAAACACCAAGTCCAGAATTGACTTTGTCTTCCTCCCCATGGGGTAGAGGGCAGAAGAGGCCAAATACACACCCATGTGCTTCCCGGACCACTCCCTCCTCACCCTGCGGGCCGACCTGGGGGGAGAGCTGGAAAGAGGCAGAGGAGCGTGGAAGCTGAACACCAGCCTCCTGGAAGACAAGCAAACAGATGCAGCTACAGGGAACGCTACGCGGGCTGGCGGACCCTTCGGGAGCTGCACCAGGACCAGACCGAGGGGTGGGCCAGCATCAAAGAGAGGAGCAGGGTCTTTTCCAGAGAGTGGGCAAGGTCTCTTACACTGGAGGTGGCATGAGCACCTGACCTGTAAGTTACAGGACCTGTGCAGGCAGGCAGCAGTGGGACAGGATGTGAGGGAGGCCATGTAGGAGGTGAAGGCCCAACTTGGTGCCTGGTACCAAGAGGAGGTCAGGAAAAAGTTCTTTCAGGCCAGGGCACCCTGGGTGGAGGAGGGGGAGGAGTGGTCTGCTTACTTCTCCAGGCTGAAGAAGAGCAAGGAGGAGGTCATGACATGCCTGAAAGATGGAGGGGGAGTGGAGCACCGGTTGAAGGACGACATGCTGGCCACAGCGGCCGCCTTCTACCGTGAGCTCTATGCCGAGAAGCCAGTGAACCCGGGGGCCATGCAGCTGTGCCTGCAAAGCCTCAACCAGGTCCTCAGAGAGGAAGAGCAGGAGCAGCTGGAGGAGGACTGGATGCCAGAGGAGCTCGAGAGTAAGACTTGTGGGTCAGACGGCCTGCCCAAGGAGCTCTGCCTGACCTTCTGGGACCTGGTGGGCCTGGACCTGCTAGAGCTCTTTCAAGAGCGCCTGCAGAAGGGCCAGCTGGGAGTGGGGATGGAACGGAGCCTCATGACCCTCCTATATAAGAAGGGTCTGAGGGAGGAGTTGAAAAACTGGAAGCTGTTCACCCTCCTGAGCTTTGAGTACAATCTTCTGGCCAAAGTCTTGGCTGAGCGATTTAAATCTGTTCTAGGCACAGTCATCCATGAGGATCAGTTGTGTGGGGTCCCCGGGAGACAGATCCATGGAGACCTGGTGCAGCTGAGAGATGCGCTGCATCTGGAGAGGGCGAGGAGGCAGAGCATCGCTGTCCTAAACCTGGACCTGGAGAAAGCCTATGATAGAGTGTCCCACCATTTCCTGTTTCAGATGCTGGAGCGGATGGGAGTCCCATCAACCTTTGTCGGATGGGTCAGGACCCTCTACACAGAAGTAAGCAACCAAGTACAGATCAACAGTTTCCTGGGCGCTTGGATAGTGGTGGAGTCAGGGGTGCGGCAGGGCTGCCCACTCTCCCCAATCCTGTTTATCTGTGCCAGAGAGGCCAAGGTCCTGGCTTACATGGACGATCTGACCATCCTGTGCTGGACCAGGGGGTCAGTAGAATGAGCCCTGGCACACACACAACTTTACGAGGCGGCAGCGGGGGCCAAGCTGAACGTAAGCTGGAGCACCTGCCTGGCTGTGGGTGAGGTCAGGGACCTGGAATCCCTGGGGGGTCTCTGTCCTCCAGGAGGGGGTCAAGATCCTGGGGATAGATTTCAACCCAGAGCTGAGGGGCAGAACAACATGGGAGAAGATGGAGGCCAAGGCAAAACACAAACTAGGGCTGTGGCACTTGCATTCCCTCTCCATGGGGGGCACGTTGCACTCGTGAAGGCAGTGTTGTTACCGGTGCTTCTGTACACTGCACTGGTCTTCTCCCCTTCCAAGGATCCAGAGGGCCGTGTGCGTTTTCTTCTGGGGCTCCAGATGGGAAAAGGTTGCCTGGAAGACTCTGTACAAAGACAAGAGGGCTGGGGTTAGGGGCATGCCAGACATCCTCCTGTTCCTATGAGCCAAGTGTACGAGCACGATCTGTAAGCTGGCGACAGATGCAGAAACCAAAACCGCTTGTCTCTTGAGGTGCTTTGCAGGGGACATCCTAAGGCACTGGGGGGTTTTCACCCCATCTAACCATAGGCCATGGACAACGAACGCACCATGGTTCTACGAGTCCCTGAACCAATGCTGCAACGTGTACAGCCTGCAGAACGCGGGCCTGATGACCACGGAAGCCACAGGAAAATCCAAGAGATGGTGAGAATAAGGCACACCATGTTGCCCATGGACCTGCTCCCCGGCAACACATGCCAAGCCACGTGGGAGCGCATCCACCGCAAGTTGCTGAGCAAAGATCACAGGGACCTGAATTGGCTCATAGCCCACTGAGCTCTACCAGTGAGGGTCTGGAGATATAGAGAGGGACAGTTGGGGAGACCCAGCTGCCCATGGCCGTGGGACCACCAAGACAATAGAGCACCTCCTGTGGCTCTGCACGTGTGAGCCCATTACCCCATTTTGATCAGTATGCATCCTGCCAGGAGTGCCTTGTGGAAGGCCAGGAACCTCCTCCTGTACAGACAAACGGACGCAGAAGTGGTGGGCGGCATGAAGATGGTGCCGAGTGAACTCTAGACCTACTACCAGAAATCGGTAGCAGAGGACGGAAAAGAAGTGGCAAACGCCACCTGGCAAAGGGACATGTGGCACAGGACCATACAACTCCCGCCGAGTGAAGAAGGGAGCGAAGGCAGCAGAGAAGAAGAACAGATGAGCAGAACAGAGGACAGCGGCAGTAGCAGCAGGTCCTCCAGTGGAGGCTGGAGCAACAATGACAGAGAGACTACTTGAACTGAGTACCTGACCCCGGAAGCAGGGCAAGGGTGGAAACGAAGGAAGGGCTGGTCAGAGGGACCAGAAGGGACTGATGGTTTTTGTGTGTTGCACGCATTTGCGGAGATTGTAATGGGTACGGATGGCCAGCGGGCTTTTGTGCGGGTGTGGTTTTCTGTAACGGAAAAGGTTTATTCCTTTTGTGATGTAATAGGTAGAGCATAGTTATATATAACCTTATAGAGACATATATTTTTACAAAAAAAAAAGTCTCTGTACTCTTTCCCTAGGCCAGTGGTTTCTAACCTTTTTATGGTGACGATTGCTTTGTGTAAGTAAAGGGCACCCCAGGATCTACTGCCCTGACTCTGCCCCTCCACCTCCCAGACAAGCCGCCTGGGCTCTGAACCCACTCACCCAGCCCGACCTGCGTGGCAAGGGGAGTGGCTCAGCTCAACCACGTGCTTCCAGCTGCTCCCAATCATGGAGCATCTGACAGACTGAGATCAACTGTCAGAGGCTCCACTATTGACCAGTTGGGTGACCACTGCTGTAGGCCCTTGTGAAAGACTCACTCCCACATAGCCTGGTAGCCATTGCTGAGCAGTAGGTCCACGGTCAACAGTCTGTCTCTTGCCCTAACTCCTCCTGCATCTTTTGGTGGTTGGTCATGGTTGCAGGGGCTTCTTTGTGCAGTTCATACATGCTCCAGGACTTGCCTAGGACCTTGTAGGACCAGGACTTACAAGACCAGATACCAGCCTCAGTAAAGACTCCCACTCTGTTCCTGATTAGAAGCAGCACCCTCTCCCCAGGCAATGGGACATTATCCCATGAGGGAGAAGCAATCAGTTGCCCCACTGGGTTGCTGGATCAGGGTGACTAAGGCAGAGGGGCATCTGGTAATTGGATGAAGGCTGGAAAAGCTTCAGAGGATTCAGGTGTTTGTATGAGTCTGAAGTCCATTGTAAGCAATGAACCACCGGCCACTGAAATGCAGCCAGCTCTGGGATGGAACACCATACCCTTTAGAGCACACTGCAGCACTGCTCAGTAGCTCCAGACAGGAGGCAGAGAAGAAACTCCTACCCATGGGATGTCACAGGGAGAGTTCACAGGGCTAGGATATCAAGACCAACAACACTGCTCTTGTAAATGTCACAGGGATGGTAGCAGCCACAGGCCATCAGGATTACTGTTTCTTGCCTTGTTGGGAAGTCCCTTTTCTATGGGATCAGGCCCCATCTCTCTTAGCTGATGTTTGCTCTCAGGGGGAGAGACCTGGAGGGGTACCAGGAGGGGGGTGCCTGGTAGGCTGGTACCTGCTGGGTATGGGTAGGCCTCTAATGTGATGGCTGGATAGGGGTTGGGGTGACTGGCAGGTTATGGTTCAACCATGTGTGCTGGCAGGGACACCTGGAGACAGAGCAATGCTCTTGGGTCCCCTACTGTCCTTCTGGCATCATTCATAGGTGACTGTGCAGTGTTGGACAAAGGGAGAGGGAAAGAGTGTCCCTTGTGGGGCTCCCCATGCTGGCCAACCCATAGGTTGCTAGCAGGTGACCCTTCCCTGTGGACCTACCCTGGGGGCTGTAGTGATTACTGGGTTCAATAAATACAGGCATATGTGAAAGAGAAGAGCTACACAACCAATTTTATGAAGTAGTAAGCAACCCACTGCAGACCCTCTGTCTCTCTGACTAACCAACTCCTAATTAGACACTACCTGAGGGACCATCTCCCAGTTATCCCCTTCTGTAGTCCAAGTAAGGGAGTGGCTTTAAATTATGACCTCTATCACTACAGGACCTACAGTGGTGGGTGTGCAGAATGGACACTTCCCAGACCAGTTTGGGAACGCACCAGGCTGCATCCCCTCTGCAGGAGTGGAAGTCAGTTCTCCTCAGCTAGGCCCAGCCAGGAACACCTGGCGTGGGAGCAAGGGGCCGGCAGTCAGTGGAAAGGCATCTAGCTTCACAGAGAAAAAAATGCAACATTTCTATTGTGCTGCCAGCCAAGCGTGACAGACTGGCTGGGGAGACATCCGGACCCAGGGAGACAGTCCTGCACATAGTGTGCAGGGCAGCTGTAGGGGAATGACTTACAATGCACGATTGTATTTTTTTGTGTTCATGTATGTCTGTTAGCATGCACTTATGATTATGTGCATGTGTGTGTGCATGTTGCATGTAAATGTTTGCATGTTTTTGGACATGTGTATGCACATACATGCACGTTTATGTGTATACATGCATTACACATGTTTGTGTCATGTGTACATATGTGCATATGGACTGGAGTCCCTGGGTATAGGCAAGTTCACTCTGAAAGCTGCCTGTGTGTGAGAGGACAGAGCTTAGGGAAGAGCTAAATCCCTGCCTTGGAACTGGTGCTGTTTTAGGACACCAGAGGCACAGCTGCTCAATAATGCCCCTCCATGGGACCAGATCTCACAGTCTGTATCATGCTTCAGATCCAGGTGCCAAGGAAATGTCGGACAATGTGCTGGATCTCTGTGGGATGCCCAGATGGCGGTGGAATCTTGATCAGCTCCAGGGCCAGGTGCAAGGCAGAGCTACAGCATCATCAGATCAGAGATATGACACAGCAAACCAAAAGGTGTTCAAAGCAGGGGTGGTTTAGTCATTTCCACAAGCCTGTCCTGAACCTCTGATCCCTCCAGTCAGGTCCACAGGGGCACATTCCCCTTCAGGGGTCCGTTTCCTCCAGCTTCTACTTGGACTGGAACTGCCATGGACAGGGGTGGCAGAGACCATGACTTAGGCATTACTCAGCTGGGACTCACTCCCACCCCAACTGAGCAGTGCTCCATCTCCTCCTGGGGCTGCCCCAGAAGGTTTGCAAGTCTGCATTGGACCTGTAGCTGACACAAGGCCCCAGTTAATGCCAGTGGATGATCCCAGAGATTCTCCCAGCTGCTTTGGCCAGGAGTCCAGGCTCAGCACTGGCCCCAATCCTGTTCCCTTCAGTCACCAGCCTTGTCCAGTTTCTATTTAGCCAGTTGCTTCTCCCTGCCCCTGCCCTGGATTTCCAGGTCTCAGGGGATTGGGCTGGGCCAATGTGCCTCAAGCCAGGGCAGCTCTGTTGCCCCTCCCCAGGGGAGCAGCAGAGTGAACTTGATGTGATCTGTGGAGTAGCAGGCACTGAATATTTGAAATGTGGGAAATACCGCTCTCCTCCCTGCCCATCACTAAACCCCTGACCCACCAGGCTCCCAGCTCCCCCCGTCCTCATGTTATCTATCTACCTAGCTGTCTGTTGGTTTGTCTGCTGCCTATCTGATCTACATACAGCGCAGTTTTTCTGTCCTTCTCCCATCCCATATTTTACATACCACCTGCCTGCAATCTGAGCTGGAAGGAAGCAGAAGTAAATTTATGAAAGTAAATTTCCAAAGCTGGAAGAAAATTATGGGTGTGACTTGTGCTCCCTTTTGTTCCTTGTTAGCAAGGGGACTTTAAATGCAGTGCCCTTTTCCTGTGGTCTGAGACATGCCAGAGAAAGCCTTCATTCCCATTACGCCCAGCAGTCACAGCCCAGATAACAGCTTCAGCAACCCAGAGCACATGTCCAAATCAGTTGCAAATTCTTCAGGCAAATGCATATTGCTTTAAACAAAGGACTTTTTTTTCCCCCCCTCTCACACAGCTCTGCCAATACTCATCAGTCCAGATTTGCCACCCTCCCTCCCCCCACCGAGTGCCCACACACAGCTCTGCTGATTATAGTCAATCCCAATCCCACAGCCCACCCTGCTGTCCTGGTGCTGGGCTCCCCACATGCAGTACTGATGGTGTCCTGCACTCTCACCCCCAGTCCCCTGCCCTCTCATTCTTGGACTCCTCCTCCCCTAGATGTAGCGGTGCACTTCACTCCCACCTCACAGCCCCAGTCTGGGACTCTACCCACATACAGTCCTGCAGATGCTCTTCAGCTCTCCTTTGCTGCCTTCCTGCTATTCCAGTAAACAGAGATTGCATTAATGACCCCAAAATGAGCACTCCCATGGACCTTGCCAGGACTAGCACATGTGAATGCTCCTCCAGGTGGAACTGCAAGGAAGGGGGAGCTGGAGATCTTCAGCAGGGGGTGCTGGAAGAGCTGGGTGAGCTGTCTGGTCCAGGCTGCTGGGATAGCATTAAAGGTACCCTGTAGAAGTTTGCGTGAATCCCAGGACTGGGACTCACGGATTTCTGTTGGTGAGATTTCTTAGCAGGGTTATTAAGATACTGCACAGAGGAAGCATTCAGTGCTGCCAGCCTGGCTGCCCTAAGCAGAGCACTGCTGTGTGGAAGCTCACAGCACTATGGGTTTAGCTGACATAAAGCAGCATTCTCTGTATGGGTGCTCTCAGTCCCTGGCGAGCAGCATGCTTTGGGGACCAGCAGCTTCCCGCTCTGGCTCCCAACCCTGCAATTTTAATTCCAACCCTGCCTGCTGCCAACTTTGTTGAGGCTCTGAGGCACTTTGGGTAGCCAACGGGAGAAGTAGCTGGCCAGTGCTGAGCTCAGTAGCCAGAAGACCTTGTGCTCTCTCTGTGCAGGGCTGGGGTGCTCCAGGACATGGCTGGGCCCAGCTCATGGCAGGCAGAGTGAGCTAATACAAGACCTGGCCAGAAGGCACCAAAATGTGCACACACAAATGAAGCACATGGCTGAGGTTCAGGCCTCATTTTGGTTTCCCATGGAAACTCCAGCGGTTCGGCTGTCCCCGACCCACAGCCCAGATGGACCATGCTGGCAGCTCAGGTTTATGGGTTGAAATACTGTGCCTTTCCCCAGGGCCAGGTATCCATCTTTTAAAGGAGTCCAGAGTAGGTGCTTGTACCACCTCTGGTGTCAGTCTGTTCCAGGCCTTGGGGGCTCAGACAGTAAAGAAGTTTTTCCTTATAACCAGCCTGAAACAGTCTTGCAGGAGTTTGTGACTGTTTGACCTTGTGATCCCTTCGGGCGCTCTGGTGAACAGGCGTTCACCCAGATCCTGATGCACAGCCCTTATATACAGCCACCAGGTTCCACCTGAGCCTACGCTTTTCCAGCCTGGAGTCCCATAGCTCTCAGTCTTTCATCATAAGGCCTATTTTCCTACCCTCTGATCATATGTGGTTCTCCTCTAGACTCTCTCAAGCTTCTCCACATCCTGCATTGTGAAGCCCAGAATTGGATGCAGTACTCCAGCTCACCAAGGCCAAGTACAGCGGGAGGATGACATCCTGGGATTTGCTTGAGAAGCATCTATGGATGCGAGCCAGAGTTTTGCTTGCTTTGCCAGCTGCAACATCACATTGGTGGCTCATATTCATCTTGTGGTCAATCGTGACTCCCAAGTCCTTTTTGGCCATAGTGCTAGCAAGCATAGCACTGCAAAGGCTCTAAGCATGCTGAGGATTTTTCTTCCCAAGGTGGAGTACCTTGCATTTTTCGATGTTGAACACCACCACCATTTTCTTAGCCTGTCAAGGTTGGCCTGGATCACCATCCTGTCCTCAGGTGCGGATGCTTTACCCCAAAGTTTGGTGTCATTGTCGAACTTGGCCAGTCCCCTTCTGACACCAATGTCCACATCATTAAAATTAAGATGTGGAAGAGTATGGTCCAAGGATGGAGCCTTGGGGGACACCACTGGTCACAGTACACCACGATGATTGATTGCCATCAACGACTACTCTCTGGGTCCAACCTCGCAGCCAATTCCCCAGCGAGTGGACTGTGATGTAGCTGAGGCTGCGGTTGGTCAGTTTTTCTATGAGAGGATCATGGGGTACCCGATTGAAAAGTTTAAAAATCAAGGTATATGAAGTCAATCTCCTCTCCATTGTCCAGGTGATACATCACCTGGACACAGAAGGAGATGAGATTCATCACGCAAGACCTACCCACAACAAACCCATGTTGGCTACCCCTCAGGATGTTGCCATCGGCCAGTTTGTCAAGAATGGTCTCTTTGATCATTTTTTCCAAGATCTTCCCCGAGATAGAGGTCAGGCTGACAGGCCTGTAGTTCTCTGGATCTACCTTTTCTCCCTTTCTTGAAGGTAGGCACCACACTGGCCTACTTCCAATCTTCAGGCACTTTTCCTGAGCACCATAAGTTCTTGAAGATCCATGCCAGTGACTGAGCTATGATGCTTGCCAGCTCCTTAAGTACCCTGGGATGTAAACTATCTGGGCCAGCTGACTTGAAGGTGTCCAGCCTCTCAAGGTGGTCAACATTGATGGAGGGGATCAATTCTCATAGTTTCATAGTTTCTAGGGCTGGAAGGGACCTGAGTAGATCTAGTCCAACCCCCTGCCATGGCAGGAAATAATACTGGGGTCAAATGACCCCAACAAGATGTTCATCCAACCTCCTCCTAAAAGCCCCCAGGGTAGAAGCTAGCACCGCTTCTCTTGGAAGTTGGTTCCAGATCCTAGCCGCCCTGACCCTGAAGTAGCACTTCCTGATATCTAGCCTAAACGTGCCCTCTGCCAGCTTGTGACCGTTATTCCTGGTCACTCCTGGCAGTGCACGGGGGAACAGGGACTCCCCCAATGCCTGCTGGTCCCCCCTGACTAGTCTGTAACAGGCCACTAGACCCCACCCCTCAGCCTTCTCTTTTGGAGGCTGAACAGGTTCAGCCCTGCTTCCCCCTGATCATGCGAGTGGCCTCCTCTGGACCCTCTCCATGTTGTCCACATCTCTCCTGAAGTGCGGCGCCCAGAACTGGATGCAGTACTCCAACTGCGGCCTGACCAGTGCCGCATAGAGGGGGAGGATCACCTTCTTGGACCTGCTCAAGATGCATCTGTGGATGCATGACAAGGTACGGTTGGCCTTCCTGACTGCCTCCCCACACTGCCGGCCCATGTTCATCTCGGAGTCAGTGATGACCCCCAGATCCCTTTCCGCCTCCGTGCTGACAAGAGGGGAGTTCCCCAACCTGTAGGTATGGTGCCGGTTGTTCCTCCCGAGGCGCGTCACATTGCACTTGTGAATAGGATGGGATTCAACACAGATATCTGCCCACCTTGTAACCTGTCTAGGTCTGATTGTAGCCTGATGCTTCCTTCTAGTGTGCCCACATCCCCCCACATTTTAGTGTCATCAGCAAATTTGAATAGGTGCTTTTTACCCCCTCGTCTAAATCGCTGATGAAGATGTTGAACAGTGCGGGCCCGAGGACCGAGCCCTGCGGAACCCCACTGCCCACGTCTTTCCAGGTTGAGAAGGACCCATCCACTACCACCCTCTGGGTGTGGCCCTCCAGCCAGTTGGTGACCCAATTGACTGTGTGGGTGTCAACACCACCGTCCCCCAGTTTCTTAATGAGAACGGCATGAGAGACAGTGTCAAATGCCTTCTGGAAGTCCAGGAAGACTATGTCTATTGCTACCCCTGCATCTAATGATCTGGTGATGTGATCGTAGAAGGCCACCAGGTTGGTCTGACAGGACCTGCCACTGGTGAACCCATGTTGGTTGCCCCTAAGCATGCAGTCCCCTGCTGGATGTGTGCCAGCATAATTTTCTCAAACAGCTTGCCTAGGATCGAGGTAAGACTAACTGGCCTATAGTTTCCTGGGTCCTCCTTCCTCCCCTTTTTGAAGATGGGAACCACATTGGCCCTCTTCCAGTCCTCTGGCACCACACCAGAGCACCACGAGTGCTCATAAAGCTGTGCCAGGGGTCCTGCAATGACCTTGGCCAATTCCTTTAGGACTCTAGGGTGGACATCATCCAGGCCGGCTGACTTGAATACGTCCAGCCCCTCCAGAAGCTCCCTAACTAGTTCCTCACTAACCTTTGGCCCAGGTGTGCCTCCCCCGGGGCCCAAGGGGGGGCCCAGCAGGGAGTTGGCTGTTCTGGTCCCTACTTAGGAAGACAGAGGCAAAGAAATCGTTAAACATGTTAGCTTTGTCGTCTGGTGTGACGACCAAATTTCCCCAACGGGTTCTGCAAGGGCCCCACATTACCCAGGACCTTCTTTTTGCCCCCTATGCATTTAAAAAAGGACTTCTTCTTATCCTTGATTTGAGAAGCTAGTCCTAATTCCATCTCTGCCTTGGCCTTCCTAACTGCCCCCCTACATCCCCGAGCGACTGCAGAATAGTTATCCCTGGTGATGACCCCTTCTTTCCATTGGGTGTAAGCCTCCTTTTTAGCAAGGAGACATTCCCGGATGCTTTTGGTGAGCCATGGAGGCTTGTGTGCTCTCCTGCTCCCTTTGATCCTCGTTGGGATTACCTTCCTTTGGGCTTGGAGGATCGCCTCTTTAAGGAGTGACCACTCTCCTTGGACATCTGGCTCCCCTCCCCTCTGGGACCTCAGCGCATCCCCGACTATCCTCCTTAGCTCATTGAAGTTTGGCCTTCTAAAGTCTAGGGCTGCTGCCTTACTGCAGGCCTTTGCCACCTTGCGCTGGATGGTGAATTCCAGCAGGCGATGATCGCTGTCGCCCAGGTGGTCGAGCACCCACAGCCCCCTCACCAGGTCATCACCCGTGGCCAGCACTAGGTCCAACAAGGCGTCTCCCCTGGTGCGGCTGTGCACCTCCTGGGTTAGATGGAGGTCCTGCACTCTGGCCAAGAACTTACGTGAGCGGTCAGACCTGGCTGACTGCTCTTCCCAGCAGATGTCCGGGAAGTTCAGGTCCCCCACGACTACCACATCCTTAGCCTTCACTACCTCTGTGAGCTGACCCAAGAATTCCTGGTCAAGCTCTTCTCCCTGGTTGGGAGGTCTGTAGTAGACTCCCACCGTTAAGTCTCTCTCCCCTCGACTGCCTTGTACTCTAACCCAAAGCACCTCAGAGTGCCCCTCCTCCGACTCCTTGCTAATTGATGAGGATGTGTATTCCTTCTTGATATAGAGTGCCATGCCCCCACCTCTCCTTCCTATCCTGTCCCTCCTGTACAGCCTATAGCCCTTGACATTCACCGCCCAGTCATGCGTAGAGTCCCACCACGTTTCCGTGATCCCCACTATGTCTAGGCTGGTGTCAGCCATCAGGAAGGCGAGTTCCTCATGCTTGTTTCCCATGCTACAAGCATTTGTGTAGAGGCATTTGAGGCCTCCTGTGGATGTGTGTACTGTCCCCCTAGTCCCAGCGTTGCCCTGGCCCCCACTGCTTACCTCGTTCACTCGTTTCGCTCGTTGGTCTGGGCTGGGCTGTAGTTGTGGATGTTGTTTGGTCTGGCAGTCTGATGTTTCCTCCGCCCTCATCTTCCCCTTCCCCCGACGAGCCTAGTTTCTCCTTTGCCCTGGCTGTCCTGTACCATATTGAGCAGGGCCATCCCTTGGCGCTGGTGAAAAATGGACACAAAATACCCATTAAGCAGGTTGGCTTTTTCTAGGGCGTTTGTTGTCAGTTGTCCTATATGGTTTAGCAGGGGTCCAATGTTACCCTTGCTTTTCCTCTGGCTCGCCACATATCTAGAAAAAGGACTTTTTATTGTCCTTGATACTTGTAGCCAGTTGGAGCTCAGTCAGCCTTGGCTTTCCTGGTTCTCTCCCTACAGGTCTGGGCCAGTGCAGAATACTCCTTCTTTGGAGGTGGCTCGTCTTCCAGCCTTTATAGGTCTTTCTTTTTAGACGCGGTAGGTCCACAAGTTCCCTGCAGTGCCAAGGAGGCTGCTGTGCCCTTTTGCTGCCTTTCCTCTGAGATGGGATAGACATTGCTTGTGCTTCCAGGATTGCTCCCTTGAGGAGCAGCCACTCATCCTGAACTCCCCTTCCCTTCGGGTTGTGGCCCCTTAGGGCCTCACCAACAAGCCTCTTGAGCTTGTCAAAGTCGGCTTTCCTGAAACTGAAGACTTTTGCATTGCTGACTCACTTGACAGCTTTACAATGAATCTTGAAGGTGATCAGCTCATGATCACTGTCTCCCAGCTTCCCTTCAAACATTAGATGGCTGATTAAATCATCCCGCTGCAAGTACCAGGTTGAGCAGCACTTTGCTTCTCATCGGTCCATTAGACTTCTTGAATCAGATAGAGCTCATCCACGCACATGAGGTAGCTTTGCAACTGTTCAGTTTTGGCCAAGTGCTCTTCCCATGAGATGTCAGGGTAGTTGAAATCTCCCATGACAACCATGCACCAGGAGTGTGCAGCCACAGCCAGTTCCCTGGTGAATTCCTGGTTAAGCTCTTGATTCTGGCTAGGAGGTCTGTAGTAGACTCCTATCATTGCATCCCCCGTGCCATGTTCACCATGGATTTTAACCCAGAGAGTCTCCAGTCATCCACCCTGGTTTCCAGTGTGGGCTTGCAGGGATGTATAGCTTTTCTTGACATAGAGAGCTACACCCCCACCCCTTTTGTCCACTTGATCTCTCCTGTACAAAGTATAGCCATCTATACTTGTGGCCCAGTTATAGGTGGAGTCCCACCAGGTCTCCATTATCCCTATGAGATTGTAGTCATTCTTGTTTAGCAGGAGGATCAGTTCCTCCTGTTTATTTCCCATGCTCCTGGCATTGGTGTACAGGCAGGCAAGTGTCCCCTTGCCTTCCCTACAGATTGTTCCAGGGCTGGGATAAGGGTGGGTTCCCTCGAGTGCCTTAGCCTGCTGGATTTGCAAAAGTTGCCAAGTGGGCTTGCAGTGGTGGTAGTCCCCTGTAAAAGGCTGCTTTCCACAGCCTGTATTCACGCCCTACGTGGGGCACCCTTGGAGTCCCCTTTAAGGTTTCTTGTGTCCTGCTCTCTACTCATCTGTCACATCTTGATGGAAAATTGTTATACTGATATTCTGGTAAGTGGGAGACTGCCTATTATATTTCATATGTTGTGGTCTTCTGCCTCCATGGGCCTTGACCCCTTGCCTTTCTCTACCTAGGCCTCCCCATCTAAAACCCACCAAACAGGGTTCGACTCGGAGGCTCTAGCCCTTTTCCTTGTCTTGAGGTTTGTGGCCCTCCTTTCTCCTCCAATCTGGAGCCCGGCCTCCCTGGCCCAGAGGCCTGGCCACTGGTCCCACAGCCAGGGGCCACAAGTTTAAGGCTGGGGAACAGCCCCGAACCCATGCCATCCCAGTCCACAAAAAAACACCACCCCCCCCCCAAAAAAAAACCAAAACCAAAAAACCCCCACACAAAACTGTACCTCAGGGGCACCAGGCCACCCCAGCTTTTTAGGATTGTGCCCTTTGGTGCCAGGGTCTGTACCCCCCAAAATCCTGCACCCACACTGGCACCAGGGCCTATATACCCCGAATACCGTGCCTTCTCTGGCACCGTGGTCAGTACACCACAGATTCTGTACCCACATGGGCACCAGGCCCCCATGGTGTAGTGGGGTCCCAATGAGGCCTCCTTCTTCCCCACTAGCCTCACCCAAACCACAGGTGTTATTAAAAAACCCTCATAAACAGTCTGTCCACAGGCTATAACCACCACCAAAAAAATATGATCAAAGAAGGCAGCACACCAGCTTACATTTACCTAGGGGTCATGCTTCTGCTCCCCACCGTCAGCTACCATCCTTCTCCGGGGTTGCAGCTGCTCCTCTGGGTTCCTCAGTAGTTCCTTCAGCCTTTGGACGGCTCACCCAGCCCCCTGTGGGGCTCTCCACACACCCCCTCTCTCTTGCCTGCCAGGCCCCAGCTGCTGCCCAGCCCAGGGCTTTTATAGTCCTGGCCTGCCCCCTTCTGGTCACCTGGCAGGGGAGACACCATGATCAATCAGGTGGTTTTCCCAGGGCAGGTGATTGTCTCTGATATGTCCTCCATCCCAGGTCTATATTGAGCAGATTCTTTTTGGTGTTGGGTGGTGGAACCGGAGCTTGCTCCATCCACTCCATGCATTGACCTGGTATTACATGCTTCCAGGACCGGTGCAAAACAAACGGGGGGGGAAAAAAAAAAGCCCCCTTCTGGGCACCTGACCAGCTGGCTTGGCACAACTTTTAACCCCTACCTTACCAGCACACTGTGCCCAGAAAGTCCTGATCTTAAAGGGTCGACTTGTCTTCTGGTAACAAGGCTAGGGTTCCCTGTTACATCCCCCCATCCCCCAGAGGGCTGAGTTTAAAGCCCAGTCAAGCAGGTCAGCCAGTCTGGCTGAGAAGATCCTCCTCCCCAGTGGAGTGAGGTGGAAGCTGGCTCTTCCCAGCAGACCACTGCCCCTCTCATCAAAGAGCGGACCGTGATCGTAGAAGCCAAAGCTTTCCCAATGACACCAGCGCCGCAGTCTTTGGTTTACTACCTCGATCCTCCTCTCCCTCCTCAGCCCATAGCCCTAAACCGGAAGGATCAAGGAATACACCACCTGTGCCCCCCACCCCTTAAGCCTCGCTCCCAAAGCCCTGTAGCATCTCATGACACAGCTGGGATTGCTCTGAGCTGTGTCATTTGTGTGCATATGGATAAGGAGCATAGGATACTGGTCAGTGGGCCAGATCAGTTTTGGGATCCTCTCAGCCACTCCCGGGAGGCAGCAGACCTCCTGGGCTACAGGGTCGGGGTGGCAGATTGCAACCTCAGCCCCCTCAGGAGGGATTCTCCCATGATGACCACTCTACGAGTGGCCTTAGGGAGAGCAGGGACAGTAGCTGAGGATAAGCCTGCGTTGCCTATAGGAGCTGGCAGCTCTGCAGGCTCTACTGCAGCTGCAAGGGATTCGTACCTGTTGCAAAGCTCCAGAGGGGAGGGGACCTGGGTGCAGTGGGCCTTGGAGCCATTGACTACCTTGGTCCAGCCCCCTGGCTGGGCAATATGGGAGATCCCTGAGTCCTCCCTTGTCCTAGGAGGTGACCTTGGTCTACCCTCCGCCTCCAGGGAGTGAAGGGCCTGGCAGTAGGAGTCTATCTCCTGCTCACCATCCCTGCTGGCACGCAGTCTCTGGACTGTGGCCTGGGGCTCCTCTATCTGGTACTCCAGAGACTCCAAAGTGGAGGAAACCTCAAAAGGGGAGGTGGCCATGCTCACAGTCCCATGTGCCTGGAAACGTGCCGGCAGGCCCCGCAGTCGAGAGCTAGGGGCTCTGCCTGCATGGAGCCCAGAACCACGGGCTCCGTCTGGGTGGAGACTTCAGATGTGCTGGAGGGGAGGCCACAGACTCCAAGGAGACCTTCGGGGTGCAGCGTGTGCTCATTTGCATTGTGCCACTGGTAGTCTGGCTACTGATGGGGCTACCTTACCTATGGCTCACTGGCAGGGCCTCGGCCCCTCCCACTCACCCTTCTTTGCAAACTCCCATGCTAAACTCATGCGCCAGGCCCAGAAGCACACCTGTTTGCGCGTCCTGTTCGCCACGCTCTGGTCACATGGTTCCCTGGGGGGACTGGGCCGGGGGGGGAGGTGAGACCCTCCTTGGCTCCTCTCAGCTGCCTCCCCGCAGCTGAGGTAAACTAGTCCCCTCCCACCATGGGACCCGCTTACCTTTGGCTGTGCTGGGGGTCAGCAGGGGTGCTCCCCGGCTGCTGGGGGTCGCTGGGGGGCTTCGGGGTGTGGGGGCATGACAGGCTTGCACCCGAGCATCTCTCACCACTCCCTGAGCCCAGTCTGATTTGGGCTGGTGTCTGGGGCTGAGGCACCCAGGAGGCCCCTCTCAGCTACTCCTTGCAGAATGGGCAGTGTCCTGCCTGCATCCTTCCTTACCACGCTCACGTAGGTCCCAGCCCGGCCACACTCCCATGGCATACAGACATTAGCTGGTCTCGCTAGAGCCTGCATCTCTGCCTGCCAAGTTACCATGTGCACAAGCTCAGGGCTCCTGTCCTCACACAGAGGTACTTCACCATCTGTCAGCGATGGGAGCACAAATACGGCAACCCAAACACTGGCAGGAGCAAGCTGAGGACCCTTTACACACAAGTGAGAGGTGCTGATCCCCCAGCTTTGAACCAGGACACATAGCCAAGACACTTCAATACCCTCCCATCAGACCTTCACTAACACCCAGCAGTACCTGGTTGCCAGGGGATCTGATCCTGGTTTAGGGGACCTGATTTTAAAATAGCCTTTCCCCCTTGTGGGATTGCTACAAGGCAGACCCAGGGGATTTATTCCCATAACCTGGATTTCAAATCTAACCTTCACTGAGAACTTACAGCCAGGCTTTGGGGGTCACTGCCCCAGTGCTATGCAGAGTCTTGCCCCTCTATAACACATGTGCACTCTTGATGCTAACTCCTCACCACAGCTGCTTTGTCTGAGAATTTCCTTGGGTCTCTCTCCACTCTTGCTGAGGTTTGCAGTGCCTGGTTGGCAGAATACCCAGTGCAAGGATCCAGGCACTAGCCCACACTGCTGCAGATGTCGCAACAAGGGAATCTCTGCTGTGCTGGTATGCACTCTATTGAGGTCTCAGAGGGAATGTCCAGTTGGCTGTGCTCCACTACCACTAAGTAAATTAGGCCCAGTATCTGGGTCTGGAAACAGTAGAGAATAGCACACTCCAATCAACCTGTTCCCTGTACAGCAATTAATTGTACTCCCAAGCCCCATCAGCTCTGACCCCACAACTGTTCTGCTTCCACACCGGCTCCCCCAGCTTCACCTCTGCCTACCCCCACCCCTACCCCAGGGGCCTCTTGGAGGCTGGAGCCTGCAGAGAAGTCTCCTGCCCACTTTCCAGGCTGGGGCAGCTCCAAGGTGTTTCACTACCCTGCTCCCAGGTGCTTTTTGTGGGAAGCATCTATCCCCTTGTACCCAGGGGGAGGGAAGAGTGAAGGGGCTATTCCTGCCCCACCCCCCTTCTCAGCAACTGCTCCGGCTTTCACAAGATGTGGAAGGGGAAAGCTCTGCTTCCTTCCGAAACAGCTCTGACTGGCTGCTTTACCCCATGGGTGAGGGCACTGGACAATGCAGCCAATCAGAAGGCTTCAACCTCCAGCCCTCTTTGTCTTTTCTTCCAGTGCTCACACATGCATCACAGCTGATGCAGTGATAAACTGCCCCCTTCTCTACTTCACATGTGGCCACACAGGCCACCTTACAGAGCATTCATCCAACCCATACTTACTTACTTTGTTTGTGAGAATATTGTGGGAGACCATATAAAAAGCGGTATGTAGTTCCCTGGATCCTCCTCCTTCCATTTCTTAAGGATGGACACTTCATCCTTTTCCAATCATCTGGGACCTCTCCCAATCTCCATGAGTTTTCAGAGATGATGGCCAGTGGCTCTGCAATTGCATAAGCCTGTATATGAGGGCATACAGATATATGTTTTTGCATACACAGTGGGGTGTATTTCAGGATGTATACAGGGTAAGTGGCTGTGGCCAAAGCTCTGGCTGTGGGGTCAGATGCTGTAGGGAGACTAGGCAGACAGAAGGGCAAGACTGATCAGGATCTCTGTGTACTGCTGTTCGAGGCTCCATTGCATGGCATATAGTCCAGGGGATCCCCCTCCACTCCAGCCATATCCTGATGGGGAAAGAGCTTCTCTGGTGGGGCAGAGCAGGAAACTGCAGTCCCAAGGACCAGACTGCCTATACCCTGGTAACCTGAGACTACTCCTCTGAGGGCTGGACTGGGAGCAGCCAGGGAGGTCAAAGCCATTCTGGGGCCCAGACGCCTCGATCCTACTACCTAGCTCAATTACAGTTGCTCTTTCTGGAACTTCCCCCAGATGCACCAGCCCTCAGAGAGTGCCAGGAGTATGTATCACTGCTCTGAGTTTGGTGGGTTCACAGGGAAGCATATACTGCATGTGCAGGAGAGGTATTCACTTCCCCCTATCCTGCCTGCCCTGTTGGGGCGTGCTGGGGGATGGGGTATTGCTCTCTTTTCTGCATGGGAAGATCCCTATGTAGCACATGCCCTTGGTGCACGTGTGCAACTGGGCTGGAAGCAATCCTTCTGAAATAAGGGTTAATCCAGGGGGTTCTGTAAGCCAAGGCCTCTGGTATTCTGCAGAAAAATAAACTGTGGTTTGTCTGGGGCCCAGCCACCCCATGTGGCTGAGAAACCACAAGCAAATAATGAAAACTCCTGCAGCTTACTCATGCACCTCACCAAGTGCCACCTGGCCCCCTGGACCCCATGGGGCTGTGGTGCCCGGCCTCATTCCCAGCCTCTGCTGCCTGCCAAGCTCTGAGCGTCTACTGGCCAAGCATCCTGCCTGGGCACACGCACCTGCCCACCTGTCCCTTCAGCCATTGCAGTGCACCCTGCACCATGAGGGGAGTAATTCAGTGATGTTCTTCCAAGCCTGCCTTGCACCAACCATGGTGCAAGCTCAACACTACTAGTCCTGCAAACACTGGCCTAAGTTCATTCCTTAAAGATCCCCTTTGCCTCCTAGGGAGAAACTTGTGAGCCCCAAGTTCATGCCCCTGGTTAACATCATTGCCCATCATTTCTGCCATCTAAGGTGCTGGATCCAACCCAGTCCTAAGTGCACTCTTGGTGCTGCTGAGGGATGGACTGAATCTGCATGTAACACAACAGCATTTTCCTCAAGTCCCAGCTGATTACCATATCCTTGAGGAATAAACAGGCATGGCAGAGGCATGATGGATCACCGTAAATATGGTTCCAATGATCGATTGGCATTCAGTTCATGTACTGGGCTCAGTCCAAACTGATCATATGTCAGACATCTACATAGCCACCAGCTCCCCCAGGGAAAGGCTCCACAAACATTTTGCTTAGGGGCTGCTCAATTGTTGTAAATTCCCTTGCCTGCATCAAGCTTTATCTTTAGCTGCTTTGCTGTTTTTAGGCTGGTGATCTCAGCAAAGCTGCCTTGCAACCCCATGGCTCCTCTAGTGGGCATGGTTGTACATCTGGGGAAACAGTTATAGACAACAGAAGTGATACAAGATCCCATTCTAAATCATTGGCTGAGGTGGGAAATCGAACCCAGGAGTTCTGCAGCCCAGGAGGTAAAATACTGGCTGAGAAGACACAGAGTCATCACTGTGAAATTCTCCTCCCCAGGACATCCCACCTTAGTTTCCCTACCTGCAAGGCAGGGATAGAGAGCTATACCTTGTGAGGAATTTGGATGGACTTCATGAGCTGCCCAGAGTGACAGGACAAGACACTATAATGAGCTAGAATGAATTACTGCTTGTTAAAGCACTTTGAATTCCCAGGAGATAGGTGCTGTGCAGTAGGATGATCATATTATCCTCATAGAAAGTGACAGGGAGGTTTCAGCTGACACTGCATGACTCCAGGTGGGGGATAGGAAACTGATATGCCCTCATGAACCAAAGATCTGGTTTCCATGTGACAATCCCTTAGTACTAAAAGGCCATCATGGCTGTGGCAGATGCAGAAGAGGCTGCTTTTCCACAGCAGAGGGCAGGGCCCTCAGATTCACTCAGCTCTTTGATTCTTGAGGCTTGAGCACTTTGCGTGAGCAGAGCTGCTTGTGCACATGTGCTGTGCATGGCTGGGAAAGCAGCCGGGATTAATCAGCTTGGAGACAATGGGCCAGTCCTTGTTAATAAGTACCAGGAGGGCAGGCTCAGCAGCCAAGCTGGGGAGAGCCTGTTATCCTGAATTCCATGGCCCAGACCCATGCAGAGAGGGCCTGAGTCTGCCAGAGGGGCTATCTTTCACACCCTAAAAAGGGGGGTTAGATTTTGCCTGCAAGGAACTCTTCAGGAAGTATGGGCTGGATGAATGGACTGTAAGGTGGATAGAAAACTGGCTAGAGCATTGGGCTCAGAGCATAATAATCAATGGCTTGATGTCTAGTTGGCAGCCGGTATCAAGTGGAGTGCCCCAGGGATTGGTCCTGGGGCTGGTTTTGTTCAGTGTCTTCATCAATGACCGGGAAGATGGGATGGAGTGCACCCTCAGCAAGTTTGCAGATGACACCAAGCTGGGGGAGTAGTAGATCTGCTGGAGGGTAGGCTTAGGATTCAGAGTGACCTAGACAAATTGGAGGATTGTGCCAAAAAGGTTCTCATGAGGTTCAACAAGGGCAAGTGCAAAGTCCTGCACTTAGGACGGAACAATCCCATGTACCAGTACAGGCTGGGGGCTGACTGGCTGGGCTGCAGCTCTGCAGAAAAGCACCTGGGGGTTATAGTGGACAATAAGCTGAGTATGAGTCAACAGTATGCCTTTGTTGCCAAGAAAGCTAACAGCATGCTGGGCTGTGTTGGTAGGTGTGCTGCCAGCAGGTCAAGGGAAGTGATTATTCCCCTCTATTCAGCACTGGTGAGACCACATCTGGAGTACTGCGTCCAGTTTTGGGTCCCCCACTACAGAAAGGACGTGAACAAATTGGAGAGAGTGCAGCAGAGGGCAACAAAAATGGTGAAGGGGCTGTGGCATATGAATTATGAGAAGAGGCTGAGGGAACCGGGCTTATTTAGTCTGGAGAAGAGAAGACTGAGAGGGGGTTTAATAGCAGTCTTCAACTGCCTGATGGGTGGTTCGAAACAGGTGGAGTTAGACCGGGGCAGGCAAAATGTGGCCCGTGGGCCAGATGTGGCCTGCCAGGTCATTCTATCTGGCCCACGGGCCCCCTAAAATATTTAGAAAATTAATATTTATCTGCCCCTGGCTGCCTGTCATGTGGCCCTCGATGGCTTGCCAAAACTCAGTAAGCGGCCCTCCACCCAAAATAATTGCCCTCCCCTGAGTTAGACTGTTGTCAGTGCTGGCAGATGACAGAACAAGGAGCAACAGTCTCAAGTTGCAGCAAGGGAAGTATTTTCTCACAAGGAGGGTAGTAAAGCAATGGAACAGGTTACCCAGACAGGTGGTAGAATCTCCATCCTTGGAGGTTTTTAAGATCAGGCGAGGCAAAGCTTTGGCTGGGATGATCTAGATGGGGACAGTCCTGCTTTGAGCAAGGGGTTGGGCAAGAGCTGAGCTCCCCTCCAACCCTGTGATTTCTGTGATTCAGGGCATTCCATGTTTGGCCAGAGGAGGGAAGCATTGGCACACAGGCCAAGTCAGGGACTAGCTGGGATCTGGCAGGACTTACCACAATGCCTTGGTGTGTGCCATGTCATCCCCTGCTGGCTGACTCACAAAGAGGATAGCATCTGACTAAGTAGGGTTGCCAGTTAGTTTCTAAGGTGTCACCTGACTCTTCCTTCCACAAAGAGGGTAAGGGACCTTTTTACTGCTGCCAGTGGAAGGAGATCTCCTTTAGGCGGGTTGGGAGAAGCCTGGGGTTTTTACATTGGCAATATGTAGGGGGTGCATATGAGTGCATGTGCACCCCCCTAAGCATGGCAATGCACCCCCTGCAAAAAAGTGCTGTTGACGCTGTTCACAGCGCCTGCAGGTGGTCACCGCTTGCCACCTCCCCCCTTGCCATCAACACCTCCGGCGGTGTCTGTGGGTGGTCGACGATCGCTGCTGGCCACTGCCATCACTTCCAGCAGTCTCTGCAGGTAGCTGCCAACCACTGTACTCGCCACCCCCCCTCCCACCGACAGCGCTGCAGCTGCCTGTGGCAGCTCCCCACTTGCCTCCACCATGCTCCTGCCACTGCCAGCATCGCCACTGCCTGTGGGAGCTCACTGAACCCACCAGCCTCCAGGGGCACAGTGTTCATGTGTTTTGACTCCAGACTACCTACTGCAAGTCTCAGCTTGATGGTGAAGTGTGTCTGTGTGACCCAGTATATGCATTTTGGATGCATTTGCACAGCAAGTAATGCAGCCTTCAGTCAAGTACGATGTCCAGATACAGAAGTAGGGCCTGGGCAATATTCAGAAGGAATGGGCACTGTTAGTGGGGAACACTGGACAGGACTTGTCCATTCCTGATCAAACTGTTTCCTAAATCCCAGCAGGCTCCTGGACAGGTAGTCTCTGCTGAGAAAGGCCCAGAGGTGAGAGACACCAGGCAAGCAGGAGGCATGGTCATGACAGCCTTGGATAGCAAGGTAAGGAACTTGGCCCACAGCGGCAGGAGATGTCTGAATGGAGCCTGACTGCCCTGGAACGCCTGAGTCTCATGAATTTTGCAGGCAGGGGCAGTGGTCATGCAGTTGTCAGCTAGCCAGGCATCACCCTGGAATGGAGCAGAGTGGGTGGCATTGCCAGGCTGGAGTAGTGCTGGAATTCTGTGCCCTGCCCAGAACTCAGGAGCTTCCCTGTGCCCTCCCTGGTTCAGGCCAGAGCAGCCAAGCAAACTGAGGGCTTTCAGAGGCTGTGGGTCTCCTGGAGAACCTTTCTGGACCACAGGAGCTTGGGATGGAGCAAGGGTCACTGGAGGTCTAATGGGTAGGACAAAGTCAACAAGATGCTTAAGGACATGTTAAACAATTGGAGGAAGCAGGGCTGGAAGGGATCCCCAGGTGCTCATCCCAGAAGCATAGCAGGTTAGCTGTATGCCCTGGGCAGCCATAAAGCACAGGGCAACGTTGGCTACTACTATGCTGATTGTGGCAGCGGCAACTACCTTTGTGCCTCCCACAAAGACAGTGCATAGGGCTGCTGCTCTGGTTGACCCACCTCAATTTGCTACTGACTCTTCCAGTCCAACCTCTTACCCTGAGCAGGATCAAGGTCACCTAAGACTGTTCCTGAAAGATGTGTGTGACCTGTTCTTAACACTCTCTGGTGTCAAGCACTCCACCACCCCCTTTGCTGGCATAGTCCATAGTCCAGCTCCACTGCGTTATCTTACCTGAAGCAGATACTCCACTCTTCATGAGGGGCCAATGCCCTGGGCCTTTCAGCATGGGAACTAGCTGCCATGAGTTCCCAGCAGTTGGTCCAAATTCTACTGCAGGACCCCAGTGAGAATCCAGGCAGCATGGGGCCCAGAGACAATGACATATGGTAGCAATAAGGAAAGAAGTCCAAGTCCCTTCACTGTAGAGATCTGATCATGCAAACTAGGAAGACACTACTCATCTACTTTTGGGACAGAGAGGGAGCCCCACCATCAAAACCTGTTCTTTATGACGGCTTTTTTTCCCCAGAGAATGGCTCCTAAGGTCTGTTGTAAGTAGCCTCCTTCCTCCTAGGGCACTCAGACTGCCACTGAGCCACAGTAGGACCAAGCCAGGGGAAGGCCTGGTGAGAATCTGCTAGAGATGAGAGCCTGCAGGGGCTGCAGTCCTGGAGGGACTGGGGTGGCAAAGGCAGGGTAAGTGAGCTGGGTGGGCCTAGGTGCCTTAGCATGTACCTTTGAAAAGCCAGGGGCTGCATACAAGTGTAACCCAAGCAGTACTCCAAGAGGTACCCCCTCTCCAAATGAAGGGATCAAAGCAGGTGCACAAGCACTGTGGGAGGTGTAGGGACTCTCCTCCCGCTATAGGGCAGAGCCAGACCACCAATGGGGACTTAACCATATACCTTTTAATGAGAGAACAATACTGGGAACATAACCAGTATAGACCAGGGGGTATAGGGGACACTACAATGCCCCATATGGGCAGGATTCAACAAAGGTCAGACACTTACAATCATTGACATATTCATCCGGTTGACAAAAGACAGGGTTAACCAAAATGTAAAACAGAAACAACAGAACAAACAATACTCGTTGGTGAAATATAAAAGGCACAAAATACAAAAATGTCAAATTATAAGGACTATAGGGCCTAGGTACGTGGAGCAGGAGAAAGCACAATGGCCCCTTTCCACTGCAAGAGGAATTTCTTCCTGTTACCTCACTCACCCCAAGTCACCCAAACTTGGGCTTGAACTCTGATCTCCCATGTGATAGGCAGAAGCTTGACTGCACAGCCACCAGTGCTAGTAGTGTGCAGACTGCTGGGGGTCTTGACTTTCTTGCAGCCCTGGCCTCATGTCAAGCAGCCCGGCCCCTAATTGGAGGAGCTGGAAGCGGAGCTGGGAACCTCTCAGGTCAGTGCCCAGATCCTTGCTGGAGCAGGGGAGCCTCTCCTGCTGGCCACAGCCTCTCGTAGGGGATCCTGGAGCCCAGCGGGGAGCCTCTCCTGCTGGCCGCACACCGCGCTGCTGAGGGTCCCACTGCTGCCTGCAGGTCCCACTGCTTCAGGCTCTTCTGGGGCAACTGTTCCCACCCCACTTGCTCAGCTCTTTGAATCTCCTTCCTTGTGGTCCTTCGCTGGTCTCCTCTAAGTCAACTGCACTGCCCCTTTTATCCCCCTCCAGGTGACCCAAGGGGCCAATCGGGACATGGAGGGTGAGCCTCTGGGGCCTGATTGGTGAGGAAAGGGTCCTCCAATCATCTTTTGTCCTTTCAAAACCCCTGGGCTAAGTCACTGCCACCCAGACTGTCACACAAGGAAGATCCTAGGCAGATTGGTTAAGGGGCTGCTCAAAGCTGGAGTCCAAGGACAGAACAGACTTTTCTATCCCCTCTGGCCTGTTCCAGGTCTACACAGAGGGGAGGGGAGTGTGCTGTGCTGCCTTCCAGAGAGGAGCATGTTTCATCCAGGTCAAAGGTGGAGAGTTGCTGTAGTAGAGCTTGCACCCTCCACCCCTCAGTTTTAAGCACAGCGTCCTCTAGTGCAGCATTTCTCAACCGGTGGGCCATGACCCAAAAGTGGATTGCAAGAATATTTGAAAGGGTCGCAAGCAGATCCCCAGAAAACCCTGTGAAAGCACAGGTTTCCCTTTGCAGGCTGGCCGGTGTAGGCAAGTAAGTGAATGGGGAGCGGGGGATGGAAGTCCAATGGACTTTCCAGAGGGCTGGGGGGTAGACGACTGCAGATCAGGAGTGAGGGGTACCAGCATGGCTCAGGGGGGCAGGGGCTGTGGATTGGGGGTGAGGGGCACAAGCAGGACCCAGGGGGTGCAGGGGGCTGTGGGTTGAGCACTGGCAGGGTGAGGGGGATATGGGTCAGGATAAGCCATAGATCTTGGCAAATGGGTCCTGGTATGAAAAAGGTTGAGAACCAGTACTTTAGTATCTTACAGTCCTGCAAGGCTGGTCAGGGGAGAGAGAGCTCCCCTACTGATGCTTCTACCCCACTCTTCAGCACCCAGATGTAACTTGGGCTCCTCAGTTCTTTGCTTTCCATCAAGCCCAGGAAGCTTTGCCTTTGTTTCATCCTGACTGCCTGATATGGTTGGGATGGTACTCTTCCTTTGATGCTCTAGGGAACCCTCCAGGGAAGATCCAGAGGTATTTGGTGTTCAGTGTCCATGACAGAGACATTGCAATAGGTGGGTGAGGCAGGAAGTCCAGCCCAGCTCCCCCCACCCCATCTAGCACCAGAGCCTGACAAGTGAACCAGCTCCAAGAGGCCTTCCTGAACCGTGATGCCCCAGGTTGAACCTCATCAGTGCTAATAGGCTCTCTGTATGGAAATATGTGAGAGTGATGCCCCTGTGAGTAGTATGTTGGTGCTTGACCAGTGGTAGCCTGTGTGCAGATGCTCCTGGAAGCCACCATGTGTGGGACAGGCTGCCAGTGGAAACTCCAATTATTCTCATGGCCCTAACATGCTCACAGTGCTCCCTGTGCCCTCACCCTGCCCTCTCCCTCCCCTCCCCATGATACCTCCCTGGGCTTTGTTCTTGCCTTGTTGCCTGTTGACACAGATTTGCTCCCCTTGGCTGCTTTCAGCCCCTAGCAAGATGTTTGCTGCTTCTTCTCTTTGAAACCCATTCAGCAGTGAAAAGAGGAGAGGGGAGAGGGGGGAGGGGGAGAGAGGAAGCAAGGAGCAGTGTTTAGCCATCCAATGTTTTGGGCAAATGCTGCTTACAAAGGAGAATTAGGGAGGGATGCATACTTTCATCAGGGCTCTGTCCTGCATGGTTGCCTAGCTTGGGGATGGTTCCCCTGGGGTCCCAGACCAGTCTTCCCTGATCCCATTAGCTATTCTGCAAACTTCCAAGGCCTGTCCTGCAGAGGAGAGAGGTCTGCAGGGCAGAGAGGATGGCGTAGCAGCCTGTTCCATCCATCCCAGCTGCTTTTCCTGTTTGCTTCAGCTGGGAATTACTAGTGCAGCTCAAAAGCAGATAAGAAAAGAGTTAATAGGGCTTTCTCCATTAGAAGTATGATCTCAGTTTGGTTCTGTTCTTTCAGACAGAGATATGTTTGAGGCTCCAGGTGGCTCATCATCAAAGGGCTTGACTGGGTTCTGCCAAGGTGGCAGGCTACAGCAGCAGAGCTGTCAAGAACATCAGCCATGCCCACTGCAGAAAGGACCGGAAATGAAGGTCACCAGAAATTTATTTTAAATCAGAAAACAACAGCTCCCCAGTGCAGAACCTCCATCCTCTATGTCTCTCACTGGTACTGTGACCACCCATCCCTAACTGGGATGGACAGTCCCAGAATGGGAATATCAAATCCCAGTCCCGGGTTGCATGATTCCAGAACAGCATTTATCCCTGATTTGCAGTGTTGTGCAGGGATACAGGTTTTCTATTCGTGGTGGAAAATGGAGGGTTCCCCCCTGCAGGCTGGCAGCATTCCAGCCTGCAAGGGGCTGCTTGGGGCTTGGGTGGAGAGGAACACAAGGGGTGCCACGTGCAAGTATATGTATATTCACATATGCCTGTGGCTGGGAATACATCCAGGCAGTGTGGAGAGCAGCTCCCTGAAGGTAAGTCTATGGGGGGGAGTAGATTGAGTCCCTGTGGTGGGGGAGGGAGTGGGGCTAGGGGCACTGGCGAGTCAGGGTGGTGCATTGGGTCTGGGGTCAGGGTGAGGAATGGGACAGAGCCATAGGCAGCTTGTCTTGGGGGAGAATAACTCCCCGCTGCTGCATGCACCCCCGGGAGGGGCATGGGGGGTGGGGCATGTGCTCCCCCAGATTTGTATGCAGGGCAGTGGTGGATAAAGGCTGCCCACTGCAGCCTTGGGGCTCCCCACCCTGATGCCCTGACCCCCCCAACCCTGGGAGCCTCATGCTGGTCATGCTGCCATGGTGAGGCACCCCCTGCCTGCCTGACAGTGGTGGGGGTGGTGAGAGCAGTGTGGAGTTGTACCCACTACTTCTGCTGGGTGGAGGGGAGCACACAGCCAGCATGGGGCTCCCAGGGGAAAGGCAGCAGGGCAAGGAGCCCCGAGCCTGCAGTGGGCAGCCTACATCCACCCTTGCTCCGCTCAGCTCTGCTCCAGCCGAGCTGCCAGAAGGTGGGGAAGAGGGGAGGAGGCAGGCATGTGTCCCACATTTCCATTTTGAAAGGTGGTCACCCTACTCACTGAAGGATTACCATATTTCCAGTTCCAGAAAAGATGACACCTGTCACAAGGACACCTTATTCCAAACCCACAGTCCCCTAGCCCTACCAGTGCCCCTCACTCCCAATCTGCAGCTCCCCACACCCGCATCCCTGCTGCTGCCCCTCACTCTCAACCCAGAGACCCCTGGCCCTGCCAGTGTCCCTCACTCCCAAACCAAAGTCCCTTATCCCACCCCAGGCTATGCTGGTGTCCCTCAGTCCCAACCGGCAGCCCTCCATCCCTGCTGTTGCCTTTCACTCCTGGCCCGCAGACCCCTGGCCCCCCCAGTGCCCCTTACTCCCCACCCACAGCCCCACAGCTCTGCCAATGCCCCTCACTCCTGACCCACAGCCCCCCCTGGTCCCCCCAGCCCTTCTGGAGGGGGCCTCCAGCTGTCCCCATCCCAACTGGACCAGAATATGGTGGCTGTGGAGGCAGCTCTGTCTCATGTGGGTGGTGGCAGAGTGAGTCCAGCCCTGACATAGGCTTGAGGGAGGAGGCGGGTATACCTATAGCATCCAGTACACTTGGCTGGGGCTTCTGTGCTGCACCAGGCAGCCTGGCCTTGATCCCACCCTGGGCAGCGTCTCCCAGCTGTCCCACCCTGCAAGCACAGGCATTTGGCCCCCGGTGCAACTAGACCAGCTTGCAGCTCCCCACTGCCCACGAAGGGTCCCCCTGCCACTTTGCCTGCTGGAGGGGCAGATGCCTCCCCCCTATCCCTGTGCCCTGCCACAGCCCTCGTGCCTAGCTGCCATTCCCCAGCACCGGCAGGCTCCCACTCCCCTCATATACCCATCCCCTCCACACCCCCCTACCCAGATAGTCCCCAGGCCCTGGCTTCCAACCCTGCCCCCATAGGCTTACCTGCATTCAGCTGCCAGGGCTTCTCCCACTACCCTGCAAGGCTGCATGCCAGCCACGTGTGTGTGCACACACGGATGTACACCGTGCTTGCTGCTTCCAATAGCCCTCCCCCACTCCCATCAGCGAAGCAGAGCAAAATCCCAGACATTTGTTCAGATTTCAGAAACCACCTGAACAGAGATCGGAGGGCCCAAAAAAAGAACGCACCTGGGAAAACTCAGATTTATGGTAACCCTAACTCACTGGGCCCAGCCTGCACTGCCTCTACAGACCTACAGCTCTAGCTAGAGGGGATGCAGGCTCCACCAGCCACTTCTTTGCCACTAGTGTCCAGCCCTATTTCACATCCTGTGTCTGTGCTGGTGTGGCATTCTTGTCTTCTCTGGACTCACCCAGCACCAACCAATGTCCAGAGATTTCATACTCTCACATCAGATGCAGTAGGTGAAATGAATGTGGCAAATGTGGGGGCAGGAAAAACTGTTTTCTTCCTCTCTAGAAAGAGAAATTCTCTAGTGTCTAATTGGAAGCAGGTGGGTACAGAGCAGAGCAGAATTGGCCCTTGGGTGTGGGGAAGCATGGACAGAGTAGCAGCACTGGGCTGGGTGAACAGCACTGGAGATGAATGCTGCTTAGGCAGCAGATCCTGACCGGTCACAAGCTTCACAGCCTGTTGGGGCTGGAAACAGAGCTTCCCCACTGCCCCCTGTACAGGTGTGTAAATAGCATTGTGCTGTGAGACAGTGTTTCCTTGAGCAGCTGCCAGGACTCAAGGGCTGACATTGAGAGGCGCTGAGCCTCTCTCAATAGGCAGGGTCTTTCTGCAGGGGGCAGGAGTAGGGGGAATGGGCAGCATTCTCTATTCAGGAGCCAGGGTCTGTCTGGTCCAGGGGTGGGCAAAATACAGCTTATGGGCCAGATCCAGTCTATAGCGGGTCTTTGTCCAGCCCACAGCAGGTACCTCAGTCCCGCCTGTCCCAGGCACAGTCCAGAGATGACGCATCCTGCTGCGCCCTGGGCACACAGTGGGACTGGGGCAGCTCCATGGTGGGACTACCTTTCTAGGCAGCATGGGCAGCAATAGCTCCTTCCAGTTTCTGCCCCTGGACTCAGCCCTGCGGTACCGGTGGGAACCTGCTCTGCACAGCCCTGACCTTGTGCACTGTGTCTCTGCTCTGGGCTCGCCCACCCAGGCTTGGCAGCACCAGTGCCAGCACCAGTGCCAGCACCAGCGCAGGACAAATGCAGGGACATTTTGTTCTGCCACCTACACCCTTCAACAGTGACAGAGGCTGCTGACCTAGCCTCTGCAATCACAATGCCTGCTGGTCTCCCAGCCCCGCATTTCTGTTTTCCTGCATCTCTGGCTGGATCTTGGTTCCAGGTCTCCTGGCCCAGAGCTGAGGTTACATGTGCACTGCGTCCTGAAACTAATTTCCATCCTTGGGCAGCTGATAAAAGCCAAGAGCCAAACGCACCCTACCAGCACCTTGGCTAGAGATCAAACCTGTAGCCTGTAGGCTAACAGAGAGGGGACCTTCTGTGGGCACCTTGCAATCCAGGGTTGCCTGAGCACTCTGTGTGAACTGAGGCACCGTAGAGGAAGAAGACCTCTGCCAGCAACTGTGAAGGAGCAGAAGGAGAACTGCCAGAGCCCAGGGCTCATTTACATTTCATTTGTAAATTATCTATGAGCTTTCTGCCTATGCGCTGGTTTGGGAAGACATTAAAACACTGCCAGGTTCTGGAATTGGGGGTGGAAAGAACCCTTTAGTTAAACTAGTCAGGGGGGACCAGCAGGCTTGGGGGAGTCCCTGTTCCCCCGAGCACTGCCAGGAGTGACCAGGAATAACGGTCACAAGCTGGCAGAGGGCACGTTTAGGCTAGATATCAGGAGGCGCTACTTCACGGTCAAGGCGGCTAGGATCTGGAACCAACTTCCAAGAGAAGTGGTGCTGGCTCCTACCCTGGGGGTGTTTAAGAGGAGGTTAGATGAACACCTTGCTGGGGTCGTTTGACCCCAGTACTCTTCCTGCCACGGCAGGGGGTTGGACTCGATGATCTGCTCAGGTCCCTTCCGACCCTAGAAACTATGAAACTATGCCTTGAGATAAGCAAACAAATCACATGTGTCCAGAGGGCCTGGAGTAAACTTGCTGCAGTCTGCATGGTGGCACGAAGCTGTCGGGCATAAAATTAAGCAAGAAGTTTCAGTGAGAAAGCCTTGTTAGCTGAGGGACGGGGCGTGCTGTCTGTTGTGCACTGCAGACCAGCCCTGGAGGAAAAACAATTCTATTTGTGGGTTTTACATTTGGCTGTGAAGTGTCACATGTGGTTTTCTATGCTATTGATTTCGTTTTGAAGCTGCAGAAGTTGCTTTAAGATGGTCTAAACAGCTGAGCTGCAGCAGAATAGTGGCAGCGAGGGCCAGGAGTTACAGAAAGACTGATGGAGGAGTGTGTCTGAAGGTGAAACAAGGAAAGGAGGAGAGAGGTGATACCTGGATGTACATGCAGATGGGTAGATAGGCAGTCATTACCCATTGCAATCCTAACCAAGAACTGGGAGGCTGGAAGAGCAGTCTGGGTGCTGAGAGGATAGAGACTGCATGGGGGTGGGAAAAGCCCAGCTGGAGATCTGGATGTCCCCTCTAAGGGATTCGCCACCTGTCTGGTGTGTGTGAATGGTGCTGGGAGGTCAGAGCAGAGCCTGTTTGTGTGCTACCATCAGCATGTGTGGCTGGGGTTTACCTGACCTGCTGATCTCCAGCAGCTCTGGCCTGCAGCCCAGGCCCCTGGATCTGGGTTCAAGCAAACACAGCATCTGTTTCCCCAGGTGAAGCAGGGGACCGGCTGCCAGAATCCCTACACAAGATTCAAAGCATCAGAAGGTGACGGGAAACAGTCGGATAGGTCTGGGAGAGCCTCCCTGCCCTTCTGGCTTTTCCATACAGTGCATCTGGACACTGCTGCCCTGTGCTGGGTGGAACTGGCGCAGCCCAGTTGTGTGTCATGGGGCCTATGCTGCAAGGGGGACTCCCTTGTAGATCTGCGGAGGAGCTCACTGCGTGGCCATGGCAGTGAAATTTGGAAGGTTCCCAGGTGACTGTGGTTTTTTTACGGTATTAATGACATTTATTGTTCTGACTTCACCCCCTCAGGCTCTACCTCCCCTCCAGAGCCTCTGGATCTTGGGAAAGTATGGGGAGTATCTGTGGTGCTTCAGCCTTGTGGCTGTGTTCAATCTTTTTATCTCTCATCCTTGGACATTCCCTCTGCAGTTGATACTCTGCTGGGAACTGGGCTTGATGCAATGTGCAGACCAGCTATGAGAGGAGGCCATTGGCAGTCTCTGCACAGGTTGGATTATCCAGAGAGGTGGGACTGGCACATGAGACAGCAGTGACATGAGTTAGCTCCCTGAGAGTGACCATGGCATGCTGAGGACAGTCTGCAGAGGTCCCACTTCAGGGCTGGGATCAGTTGCCTGTGGGTTGGTTGGAAGTGAGGACAGGATCCTGCCTGTTCGCAGGCCCATCTGATGATCCGCACGGAAGCTGCTCCTGTGGCCACTGAGATACAGCCGCTGCAGCTTATCCCTAAGGGGGTGGGGGGGCTCCCAGAACCCAAGATGTATTCTCACATCCCTTCGGCTGCGAAGGATGTGAGTGCAGTCTTGGTTGAGATAACACCCAGCCTTACCTCGGCATCTGTGCTGACCCAGGGCAGCCTGTTTGGTTCCCTGTGTTCACAGCTTGTCAGTTGGGTACAAGGTTCGGCTCTTTGCTGTCCAGTTTGGCTTTGTGCCTCCTACAGTTTACATAGCCCTAGTAATAATTAATATTGCCTTTTAATTGTCTTTTAATTGTCTGGTATGAGTCCCACAGGCAGGGAGGGCTGAATGTTTCAGACATCATGCCCACAGGGTTATTTAATGGCTGCTATAGACCAGGGAAGTGGCTGCAGGAGCCCTTAGGGATGCTCTGGATTGGAAGCTGTGCTTCTCATAGTCGGATGTGGGGTTGTGACATCCATGCACAGTGTATTTTCATCTGCAGCTGATACAGCCATGCTGGGACCTCTGGCGTGAAAAGGACACGTACTGTTCAACATCTTCATCAGTGACTTGGATGAGGGGGTAAAAAGCACCCTGTTCAAATTTGCTGATGACACTAAGATGTGGGGGGGTGTGGGCACGCTAGAAGGGAGGAATAGGATGCAATTGGACCTAGACAGGTTACAGGGGTGGGCGGATGAGAATAGGATGGGATTTAACACTGACAAGTGCAAGGTGATGCACCTGGGGAGGAAGAACCGGCACCATACCTACAGGCTGGGAACTCCCTCCTTGTCAGTGCAGAGGCAGAAAAGGATCTTGGAGTCATCATTGATGCCAATATGAACATGGGCCGGCAGTGTGGGCAGGCAGTCAGGAAGGCCAACTGTACCTTGTCATGCATCGACAGATGCATCTCAAGCAGGTCCAAGGAGGTGATCCTCCCCCTCTACAACGTGGAGAGGGTCCAGAGGAGGGCCACCCACATGATCAAGGGGCAGCAGGGCAGGCCCTACAAGGAGAGGCTACAGGACCTGAACTGTTCAGCCTCCACAAGAGAAGACTGAGTGGGGATCTAGTGGCCTGTTACAAACTAGTCGGGGGGTTGGTTGGAAGTGAGGACAGGATCCTGCCTGTTCGCAGGCCCATCTGATGATCCGCACGGAAGCTGCTCCTGTGGCCACTGAGATTCAGCCGCTGCAGCTTATCCCTAAGGATAAACTAAGCCCGCTGGGGGATGGGGGGACTACTGCCCCTGCTGGCCTGCTGAACGGCCCTTGCAAAGCCAGCAGACCAAGGCACTTAAAGGGGCACTTAAGGGAGCCCACCCCTGCCCCAGCCCTGGCACAATCTGTGGGCAAGGCAAGAGCCCCCAAGGGCACACTTGCCTGCCTGTACACTAATGCCAGGAGCCTGGGCAAAAAGCAGGACGAGCTCGTCCTCCTGCTCAGTGCAAAGAAATATGATGTCATTGGGATAACGGAGACCTGGTGGGACTCCACCCATGACTGGACCACGGGGATAGAGGGCTATACCCTGTACAGGAGGGATCGTGTTGAAAAAAGGGGTGGGGGTGTAGCTCTCTATGTGAAGGAAAGCTACATGTCCCTGCAAGCTGATGTTGGCGACCGGCATGGACAGCTAGAGACCCTCTGGGTAAAAATTGGTGGGGAATTCGGCACAGGGGACACAACGGTGGGAGTCTACTACAGACCTCCCACTCAAAGTCCTGAGCTTGACCAGGAGTTCGCCCGGGAACTGACTGAGGCCGCTTGCTCCAGGACCTTGGTTGTCATGGGTGACTTCAATTACCTGGACATCTCGTGGGAAGATCACTCAGCTAAATCTGAGCGGGCGCAAAGCTTTCTCTCGTGCGTGGATGACCTCTACCTGACTCAAGAAGTCTATGGGCCAACGAGAGGCAAAGCGCTGCTTGACCTGGTACTGGCTACGGGGGACGACCTAATCGGCGACCTAGTGATCGATGGGAAGTTGGGTGACAGCGACCACGAGCTGATCACCTTCACCATCCGCCGTAAAGCTGGCAAGTCAGTCAGCAACACAGAAGTCCTTGACTTCAGAAAAGCCAACTTTGACAAGCTCAAGACGCTAGTCAGTCAGGCCCTCAGGGACCATGACCCCAGGGAGTTGGGAGTTCAAGAAGAGTGGTTGCTTCTCAAGGAAGCGATCCTCAGTGCACAAGCTAAATCTATTCCAACACGGAGGAAAGGCAGCAAGAAGGCACAGCAGCCCCCCTGGCTCTCCAGGGACCTAGGAGACCTACTGTGGCTAAAAAGGAAAGCCTACAAAGGATGGAGGATGGGATTCACCTCCAAGGAGGATTACTCTGTGCTGGTCCGGTCCTGCAGGGAGCAAACCAGGAAAGCCAAGGCTGCAACTGAACTCCAACTAGCTTCAGGCATCAAGGACAACAAAAAGTCCTTTTTCAGGGGAGCCGGAGGAAAAGCAAGGGCAATGTTGGACCCCTGCTAAACCAGATGGGGCAACTGACAACTGACGCCCAGGAAAAAGCCAACCTATTAAATAGGTACTTTGCGTCAGTCTTTCATCAGTCACACGGGATGCCCATGCCTGCTATGGGACAGGGAGATCTGGGTGAGGGGGATCCCCTACCCTCCATCAATGCTGACCTCGTGAAGGAACACCTTGAGAAGCTGGATACCTTCAAGTCAGCTGGCCCTGACAACCTGCACCCCAGGGTACTCAAGGAGCTGGCGAGCGTCATAGCCCAGCCCCTGGCACAGATCTTTGAAAACTCCTGGCGCTCTGGTGTAGTGCCCAAAGACTGGAAGAAGGCCAATGTGGTGCCGATCTTCAAGAAAGGGAGGAGAGTGGATCCGGCTGACTACAGGCCCATTAGCCTGACTTCTATCCTGGGGAAGATCTTAGAAAAGTTTATTAAGGAGGCCATCCTTGATGGACTGGCCCAGGCTAACATCCTAAGGGATAGCCAGCACGGGTTTGTTGCGGGTAGGTCTTGTTTGACCAATCTCATTTCCTTCTATGACCAGGTGACCTATCACCTGGACAAGGGAGAAGAGATTGATGTCATATATCTTGACTTCAAAAAAGCTTTTGATCTGGTATCCCATGATCACCTCTTGGCCAAACTGGCCGGTTGTGGCTTTGGCTCCACCACGATCCGCTGGCTGGGAAATTGGCTTCGTGGTCGGACCCAGAGGGTTGTGATTGATGGCAGTCACTCATCGTGGTGCCCTGTGACCAGTGGGGTCCCTCAAGGCTCTGTCCTGGGACCCATACTGTTCAACATCTTCATTAACGATGTGGACATTGGAGTCAGGAGTGGACTGGCGAAGTTCGCCGATGACACCAAACTTTGGGGCAAAGCATCCACGCCAGAAGATAGGCGGGTGATCCAGGCTGACCTGGACAAGCTCAGCAAATGGGCAGACGAGAACCTCATGGTGTTTAACACCGAAAAATGCAAGGTTCCCCACCTTGGGAGGAAAAACCTGCAGCACCCTTATAGGCTCGGCAGTGCTACGTTGGTTAGCACTACAGAAGAAAAAGACTTGGGGGTCATCATTGACCACAAGATGAACATGAGCCTCCAATGCGATGCTGCGGCTAGTAAAGCGACCAAAATGCTGGCGTGCATCCATAGATGCTTCTCGAGCAAATCCCGGGACGTCATTCTCCCCTTGTACTCGGCCTTGGTGAGGCCGCAGCTGGAGTACTGCGTCCAGTTTTGGGCTCCACAATTCAAAAAGGATGTGGAGAAGCTTGAGAGAGTCCAGAGGAGAGCCACGCGCATGATCAGAGGTCAGGAAAACAGATCTTACGATGACAGGCTGAGAGCCATGGGACTCTTTAGCCTGGAAAAGCGCAGGCTCAGGGGTGATCTGATGGCCACCTATAAGTTTATCAGGGGTGACCACCAGGATCTGGGGGAACATCTGTTCATCAGAGCGCCCCATGGGATGACGAGGTCGAACGGTCACAAACTCCTGCAAGACAGTTTCAGGCTGGACATAAGGAAGAATTTCTTTACTGTCCGAGCCCCCAAGGTCTGGAACAGTCTGCCAGCGGAGGTGGTTCAAGCGCCTACATTGAACACCTTCAAGAGTAAATTGGATGCTTATCTTGCTGGGATCCTATGACCCCAGCTGACTTCCTGCCCTTTGGGCAGGGGGCTGGACTCGATGATCTCCCGAGGTCCCTTCCAGCCCTAATGTCTATGAAAATCTATGAAATCTATGGATCAGCAGGCATTGGGGGAGTCCCTGTTCCCCTGAGCACTACCAGGAGTGACCAGGAATAACAGTCACAAGCTGGCAGAGGGGAGATTTAGGCTACATATCAGGAGATGCTACTTCATGGTCAGGGCGGCTAGGATCTGGAACCAGCTTCCTAGCAAAGTGGTGCTGGCTCCTACCCTGAGGGTCTTTAAGACAAGGCTAGACAATCACCTTGCTGGGGTCGTTTGACCCCAGTACTCTTTCCTGCCATGGCAGGGGGTCGGACTTGATGATCTGCTCAAGTCCCTTCCAACCCTACTATGAAACTATGAAACTAACTATGACACCTACTGTTTCCTGCCTGCCTCAGCCCACACATACTGGCAGCAAGCTCTTTCCCTGCCTTGGGGTATGAGCAGCTCAGAGAAGGCACTCACACCTGCTGGCACTGAGGGCTTGCCTATTGCCCCTCCTGCCTACTAACACCTATGGGGGCAGTTCTGTACATGGTCTCTCCATCTATCTGTTGATGCTTCATTTTGGGAGGCGGGGTGGTGGTAAGGGCTCCCCAGTGCACACAACCCTGCCTGGTGGGTGGACCCAGCAATGCTCCTAGCATTGAGGCTCCATGGCTGGGGGATAGGTCTGGTACTGAATGGCCTTGCTGGGGGGTCTGGAGGAGTCAACATTAGGAGACAGCTGGACCCATGTTCAATACAAACCCAGCGCTGTCAGTCCTGTTTGTCCCAAAGGCATTGACACCAACAGGAATATTCCATTTATTCAGCAGCGTGAACATCAGGACAACCAGGACTAAAAAAGCAGCTGGGCCCCACATCTCCCTGGGCTCCCTCATCTCTGGGCTTGGCCATGGCTAGTGGCCATTGACTAGTGTCCCCCTTGCAGTGCCTAGGGTGGCCATCATAGAGGATATTCTGGTTTTCTGCTACTCTGTCCTCTGTCCTCTATTGATACAAAACCCTAAAAATAGAGGGCATAAAAGTGTGAGGTTTCATATCAATAGAGGACACAGGGCAGCCAGACTGTCCTCTATGATGGCCACCCTAGCAGTGCCAGATGCTCCGTGAGGATGCCTGGTTCTGTCACCTATCCTGGAGCAGGAGACAGGTTCACCCAGGCAGAAGGGGATGGAACCACTGAGACGAATATCCCATGCCCACAGGGACTCACCTCAGGCCCTGCCATAGTTGTCTGTGTCTGAAGCCCCCTGGTAAGTGTTTTGGAGAGCCATGATCCTGTCTCCATCTCACTGTAAACAGATGGGGATAGTGCCTGTTGTTGCCTGTGTCTGGCTGGGGCTGGGGCACAGCCCAAACAGGATGCACTGTGCCACTGGGTCAGAGGAAGCAGTATTGCCCCACCAGAGTCATGGGATTGTCTGTCATTCACCCAAAATGCCTCTCAGAGCCTTTGCTGCCCCAGGAGGCATGGAGCTCATTTGTTCCATCTCTCTTGATCCACCCATACGAAGTCACAGCCACTCCCACCACATGGGCTCCAGATCTAATGCCCTCTAGATGCCCTTGAATGGAGCTGGGATAACCTGACTGCCTTCCACCTCTGCATGTGAGTGCATTATGCTGTCCCTCAGATGGCTCTGGAGCCAATTCAAGGCAATGGATTGAATCCTTGGAGCCCTGTGCTTGGGTCTCACCCACTTCAGACCCCAGAGGAAATTTGTGGGGGGCCTTGGGCTAGCAGAGCATCTCCTGGAGATTGCTGAGCAGGTGTCTAGGGAGCCTGGAGGACAGAGGGCTCCATGGCTGGGCAAGGCTCTTGGGCTTCATGGATGGGTCTGAGTGTTCTCTTGGGCACAGCATTAACATGGGACTCAGTAGAGCTGACTTCAATCTAATGTTGCCACTGTTTCCCGAGGTAACTGTGGGCCAGACTGTGACATGGGGATTGTCAGCCCTATGTCTATGACTGCAAGTTTTTGAGGCAGGGGCAGTCTCTGCTCTAAACAGCCACTAGCACCATGGGGCTTATCTTATCAGGGGGTGCTATGGGAATAACTAAAGCCCTCTGTGCCATCTATATTGCATACATTCAAAGCTTATTATTAAAACAGCTCAGAATTCCCCAGGCTCAGTCAAGGAGTTTATTGGTACAAGGCAAAACCAGCACTTAAATAAGGCAGATCCGTGTCTTTGAAGAGTAGAATCCCAGCAGTTTCCTTCCCACCCCCCTCCCCAGTGAATCCTCAAAGGGACCTTTTTGTCTGTTTTGCAGAGCAGACTAGAAGTGCCTGGCTTTTTCCTAAACTGGCTGAACAGGTTTTGCCCAAGCCTTTATTTTATTTTAATCCCTGCATCCCCAACTCAGCAAATAAGCAGCTTCCTTATGCTAATTAGTCCCTGGTACAAAGCCCCTGTTTTGAATATCAGTAGAGTCATCTTGTCTGAAGTCTGAAGTAGGTTGCAATCTCCAGCTGAACATGAGCAGAGTGGGTCATGGGGGCAACTCAGTCCCAGGGTAAGGGAGGCTTTAATACCCATAACACACTACATGTATGTATGTATATGGATGCGTGTATATGTGTATGTGAAGTGCATACATGCACACATACAGATACATATGTATATGAAAGATACCTAATATAGATCTGAATATTAACATAAAATATCACTAATTAAGATAAGGATTCATGGCTCTGGCACTTTGGCACTAGACTACTACAACTGTGAAATCATAGAGGAATAACATGGCAATCCCATGTGTTGGGGTAGCCCCAGTTTATGGGATCTTTGAATCCCCACCACAGCCCTGGCTTGGTGACAGCTTGCTATTGAAAATAGTTGGGCCATGCACAGTAATGCATTCAGTGTGTGGCATCACAGCAGTATGCAGGGGCAGGAGGCAGCTCTGATTGCCTGGAGTTCCTATTTATACAGAAGGATCAAAAAAGGGCTTGGAAAGCAGCCCAGGTACTGCAGTTCCGCAGCTCCCTGGCCTCTTATCTCCAGAGACCCAGCTTCAGACGTGCCTCTTGGCCGGTTTTATTCCACACAAATTAACTTGACTGTGCTGAAGGATCTGCTGGCTAGAATAGCAGGGGGAAGGGAGGCTGTGGGTTGGGAGGGAGGGAAAACTCATGACAGTGATGGCAGGGGGCTGTGGACTGGGAGTGAGAGCCACTGGTATGTAGGGGAGAGCCTGGGGCTGGGTTAGCAGGGCTTGTGGGTTAGGAATGAGGGGGTGGTTGACCTTCAGTGCCCAGTGTCCTATATAAAACCCTTGACCCTGGCCTGGGATGAGGTCAGCCTCTGTTCTTTCCCAGGAAATCAGTTGCAAAGAGGTAGGCCAGTGATTTTCAACAAGGGCATCACAGTGCCCCAGGTGGTTAGAGATCTTGTAAGGGTTCTGTGGGGTGCCACATAATGTTAGCATGGTTAGGCATGCACATATGATTCACGAGATACAACTAGCAATTTCAGTAGGAATCCAGCGTGAAACCTAGCAGCTAGAATTCTCCAAGAGGGACCTTGAGTCTGCTAAGGAGGGGTGCTGTTAGTCTAAAATGGTTGAGAACCACTTGGGTGGGCAGACCATCAGAAACAAGCCCCAGGAGGAGCTCCTTACTAGGACCCTGCCCTCTGTGCCTGCTGCAGGATGGAGGGGAGGGAGGGAGCAGTCCTAGAGGTCCAAGTTCACAAAGTCTGGACAGTGTTAATCCAGTCAGCAGGCTTAGGGACAGCCAACATCAGGGGACCATGTGCAGGCAACTCCCAGGATATGCCTGTCTCAAGGGCTCCTTGCCTCCGAACTCACTGTGCCCACTCAGGCAGACAAGGTTCTGCCTATGTCTTTAGACCAACATGACCGCAACCTATACCCCTGTGCCCACTCAGGAAATATGCAGGCATAAGCCTGTCCCTGAAGCCCTGCCAAGGACCCAGGAGTCCAGGTCCAGTTTCCCTGGGCTGGTGCTCCCCCAGTTCAACCCCGGGGGCTCCTGCAGGTAGCTTTGTCTTGCTGTGGGGAGGTGCTGGGAGCTCAGCTCTGGTTCTCAGGCCATCCACATGATCCTACTTCTCTTGTCTACAGCTCAGCAGAGCAGGCAGGAGGAAAGCTGCCTGTGCTGGAGCCTGCACAGGGGAGGGGAGCAGGGGTGGAGGGCATCTCCCTGATCTCTGGGCCCCTCATTACCTCGTGGCTCCCAGCAAGCCCTGCTGGCATGGCACCACTCTCCCCTAATGAGCTTCCTGCTCTCCTGTAACCTCAGGCTGTTGGGTAGGTGTCAGGCCGCCCCCCTGAAGCCTGCAGGCACTAAGCGAGCTCTGCTTGTCATGCCCAGTACAGCCCCTGCTCTTCCACAGGCTGCAGGCTCGAAGTCTGCTTGTTGAGCAGTAGGGACAGACCAGTGTCCATGCACTCATCCAGGCACCAGGCTCACCTCCACATCTGAGGGTGCCCCTCTGCCCCAGGGCACTGCCCCTCCGTGCTGAGCCCAATGTCCTGAAAACCCATTCTGGAAAGTGGGCTGGCCTGGGGCTCTGGTAGCCTGCACACTGCACTGTACTATAGACTTGGCCTCAGAACCACTGAAACCAGGGTCTCTTAGCTGCAGCCAGAGGACTCTGTGTAGGGGGACTTGCAGCATGTGGTGGGGTATTTAGTGAGAGCTTCAGTGCTTATGAGCAAGAGATTATAGAGGTCCCAGCACTGGTCTGTGCTCTTGCCTTGGACCAGGGGCAAGTGCCACACTATGCAGCCAGGACATCCTACCCAGTTTTGACTCAGGTGCCAAAATTCAGTCTGGAGTGGATGAAGGGAAGGGCTGGCAGTGGTTGAGTCCCCGTCCAAGGGGCCAGGGCATAGTTCCTGATGACACGGGAATAGTCACTGCAGCTCTAATTCCACTTACCTTGTAAACTGGCATTCACCAGGGCAGAGAAGAAAGACCCAATTTCCCCTTCTGGTCAACACAGGTGTAAATCAGGAGTTGCCCCCTCAGGGTTTATTGCTGTCTCCACAACAATCAGATCAAGGCTACATTGCCAGCAACCACTGCTCCAGCCCTGAGGGAGGATGGGCCAAAACTATCCCTAGTCTAACTGGATCAGGGTTTACTGCAGGTGTGGGCCTGGCCCAGCAGCTGCACACGTGCAGCCACTTCTTCAGTCTACTCCAGCCTTTCTGAGTACACAAGTTGCTGGAAGATGAATGGCAGGTTCAGAATGTGGTTTTAATTGGCAGTGAACCCGAGCGCTGCGTTAGTCTCCTCCTGAGGCCTGGAACATCCTGCTTAGCTTCAAGCACAAGCAAAACTGCCCAAAATGAAGCAGATTCAGGATGTGGTAGTACAATGGGATCCTACCTTGGGAATGTTACAAGAGCTACTGGCCACAAACAAGCCATGCACAAGTTTGCATGCAAACATACCTCCTGCCTCTGTGAAGCAGACTTACACAATGCCAGGGCATCATCCTCCAGGCCAGCAAACAGCACTTATGGGCTGGGAGAATGTGTTTTTGCTGCCCAGGGCTCTGAGCAAGTATATCCTCCTGTTGCAGAGGCAGCCATGTGCCACCCAAGGGAGAATAGGCCTGCAGCAGAAAGAAAGCTGGGATATATCTGGCTTTGTGCTGCCTGCCTCAGGCATAGGGAGAAAGGTGAGCTGAAGAAATGGAAGAAAGACCCTGCTGGAAAGTAACCAAGGGACCTCCTATCTCTCCAGTGGGTCCCCGGCCATGTAAGTCTAGGCTGATCACCTTTCACCATTGCAGGGGATTATTCAACAATGGAAGGACACCTGTTCTGTGAGGGATGTCCTGCATGAGCCAGAGGCCCACAAGCATGGCCAGCACCTGAGGTGGTTAGCAGGCAGTGTAGGCCAGTGGACAGAGCACCAGACCCTGCAGGCCTGTGCTCTATTTTCTGTTCTGCCACTGGCCTGCAGAGTCACCTTCGGCAAGTCACTAATCCTGGCTGTGCATTTGTTTCCCCGTCTGTAAAACGAGGATAAGGATATTAGCTTTCTTTGAGCAGTTCTGGGCAGGGTAAGAGCTACGTGGTATGTTGTGACTTACTTCTTGTGTTTCAGCCTGTGTTTGTAAGCCCTCCTCATTCAAAGCCTTTCTGGACTATTGCAATGCAGATACTAATCCCAGTGCCACATATGGCACAATAGCATTGTGAGAGGATTACTAATCTCTTTCATAGCCTCCTCTCTCTGTGGGGAGATATGCAGTGGCTTGGTGATTTAGTGGAAGTGCCTTTCTGTTTTGCATGTCAGTGGGCACAGAGTCAACTCCAGGCTGAACTCAATGGACATGAGAGAAATTTATAAAATACTAAAAGGTCAAGAGAAGAAAGCTTGGGGTCTCCTGTTCTCTCTGCCTTCTCAGGCCAGACTAAGATGCAAATCAATGATGTTGAAAGGAGGGAAGTTCAAAGCTGCTCACAGTAACGGGGTGTAATTAGACTGTGGAACTCATTGCCACAATGAGTCATTGAACTTGGTCATATACTTAGGAAGGGGTTGGATGCTTATATGGATAATGGAGAGTATCCACCATTATGGCAACTATGGGAAAAATATTAAACCTGTTGCTTCAAGGTTTAGGTGATCTCTATCAGATCCCAATGGAACTGCTATGGGGGCAGGCTATTCCCCACCTGCTGCCCTAGTGTTCCTCTGCCTTCTTCTGCTGTGGTGCTGGCCACTTCTGGGACCTCAGCTCTGCTTCTGTCTGGGAATCTCTGTGTCTTCAAGTGGATCCTGTGTCATTCTGGTGCAGCTCTTATACCAATTTTACATCTATGAGACTCTCCCCCTCCGTGGAGGCATTTCTGATTGGCCCCAGGATAACAACAGGAAAATCAGCTCTGTGATCTAAGTTCAAAAAGAGGAGACTGAACTAGAGCCACTATATCTCTGCGTGGGATTTGAGCACCCTTGAAGGACTGACCACCCAGCCACACCCTCTGCTTCATCCACTTGAAGGCAATGGCTTATGCTTCCACTGCTACCAAATAGTGACATCCATAAGAGAGTAGCTGTGTCTCCAGCGCTGAAATGCTTGTTTGCCCCTGGAGTAGATCATGAAGGAACCAGTCTGTCTCACTGGTCTCCTGCCTAACTTCTGGCATGGTAGTGTTGAAGTGATGTTGTGGCCATGATGGTCTAAAAAATATGCAAGAGGCAAGGATTTCTGTGGGCGATATATCATATTGAACCAAACACATCTAGTAAAAAACACAGGATATCAAAATGTGCTGCTTAAAATGCAATTGGTCCAATAAATTATGTTACATACAGAAATCCTTGCCTCTTGCTTATATCTGGAATGTGACTTGTATCACTGTTCATAATAGACCAGAATTTAGGGCCAGATTTTCTAGTGTATTTAGCAGGCTGCAATCTCCAGCTGAACAACTTGAAACAGGGACGACCCCAGAAGTAAAATCAGCTTTATTTCAGGGTAAATGGCTGGTATGTGCACGAAAAAACTCTGACTGACTTGCATCCGGTGTGGCTTGGGTTGTTCAACACACTGACTGGCACCGTCTGCTTGTTCCTGTTAGGCTTCTATGTAGGTGGCTGGATTCTTGGAAGTCCATTCCACTGGTGGTGCATTGAATGTTGAGTCCCCCTGAAAACCTGGGCAGATCTTGTTCTACTTATTAGGGGTCTAGGTCTCTAGGTGCAACTCTAAGTGCAAGTTCATCCTGCTTGAGTCCATGAAAAATCAATGTGTCCATTTTTTTAATGAGCATTCACCTTAGCATTAAGACTAAACCCCATACAGCAGCAAAGAGGAGGAGGACTCACCCACTTTTCATGTTAGCCAATTTTCAGGACTTAAGCAGGGTGGAACAGGGTCATACTTTAGCACCCATCAGGCAAGAGGGCCTCCTGAGCCTAGTGGCGCACCAGGTTATTGTTGTTAAAAGACGCACTAGTTTCTGCAGCTAAAAGCATGAGGGAGCAATGCCATGTCCAGCCACCTTGATTCTCCAGCTGAAAGAACTAGGTATGCATTTACAGCTGGGCCACCTGGGGTGGTATTTACCACCAGTCGAAAGCAGGGCATGAATATGTGTCTCTGGAATTGTGACAAGACTCCTTAGCTGCCTTGCTACATTACTTGCCAGAGGCCTAATAGGTGAAACAGAATCTGGTCCCTGGTCTTGTCTGCAGGCAAGAACTTGACTCTGAGCTCTTCTCTAGACTGAATCTACTCTGATCTTATAATTATTCCTGGAGAAAAGCTGTAGTAACTTGTGAGACATGGTTCCCTTTCCTGCTTCATTGTTTGCATAGCCCAGGTTTTCCCCTAGGTGGAAAAATCTAGATTTTAATTGAATTGCCATGGCAAAAAATGTGGCTTTAATTTGTGGGCATGAAGGGGAGGGGCTGTAAGTCTTTTAAGGAAACCCAGAACATATGGAGGATAAAAAGTTTGTAAAGCCCGAAGATCCTAGGTCTACACTAATTCATTCCATCCATCATCATGCCCCTTGGTATTGTCTTCCATGTGTGTGCACAGCTGCTCCAGTAGGGAGCAGGGATGCGCAGGAAACATGTGTAGGCTTATTGATGTGGCATGGGAGAGTGAAAAGGAGCTGTGACACCAGGTCATAGGAAGCTGGGTAGGGTGGCATAAGAGACAGGGAGACACGTGAAGTGGTGGTTATGCTTCTTGTCCTGCAGTCCAGCATCCTGTATGTCAAGAGAACATAAGTTGAGATCTGTGTCATGGCTAGTGATTGAGATAATACACCAACACTGCCTAGCATGTTGCAGGAGGTGCAGGTACTGCCTGCCTAGTGCCAGTTGGGGGCAACATGGTCCAGTTCTGTGATTTTAACAGGGTTTCTGCATTTGGAGCAGGCGTTCCTGTTTTGTTTGCTCCTGTGTACCACTGCTGCTTCCATGCCATCTGTCCTCCTGTCAGGCTTCATACCCTACCCTCCTGTGCCCCACCCTCAGGAAAAGTAAGGCTTATACCAGGGGCCCTCTGACTTCATCTATCTAGACTGTTTTGTTCAGTGCCCAAACAGGCAGACTTAGGACTAAATTGCCTTTGACCCCAGCCAAAATCTGGGTGCACATCAGGCAGCAGGTGGTTTGGTTCATACTTGGAAGTGTAGGGGGTCTTTGGTATGAGTCAACATTGCAATGCACCTGTGACAGCTCTTGGTCCTTTAGATGATGGAGTTCTAGGTAGAGCAGTTCTGTCACCGAGATTGTAAATCCCCACGTGAGCCCCTGATTGAAGGGATCCTGTGGCTAGGGGATCAGACAGCTGTCTGTTGATCTTATATATGAAGCAGCTTGCCTTGGGTGTGGTATGTGGTATGGCTACAAGCCTGTTGTTTGATCTTACTGGTCTTATTTGGAGTGAGAGGTGGGTGAGTGTCTCTGGGGTGCAGGAGGAGAAACTGAGACATAATGGGTGCATCTACACATGCCTATTAATGCACAGCAATAAGCTTTGGCACTTATTGTTCTGGAGCTTATTGCTGCCAGGCAAGTATCTGCACATGTGCCTGGGTTCACATCATATTGAGTTGCAGTGGAGCAGCCCCAGCTGGCAGAGGGCCCCTGGGTCAGTCTGACAGCCCGAGTCTGCTCCCCACAGCTCAATGTGCTGCGGAGGGACTGGCTGGGCCATGAAAGTGCTTCAGTGTGGGGCTAGCCGGTAGGCAGCCTTCTCACTGAAGCACCCCTGTGCCCCAGCCGGCCCCTGTGTTGGCTACACATTTGCAGCTGCAGAGTTTTTTACTCCACAGCAGGATAATACTTGTATTTACAGAGTAAATTAGTTTGCTCCAGCCTAATAGGGGCACACGTGTAGTCATCAGGATGCTTACTGTGCAGCTAATTAGTCTACTGAGGAGTAAGCATCTTGTGTAGATGCAGTGTGTCAAGAGCTTTAATAGGCAGCCCAGACAGGTCTAATTGTCTAGTTAGCCAATCCTGCCAAAAGCTATAATTGGCAACCCCACCCCAGCTGATGAACCAGCTGACCACTTTTAGGGCCTCCTGATTGGCTGGTAGGGAGAGCAGTCTGCTCATTTAAGTCCACTTGTAGTAACAGACTGAAGGCCAGCCAGCTTTATTGTGCTCTTCTAGCAGTCTTGTCTGTAGTGTCTTTGTGGGTGCATCTACACATGCAATTAGCCTGCAGCAATAAACTCTTGCACAGTTCACACCAGTGTTTATTTCTCCTGGGCATAGTGTTTACATGTGCACCCAGAACTGCAGCACACTGAACTGGGGTGGAGCAGCCCTGGGCTGGCAGGGAGGCCTAGGGGTCAGCCAGTCAGCCTGCCAGCCTGGGGCTGCTCCACACCAGTTCAATGTAATGTGGAAGGTCTGGCTGAGGCCTGAGAGTGGTACAGTATAGGGCCTGCCTTCCAGCTAGCCCACACTGTAGTTCTCTCATGTCCCAGCCAGCCACAGTCACTACCTACATGTGAGTTTTGGCACACATAACTACTCTGCTGTAGGATAGTATTTGTCCCAGACCGTACTATTCTACAGCCAAGTGAATTAATTTACTGCACCCTAATATGGGCATGTGTGTAGATGGTGATGGTTTACTGTGGAGCTAATTAGTCAGCTCTGCAGTAAAGCACATGTGTAGATGTACCCTGTAAGTCTTTATTTGTAATAGATTCATGTGGCCTCCTGGGGCTACTCACCATTGGTAGGTGTCTTCCTCTTGTGGACAGACCTGGTTGAACCCTAATCCCAGGAGGCTTTGAGCATCTGTTTGGGATGGCAGAAGATGAAAGACATTATCCTGGGGTTTCCAGGTCAGTCAGGAGGGCGGCAGGAGACAACAGGCTCAGAAGACATAGGTACATGCCATGGGGCCTTGAGGAAGAGCTTGGTGTTGCCTGGCAGATAATTGAGTGCATGCACATGATGTCTTAAGGGAAACAGTATGACTGTTTGGATGTGGCATCCAAGTCCCAGTCAAGAGATGTAGGATACCCCTTCCTTAGCTGTGTAGAACCTTCATGTCAGGACACAGTACATCAGAGTAACTACCTACAATAAGAGCTCTCCACACATGTACCCTAATGTGGGTGAAGGTCAGTGTTGCTCTGCAGGAGGAAGGGAAGATCCCCCTTTCCTATAGAAAAAAAATCTCCATGCTCTAACCTAGATAACAAAAGCATGTGCTTTCCCAGACTGTGCCATCAGTCAGCTTGCAAAGGCATTGAGTGAATGACTCACTACCAGGAATGCCATCAAGGGCAGGCCTCTACTTCCAGCCTCACCTAACCTGTTGTGAATGACCTTGTCTGAAAAATGGGGCCCTAGGGATCTCCCCTAAAAATAGTGATATGATGCCTGCAAGAGTGAGATGGAATAACAACAGAGTAACTAGTTCCTTCCTGGCCAGTTTATTCATTCTATCCAGGAGATCAGCAGCTGCACCCATCCCTCTTGGGTTATTCTAAACAAATAACTAGGGAAATAAATGATCAGGGGTTTAAGTAGTGATGCAGATTCTTGAGTATCTAAAACATTGAGGGAACTAACTGGACTGGGAGATGGACAGCTGTGAAGAACAAGAACAGTTTAGAAGGAAACAGCTTAGCTGGAGTTGACTTCTAGAGGTGAAGGTTCTGTCCTATGTGCCCAGGATCCTGCTGGTGGAATGCAGAGGTATTTCATTTTCATAGAATCATAGCAAATTAGGGTTGGAAGGGACCTCATGAGGTCATCAAGTCCAAACCCCTGCTTAAATCAAGACCAGCCCCAACTAGATCATCCCACCCAAGGTTTTGTCTAGCCAGATCTTAAAAACCTCCAAGGACAGAGATTTCACAACCTCTCTGGGTCGCTTATTCCATAGTTTTACTACCCTTCTCATGAAAATGTTCTTCCTAATATCTATCCTAAGCTTCTCTTGCTGCAACTTGAGACCACTGTTGTTCTGTCATCTGCCTCCATTGAGAACAGTCTAGCTCCATCCTTTTTGCAACCATCCTTCAGGTAGTTGAAGGCTGCTATTGAATCCCCCCTCGGTCTTCTCTTCTCCAGATGAAATAAGACGAGTTCCCTCAGTCTCTGCTCATAAGACATGCACTCCAGCCCCATAATCATTTTAGTTGCCCTCTGTTGGACTCTCTCCAATTTGCCTACATCCTTTCTATAGTGGAGGGCCCAAAACTGGACACAATATAGCTCATTGGTCTTTTCTTATTTTCACACAGTATAGCTTGTTGGTATCAGAAATGCTTATCTCTATGTATGTCCCTCTAAATAAATCTACAAGCCAGAGTAAATAAGAGTGGTGAGATTCATCTTTGACAGCATCCCACTGGGCAGAACCTGAGCAGCTGAACTGCTGTAATCTGATGTGAATATCACAGAATATGGACCTCAGTTCTACAGAGACCACTCAACACTGTCAAAGGCTTTTCCTGCGCTGATGGACAAGACAGCTCCTCTTCCTGGTCTGGTTCTGCTAGGTATGAAGTGCCATGAACTCTCTTACCTTGGATATCTTGCAGAACTGGCTGTAGGCAATGCAAGCTACTGAAGTGTGGTGTGGCGCTTTCCTTAAAGAGGGATTTATGTCTAGCTTAGACTTACCTAGTTAAGGAGTGATCATGATCATTACACAGGCAGAATCCTATGAAACATGGTCCTTCCCGTTCAAGTTCTCTTATAGTGCGAGGAAGATCTATTGTATGTTTTCAAACCCCCAGCCCAAGGTTTAGTGCTCTCCCAGGCGGTATTTTCTTGCTTGCTATTTTTACTTTCTCAGCTAAAATCTTTGTGCACAGAGGTCCCTTTTTTCTGCCTGCCATGTTTGGAAGTTCAAGTCTGTACAGTAAGTCTATATATGTGCAAATTATTTCTTTTAATTTTTACATGCAGTTCCCATTGGAATCTATTGGGTTGATTGACTATCTGAGATAGTCTTGGATAAAGTGACTATGTGCTGGTTCTATGGGGAAGTCCTAGTTCTTCCTGTGACATTCTAGTGTCTCATAAAGTTTCTTTGGGACTCCTAACATCTTGCTTTTTTTTCCTGTAGCCATTCGGTGGTTGGAAACTGAAATATGTTTTTTCCTTGCCTCTGAAAGTTACTGTTTCTGCAGCCTCACACTACTGGGAAGTTGACTGGAGCTTGTGGTCCCACACTGGGGAGTTTTGTGGTGTGGCAGCATAATGTTTATTAATATTTAAAATGGTGCCATTTAAAAACTGTGAATTATGGATTAATCTAGATAATGATATTCATAAATGCCATAATTGCATAGCTGCCAGATCCCAGAGGGGTGTTCCTGGTATGTGCCTGTGGGCTGCCATTTATAAACAAGCAGATGTGCAAACAGAAGTACATAAATTCCACACTGCTGGGAAGGTAGGGTTTTTTTGTTTTGTTGTTGGGGTTTTTTTACATGCCTTAGTTTATTCCTTTAAATAAAGCAAAATAAATAAAGGAGATACCACATCTACCATAGATGCAATTTAGGTAGCCTCTTTAAACACCATACACCTAGGCAATAAAGACCAGTTCTTTTACAATGTATGTAAGCAGTTGTCCTGATCATTAGCTCAGCTACTAAATATACAACTTCCTATGCATGGAGGCAGATTCCTGTTGCATTGTGAAGCCTGGATTTTAGATTTTCTGGCTTTTTTTAATATTTAAAGGTGCAACCTTGACAGTGCATTAATGTTGCTTTTTATATTCATTCTAATGGAGATTATTTCATTGCTATTGAAATTCAGCTGTCCCTGGGGAAGAAGGTGCTAACCTTTTAGTGACATACCACAGCCCCCTTCCCACTAATTTCCACCAGGAAGGTCAAAGAAAGATGCATTTACCTTCCCAGTGGGCATGTCTACATGTGCCTCTTTTAAGCGGGTGTAGCCAAACATCGCCATTTTTAAGGCGCATAAAGGGTGCGTGTCTACACACGTGCACTCTTAATAGGCCTTAAAAATGGAGATTTCATGCTATATGAACCTAAATTTTATGCCTGCATAAATCAGGTATCAAATTTAGGTGCAAATGGCTAAGTTGCATTAGTGCATGTGTAGATTTGCTAATGCACATTAATTCAGCATGCGGCAATGGATACACACTGCGTTAATATACATTAGCTCGTCTGCATGTGTGCTAATGCAACTTAGCTATTCACACTTAAATGTAATGTGCCTTAATGTGCATTAGTGAGTCCACATGTACAAGGACGCCTAAACTGCTTTAATGCACCTTAAGCAAAGGTGCATTAAGATTAAGGGCGTATAAATACACGTGTAGACACACCCAGTTAGAACTGTTTGAAAATTTTTTGATCAAACAGTTTTCTATTGAGATTTATGAAAACTTTTCATAAAAACTGAATAATTCGGACTAAATATTTGTTGAGAAGGATCAAGATGTTCTTTTGTGACTTCATGTTTTACTTTTCTGTTCAAATGTAAACATTATATTTGTATAAAATGTTTTATTCCGTTAAATGTCAAACATCATGCACAGGTAGAAACGCATCAGTTTTACTTTGTCACAATGAAATAGTTCAAAAACATTAAGAGGAAGCACATAGTCATTCCAAATCACAAATTTTGACAGACAATGTTAATTTTTTTCTCTTACTTTAAAAAAATGTCCTATAGAGTGGAATTTACTAGTTTAGAGCAGCCTTAGGTCTAATGCTGTTTTACTAATACCTTTAGATTCATAGATTCTGGGGTTGGAAGGGACCTCAGTGGTCCATCTAGTCTGATCCCCTGCCCCTGGCAGGCAAGATCCCAGCCAGATGCTTGACCAGTCCCCTCTTGAAGACCCCCAAGGATGGGGTGAGCACCACCTCCCTTGGAAGCCCATTCCAGATCCTGGCAACCCTGACCATGAAGAACTTTCTTCTAATGTCCAGTCTAAACCTACTCTCCAGTAGCTTATGGCCATTTTTCCTTGTTGTTCCAGGGGGTGCCCTGGTAAAAAGATCGCCTACTTCATGTTGCTCTCTCCTTATGAATTTGTACACCACTGCAAGGTCCCCTCTCAGCCTTCTCTTGGAGAGGCTGAAAAGGTTAATGTCCCTTAGCCTTTCCTCATAAGGCCTTCCCTGCAGGCCTGCAATCAGATGAGTGGCTCTTCTTTGGACCCTCTCCAGGTTGTCTGCATCCCGCTTGAGCTGCAGTGTTCAGAACTGGACACAGTACTCCAGCTGCGGCCTGACCAGTGCCACGTAGAGAGGGAGAATCACCTGCCTGGAACTGTTTGTGAAGCACCTACGGATGCATGACAGGGTGCAATTGACTCTGCTGACTACTTCATCACATTGATGACTCATGTTCATCCTAGAGTCAACAGTGACTCCAAGGTCTCTTTCTGTCTCAGGGGTGCTGAGACAGTTGCACCCCAGCCTATAGATATGGTGGCAGTTCTTTCTTCCCAGATGCAGCGCCTTGCACTTGTCCTTATTGAATTGTATCCTGTTGCTCTCTGCCCACTTCCCCAACCTGTCTAGGTCATCCTGGATCTGGTTCCTCCTCTCCAGGGTGTTTGCTTCACCCCATATTTTTTTGTCATCCGCGAATTTGGACAGGGTGCTTCCCACCTCTTCATCCAGATCACTGATGAAGATGTTGAACAGCACCAGCCCCAGAACTGAGCCTTGGGGGACTTCACTGCACACATCTTTCCAGGTTGACACTGACCCATCCACTGCCACTCTCTGAGTGCGACCCTTGAGCCAGTTTGCTACCCAGTCTACCATATAGTTATCCAAGGCAAATCTCGCTAGTGGTTCTGCTATGACACTCGCTAATTCCTTCATTACTTGTGGGTGGAGTCCCTCCAGTCCCAGCGATTTGAACACATCCAGTCCCTCTGAGTGACCTTTTACCATGTGGCACTGACCATTGGTTGGCTGATGTTCCCCTTGTTGGTGTCCATGATGCATATTGAGGGTTCATCTAGATTCCTATTTAAGAAGATAAAGGTAAAAAAACTCATTGAAGAGCTCTGCCTTGTCCCTGCTATCTGTCACTAACCCCCCTGCCTGTCCTGTAGGGGTCCTATGCTACTCTGCACCCTCTTTTTGCTCCCAATGTACCTAAAGAAGGACTTTATATTCTCCTTAATCCCTGCCACTAGCCTGAGTTCTAGAGCTGCCTTGGCCTTCCTGACTGACTCCCTGCAGGTGCGGGCCAAGGAAGTGTACTCCTCCTTGCTAGCTACTCCCTGCTTCCACGTCCTGTATTCTCCTTTTTTTGCCCTTAAGGTATCCTGGATGTCCCTGGTTAGCCAAAGGTAGACAAGGCAGAGCTGGTTTTGTTCAATACCTTCATCAATGACCTGGAAGGTGGGATGGAGTGCACCCACAGGAAGTTTGCAGATGACAACAAGCTGAGAGGAAAAGTAGATATGCTGGAGGGTAGGGCTAGGATTCAGAGTGACCTAGACAAATTGGAGGAACGGGCCAAAAGGAATCTCATGAGATTCAATAAGGATAAGTGCAAAGTCCTGCACTTAGGACAGAACAATCCCATGCAGTGTTGCAGGTTGGAAACCAACTGTTTGGGCAGCAGCTCTGAAGAAAAGGACTTGGGGGTTACAGTGGACAGTAAGATGAATATGAGCCAACAGTGTGCCCTTGTTGCTAAGAAAGCTAATGGTATACTGGGCTACATTAGTAGGAGTATTGCCAGCAGATTGAGGGAAGTGATTCTTCCCCTCTATTCAGCATTGGTGAGGCCACATCTGGAGCCCTGTGTCCAGTTTTGGGCTCTTTGCTACAGAAAGGATGTGGACAAATTGGAGAGTCCAGCAGAGGGTTACAGAAATGGTTAGGGGGCTCAGACACGTGACCTACAAGGAGAGACTGAGGGAACTGGTCTTATTATTTAGTCTGGAGAAGAGAAGACTGAGAGGGGATTTAATAGCAGCCTTTAACTACCTGCAGGGTGGTCCCAAAGAGGATGAAGCTAAACTGTGCTCAGTGGTGGCAGATGACAGAACAAGGAGCAATGGTCTCAAGTTGCAGCAAGGGAAGGTTAGGTTAGATAATAGGAAGAGCTTTCTCATGAGGAGGGTAGTAAAGCATGGAACAGGTTATCCAGAGAGGTTGTGGAATCTCCATCCTTGGAAGTCTTTAAGATCTGGCTAGACAAAGCCTTGGGTAGGATGATTTAGTTGGGGCTGGTCTTGTTTTGAGCAGTGGGTTGGGACTAGATGATCTCATGAGTTCCCTTCCAACCCTAATTTTCTATGATTCTGTGGGGCAGTATGGTGTGCCTGAGGCAGATGTAGCCACTGCTTTGTCAGCAAGGTGGCACCTGGAGGTGATTATTGTTACCTTACCTACTTTTATTCAGTTGGAGATGGGAGGTAGGAGCCCCAGCACTGCATGACCAAGCCTACTCTCCTTGGAAGAGCAGGCATTTTAATATGGGAAATGAGAACCTGACTTCTACCTCCCATCTTCCCAGAACATTGTCCCCCCTAGTAACATATCTGAGGCATTGAGCTCAGCACTGCCTCATGGAGACTGTGCTCCTAACCTTATTATCCTCTCCTGTTCTGTCACCTTGTGAGGTTAGAACTGGGGGAGGGGGAAGAGGCAGAGAACAGCAATGAGCCCTAATACTTGAAGCACCTAGGGTTGCCTCTCATGTTCTCCTGCCCAGCTGGCAGCCAGTAGTGAAGCTGGTACAGAGATGCATCTCTCTGCAGGGCACAGTGGCAGGGTAGTGGTAGGTATCATCACTATTGCTGCCGCTGTTGCTCTATGGAGGATGTTAGCTGGGGATGTTTACAGACAGATCTACATCATGATGAATATCACACATGGCACAGCTGTGAAAACATGTGCTACCTGCTTGTTCCCATTCCATGTGCATGGTATTCGGTGGGCATGGAATGTGCAGGGCATGATTTGGCTTGGTGCTTCCCAGCACAACCCAGTGGGGCAATGACATGTCTCACTGAGCCTTCTCTATAGCATTTACTGCGAGTGGAAGCCAAACACCACTGGCTTCATTGCACTAGAAGGGTCAACAGCATTACCAGGGATCAGGTCCACCTCTCAGCCTAAGCATTAGCCAGCGGACCAGAGCACTGGGATGACAAGGGCTTGCTACCCAAGGGGCAGTCATCCATGCCTGGCTGTGGAATGCTGCAGCCTGTGCTGTTTTTCCTTTTGCAGAGCCCAGAAACTCAGTTGCTCCTGCCAGCTCTTCCCAGTTCTTTTCTTTCAAAGAAACGTGTCCTGACAGTTCCACCCTTCCCCCTCCCCCTCCAACAAGCTGCCAGTCACCTGTCAGGGAAAGCTGATTGCTGTGGAATTGCTGCTCTCCTGCTTTCTGGGAAAGGAATGCTTAATATGATCAGCCTCGGGCTGCAGAAGCAGGAGTAAAAGGGCTGCAGAGTGTGCATGTGGGAGCAGGCATGCTCCTGTCTGCCTGAGAGCTGACATATGTGCTAGTGCCTGTCTGGACCTGGAAGGGCCCGTACCCACTGTTGGGGGTGGGGGGTGATGAAACTGCTCTCTCCTTGTAATGTAACAGCTGGTGAAGCAAAGAATCCCTTGCCCACCTGCCAGGAGAATTTAAGCAGGCTGAAGGGGAGTTATCCTCACTGGAATAAGGTCTGGATGGAAGGGGCCAGTGTCAGTACCTGGCACAACTGGGGATTGGGTGATGACCCACAGCCCTGGGCAAGTCATGGTCCTTCTCTGCATCAGTTTCCCCACCTGTGAAATGAGATTCCTGCCTCTGTGCGAAGTGCTTTGAGATCCATGAATGACTAGCACTATGCTTTAGTGTTTGTGCTCCTGGTCTCAGCCTTGACAGGCCCAAGCCTGTGTGTATGAAGGGAGGGGAGAGAGGCTACATGGAGCAGAATGCCTTGGCTGGAAACATTTGCAAATGGATACTGTGCTGTCTGGTGCCCTGTTCCACCCCTCCCCTAGCTCCCAGCTTGTTCCCTAGGGCATTGGCACCTTCTCTGTGAAAAAAACATTCATCTTCAAATCACCAGGTTGAGAGATTGGTAAGGATGCTGAATGAACTAGGGTTAAAGCAGGATGCTCTGGCTTCATGGCATCAAGGGAAGGGACAACATAGATGGGCAAGTGCAACTTCTGGCTGCTGCCATCATAGGGCTTAGCGTAGCCCATCTCCAGACTGTGTGGTGCTCCATTACCCCTATAGTACCCAGGCCCAGGACATGTCAGGGGTTGACCAACCTGGCCCAGAGGGGGTTAGGAGACCTGGTAGCAAGATCCTGAAGTAATCAGTTAGGATTTATATTTCAGTGATCCTTGTTTAGATCTCTAAGGGCAATGATCTCTGAGGACAGAGTAGCATCGTTGGGAGATTTGAGCACTTGCTACCTGCTGGGAGTAGCTGTGGTTGTGCAGTGTATTGGTTGTACATGAGGGAATCAAAAGCTTTCATGGGACTTCAGCAGCACATGGGATGGAGCTGCCCCAAGCTGTTATTTTCATGGTTCTTCTATATGTGCTTTCTGGTCCCTGGGTCTCTCTCTGTAGTGCATGCTGGTGCCAGGTGCCTGTGCTGCCAGCTTGCACTGCCTTCCCAATTGCCAACAAGCTAATATTTGTTTCAAATGTACCCTATTGTTAAACTGTCAATATTTCATTAACATGACCTGATGGCTGCTCATTCAGCCCAGGCTCCCCTTGGTCATAGCCTGGCAGGTTTCTTCTTGTGCTTCCATGTCATCGTGGCTTTCAGCAAAGCACTTTGCTAATAATACATGCAACACACATGAAAGCTGCAGCTGAAAGATGGCAATGCAGCCTTGTTTTTTTAAGCATTTGATTGAAAGCAAAAAGGGCCATTGCTGCTTGATTAAAACAACAAAAGCTGAAAAAACTGTAGCATCATTATGCAGGAATGTTTTAAAAAAAAGTGCTGCAGCTTAAAATGACTGTGATTTACAGACAATGATGTCTAATTTTTTCTCTTTATCTTAAGAGGCTGCCAACAAATTTATTGGCAGTCAGTAAGCCTGGCCCCGGCTGGGACAAGATGAAACAATGGCCCGACTAGGAATTAATAGCCAAATCATTAATTCATACCTAGGAGTCCTATACATGGATCAAGATGCCATACTGGCAGGCCCCAAACAGAGACTTAACAGAGATGCAACCTGCTTGCTCCCAGCAGTCTGTGATCTAAGGATGCTGGGGCATGGTAAATCAGTGCTCCTTGGTTTAGGTTCTTGCTTATTCTCATACACCTGCTCTGCGGGAAACAGAAGCAGCTCACCTCATGGGCTCATCAGGTGACAAGATACCTTGGGGCTGATTCTGGCCTGCCACCCACTGCAGACAACACAGTCTAATGGAGAGAAGGGACCTTTTGCCACCTTTGTGACACCTTGATTCTAGGCACCTCTGGGGATAAGATGCCCCTGTGAAGGCTGTGCTAACTTGTCAGATTCATAGCCCAGAATTCCCCGTGGCATCAAGTGCCATGACACCGTCCTTTAGCAGTAACTTCATCTCTGTCGTCCCTGCACAGCCCCTCTATAGCTATTGCCTTCATTCATGCTCAGGGGCTTGCCAAGCCGATAGCCACGTTCTGCACAACAATTGTGGCAGCAGCTGCAGCGAGCGGAATGGGAAACTTGCTCTGACTCGGTTTCCTCTCCACTCCAGAGCAGCTCTTGGAACGCAGCCAGCCGACGGGACATCTTGGGGTGTTTCCAAACTTGGGCTGGGGTTGGTCTGAATCGCCCGCTCTACCTGGGTGAAACACAGATTCCCCATGTCGTGAGCAAACTGTGAAATGCAGGGTCATAGGAGAAAAACATGAGCCACAGAGTAGTGGGTGGGAGAGGTGGGTAGAGGGGGAGAGAAAGGCGAGATGGAGGAGGCGAAAGTGAGGTATGGAGAGGGGAGGAGGAGAGGACAAGGTTGTGGGAAATCCAATAGCAAACACAACAGCCTCCTTTCATCACAGCCCATCAATGTGATGGCTCCCCTGAGTGGCCTGCCCACGCGGTGCCCCCTGCAGGGTGAGAACGGCACTACGCATTCAGTGCAATGTAGTCAAACCCTTCCAGCCTGACGCGGGCATCAGAGTGAGGGTGACGGGGTGAAGGTGAGGTGTCAGCTCCCTGCCATGGCTCTTCAGAGCTGATCCTCGGGCAGCTAGATTGCTATTCTGAGCGTAGGCAGATGGATGTCTCCCTGTCACAAAGATCCTGCCCTCAGGGTCAGCTGGAATAGGGCAGTCCCTGCAAAGTCTGTCGCTCTGCAGAAGTTTTCTCAGTCCCCACCAGGTGCTTTGAGTGGGGAGGGGACTTGGGGCAACACTGGAGGCCTAGGGCAGAATCCCCTGTCTGGGACAATCAGTTGTGAAGTCTGTGCATGAAGGCGGCAGTGCTGGCTGGCTCCCAACCGTCTTAAATGCATAAAGAGGTGGTGGGGCATGGTTGCTGTGGGAGCCATGCTGGAGGGCAGAGGGGGTCAGATCCCCAAATGTGGGGGTCAGGCCCCAACATGCTTTCCTCTCCACAGCCTCTTAGAAGCCTAGCTCTTAGCAACGAGACTTCCTCTGTTTGCCAACAAGTGCCATTTATCCATTATCAGCTTTGGTCAGCTTGATCTAAGGGATTCATTAAACTCTGTAACCTCCCAGCTAAGATCCCATTCTTAGCAGGGCTAGGCTTGGCTGGTACTTGGAGGGGAGGCAAGCAAGGAACGCCTTGATTGCTGCAGGGTATTGTGGCAGTGGTTCAGTACAGTGCTCTCCCCTTCCACTCAGTGCTGGCTCCAATGGCCTAGTATGGCACAAGGGGATGCTGTGCTGCAGGAAGTGATGTCAATAATTGTGTTTCTGTAGTGACTAAGAATCCCAGACATGGACCAGGGGCCTAAAGCACTGGCCACTGCACATACACACAACAAAAAAGATGCTCCCTGTCTCAAAGAGCTCATGGTCTGAAATGAGGCAAGAGACAGCAGTGGAGTTCACAAAGGGAGTGGGATGGGATTGATGGGCAGAGGTCTCAGTGTACCAAGTGTCCAGATTATTGTTAGTGGCAGTGTGGGAGGGTGATGCAGTGGCTTTGTGTGTACTTACTGAGAGGAGCACCCACTCCTGAGGGGCAACAGGAGAGGCAGCACAAGGGACTTGTCTATCTAGGTCAGCACTGGAGGCTGGCATCATGGCCTGATGGAAGCCAGGATCAAATATCTTATTAAAGAACCAAAACTGATTGTTTGGGAGAGGATAGGCAACGGAGGGCTTTGATGGTGAAGACAAGTTGCTTGTGCTTGGTGTGGTGGAGAGGAGGAGCTAGATGCACCTGGCTATATCCATGCAAACCTCTGACGGTCTTAGAGCAGAGGCAGCAACTGCCATGGCCTGGGGGCAGCTGTAACTCAGCTCTGACAGGTTACATGTGTCTGACATGACCTACTGGCTGTTGGATAGAGCAAGAGCAGCTGAGTTGTTAGCTTCTGTTTGGGCTCCTTGGGGCCACATCACTGAGGCAGCCCCTGACTCTCTCCTGCCTCTAAAATCAGCATCATGTCCTCATGCCTTTAGCCTGATGCTGTCCTGCAGCACACCTCCATCAGCAGCTGCACAGAGAGCAGGACCCAAGTCCAAGAGCACAAGGCAGCCTTGGAGATGGCTGGGAGAGCAATCCCCCATGAATGTCATGGTGGGGGAGAGCAGTAGCTGGAAGAGAACTAGGACCCGGAGGAGAGGGATGGAAAGTGAAGGGTGTGGGAGCACTGACTGCAAACATGCAACAGAAAGGTGGTTCCTGGAGTAATCAAAGAGGAGGGAGGCAGGACTGTGTCTGCTGTTGATGCCCAGGCTCTGGGATCTGGACTCCTACACTATGTTCTTAGCACTGAGTGTGCATACAGTCTGATTATGGAAGCTGTTGCCTGCTGCAGTGGGTGCCTTGGAGAGTAAGGGCACCCTTGATTAAAAGGCAGGAGAAGAGTTGGGTTCAGATCTCAGTTCTGCCATTGAATCCTTGGGAGGGTCCCTGACTTTCACGGTCGCGGGTTTCAGCTCAGAGGTGGGGTCTGCTGAGCATCTGCTAGGGTACCCCATACAGATACTAAGTGGGGAATTTCCTGCTATAGTCTCTGTACTGGAGAGACCCTGACCATCCCCTGGGAGAGGAACAAAGAGGGATCAATCCTAAGCAATGTTCAGTTTGGACCAGCCAAGGTTTCTCCCTATCAGACAGATAAATCCATCATGTGCCAATGCCTCCTGCAGAGCACGGACCAATCAGGACCCATGCTGACTCTGAACAGGACACAGGGAGCTGTTATTCCTGCTAAGCACCCAGTGCCAAGCAACGCAGGAGGGAGCCTATGCCTTGTAAGGAAGCTAGATGTACATCTTGCTGGGGTCATTTGACCCCAGTACTCTTTCCTGCCATGGCAGGGGGTCGGACTCGATGATCTGCTCAGGTCCCTTCTGACCCTAGAAACTATGAAATTATGAAACTATGAAGCAGAACTGTGGTGGGGAGGATACACTAGAAGTGCAGATTGAGATTGTGGGCAGTTTAGCTAGCTTAATGCCTTGCAGCTACTCCTGCTGCAGCTGCAGCCTCTCCCAGCAGTGAGTGCAGTGGAACCAGGGTTGGAGTCAGAGCCATCCCTGGTGGGTGACCATCCTGGGCCCCGCACTTTGGGAGGCACTGTGGATGGTGCCATACAGGCCCTGCCGCGGCCAGCATGCGCCACCACTGAACCCCACACTTCTACCAGCTCTGGCTGCTCACCACACCCCCCGTCTCAGGCCCTGCACTCTGGCTCTGGAGAAGCTCCCAGCCCCTCTGAAAAGAGGGAGCTATAGTGTGTGGGGCAGGAGGGCTGGCCATGGAGGTGAGATAGACAGGTAGGCAAAAGAACAGTTTAACCAAAAACAAACCCATTACACTGAGTCTTAACAGCTCTCCACCTAGCACCCTGCACCCCTTGTCCACCTCCACCCACACACTATGGGACATCCTAGATCTGTCCCATCCTGCCGCACCCAATGCTTGCCAGACAGATATGTCACTGCTAGAACCAGGATGTGAGCCTGGAACATTCAATGGCCCTACTTCGCTGGCAGCTGAGGGGTAGCGGGCACCATGGCATTGGTGGGTGTCTGGTGCAGGGGTAAAAAGCCATTAGCCCACTCCAGCCATGAGCCTACTTGGCTCAGAAATCAGGCCTTGTCTGGTAATCCCCTGGCACAGGCTCTGGCCTTTGAGGCGGAGCAGCCTCACACCAGGAGTTTGGATTTCATGTTCTCTTCCTCCAATTAGCATTTCAATGAGCAAGGTTTGCTAAATGGCCCCCTAGGAGGGGGAGAGAGAAAGTGGGGCAGGCTTGCAGCAAGTCAGAGTACGTGTGCATCTGTGACTGTGTATGTTTGCCTGTGTCTGTGCTCAGTGTGTGTGTATGTTGTGGGCAAAGATGGTGAGAGTGTGAATCAGTGCATCTCCCTGAGTGTGGGTGTCTGTGAATTGTTTGTGCATGTGTTTGTGTGTGTCTGTCTGCGCAGAGTGAGTGTGAAGCTTGTGGTGAGCATGTGCAAGTGAGGCTGTGTGCAGGCACATGGGAGAGCAAGTACCTGGCTGCATGGTGCGGTTATTGTAATGGGAATGAGAATGGTGTAACTGTAAATGGTGTGCTTTGGACTGTCAAGAGAACCATATTGGTCACAAAACAGGTTGGTAGAGGTATGGCGGCGGGTGTATATAGGACTAAATGTATTTGCAAAACAAAAAAGCATGGTGAACGTCTGTGTCTGAGTGCTGAATGTGTGTGCAGATGGGTATATATAAGTATGTGCACAGGTGGATGTTTCTGTGCATCCCTTTTGGAGGCAGAGATTAAAGTATTGATGGTCAAGTCAAGTCAATCCCCAGATTGCGACCACTGGGGCACTGTAGATGATGTTGATGGAGGGGAAAGGAAGTGGTCCCCACATCCTTCCCACTAGCTGGAGGGAGACTCCACATGTCCAGGCAGGGGCAAAAGGCTATTTCTAAGGGGGCTGTATTTTGTGGGCCCCTTCCCTTTGGCCCTGGGACTTCAGCACTGGCAGGGGATTGGGCCTCTTGGGCACAGATGTTGCTGCTCAGGCCTCCAGCATCAGGGGCATGAATGACCCATGGTGGGGGCATGGTGACTGCCCGCAGGCAGCAGTGGTGGCAACATGGCAGTGGCGAGCAGGGAGTTCCCACAGGCAGCCACAGCAGTGTCAGCATTGTGCGGGGGTGAATGCGAACCGGTGGCCAGCAACCACCTGCAGATGCCACTGGAAGTGGCGACCAGCAGCAATCAGCGACCGCCTGCAAACGCTGTTGGCGGTGTCAGCGACGAAGGGGGCTGGGGGGGTGGCAAGCGGCAACCACCCACAGGCACTTCCAGCAGTGTCGGCAGCGCTTCTTTCAAGGGGTGCACTGCCAATCTCAGGGGGTGCACATGCATCCTCATGCACCCCCTACGCGTCACCAGTGATCAGGGGACAGGAAGTGAAGGGGAGGACTGGGCCTCTAGCAAACATCTTGGCACAGAGACTGTGAAACCTTGGGGGCTGGACAGCTGTTTGGAGCATTGGCCCCCTGGAGCTTGTCTATAACACATCAGCACCATGTTCCAGGAGCCTGGAGCCTGACTAGCCCACCCAGCTCCATTGACTTGTTCCAAAAGTTTGCCAGTATGCTTGCTCCAGGCTTGGTTCCAGTGTCCACGCTCAGATCCAGTGAACTTTCTGGTCTGGAGGGTGTCAGTGGACTAGGGTGGTGGGGTGTGCCCAGCTTGGTGTTTCCTAGGACACACATAAGGAGTCTGGGGGAAGGGCTTAGGTGGACAGGGCTGCTCTTGCTCTGGCTGCTCTGGAAGACACTATTCATTATATTTTAGAACGGTCTTTATATAATGACATAAGGAGAATCTATTTATCACCATTCTTGCAGAAACTGATACACTTTTCAAATAGAGAGAAACTAATCTGGCTCTTCCAGCAAATAGATCCATAGTTAGTAAACCATCTTGCAAATTTTGCTTATGAGGCTGAAGCGATTAGAGTTAAACTGTTGATATGACTGATAATTTTTAACACTATATCTGACTTTACTATGTCAGTTGTGGATCTATGTACAACATTTTTATAGATTTGATTCATTACTGTATTTACATTAATAATGTTTTTATAATGGTTGGCTCTATTTTATTATTATATTTGTATTTCTGTTATTCTTACCTAAATTTATTTATATTATGGTTGTATGTTTTTCATGTTGTTTCCAGGAGCATGGCTTTTAGTCATAATTCATAATTCATAATTCTGGTTGCCTCAGCAGCCAATCAGAGTGCTCTAGACAGACAGAGACACATGGCCCCACCATGATAATGGGGACTGAGAGGCCAGAATGCGGGGCCCCTCCCCCACTCCTTGGAGGGGGACAATGGGGACCAGAGCACCACCATGACAGAAGGGATGGAGCAGAGGGCCCATGCCAGCAGTGCTGGCCTCGCCTCCCCCCATCCCCACCCTGTTCCTTGGAGATAGGAGCACCCCACCCAAACAACAGCTGGTGAGGAGGGAGATTTCATAGATTTCATGGACATCAGGGCTGGAAGGGACCTCGGAAGATCATCGAGTCCAGCCCCCCATCCGAAGAGCAAGGAAGTCATCTGGGGTCATAGGATCCCAGCAAGATAAGCATCCAATTTACTCTTGAAGGTGTTCAGTGTAGGTGCTTGAACCACCTCCGATGGCAGGCTGTTCCAGACCTTGGGGGCTCGGACAGCAAAGAAATTCTTCCTTATGTCCAGCCTGAAACGGTCTCACAGTAGTTTATGACAGTTTGACCTCATGATCCCTTGGCGCGCTCTGGTGAACAAACGTTCCCCCAGATCCTGGTGGTCACCCCTGATAAACTTATAGGTGGCCATCAGATCACCCCTGAGCCTGCGCTTTTCCAGGCTAAAGAGTCCCAAGTCTTTCAGCCTGTCATCGTAAGGTCTGTTTTCCTGACCTCTGACCATGCGCGTGGCTCTTCTCTGGACTCTCTCAAGCTTCTCCACATCCTTTTTGAATTGTGGAGCCCAAAACTGGATGCAGTACTCCAGCTGCAGCCTCACCAAGTACAAGGGGAGAATGACGTCCCAGGATTTGATTTAGAAGCATCTATGGATGCAAGCCAGCGTTTTGGTCGCTTTACAGGAAAAGGGGATGAAGGGAGCAGGAAGGAGAAGGGGGGTTACTGGTGACTGCACCCCACCACGGCTGCCACTGCTGCAGACCCCAGCCCCGGTCCCAGCCTGAAGCGGCGGAGGGGAAGAGGGGAATGGCCCAGGTCCTGACTTAAAGTAGTGGGGAGCAGCTGTGGCCCCGGCCTGAAGCAGCTGGGAGGAGGTGTGGAGTGGCCACGGCCTTGGCCCGAAGTGGTGTGAGGGGCAGGGGGAGGTACAGCCCCAGCCCCTGCCTGAAGCAGCAGTGGGGAGGTGGGGAGCAGCCTTGGCCCCGGCACTTTCCTGAGGTGGGGGGGCCAGACACAGGCCTCTGTTGCCCCCTGGCCTCCCCCCGCATCATTCTTGATGGTCAATTTGCTAGCTCTGAATAAACTCTGTAACTTAACTAGTTCCTCTGATTGCAAGGGAGGGACAGGCCCCTGCTAGAGTTTCCTTAGTTTGCCCCATTGCGGCATTTGGCTCTGACACTGTATTTCCCTATATCTGTAAGTGTTCAAGACCCCAATGCTGGCAGCTCTTATAGAATGGTTATAAAGGTGTATATCTATTTTGCCTTCTAGCTGGCATGGAGACAGGACTTGAAATACCCGGGCTTATGTCTATAGTACTGTTATAACTAAAACATTGACTGTGCTGGACAGAGGCAGGCAGAGGTTAAATGGACCTTGGGATGCACCATGTACACAGGTCTGCCCCCTGCTATTGCAGTCCCCTCCTATCCCAGCCCTGGGCTCCCCAAACACAACTCTGCTGATGCCCCTCACTCCAGGCCCCCAAATCTCTGCTACTTGAGGCACTGGGTGCCTTGTCCAGAGAACACAGAACGATGTGATACCTTTGGAGATGTAATCAAATATGTAATGACAAGACTGGTGCTTCCCAGAGTGCACATACATACACACACACACACATGCATACACACTCCTTTCTTAATCTAACTGGCTTCTTACCACTGTCAAGGCATTTGCCATTGTTCACACTTAATAGGAGCCAGTGTTGCAATGTAAGTGCCTGTAGTTGATTGACTGGTGGGTAGTGGTTCATTAATGGATAATTAATGCAGGACTCCCCTCCCACTTCCTCTACCCAAGCCTGTCACTCCTGCTTTTCATTGGAAAACAAGACATCACTTGTGGAGCTGTAGGTGAGGAAAGCCCTTGAGCTGGATGCCTCTCTCATGCTTGGAGCTATTGGCTGGGAAAGAATAGCTAGCAGAGTCGAAGTTTTGGCTCAGGGCAATAGTAGGGGAAGCGCTGTGGGACCAGGAACCAAAGATGTAAGGAGTGTGTGAAGAGTGGTTGTTCCTCAAGGACACAATCCTTGAAGCACAAAAGAAGTCCATTCCCATGCAGAGGAAAGGTAGCAGATGGGCTGGTAAGTCCTCTTGGCTTAATAGGGATATCATGGTCTTCTTGACAAAGAAGAAAGAGGCATACAAACAATGGCAGTTTGGGACAGTCCCCAAGGAGGACTATGCAACAACATCAACTCATATTTGCAGGGAGCAGATTAAAAAGGCTAAGGTGGCAACTGAATTTAAAGTAGCAACAGAAATCAAGGACAATAAGAAGTCCTCCTTTAGGTACATAGGAAACAGGTGGAAAACAAATGGAAGTGTAAGGCCATTGCTCAGCAATTCAGGACAACTGGTTACTGATGCTCAGGAGTAAACTGAACTCTGTCTATCTGTTGTTATCATTCACTATTAGCTCTTTATTACTGTACTATCTGTTTGTCGCATTAACCTTTCCGTCAACTGTTGTATGCTAGGCTATAAGTAAATTTGTCCTTACTTAATTCCCGACTCGCCTCCTCGATCCCGAACCCAGCAGCCTAATGGCTGATACACTCACAGCGCCTAGTCGGGCTGTGACAGGGGAGTGGAGCAGTTCCCCAGAGCTGGTGGAGCCCACACCAGCCCCTGCCTCCGCCTAGGGGTGGAGCTTACCTTTACTAAGTGTCCCACACCACAGCCCAGCTCCATTCCTGGCCAGTGTATGGCCTGAAAAAGTTTGTGCACGGCCAAACTTTTACTCGTGCGCGACTGTGCACATGTGCACCTTAGAGGGAACTTTGCTTTCAGGCTCTTCCACATCCTTGTTGAAGTGCTGTGCCCAAAACTGGATGCAGTACTCCAGCTGTGGTCTCACCAATGCTGAGTAAAGTAGGAAAATCACTTCCTTGGTTTTGCTTGAGGTGCATCAATTGATGCATGCCTGAGTATTGTTTGCCCTGCTGGCTTGAGTTCATACTATGGTCTGTTATTACCCATAAGTGCCTTTTCAGTAGTGGTGCTAGTTAGTTTGGCACCACCAAGCCTGTAAGCATGTTGGGGATTGTTTGTCCCCAGATGGAGCACTTTACACTTCTCAATGTTGAACTTCATTTGGTTCCAATCCACCCAACTTGCCAGCCTGTCTAGATCTGTCTGTATTTGTAACCTATTTTCAAGCGTGACCACGCTTACCCATAACTTTGGTGTTGTCCATGAACTTTGCAAGTGAGTTCTACACCTCCACATCCAAAACATTGATAAAGATGCTGAAAATCACTGGACTAAGCACGGTCCCCTGAGGGATACCACTGGCCACCTCTCACCAGGACAACACAGATCCATTCATTAGGACCCTCTAGGTCCTACCATGCAGCCAGCTTCCTACCCACCTAACTATCAAGCAGTTAAGCCCCCAATCTCAAATTTTCCCATGAGAAATTAATGGGATACCAGATCAAAGGCCTTTTGGAAGTCTGGGTATACAATGTAGAACTCCTCTCTCTTATTCAGGTGGTGAGTTACCTGGTCATAGAATGAGATGAGATTGGTAAAACAAGACCTGCCCATGATGAAGCCATGCTGGCTGTCATTCAGAATCCTACATTCTGCAAGTGTATCACATATAGACTCGTTGGTGAATTTTTCCATGATTTTCCCTGGGATAGAAGTTTGGCTAATTGGCCTATAGTTGTCTGGGTCCTCTCTCCTCCCCTTCTTGAAGATGGGCACAACGTTGGTCCTCTTCCAGTCTTCAGGGACCTCCCCTGAGTGCCACAGGTTTTGGAACAGTTTTGCCAGCGGTCCTGCAATTACTTCGGCCAGCTCCTTCAGCACTCTCAAATGAAGTTCATCCAGTTGTGCTGACTTATGTCTAACTTGTCTAACTGATCATGTGCTTGCTCTATGTCAACAGTAGGAAGGCGGTCATTCCCACCATGCCCATTCTGAACCTTAACTAGTACGATTTTCCCGTTAATCCGGTGAAATACCGAAGCAAAGTAGTCATTCTACTGAAGTGCTGTGCCCAAAACTGGATTGCATTGCAACATCTAGTGTTTAGGAGCCTGACCCCTGTTCTGTGATCTAGAACCTGTGTTCAGCACCCAGGCTCCATATACAACAGAGTGGGAGTTTGGTTCTTCAGACTGGTATCCAGAAGAGCCAGTGGGCTGGAGAGGGAACCTCTTACAATCAGCATACTCCCTGTACAGACACCTAGGGCAAGCCACAAGGCAAATGCCAACAATATGGGTGTGTCTGAAATCTTGTCCCTGTCTGGGGGTTGGTGGAGAGCACCTCAGCCCAGAGGGAACCCATAGTCCAACACCCTGTCCTGAAGTCAGGGCTCATTCAGCTTTGAGAGAGCTCCATCAATGCTGACCTCATGAAGGAACACCTTGAGAGGCTGGAAACCTTCAAGTCAGCCAGCCCTGACAATCTACACCCCAGGGTACTCAAGGAGCTAGAACAGTCTGCCATCGGAGGTGGTTCAAGCACCTACTCTGAATACCTTCAAGAGCAAATTGGATGCTTATCTTCCTGGGATCCTATGACCCCAGCTGACTTCCTGCTCTTTGGGCAGGGGGCTGGACTCGATGAACTTCTGAGGTCCCTTCTAGCCCTAATGTCTATGAAATCTATGAAATCTAAAGTCATGGTGCCCTGTGAACAGTGGGGTCCCCCAGGGCTCTGTTCTTGGACCCACATTGTTCAACATCTTCATTAATGGTGTGGACATTGGAGTCAGAAGCGGACTGGCCAAGTTCGTCAATGACACCAAACTTTGGGGCAAAGCACCCACACTGGAAGACAGGAGGGCTATCCAGGCTGACCTGGACAGGCTCAGCAGATGGGCGGATGAGAACCTGATGGTATTTAACACCAAAAAATCCAAGGTTCTCCACCTTGGGAGGAAAAACCTGCAGCATCCTTATAGGCTCAGCAGTGCTACGGTGGCTAGCACTATGGAAGAAAGAGACTTGGGAGTCACCATTGACCACAAGATGAACAATGTGATGCTGCGGCTAGTAAAGGAAGCAAAATACTGGCTTGCATCCATAGATGCTTCTCAAGCAAATCCCGGGACATCATTCTCCCCTTGTACTCAGCCTTGGTGAGGCTGCAGCTGGAGTACTGCGTCCAGTTTTGGGCTCCACAATTCAAAAAGGATGTGGAGAAGCTTGAGAGAGTCCAGAGAAGAGCCACGTGCATGATCAGAGGTCAGGAAAACAGACCTTATGACGACAGGCTGAGAGCCATGGGGCTCTTTAGCCTGGAAAAGCGCAGGCTTGGTGATCTGATGGCCACCTATAAGTTTATCAGGGGTGACCACCAGGATCTGGGGGAACGTTTGTTCACCAGAGCGCTCCAGGGGATGATGAGGTTGAATGGTTATAAACTCCTGCAAGACCATTTCAGACTGGACATAAGGAAGAATTCCTTTACTGTCCGAGCCCCCAAGGTCTGGACCAGCCTGCCATTGGAGGTGGTTCAAGCATCTACATTGAACACCTTCAAGAACAAATTGGATGCTTATCTTGCTGGTATCTTATGACCCCAGCTGTCTTCCTGCCCTTTGGGCAGGGGGCTGGACTCGATGATCTTCCGAGGTCCCTTCCAGCCCTAATGTCTACGAAATCTATGAAATCTATATATTGAGCACTTACCCAGCATGTGGGAGCCCTAGCTCTAAAGTCCTCTTTGGCCCAAGAGGATTCAGACCCACATTTCCCTCTTCCCACAAGAGTGCTTAACCACCTAGACGGAATCATAGAGAAGCAGGACTGGAAGGGATCTCCATAGGTTATGTAGTCCAACTCCCGACTGAGGCAAGTTCATTGCTATCCAAACATCCTATACAAATCCACTGGCTAACCTCCAAGCAAAACTACACATAAAACTCTGACATGACACCAGATATAACACCATAATCTGCTGCAGGTAAAGCAGGGAGACCATGGGAGCCAACACCCTGCTGCTGTAGAGCTTGTTAATATATGAGATCCCAGGAAGAGGGCCATGCTCTCTGCTACAGGGGAAGGCAAAACCCCACACAGTCCATACCAACTGACCATGTGTTTTGTCAGTCTTCTGTTTTTACCCCCAGAGTGCTTGCTCATTCTCCCTTAGCTTTGTCTATAGCTAAACATTGCCTCCAGAAGCTCCACAAGTAGTTCCCAACTCTATGGGGCAGAGCTGTACAGTGGCAGATAGTTGAATGACCTTCAGGAAAGGTTAGCTGTGAAATAAGCATGGGTAACTCTGATGAATAAGCAGCTGTGGACCAAGCAATGGCAGCACTACCAGGATGCTGTGAGGATAGCAACTGGCAATGATTGCCCTCCTGAAAAGCCACATATATCCTTTGATGGTGCTGTGAAATGATGAGTACAGGTCACCATTATAATAAGCCTGCTCAGTCCCCAGCCATTGGTCTACAAGTCCTCAGTGATGGAGCAGGCAGAAGATGTTGGAATCTTAATAGCTGTGAAGGCAGATGAAGGCTTCAGCAGAACAAGATCTCCAGTTGTCTTGGTCTCCTTGCCATTAGATCAAGGTCCTGCTTTGTCAAGAGCCATGTAGAAGCTGATGTGCAGAAGCTTCTCCACGATAAAAGAAGTCACACACAGGCATCTTCCATGAAAACAACTTTTCCAACACATTCCTCAAGACCTTTGGTGGCCAGCTAATGGTGATGGGAGCAGGACTGTGAGGTCTGGAATCTCCTAGTCACAAATTGGTACAAAGGCAGCAGTTATAAGATGGTTGTCTGGCCGTTGATAAAGACAGGAGTGTGATTCAGCAGCTGTAACTGTGACTAAGTAGCCCTCTTCAGGATGCACTCTGCTAACCCCACATGAGGAGGGGGCTAGAAAAGGTGCCCTAAACATAGCCTGTCTATTCTTCTCAATGGTTTTAATGCCAGAGTTGGGAAGAGACTCTGACCTCTGACACAGAATCAATGGTAAGGAAGGAGTAGGAAAGGTCAACTTCAGTGGCATCCTCCTTTTGACCAAATGCACAGAACACAGACATCACAAACGGCCTGTTACACCAGAAAAAGAGACATGAGACATCATAGCAATACCCACAATCTAAGTATTGGTACCTGATTGACTATGTCATCTTCTGTGGTCAGGATCTCAAAGATGTCCACATTATCCAAGCTATGCTACTTCCACTCTTCTCAGTATTCCACTATCCACTCTTCTAAGTATTCCTTCCTGAGATGCTACATCTGACCACCAACAAGCTTCCAGCTGGAGTGGAACTAAACTATCGAATGTATGGTAAGCTGTTTAGCCTCAGCTGACTCCAAGCCAAAACCAAGACCACCCCAAACTCAATCACTGAGCTCCAGTATGATGATGTTGCAGCCTGTGTTCACTCAGAAGCAGACCTTCATGCAGTCACTGACATCTTTACCAAGGCATACAAAAAATGGGACTGATGCTTAACATTCAGAAGACTAAGAGCCTCTACAAACAAGCTCCTAATGAGCAGTCCCCAGCTCTGGTAATCCAGATCAATGGTGAGTTTCTGGAGAAGGTTGATAATTTCCTGTACCTCAGAAGCCATCTCTCGCAGAAGGCTGTCATTGATGAAGAAGTCCAACATTGTCTCAAATGTGCAAATGAAGCCTTCAGACACCTGAAGAAATGGGTGTTCAAAAATAGCAACTTCAGATCTGAAACCAAGTTCATGGTTTATCAAGGAGTCATAATCCCTGCCTTGGTGTATGGAGATGAGACATGGACAATGTACAGGAGATATCTAGAGTTGTTAGAAAAGTATCATCAATTCTGCCTGTGGAAGATCCTCTGAATCCAGTAGGAAGATAGCTGCACCAACATTAGCGTCCTCCTGCAAGCAAACACCATGAGTATTGAGGCAATGATCATCCAACATAAATTTTGTTAGGCCAGTCACGTCATCTGGATGTCTGACTCCAGACTCCTGAAGCAAGTTTTATTCTTCCAGCTTAGCCAAGGCATATGCTTAAGAGGAGGGCAAAGAAAGCACTTCAGAAGGCCAACTTAAAAAGTGCAACACCAGTGTCAACTAATGGGAGACTATCATCCAGGACTGCCCCAAATGGAGGCAGAGTCTGCTGCTGGGATCTCAGTACTTTTAAACCTCACAACAACAACAGGAGATGGAAAAGCGGGAGTAGCAGAAACAGCATGTCGCAAACCAAAACAAGAACCAGTGCCGCTCACCCCACAGAAACACATGTCCAGGCTGCAGTAGAGTCTATCAACCTAAGATAGGCCTCATCAGCCCTCTCTGGACACACAGATAAGATAATCATGGAAGACAGTCATCTTCTACCGCAAGGGATTGCCAAAGATTTCCCAACTGTGCCCTTTCATGATGTTGGATAATTTCCCAACAACCCTTCCTTCTGAGCCATTCTCCAGAGCATCAGTAAAAGAGGAGGCCTGGTGTGGCTAAGGAGGGATTTACAAATTGACCTTTTAGGACTTTCCCCTTTCTAATTCCTCTGATTCAGGGGGGCAGTGAGGCAGATGTTTCCGTACCAGATGTGTCTGCGGGCAGTGGAGGCGTAGATCAGTTCCAGATGGAATGGAAGAGTGTGTTCACAGTTCCACCTTATTGCTTGGTGTGCACAAGTGCACCTCAGGGACAGAGAGAAAAAATAACATGAGGGCATTTCTGAATCCCTATTGTCTGATGGTGTTTTCTGTATGAACAGCCTCTCCTGTGAAGTGTTCATCACTAACTGCTCTAGAAACCACCCTCTACATTGCTTAAATTAGTGCCAGCCCTTAAGAACTACCAGTGGGGTGAGAGAAAATTAATCAGAGGGCATGTGAGTTTTGTCTTGTACTCCATTTCCATTTGTCTGTAGCAAAGATCTTTGACCATTGTTCAGGACCTTCAAGATGCCAGTCTGACCTGGTCATACAAGGCACATGCCTATGCAGCGAGATGAAGCAAGACTTTGCAGGTTTAGGGCAGGTCAGGAGTGGACTCCTGGGTTCCATTGGCAGCCAGTTGGTGGGGGTGGGGGTGGGGGTGGGAGCTGTGCCGGAGCTGGGGGCTGATGGTGGAGAGCAGCAGGGAGGAGTGTGGCAATGTATTAGGGCCCTTCCTAGGAAGTGGCTTTTCATTAAAAAATGGCTATGCATCAAAACTAAAATATTTTATAGAAATGGCTGAGGCTTGGCATGTTTTCATCCAAATGATAGCAGTGTTTGGATGAAAACCTGCCTGGCTTCCCACGTCCCACCTGTTTGGCTGCCATGTAGCTTGGGCTCCCACAGTTCACAGTTTCAGGCAGCCAATCTTGCAGTCAAGAAAATCAAGACTTCCTTGCTCCTTTCTTTAGGTCCAGCAGCCTGTCAGCCCTGGGAAACCTAGGGATCTCCAGCATGAGCCAGGACTCCTGGGACTTCTAAGTTTCTCCCACCTGCCCTGCCACTCCACACACTGAGGAGCTGTCCCTGAGTGACCCTGGAGTTAGGGCAGCCTGAGGAGGCCATTGCACTGGGGCTGCCAGTTGTGCCATTTCGTTTTGGAAAACTTGGCCATTTTTCCATAACAAGAAACTTTTGTTGATTCCTTCCCACCAGGAAATGCTGACCTGAGCTTGCCCAACTGCACTAGGGCTATTGGCAATTGGCCAGGTCCACATGGAAAGTGCTGGAAAGCAGAGGAAAGACTCACACTCTTTCCATTTGGTAGTCTTATTGAGGTGGTCATGGTGTCAAGGCAGCTGCTGCTTCCCTCCCCTCACTGCCCTACTCCAAGCTGTATAAGATCCCACAGAACCTTCTCAGAGTTCATCTGGGTGGAAGAAAAGTCAAGAATGTGTTGGCCAAGGTTATCCAGAACAGAAAATGTGCTGGGGAGAATTAGCTCAGTCATCATGTAAACTCCATGGTATGCCAGCCGAAAATTGTCAGGACTCTTGACTGAACATGGCTCAGGAGCTCTGGGAAATGGAGAAGCCAGCAGATATCTGTCTCGTGGAGAAGGAGTGTCAGAACTTGGTATGAAAGTCTCATGTAGCTCCCTCAGTGTTAGCTGGATTCTGTGCCTTATGTCATTTCTGGTGTGTGAGTCAGGGAGCATAGCAGTGGTAGGCAGAGCCTAAATGTCTAAAGAAGGAGTATGAGGAGATCAGCAACTCAGCAGGAACATCATACCCTGCCAAGGCTCCATATCATTGTAGTTTTATCTTGGATAGCTTTGTCAACAGAAGTCGAGGAAGGAGGACCTGCCACCGACGCAGTAACAACTGAATGAGAAAAAGGGGAAGCAAGTTCACAAGTGTCTCCTTCGGGGCACAGTGTGGGTCTTGTATGGGCAAAAGCAACATCCAGTTGTGTCATAAATGATCCTGGATCACACATTCCCAGCTTGGACCAGGAACCAAAAGAGGTGGAGGGCATCATGAGACCTGGTCCCCAAAAGTTGGTTCCTGGAGCCCTTTAGAGCAGTGGTTCTCAACCTTTTTTGTACCAGGATCCATCTGTAAAAATCAATGGCCAGTCCCAATCCAGTGCCCCCCACTCTGACCTGCTGCCCCCTATCCCCAGGCCAGAGCCCCTCAGTGTGTGTGTGTAGGGGGAGGGCAGTATGGAGGACCCCAAACAACCCCTTGCAGGCTGGAACTCTAAAAGCCTGCAAGGGAAAAGCCACCGTTTTCCACACTTTTCTCCTTTAAAAGAGAATCAATTTTTAAAGTTTGTTGATCCATTTTTAAAGTTTGTTCATGACCTTTTCATATATTCTTGCAACCCACTTTTGGGATGCAACATACAGGTTGAGAAATGCTGCTGTAGGGTCACCATCTTGGCCTGGCCTAACAGGAAATTGGTAAGGTAGATCACACTCTGCTCAGCTGTCTACTATGAGACTGAGAAAGGTGGTCCAAGTCCAGTGTGCCAGAGGGTACTGAGGGTGGCAAAGCATGGCCATAGGTGGTGGCAGTTGAGGAAGGCATGAAAAAGTGTTCCCTTCATCTCACTGCTGCAGAAGGGGCAGACCACTGAATTGATGGTCCCAGGTCTAAGCAGTGAACAAAGATGCCAGTAGCCAGGACCCTAGGTAGCAGTCTGTACTGGAGGTTACCAATCCTCTTGGCAATAGGCAGCTTATCCAGGGCACACCAGGCTGGGCAGGTGTGCTCTGGCAGCTCTGTCACTGGGACAAAGACGTGGGCATGGCACACTCAGATTGTCCATACGTATGGTGCTTTTTTAGAGAGGATCTCAAAGGACATCTACCACTGCTCTCATAAGGCTTGGGGAGGGACACCAGAGCCTACCCTCTGCTTTCCTTGCCCTCTGCTGCTGATATGTCCAATAGCTGCCACTGGGGAGTCTTCATTATCTATGGAGGCAGTCTTCCAGACACAGCATCTGCAGGGAAGGCAGACTTTATTTCAGCTAGGAGGCATGAAGGAAAGCAGATGGGGTACAGCCCAAGCCAGGTGGCCAAAGTCTTGGCCAGAGCCTGAAGGACTGGAATAGGATGAGGTATGGCCTAGCTTGATAGTGTGTGACTTGACCAATAAGGTCATGAAGCTTCCAGAAATAAGGCTTGAGATCCCCCTGCTACAAGGCCAAATTGTGAACCAGGAGCTCCTGCTGCAGCAGCCCTGGAAATTGCAGACACCTGGCCTGCGGATTAAGGGGTCTTTTCCAGTTATCTGGGACCTCACTAAGCCTTCCTGAGTTCTCAGAAAGGCTAGCCAGTGGTTCTGAAATTACTTCAGTCAATTCCTTCACCATAGGGTACATCTCATCCAGCCCTGCTGACTTGAAAACAACTAATGTCTACAAGTAATCCCTAACCTGTTCTATTACTTTAGACTCTTTATCTCCTTCTCTATCTTTGCTCCTTCCTGCATTTGATATCTCAGAGCTGCCCCTATTTGTAAAGACTTAAGTAAAAAAAGCATTAAATATTTCAGTCTTCTCTGCATCATCTGTAATTATATTGCTTTCTGCATTCCATAGAGAACCTATGGTCTCTCTGTCTTTCACTTACTCTTTGCATACTTCTAGAATTTCTCTTTTATTTTGCCTTTTATATCCCTTTCCAGTTGCATCTTAAATTGTGCCTTGCCCTTCCTAATTTTCTTCTTGCATGCCCATTTAATACTTCTATGCTTTTTCCTAATAATTTGACCAAGTTTGCACTTTTTACAGATTTCTGTTTTTGAGTTTCAACTCATTGAAGAGATTGCTGTCTAGCCAGGCTGGCCTCCTCTTCCACTTCCGATTCTTCCACTGCATTAAGATAACTTGCTGCTATGACTATAAAAGGGCTGCCTTAAAGTACAGGTAGCTCTCCTGGAGTCCTATTTCCCTGATTTGCCTCCCACCAGTTCCCTGAGTTTGCTGGTGTGCTTTTCCAGAGATAGTGTTTTATTCTGCTACTCTCCATCCTTTGTACCCTTAGGCTCTTGAACATGCTTCCTCCCCTTAGGATGGGGCCTCCTAACCTTTTCCTTAGCATGACCCCATTGGAAATTTTTGTGACCCCCAAAATGATGCAGACAAGATCAAAAAGTTATAATTATGGCATTATAATGTTTATGGTCATTACATTTTTCATTTAAAACATTTAAATAGAGTTCTAAAGGAACTGGCCGAGGTCATTGCAAGTCCCCTGGCATGGCTTTACGAGCACTTGTGGTGCTCTGGTGAGGTACTGGAGGACTGGAAGAGGGCCAACGTGGTCCCCATCTTCAAAAAAGGCAGGAAGGAGGACCCGGGAAACTATAGGCCAGTTAGTCTTACCTCGATCCTAGGTAAGGTGTTCGAGAAAATTATGCTGGCACACATCCAGGAGGGGCCAGCAGGGGACTGCATGCTTAGGGGCAACTAACACGAGTTCATCAGTGGCAGGTCCTGTCAGACCAACCTGGTGGCCTTTTACGATCAGATCACCAGATCATTAGATGCAGGGGTAGCAGTGGATATAGTCTTCCTGGACTTCCGGAAGGCTTTTGACACTGTCTCTCACCCCGTTCTTGTTAAGAACCTGGGGGGCTGTGGTGTCGATGCCCACACAGTCAAATGGGTCGCCAACTGGCTGGAGGGCCGCACCCAGAGGGTGGTAGTGGATGGGTCCTTCTCAACCTGGAAGGACGTGGGCAGTGGGGTTCCTCAGGGCTCGGTCCTCGGGCCCGCACTGTTCAACATCTTCATCAGTGATTTGGACGAGGGGGTATAAAGCACCCTGTTCAAATTTGCTGATGACACTAAGATGTGGGGGGATGTGGGCACACTGGAAGGATGCAACAGGCTACAGTCAGACCTAGACAGGTTACAAGGGTGGGCGGACAAGAATAGGATGGGTTTCAACACAGACAAGTGCAAGGTGATGCACCTGGGGAGGAACAACCGGCACCATACCTACAGGTTGGGGAACTCCCCTCTTGTCAGCACGGAGGCAGAAAAGGATCTGGGGGTCATCATTGACTCCAAGATGAACATGGGCCGGCAGTGTGGGGAGGCAGTCAGGAAGGCCAACCGCACCTTGGCATGCATCCACAGATGCGTCTTGAGCAGGTCCAAGGAGGTGATCCTCCCCCTCTATGCGGCACTGGTCAGGCTGCAGTTGGAGTATTGCGTCCAGTTCTGGGCGCCACACTTCAAGAGGGATGTGGACAGCATGGAGAGGGTCCAGAGGAGGGCCACTCGCATGATCGGGGGACAACAGGGCAGGCCCTATGAGGAGAGGCTACGGGACCTGAACCTGTTCAGCCTCCAAAAGAGAAGGCTGAGGGGGGATCTTGTGGCCTGTTATAAACTAGTCAGGGGGGACCAGCAGGCACTGGGGGAGTCCCTGTTCCCCCGAGCACTGCCAGGAGTGACCAGGAATAACGATCACAAGCTGGCAGAGGGTAGGTTTAGGTTGGATATCGGGAGGCGCTACTTCACGGTCAGGGTGGCTAGGATCTGGAACCAACTTCCAAGAGAAGTGGTGTTGGCTCCTACCCTGGGGGTTTTTAAGAGGAGGTTGGATGAACGTCTTGCTGGGGTCATTTGACCCCAGTACTCTTTCCTGCCATGGCAGGGGGTTGGACTAGATGATCTGCTCAGGTCCCTTCCGATCCTAGAAACTATGAAACTATGAAAATCATTTTAACTGTAACATATTTATAAACAGGAAACATATTCATCATAATTAGTCGCCACTGTCAAGCATCTTTGCAACCCCATTTTTTATCATTGTGATCCTGAATGGGGTTGCGACCTCAAGGTTGGGAACCACCACCTTAGGATTTTGTGGTCATTGTCACCTAAATTACCTTCCACTTTCATATTCTCAGCAAGTTACTCCCTGTGTGTAAGCAGCAAGTTGAGAAGAGCTTTCCTCCTAGCTGAGCTAATATCTGTCTCAAAAAGTTATCTCCAACACACTCCAGGAATTTGCCAGACTGCTTGTGCACTGCTGTGTTTCCTGCCCAACTGCCCAAGAGATGTCCCATTAATCAAAGTCCTCCATGAGAACCAGATCTTGTAACTTGGAAGTTTCCATCAGTTGTTTGAAGAAGGCCTCATTTACTTCCTCCTCCAGCTTTGGTAGCCTGTTCCAAATGCCCACCATGACATCCCCCTGTAGTAGGAAAACTGAGTTATGCTAAGGCTTTTAGCAATAGTCCAGACCTCCCCAGAGCTAAGCAACAAAATTGAACAGAAAACCTTCTGGGGCACTGGGAGATGCGAGTGCTGTGATTGGGCACAAGGTGATCAAGGCACAACAGTTTCCCCATAAGGAATGTGGCTAGCACAGTGGCAGGGGATTGGTGCACCGATAAGGAATGCCTGGCACAGAGCCAGGGGATTGGGGAATATGGGATGAAACAAGTTACAAAAGTGATGGACCAACAGAGAAACATGTGTTTTGTGTTGCCACCCTGGGGAGACAGGAGCAACCTTGGAATTCTTGTTTGGACAGCGAGGAATCCAGAAACCAACATCCCACACACCCAGCAGAGGCGCTGAGGCCTGTACACCGAAGGTTGCTGTTGTAATGCCTACGGAACCACTTGCCAGGTTGTATTATGGGGAGGAAACCTGTAATAAAACTTGGGGATTACTATTAAAAGTTAACTTGATACCAAATTGGATGAAGGGCTGTGTCAGTCCTTGGGGGGCTCTGGCAAAAAGAATCATAGTAGCAACACCCCCTAGTATTCTCCCCTCTGACTTTATTCAGAGACTTTCAGCAGGTCTACCTTCTACTTTGTACTGAACCTCAGAACACATTTACATTGCCTTTATATATCTGGCAATACCTCCTCCTTTTTCCCCCGTCTGTCCTTCCTGAATAAGACCATACTCCTGTCATGTTAACTGTCCCACCATGTCTCCATAATCTTAATTACATCATAATTCTATGACTATACCAGGACGCCCAGTTCTTTCTCTTTGTTCCCCATGCTTCTCACATTAGTATATGAACATTTCAGATATCTAACTGATTGCCCTGCTTCCCCCCTAAGAACATTGCTAAAGCTTTCACTACTGCTTCCTCTTAACTAAGTTTTGATCCAGGTCCCACAGCTCTCTACTTACTGCTGGGCTTTTGTCCCCAGGGATGTCCTGGGGACCTGCCAGCTCTCCAGACTGTGCCACCCCTGGAGTGAATTCCCTGCCCACCAAGACTTGTGCTTTCAGCAGCTCCTACTATGTTGCTTGAGGGTTCCCTCAAACTGAGTTTGGGGTGGGGGGCTATCAACCCATCTCTCAATGGACTGAGTGACAGCACAGCAGCCTCCACACATGGAGGCCCATGAGAAGAAAGACGAGAAGGGAAGTTGGGGAAGATTCCCATTACATGGCCTGCAACCTACTCACTGCTCCTACAAGGCAGTGGAGCATCCTAGCCCACAGAGACCACCCACCGTACCAAGAGGTAGCACCTCAGCTTAATACAGAACTGCATCTTGGGAGCTGTCATGGCCACTGACCTCACCTAGCAATTAAAGAGGAGACTGGGAGAGCAGGATCTATTTCACAGCTGTGGAGTGGGACTGGTGGCCATAAGGGGCAAAAGGGCCTTTGCGTAGACAAAGGCTGGGCCTACCTCCGTTGGAGGCTGACCATAAACATAAGCTGCAGAGTGGTACAAAGCTGCACCCAGGGAACTGGATCCCAGGAGCTTGATATTTAGGTACCAGTAAGAAATTCGAAGACCTACAGTAGCCCAGCAGCACCAGTGCAGATGTCCTACTGCAGAGTGTCCCCTCACAAATGCAGCCCACTCTCATCAGTAGAGGCAAGCATGTTTTATTGATCTGATAAGCCTGTGGCCTTTCTAGATTAGAGTGTCATAAAGATAAAGGATTCTGGCATTTGTACAGTTCAATAACCACACAGAGCCGCTAAAAATCTTTTAGTCAAAAAGTAAGTTAGATAAAAACAACTTTTCATTAAAACTGAAAAATGTATAGAAAATTTGAAAATTGTCTTGTTAAATTAAAAACATGAACTCTTTGGTATACAATATTTCTAAAATGTTACTTGCCCAAAACAGGTTTTTTACTACATATGATTCTCAGAAATGGAACATTTAAATTTTGCCTTTTTATATGAAAAATCAAAAAGCCCAACCCCCCACCCCCAAAAAATCCCTGCAAGCAAATTCAATGAGCCTTTAAACAGACGATTTTTTCTAAAAAGTCCTAGAAAAATCATTGTTGTTTTTCATCCAGCTCCAAAATCTCATTCTATAACATGCCCAGAAATAATGTTGGACCACTGACTAGAGGAGACTTGAGAGGGGCAAAGGGTGGTATGTATGTTGTTGGGAAAGACTTGTGGCCTGTGTTTATTGAACTTTGGGAGTCAGAAGGCCTGGGTCCTTCTCGTGGCTTTGCCATTGACTCCCTGTGGGATGCCAGGAAGGTCATTTAGACCAAATGCCCTTAAACCTAAGAATCCAGGATTGGGAGCCACTTTTGAAAATGGGAGGAGGGTCTAGTTCAAGCCTCATTTTCCTCAGAAAACAGGACAGCAATGCTCATCCTTCTCTGAGAGAGGTGGATTTAAGGTGCCAAGCATTTTATCGCTTTTCTACCCAGAAGTCTCATTTTGAACTGATTTGAAATACACTTAAAAGCAGAGGATTTGATGGGATAAATGTGAAGACTTTTGTTCTCTACTTCAAAATTCTCCTGGTTGAAAATGTTGATAATGAAGTGCTGCTACTCTTCCTTTAGTTTATTTTGGGATGGACTACTTTTTTCAGAGCCGGTGGAAGAACATCAAAGCAGTGCTTTGAAAAATGTCCCAGTGTATAAATAACTCTGCTGAGAGCATAATAACACGGGCTCCGTTGTGCTTTTCTCTCAGAAGAGCCAGACAGAATCTGCTGTAGGAGCCTACATTATAAAAAAGAATTATTCATTCCCTTTCCTAATTAACTGGGTATTGGTAAAGCATCCCAGGAGAGTTTGGCCAGCCAAAGTACAGTGCTCTCTAATGCCCCCAATCTTTTAAGCATTTGAAAATCTGACTTTGCCAACAGCACCTCCACTTTTTGCAAAATCAGAATAAAGAATGTGAGATATTTCAGTCCTGACAAACTCCTGCCAGAGACTGACGGGAGCTGCATGGAATTTATTCCATGAATGCTGACCTGCTGTTATTGCACTTGGGAAATGAAATAAGAAAGCTTTGTAGCAAGTTGTTATCAAGAAGTCTATGTCCACAGGGAATCAGTATCTCTAGAAAACACCTGATCCGACTGCAGCTCAGAGCAAAAAAAATATAGATATTCTCCCCACAAACTTCTTCCATCTCTGCTGATCACAGTATGAGACTGATGAAACTAAGCCACTCCTGTCATGGAAGAGATGGTACTGAATTGCAGAAACTCACTCTGCTCAGCCTTTATAGGAGGTTTATTTGGACATGCGGAGATGAGCTTGAATAATTTACCTGAGAGCAAAGACAGTCAATCACAGATGCTGAATGGCTCTTTGAGTGGGTTCGATACTGCTGAAGCAGTGTCTGCACTGACAGCCCTGGAAGCTCATATTGTCTGTTTTATTACTCTCTGGACAGTGGCTGTGTAAGCTTCCCTTACCAAACCACAGCCCTGGACTTCACAAGTGGCCCACAGGGGACACCTGTAGCCCATACTTGTCAGGTTTCTGTCTGTACTCTCCATTCCTTCATGGACTTACTTCTCAGCCACCTGGCATGGAAAAGAAATGAACTGATGGGTTTGGTGATATGGACATCTTTCCACAAGGACCTAGACTAAGGTGAACACATGGACAGCACGTGCCCCCGGCGGCTGGGGGGGCATGGCTGTGCTGGCAGCCGCGGGAGCGCAGTGGTGGAAGCCTGGCTACAGTAAGCGTGGAGCTCCCGCAGACATCGCCAGCACTGTTAGCAGGAGGGAGTGGCGAGCACCGACCAAGGATCGGTGCCCATCCGCAGGCAGCGGTCGTGGCGGCCAGCGGCAATCATGGACTGCCTGCAGACGGCACCAGCGGTGTCAGCAGCGGGGTGGTGAGTAGCAACCACCCACAGGTGCCACTGACACTTTTGGTGGTGCCTTTTTGCTACATCTTGCCCCGGGGCTAACACTTAGTTCCAGGTAGGCCAGGTACACCAAGACAGAGGTTTGGGGTAATTCACACAGGCAGACTTTTTTGGTGTGCTTAATAGGGCTGTGTGAAGCTTTGGGCCCTGCTTTGATTCAGCAGAGATTTGGCCAAATTCAGTGGCTGAATCTCTGAATCCAAATTAAATCAGAGGACCCTTTAATCTCTCTGAATCGAATCTGAACCCTCCGAATCGATTCGGAGAGATTCGGAAAGATTTGGAGATTCGAGCATGGACACAGCTTTAAATGTTTTTTCTACATACCTCTAGGTAGCAGGCAGCTCGTGAATGCTGTGATGCTGGGGCGCTGGAGTGTCCCACAGAAGCGCAGGGGGGGTATCCCCCAGCGCACTCAGCAGCAGACCTGGAAGTGGGCCAGGAGCACTTCCAGTCCACTTCTGGGTCCATCAGGGAGTGCACAGGTCCCATCCCCCCCCCCCACTCCCACCTGGTCCCTCCTGGGTCTGGGGGCTTACCCAAGGTCCCTCCACAGCCAATCACTGAGCTGCACCGGTACCTCAGTGGATGTAAATTAAGCATTTAAAGCTGCGTCTATGTCTTCAGATTCAGATGAATTGAATCAAGGACAGTGATCCAAATCAACTAATCAAATCACTGTCCCTGATTCAGGCTGAATCAGATTCTGAATCGAATAGGGCTGCTTTGCACACCCCTGGTGCTTAAAGCCTGATTAATAGAAGGAAGCACAAGCCATGTCACAAGGTCACTTCCTGAGTGAGCTCAAGAACTGTAAGATCTTCATGCTGAGACTATCTAGTCCTGACACCAGAACTGCATTCATGGTCCCTTACATGCATGCAAAACTGTACCACACCTCACAGACGGAGGGATGTTATGCTGATCTATTTGCAGGTTTGGAGGCAGCTTTTATGAGAGACCTCAGGAATGATGATTCGCAACTGAGATGTTGCAATAAAATCCCAAAGAAATCCTTCCACAAGTGGTTCACTGCAGAAGGCAATTTATAACCTGGGTTTAATGAAGGGGCATGCAATTATTTTGGGCAGAGAGCCGGTTACTGAGTTTTGGCAAGCCATTGAGGTCCACATGACAGGCAGCCAGGGTGAGATAAATATTAATTTTCTAAATTTTTAGGAACCACGCAGGCCAAATAGATGGCCTGGAGGGCCGCATTGGATCCACGGGCTGCATTTTGCCCGCCCCTGGTTTAAAGGATGCCAACTGAGACCCCATCCTTCTTTAAATGTTTATTACTGTAAGGAGACACCAAATTTAACACCCCACCATGCTGGACACAACAAGGCCTGGGCTGTGGATCAGCAAAACCTCATCAGTCAGTTGGTTAACTGTGGGCGTGTTTACATGTGCTGAACACATTAATGTGCTCTTGTTACTATGCATTAAGTTTAGTACCTCTAACATGAGGTAGTAACTAAATGCTAAGTAACCTGTGCTACTAGACAGTAGCACTGAAACATGGTCTTTTCATGACACTTGATGTGCAGTAGACTTATATTACTGCGCATTAGTGCATTAGCACAGCTTTTGCCATGACAGACTAATGTGCAACTGAGTTAGTCTATTGCACATTAAGCATCTCATGCGGACACACCCTGGGTATTTTAAACCCCACATTTCAGATAACATGGTTGTAATTTTATTTTGTCAGACTCGCTGATATCAGGCCGGTAAGGTAGGACAGAGCAGCACCTTCGAGGCTAAATAGTTTAGAGTAGACAACAACCTACTTTGTCAAATGCTTCAGACTGACACACCTAATCACCTCTGAACCCTAAATCAGCAGTGAAAGGGCTTGGATGAAATGCTACATTTTTTGATAACTCTTCCTATAAGTTTTATCTGCATTGTGACATGACTGTATCTTGGCGTCTCCTCTTCCTTGCTCCTACCATGGAGAGCAATTAAACAAGGTTGTAGCCCATGTGGATGGGCTACACACTCAGAAATCACTACTCTGCTGGCTTCCCTGGACCCAAAGAGCTTTACAACTTCATAACAACTTCACAACACCATGGTCAAGGGCCTTGCTTCAAGAGAACAGAGTATAGCATGTTGAAGCACTTAGGCCCAGGTCTGCTACTCTGGCTTATGCTGAGATCAGTGAGACTATTCCCATGGAAAGGTCCTACCCATCAGAATGGTAGCCTTTAGTCCTGGTTGAACAAAACTGCCCATCTACAGGTGTGAAATGTTTCTTCAGCTTTCCAATCTGCAGATCCAGTATCCCTCCTACTTGTGCCTAACTTGGAGAAGATTGCTCATAAATTGCAGAGAGGTGGTTAGCTGTGCTAGTCTGAAGGCAGGAAAGGATGGGACCTAACTGGTTCAGAGAGGCCTGAGCTTTCACAGGCTACAGCCTACTTCATCACATACTCGCTTGATAGCATAGATAGAAGTATGTGACAGCTCATGCCTCTCTGAATCAGTTAGTCTCCAAGGGCACCTATGCACATGCTGGACACCTACTCTAATGCATGCTAATTAGCACGCGTTAGAGCAGACTCGATTAATGAAGTCTGCTGGAGTGTGCTAATCAGCCCACTCCAGCAGCCTCCAGATCACATGTATTCAGCATCCCTTCACTTCAATGGTGGCAGGGGTGCTTTAGGTCAAATGATCTTTACTTAAAGTGCCCCTGCCACCTTTTTGAAATGCAGAGCGCTGAATACACTAGACACTGTGGGTACTTTAATTACAGCAGCTCCTGAGAGCTCCTTTAAGTAAATTGCCTCCCTCCACCACCTTCTGCATAGATTATAGGTTGCAGTCCTAAATTGTCCAGCCCTGACCTTAGCCCTGATGAATTAGGTTCCTCTGGAGAGCTGTGACTGACAAATGTACTGATAACCACACTGGCAGGGAATTGAAGATGAGGATTGCTGGTTCTTTGGATACTGCTGACCTTGTTTGAAGGAAAATTATTCCAGACAAAATTCACCAGTCTGGATCCCATAATTCTGCTGTGAAACTGCTAAGAGAATGACCAAGACTTAACCAGATTTCTGATACAGGGGTAGATCACCTAACATACTGCTGGGTTTTTTGAACCTCTCTGTATATTGTAGTGTTCATCTCTATCAGAGACAGGACACTGAGCTAGAGGCCTTTGGCCTTGGTCCAGAGCAGAAGTTCCCATATTCTTTTGACCCAAGGGAAAGGACTTAGGCAGTGGTATTTAGGGATTTACATTGGATGGAAAGGGAGCTAATTTTAGGAATAGTGCCATGGGTCTATTTTGGACCCTCCTCCTTGAGTCACTTGCTATTTTTTTCACATGGCTTCAGGGTTTTTTTATGCCAGAGTTATTCACATATATCCACACAATACTGGTGGTTTATATATCCAGTCACGATCCAACAGTGTGCTGAGAAGTTCAAAAGACATGTCTATCAGATACAAGGCAAGTTTCCCTGGAAGAGCTGATATTTCATAAACTTGAGAATAATCCATCAGATAGGTATCTATATGTTTCTGGTTCACTTCAGATCCAGATTAGTGGTGAGGAAACTTCTCTTGTCTGATGCTTATTTAACCTGTGGTATCAGCCCAGTTCGTCATCCTTAGTTGCCCATGAGTTTGTCTTCACCATTTGACTTACTAGGACCATTTAGATACTGGTCATGGTGTCACTGGCTGGTGTGCAAATGGGACTGATTGCTCTGTGTAGAATTCAGCCAAATTACTCACCTCAGCTATTCAGAAAGTAATTTTTCCCTGCTTTGAAATGCTGGCCACGTTTAAGGTACCTTGGCTGATGCTGAGACAGATTGTACATATTCTGTAGATACAGGTTTTCATTTCTGGTATGGTCAGTCTGAATGCTTTCATTTTCAATTGGAAGGCAACCATTTGCAATGGATCATGTATCCAAAGTAAACAGAAACCTACACTAATGAACACATTCTTCCAAACTCTGAGAAGTAAACTTCCTTTTCCTTCAGGGTCTTCTAGCTGGATTCTGCTTCTGCTCTTGGGAATCAAATTTTCAGATGCCTTCCATCAAAAGTTGGGCACTTCATCCTGGCATCTTCCTTGGTTATATTTCAAAGCAAAGGGGCTTTTTATGTTTGAAGGACATCCCTGTAGCTGATTGTTGGCTTGGCAGAGGTCGTTCACAGCAGTGGAATGGCTGGCACTCTTTTAGGGCTTTGAATCTATTGGAAATAGATGTGGGAGATTTATTCTTGGCTGCCCAGGGTCTGGTACACAGCGTGTGACACATCACTGTGTTATGTGGAGAGATTTGGCGCCCTTGTCAGCTGGTCTGGGAAGAGAATTCCATTACCTACCAGTGGCGCATAAAAGCTACTGGGGATATAGCTGGGGGCTGTCTGCGCACGTGCTACCCACAGTTCCAAGGCTCAGAGGTCTGATCACGATCACTCGGAGACCGGACGCTGGAAGGGATATTTACATGAGTGTGAGATGTTTCCCATGGATTCCTGCCTTTTGGCAGTCTAACACTCTGCCACTGAAGGTAATACTAGGAGCTGGGAAAGCCATTTAGGTTCATTATGGATTGAACTTACACTCTGTCCAAAGCTCAAGCCAAAATAAAAACGTTGAGGTTAGAAAAAGTGTCAGGAATATTTCCTCCCAGTCAGGTTTGGGGTTTGTCAGAACAACAGTGACTACTATTTTATTATTCACTCTATTATTCTTCAAGGACTCTTATATGTGCCCCCCCATCCTCCCTTGCAGCTGAAAAGAGCATCCCCTCTGGTGTAGGTAAGTACACTACTGTTATCCCTACTTTACAGGTGGGGAACCTAAATCACACAGAGGGGAAGTGACTTGCCTGGGGTCACATTGTGAATATGTTGGGGAACCCAGGAGTCTGGAGACAGGGGGAGTGAGGGAAGTAGGATGGATGAATGGGTGGATGGAGGATGGTTGGATGGATGGACATTATAGCTAGAAAGATAGATGGGATGACAAAAGGAGGAGCAGGAAAGCGAGGTTGGTTGGGATGATATGGTAGCTACAGTGACAGATGAAGGCAGGGAGAAGCGAGGAAGGCTGAGACAAGATGTGTGTGTGAAAGTCACAGCTAAGTTCACAGTGAAAACAACCTCAACTTGCTGTAATGTGGTGCTTTGGCCAGCACAGGACAGTGCTGGCTTTTGTCCTCTCAACTGTCTTCCCCTTCTCTCAGCCAGTGACACTGGACTCATAGTTTCTTCCCCCCCTTTACCCAAGTTCTTATCATTTGTAGCCCACAAGGCAAACCTGGATGTGTCTTAATTGTCATAGCAACATGATGCACCTTTCAGTTACCATGGCAACCCTTGGTAGTTTTTTAAATTCAGGAAAGGTAATTTCTCTTCTCTTTGCTCTGATTCTGTTATCTCTCAGCTCACCATCCCCGAGGGACGTGACTCCCTTGCTGGCTCTGCCTTCGGCAAGGTGGGATCTCAGAGATAACAAGTCTCTGCAACCGTGGGGCTTGGCAGCAGCACCAGTGAAACAGGGCTGTCTCAGCATGGCTGGGGCTGATAGGAGCTTGAGGCATGGTTTGAAGGACAGCTTGTCAGTGTGGTGACTACAGACAGAAAAACAACAGTGCCCTACTGGATAGGCAATATGGGACAAACACCTTGCACACAAGCAGCCTCCCATCCAGCCACAAAGCTCCTACAGCAGAAATGTCAAACATAAGGCCAGATTGGGCCCATGGAGCTGATCTGTCTGGCATGAGGAAGTGGCCTGCCACAGAATGACAGTCAGCAGCAGGAGGGCAAGTGAGGACTGACACAGCCCCAGTCACCCTCCAGCTCTGGCATAGGGCATGCAGAGGTGGTTAGAGCCACCACCACCAGCTCCAGGCTGGAGCTGGAATTGCTGTCACTGCATGCTGCTGTCAAGAGCTGGAGCTCTCTCTGCCATGTGCTCTGATCTGGAGCTGGAGCTGCTGAGTGGTGGAAGTTTTGTTGTGCCCTGCTGTGGTTCCAGCCTGCAAGGAGCCCCAAGATCTGGATCCAGTCAGGAACACAAGGTGAGTTTGATACACCTGTCCTAAGCAATTATGATCAGTCCCTAATAAAGCCATGGAACTGCTTGCTGCTTAAAGGCTCAGAGCTCCAATCAAAGACAATTCTTAATCCAGTGGCTTTAACTCAGCCAGCCACATCAAAAGAATGTGCATTCACAGCTTGTGTCTTGGAGGAGAACTCAGAGGGGCGGTGGGCTCAGGACAGATGGATGTGAGTTATGGTGAGAGAGGGAGAGAGAAAAATTCCCTGATATGACCCCATTGACTCCACTGAGATGGATGGTCAGATAATGAAACAAGGACAGCCTGATGTTTTATGAGATGAATCATGCTAGTTTCAGCTTCTAATTCTGCTTCAGGTGTCTTCTGTTATTTGATGTTTAGTGATGACCTTGGTGAGGTGTGGATCCAGATCTGACTCTCAAGCTTTAACTTACTTACTCTGTGTCTCTACAGACCCTGGAGCTCCCTGGCACTTCTCATCATTTGCCTCTTCCTCTTTCTGTTGTGGGCAGGTTTTTCCTGTTACTGGCAGTTCACATTAAGAGAACTTCTCCAGAGTTATCCTGCTGTCTACTCCATAGAAACAGCCTTGTAGAGATGCTTGGCTGGTCTGACTGTCTTCTGCCATGCTAACTGCATGCCCTTTTCCTAATCCCCCTGGGTTTCTTACAGTTCTTAGAAAAGGCAGGTACTGGTGGTGATCATTTTTTTATGAACTGCAAGGACCTAGCTGCATAATAGTGTCCAGTCCAGATCTGAGCAGTAGGGCAGGGATCTGAGTTCTACCTACCATTCAGGCTCTATGCACTTTCTTGAGTGAAGTAATCTCTTTTTATCCCTGTAACCCTCCCTAGATGACCAAAACAGCAATTCCATGCCAGGGAGCTCCACAGAGGTAAGATTTTTGAAGGATTTAGGGTTCCAAGTAACCGCAAAAATAGTGGCTAAATGGAGCATGAAAGCTTCAGGGACTGTAGCAGGAAAGGAACATCCTGGACCAAGAACCTTTGCTTCTGAACTGCCACATGCAGTTTCTGTTGCCTTGCCACTCCTCAGATGGCTCTTTTCAGTGGCAGTGTGTATCTAGAGTGTGTACATAGAGAACAAAGTAGGGGGGCATGCGTGCTTGGCATATGTACTGAAGGTAGAGTGGCATTTTGCACTGAAAACAGCTATTAAATATTTGGAGTCTTCTCCACAGATCTAACTTTGTGGGCTCAGAATGCCATTTATGCAAGTTGATATGTTAATCTGTTAAGTGGCAGAGTTTAAAAGAACTACAGGCTTTTAAGAAATGTTCCACTTGTGTCAAGCTTTCCTTTGTCCTATATCAGGGGTGTCCAACCTTTTTGAATGTGGGGCCAGAACATGAACATTTTATCACGCAGTGGGCCAGCAAGCCATATTCAAACACCCTCTGTCCTGGGCCAGAGAGACCCTGCCTGTGTAGCCCTTCTGCACCTGCCTGTTACTGCAAGGTTCATGGTAGCTGCTGGTGGGCAGGGGCAGGAGGGACCCATTCTGCATCCACCAGCTACTGCCCCAGAGACTGAAGGGGAGAAATAAATAGCTCCACATCTCCATTCCCTGAGCAGTGCCACCCCATGAGCCAGCGCTGCCTGAGGGGGGCTGGAGCGAGGTGGCTGCTGCACCACAGCCCCTCACTTGCCTGCCCGCATGGCCCCGCTCACCCTGGTGCCCAGCTGCCCACGCACGCAGCCCTGGTGGCCTCAGCACTGCAAGCCCAGAGCCTGGGGTGCAGCAGACACTGACTCCTGCCGCCTCACCCCGCAGAGGTCACGCCAGGACCCCGCCTGCTGAGGCCCCCCCGGTGCTGGCTCCTTACGTGCTGCTGGGGACGAGAGGAGGCCGGCCAGGTTGGCACTAGCCAGCAGAAGTGGCGGTGGAGCCATATGCCACTTGGGACTGACCGGTGCAGGCCGGGGGAAAATGCAGGTGAGCCCCTACCACCCTGGCCGGGCTCGTCCCATCCCAAGTGGCACACGGCTCCTCCACCACTTCTGCTGGCTGGTGCAGACCCGGCCGGCCTCCTCCCGTCCCCAGCAGCTTGTGGGAAGCCATTTGTCCTTGTGTCAAAGCCATCCTGTAGCTTCAGAAATCTTCTCCCTCCTTAGGTTTTACCTCTTGCTGTGCTTATAAATAGCAGTCAGATCCCTCTCAGCCTTTCTTTTGCCAGTCTAAACGAGATAGGATCTTCTTGTATCCACTCAACTTTTACGTAAGAACTGCCATTTACTGCGTCAGACCATAGGTCCATCTCCCCCAGTAGCCTGTGTCACACAGTGGCAGAAAGTAGATGCTGAAAAGAAGAGTGAGCTGAGTATGACCAAGGATTTTCCCACTGTTTCTCTCTCACTTGTAGCTTCCAGGCCCAGGAAGTTCTAACGCAGAGACTATATCCCTAACTCCTATGTTCAATAGCTTGTCCAATCCCTTTTTGAAACTGGCTAAACTGTCAGCTTCCACAATGCCTGGTGGCCCCGTTTTCTAAACTTCAATTACACACTTTGTGTAAAAGAACTTCCTTTTCTTATTTTTAAACTTACTACCTAGTTTCATTCTGTGACACCCTATTTCTTGTATGTGAGAGAGAGTAAATAAATATTTACTTTCTCTTGACTACTTAGTATTTTATAAACCCATATCATGTCTCTCCTCAAGCTTCTCTTTTCTAAACTAAATAGACCTAGCCCAATGGTCTCCAACCTTTTAAGCACAAGATCACTTTTTGAATTAAAGGGCAACCCAGGATCTATCTCAAAGAAAATGTAAAAATAACAGCTTATACAACTGACAGAGATTGACTGTCAAAGTTTCCATTCTCTACCAGTCGATCACGATCTACCGGTGAGTGACTACTGACCTAGCCCCTCTAGTTTCTCCTCATATGAAAGCCCCTCCATACCACTAATCATCCTTGTTGCCCTTCTCTGTATCTTCTCTAGTTCTTCTATATCCTTTCTGAGGTGTGGGGCCAAGAACTGGACACAATATTCAAGGTGTGAACACCATGAATTTATAAACAGGCATAATAATACTTTGTTTTATTTACAATTCCCTTCTTAATAACCCCTAACATTTTGTTTGCCTTTTTGATGGCTACTAAGCACTGAACTGATGTTGTTAGCAAGTTATCTACAGTGACGCCAAGATTACTTTCTGTAACAGTTAATATAGTTGGGTTATTTTTGCCCAGGTGCATCAGTTGACACTTACCTACACTGAATTTCATCTGTCACAGAGTTGCCCATTCACTCAGTTGTAACAGATCCTTCTGTAGTTCTTCACAGTCTGCCTTAGTCTTTACCACTTTGAATAATTTTGTGTCATCTGCAAATTTGACCACTTCACTACTCAGCCCCCTTTCCACCACCCCATCTTTTTCACTTTTTTCAACTTTTCAATCACCCCTAATCACCCTTCTCTGTACTTGTTCTGGTCTGAGTTCTTGCTGGAATATGGGTGACCAGAACCGTACACAGTATTGTAGGTGAGGTCTCATCACAGCTCTGTACAGTGCCACTACTATTTCCCTAGCTCTACTGGAAATAACCTCTCTGATACACTCTAGGTTTGTATTTACCTTTTTCTTGGCCACATCACAGTGGGTAGCATAAGGCCATCCTATGGGCAGCTGGTACACTCATATCTTTGTCTTCCTCAGTAGATAGATGCATTGACAGATGGGTTTACAGACACTGTGAGGAGGTGAGGAAGGGTTCTGGGCACAAGAGTGCATGTATGCAGAGTGAAGTAAGTAACTCAGAATGGACTGATCACCATCTATCTTGATTGATAGCTTGCCCAGCTGTTGACACAAGACACCTGAAGCACATTGGGGCAGTATTAATGTAAGGCAAGTGGCCAATGCTCAGAGTAGTACCAAGAACCATAGACACATGACAAAAGCACAAGGCATAACACCTAACCTGTGACAAGTAAAGTGGGGGACCATGGCAGCCACTTTCCTGCTGCTATAAAGGCTGTTAATATACACTCAAGGAAGAGGGCCATGCCTGCTGCTACCGAAGAAGATAAGGCCCTCTGCCCCTCAACTGGTGTGTAGGGGAACAGGGATGGATCATTCTGACGATGTGTGTCACGATATAGAATAATGTGGGGGAATTGGAGGGAGGGGGTTTCCTTCAGCAGTGGTGCTAGTGTTGACAGAGTTAAGGAATCTAGGATACCGAGGTCACAGGTTTGATCCCTGGTTATTTTAGATAAGGTCCCTTCCAGCCTAATTTCACTATAGTCTATGACTCCTGGCTCAGTTCAAGAAGAGTAACACAAGCCTAATGTCAGGGCTTAGAGCAGGGGTGGGCAGTTATTTCAGCTGGAGGGCTACTTAGCAAGTGTTGAAGAGCTGCACGCAAAAAATTTTTGAAGGATATACATTTAACAAATTATAGATAAAAACAAAACATATACTAAAAAATCAAACATCTAGTACAGCGGTTCTGAACCTTTTTCAGTCAACATACCCCTTGGTCTCAGAGTGAGACTTCACGTACCCCCTTTCAATTGTCAAGACATTTTTTAGGCACTTTGAACTGTGTTAGACAATGTATGAAATATATCTCATGTACCCCCAGTTCAGAACCACTGATCTACTATAACATTTAAATCTTTTTCAAAAAATAATTTTTGTCTTTATTTTTTGAGTAGTGTATATAGAGATGATTGCATAATAGCTCAAAATAAAATCTTACTCTTGTATGTTGTGTGGGGGTGTGTGGAGAGGTGGGTGTCTGGGGCATGTGTATGGGAGGGGTGTTGTAAAAGCTTCATAGTTGCTGATGACTGGTCAACCACTATTCTCCTTCACTTTGGGGTGTCTCCCTTAATGCTCACCCACTACACCTTGATGTTCGAAAATGCAAAGGAAGAGAAAAAGGGAGGTAAGATCTTCCAGTTATCCTTAGCGTAGAGATAGAAGCAAAGGTTTTCTTCACAGGGCTCTGCCTCCCCTACACCCTTACCACATCTGTGCAGTCACAGGCTTTCAGCCTAGCCCTTACAGTAAGTGTGACATAGAGTGCATCTATATGTGCTGATTTAAGGCGCTTTAGCTCAATTTAAAGCACATTAAAGGTGTGCATCTATACATGTGTGCCTTCAATGAGCCTTAAAAATGACAATTTTAGGCTATTCATACCTAAATCTGATACCTGCTTGCAGGTATCAAATTTAGGAGCAAATAGCTAAAGCGCATTACTGCAAATGTAGATGTGTTAAGGCACATTAACACTGTGTATGGACTGACTTGGGATTAACTTTAGTCCCAAGTCAGTCTGCACACACGACGTTAATGCACTTTAATGTGTGCATATGTAGACACAAGCCCTAAATTGCCCTAATGCACATTAAGCTAATAAGCATTAGATTTAGGCTCACCTAAATGCATGTGGAGACACACCCATAATGACTGATTGTTGACCAGTTATTCTAGTTTCTTGCTCATGAGGAGTGACCACTAATAGCCCCTTCCTTATGGGTTCATGGCACTTACTAAGTCTTTAATTCATTACGCAAGAAGTTTGCTGCCACTGGATCTTTCCATAATAAGCCCTTATTTTCTCCTTGCCTCTGGCTAAATATCAGCATCCAATTGATTTATTTTCCCTCACTTCATCAATTAATGAGTTAATCCATGCTCAGCTCTGTCCTTATTTCAGATCTATTAGTTACCAAGCATTATACCTTAATTCATACATATTTACAGTCTGTCCATTATCAGGTATAACATCATTATTTATATTTCATTAATTAACAAGTTTCCTGGAGCCTTGTCAATCACTCTTGTTACATTTCCACAACCTGCTCAGTGTTTCATTAATATGTCCATCAACTCTTAATTAATCAATTCCTATACCCTTTATCCCTGGACTGCCTGGTCTGTGAACCTTCTCAGCCATCACTATAAATAATTCTTTTACACTGCATGGATTGATTGAGTCCATTCTGATTCTTCCCTCATTTAACCCATTGAGAGGTAGACAACTTGCTTCTGGGCTTCCCCATCAATGAACCCAGTTCATCATTCTTATAGAGGACCCTGGGGTTTCTTGAACTCACCAACAGCAGTAGCCCCCTCACCCACATTGTGGAGTCCTGCGCTGCCTCTCCAGTAGAGGTACTCATTCTCCCCTTATCTTGCTCTGTGTCTGGCTCCAGCTTAACATCTAAATTCCTCTTGTCAATCCCACACCTCCACTTGTTGTGCAGGAGCTCTGGCTGTCTTGCGCTTCTCCTTCTGACCACTTCAACTTTACCTTCTGGCTAGTGGGATGGGGGCTCCAGGATCCCATACATCCATTTCACCCCATGCTGGGTGTGTGAGCCACCAAGTTTGCCCTAAGCACCACTGGCACGTCTCTCTCCACTGCCTGATAAGCCACATGTTCCCCAGTAAGTCTTCCTCTGTGTCTGGGCCTGGAGAGGCACTCTGGACTGTAACAGGGCCTGGGGCTGGTGCCCTGTTACAGGTATGTTGGTGGATGTAGTAAGGGGAGTAGGGGCGGTGTGCGAAGGTGTGGAGTATGCAGGAGGGTGGGGGGAATGTGTGTGTGTTGGGGTGGTGTAGGGGGGTGTGAGTGTTTGTGTGGGGGGTGTAGCGTTTGTGTGGGATGTGCAGGTCTGTGGTGGGGGGTGGGAGGTGCGGGGGTGGAGTATGTGGGGGGGCATGACAAGCATGTGTGTGAAGGGGGCTGTCTGTGCACTAGGTACTGGGAGCTGGCCAAGGGTGGGGGATGGGAGGAGTTGGGGAACAGGGGTTGGGTCCAGCAGAGCTCACCCACATGGTACAAGTGTGGTTCCCTCACATCCAGCCTGTGGCTATCCCCACAGAGCTCCTCATGGGGAAAAGTCTCACTCACTCCCACCCGGGGCAGCTTGTACCGTGCTCCTGTCAGCGCCCACCAGCCCCAGCCCTAGCCAGTGTGTACTGCTTTCTGGGAGGGCTGCTCCCAGTATGGCTGCAGCTGCCTATGTACTTATCAGCTCCCCCCTCATCATCCTCCTCCTGCTCCTGCTGCACCACTCTGATGACCTTCCACCCACTCAGCTGCCCACAGGTGGCTGCTTATTGTGCTGGGAGGGCGGAGTGGGTGGAAGGTGACCAGGAACTGGAGCTGGAGCCCTGTGCACTGAGGCAGGAGCCTCCTGGCTGCAGCTTTCTCCTGCCCAGATTGGCAAAGCAGTGGCAGGAAAAGGAGGAGGAGAAGCCACTTGAGATTGATGGAGCCAAGCAGAACCCAGGCCACACTGGGAGCAGCCCTGCTAGGAAACTGTGTGTGCTGGCCAGGGATAGAGCTGGCAGGCGCTGGGGCAGGTGGAAGTGCAGCATGGGCTGTTGTGGGTGGGAGCAGGTGGGGCTCAGCCCTGTGGAGAATGCCACAAGGGCAGCCATGGGCTGGATTCAATCAATTGGCGGGTGCCCACTTGCAGACCAGATCCATTCAGATGGCAGGTTGGATCTGGCACACAGGCTGTATTTTGCCCACCCCTGGCTTAGAGGATGGCGTTTTCATTGAGGTCAGAAAAACAGGCCAGGTTGTGGGGTTAAGAATCCAGGACTTTCCTGCTGGGTGAAGGAGAAAGGACCTGTATTGGAAACACGAAGATTTTTGTTCTGCAGTGTCCCAGTCTACTCATTACCTCTGCTGGACTGTTCTCGGTGATCATTCATTAAGGCTACAATAAGCTTTTCTATTTTGTGGAATTAGGGACCAGGTCACACTGAGGGCAGACAAGGTGTGCAGACAAGGGGGTGCTGCAGGAAGTGGGGAACAGAACTGATGTACAGGCTGGAAGGAGGGGTCATCAGTACAAATGTGCAAACAAGCAGACTCCTGGAGCATCAATACCTGACGCTAGAGGGCCACTGGGGTGCAATTGGTTGGGCCAGTTTCAGATGTGGCAGACTGGCCAGTGGCAGCCCAGTTTGATGGCTTGAGCTGGATGGCTCAGGTTGATTGATGGGGGCATTTCCCTTCCCCACCAATCAGGAGAAGGCAGGAGGAAAGCTTGCCCCACCCTGACCTAGGGGCACTGTGAAGAAAAGGACCTGAGGGGGAACTAACTCCTCAGGCTTTCCCATTGGTCCATTTCCAATCTGGAGGCGGAGCCTCCAGAGGGATGAAAGCCCGCACGCCCAACACAGGAGTGGCTTCGTCAAGGGATGACAAAGATGGGGCTGCAGAAGAGCTGATAGAGCTGACCCGTGGGACAGAGCAGTTGCCCCAGAAGGACCCTGAAGACACCTTTGCCGAGTGGGAAGCAGCAGGAGGCTGCGTCCCGGAGCCCGTCACGCAAAGAGCTGTGGCATCAATGCATGGAGGATCCAGAGAGTGGATGGGACCTCAGTGGCTGCACAAAGCAGTGCGGGTCCCCAACCCTGCACAAGGCAGGAGCCCCCAGTGCACGGAGCAGTGCACAGAGTTGGTAGAGCTGAAGGGACCCCCACGGCTACACAAGGCAGCACTGGCCCCCAACCCTTTACAAAGCAGGGCCCCCTTCAGTGCACAGGGTGGTGCACAGGGCTGAGAGAGGGCTGACAGGCCCAATGGCTGCATGAGGCAACTTGGGCCTTCCTGCAACAAGCAGCTACTGCACAAGTCGACCATGCTAACAAGGAAGGAAGCTCCTACAGCCAATCCACAGAGAGAAATAAGCCTAGACCACCAAAACTGCTGGGTGTCGTGAGTCACCAGGAAGAGGACTGCAGTCCTCAAGAGGGGAAGAGAAGGGGATTTCCACAGGGGAGGAGAGGCCCTCCCCCATCTGGGTGATTAAAGAGAAGCCCCATGACAGGGCGGGGGGACGACCCTCTTTGTGTGGAGAGAGGAGCTAAGGACCCCCTTTGTTAAGGGTGACTCCATGCTTATGGGGCCCCCTCCTAGGCATGTGACCTAGGGGAGAGTGATGGTGTTTTCTTAAGGTAACGGGTTCTTTTCCCCAGTATCATTTCTTCTTTGGGCACAGTTGCTGCGCTATTGCTGTGTTCTGGTTCCTTGCATTGTTGGGTTTTTCACTATTAACTTGTGTCTTACTGTTGTATTATGAGAAGATTGTAAGCTGCTTTATTTAGCCTGCTAGTCAGGTTTGCTAGCACAACCCCAACTCAATACCTGAATTTATTGTATGTGTTATCTTTATGCATTGTATCTTATTTGATGTAATCTCCCTTCTGTATGTTCAGTTATTGTTCCCTCACTGCCAGGTCTTGATTTGTTGATTAACTGTCTAACCTGTGTATTATTGTTGAGTGTTCCCTTGCCTGCTGCCTGGAGGGCCCTGCTGAGGGCAAGGGCTGCACGCTAACCGGAAGGCCAAAGAGGGTCAAGGCCTGTGCTAATGTAGTGCCATTGTCTGCCATATCTGGCCGAGACTGCCTGGGTTTAGGGTTAGTAAGAGTTATTGTCTTTGTAAACCTATATTTGTAAATTATATGTATATGGAATTATATATATACATGGAAATATATACAAATACATGTTAATACGTTTTAAAATATATTGTACAATTAAACCTGTAAATAGTTAAGCATCATTGGGTGTCCCTGGTCTGTGCTCTGATCTACTCTGCTGTGTAGGGAAAGGAAGTGAGCTGGCCTGAAGCTAGGCAGTCGCACATACCCACTAACATCCCTTTGATGGAAGAGTACCAGCTGCAAAGCACCCAGGTTACACAAATGAGCCACAGCTTGGAGGTCAGAGTCTGTAATGCAGGAGTATCCATCCTGAAGTCTTGATTTAGTTCCTGCTCTTTTCCTTCCTCCAGCTGATATGACTAGCTGCAGATTCCTACTTCACTTCTTGGCCCAACCTATTTCTTGAGCATCTGTGGTCTCCTCCTATTTGAGGTTTGACAGATCTGTGTGTGCGTGCAGGGTCCTCTACAGTGTACAGCATATTTCCCAGAAGAACGATGCCTGTATCTGGGGTGGGGAATGGTTGGAAACTCAGGGTGATGCATAGGGTATCTGTCAAGAAGACCTCTGTTTTCCTGCTGTCCCAAAGTGACATGGGCCCTGCCATCTGTCTCCATCTTTGTGGCAGCAAGATCAAGACTCCTGTTGGATGACTGGATGCTTCAAGCTTACTGCAGAGATTCAGTCTGAGCACGCTCATCTTCCTACAGCCTTTTGTATAAGGTGTGGGGAGGAGAGGAGAACTTAATTATCTTGGGAGCTACAGGGCACACAACATATGTCCTATGAGTGTAACCTATTCCCTGGACATATGTTGTTTATTATAGGCACTAATGAGCTTAATTATAAAGCTGTCTGTTCTAAGAGTATTGAGCCATAAGGACAGTGATGCCAATCTTAAGTTGTCTCCCTAAGGGAGCTGATGATTTAGTAAATCAGGTGTTTATCTCCAGAGACCTGGGTTCAAATCCGACTCTGAATCACTGATAGATTATCAGCATCCTTTTATTTCTTTGGTATGTGTCTCACACAGCTACTCAGCAAGACTGATTTTAGAGCTGATTGGAAAGCTGTATGCATCTCCATGGAAGATTGGGAGAAATGCAAAATGTACATTCTTTTCTACAATTTGAGGAAATTTGGAGGTGCTTTGGATTTTTCATTTAAAGGTAATATAGAAAACAGTAAAAGCAACAAACATTTTTGTCTGGGAAAATATCTAATGTTAAATGCTGAATGCTTGAACTAATCACCTTTACTAATGGGAGGGGAAGATAGGGCCTGGGGTAACAAAGGACTGCAAGTCTGCACTGGGGGGGTGTGCCTCTGGCAGAGATCTGTGGCTGGACACCAGAATGGGAAAAGCAAGATTTCCTTGGAGATTAGGGAAGAGATGCCTAGACAGAGCTTTGGTGTCAGATGGGAATAGCTGGGGTGCTGAAAGTCATGGAAAAGGTGCATTGTTACTGCTGTGAGGCTAAAGCTTGTGCAAAGATCTCACATTTATTAGCACTGCTTTATCAGACAGATTAAGAGAAGGTCAAGGCCATTCCCTGAGCTCCAAGTGGTAATTGCCCTGGGCACAACAATAACTTTGTTACCTTGGCAAATAATGCTGGAGCAGGTGGTGTGGGAGGAGGTGCCTGTCATCAGCCTAGCTCATTATCTGCCTGAGGATGTGCAAACACCTTTAGGAAATGAGGAATGGTTTGAGAATTTGGGGGTGTTAAAGCAGAGTCATCAGCCATGAAGCTGATAAGCAAATCACTCCAGAGCCTTCCAGCAGGGCTTCCTGTGACTGATCTCCTGTGGTGGGACCCAGGACCTTCTTCTTCGCTGCTTTGTGCACATCCTTTCACAGCATCCGGTGAAGTAAACTTCAGAACACAAAAGCTTGTGATGCATCTGTCACACACACACATGCATATGCATGCACATGTGCGCATGCACACACACACAGTACTCACGGGGTCTACATGTAATATTAACATAAGTTTACTGTAGTAAAATACTGTGCAGTAAGCTTTCCCTGGGAGCATATCTACATGCGCACCTGTTGGGAGAAAATTTTCTCCCAATGGGAACGATTTAAAGCAGGGCTACTTGTGCCCTGCTCCTTGCCACTACAGCAGCCAGGGAGAGCTCTAGGCTTCCCCGGGTGCCAGCCCCAGGCTGGCAGGGGCCACAAAGCTGGGCTGTGGGGGGTGGGGGGCAGCTGTTTTCCAGCCCTTTGCCCTGAAGCTGGGAAAGTGTCCTCTCCCCCAAAGCTGTTTCCCATCCCCTTGCCCCAATCAGCTGGTATCACAGCTGGAAGTGAGCCTGGAGCTGAGCGGGGATTTCCCACCCAGCTTGGGGCTGACTGCCAGCTGCCCCACCAGCAGGACAGCTCCCAGCTAGCCCCTGGCTGAGTGGTGAAGCAAGAGCTCCCCAGCCCTGGTGCTGTTCATCTCACTCCTGAGGGGAGCTGGGAGTCCCACAGTGCTGGTACAGGGTCAGTGGGGCAGAAAGGGACCCAGTCCCTGTGCTGATCAGCTCCCAGCTCCTGTGGGGACCCAAGAATGAAGCAGCACCAGGACTGGGCCCCCTTGCTTGTGTGGCTGACCAGGAGCAGATTTGCTCCCGGTAAGTGTCTACATGAACTTTACTGCATAGTAACTATTGCTCAATTAATCTAGTACCTGTATTTACAGATACTAGTTAACTGCAGAGTAGACTAATCTACTGCATGGTAGCTGCTGTGTATGGTTATATGGTGACGCTTTACTGTGCCATAGATTAGCACAGTAAAGAGTGTCATGTAGACATACCCACATATACATACTTTAGTTAGTCTATAAGACACAAATTTATCTACTTTCTACTTGATTTCAGACTAAAACAGCTAACTATGTTTCTCTGACCAGGAAGGGATACCAGCATCCCCCATCTTAGGGTTTTCCCAGGATCAGAAGAAATTTTCTTTCTGTGGCACAGAGTCTAAGAAGCTAAGGAGCTTGTTTCTTATGAGGCTGGGCCTCCTCTCAGTCTGCCCCAGCCTCTGTAATGTTTTGCAATGAAATCACTTGGCAGGAAAAGCAGCACAAGTGTCACCACAGAGGAAAGAAGATAGTGACTCCACAATGTGTATTCTGCAATACCGCTACACACTGCATTTGAACTGGTCCCAAGTCTGTTAGGCTACAATGTTCAGTACTATGGTGCTTCAAGACAAGAAGGATGTAGTTAGCTTTGATAGTCAGAAGTCAGTCAGAAGGCAGGGTAGTTATGAACCTTTACAGACTAAGTAAGATATATACAGAGAGAGAGAGCACAAGTTTTTATGAATCCAAGTTCACTTCATCACATGCTGTAAAAGGACAGCAGAGTGCAGAGTTTAAAGTAATCATGTATAAAGAGTATAAAGTAAGTTGACTTCAAGACAAGGTAACAATACCCATCTAATTAAGGGCTATGCCAGTATCTCTATTTTCAGTTGTTTTCGGTTATCCAGTTGTCCATAGAGACCTTTTTCTTCTGGGAACTGGAACAGAATTACAAGAGTCCTTGAGACATAGGGCACAGATATGGACCTAGTGAGCCTGAGACAGAAGTGTTGGCTGCACAGAGGGAGCCTCAGAACTGGAGCCTAGAGCCCCTTGAGTAGACTCTGGTTTTACTTGTCAGTCTGTGAGAGGTGAGATCTGATCTGCCCAAGACTTTATTGAACACTTGCTCTGGCTAAGACCATCCTGCCCCCACTGGCTGCTTCTTGCTATGTCACAGGGTCCTTGGCACCACATTGTAGGTAGAATGCCTTCCCCAAGCAGTTAGAACTCTTGTGGTAGAGGTGATATCTTTTATTAGACCAACTAGAAAGTTGGAAAAATATTTTTTTATTTGCAAGCTTTTGGGCTCACACACCCTTCCTCAGGCAAAGGAGAATGCAAAGACTGTAAAATTTCTCCCAGGTAGAAATGAAGCTTTATATTGCACAGGAGAACTGGAGGATGGTATGAGTTTCTGTGGGTAGGAAAGTTCAATGTTTACAAATTAGGCTCAAATAAAAGCACTGTGACTTTTCCCCAAGCACTGTGACTTTTAGAATAGGGCTGGTAGCCCTCTGCCTTTCCACAGAGGTTTTTGCCAGTTAAAACAGCCTTTCCCTTTCTATTCCCTGTGTGGCTGCTTCACATCTCTTTGGTGTGTCAGATCTGTGGACAACCCCAACTTAAAGGGGTTGTCATGAGAATGAGAAGCTGACATGCAGACCCAACTGGTGGCACTGGAACAGGGACATGTGGTCTTAATCAGTTTAAAATCTGACAGCCCCAGAGAGGAAATTAAAAGCCTGAAGTTCATAAAGGTTGGGGTAGACCAATCATTACACTTTGCTGAAGACATGCAACTCTATAGATAACAATGGCGCATACTTCCCACTGCAAAAAGGGACACTGTACCTTTAATGGTTTCTATCATCCAAATGCAAAGCTTCATCCAGAGAGTGCTCTGAAGTGGCCTGGTCTGTTCAGTCTCAGCATGAAGACCAGATGTTTGTTTGAGAAACACCTTCTTTTTGCTTTAAGAAAGCCCTGACCTCATGTACTTGACCTCCCTGCTACCCCTCTTGACCCCCAAACCTCTTGAGTTATTAAAATCTTGTTATTGGCTTACAGGTCCAGGCGCTTCCCTCATGACTGTGTTGCTGTACACTGCAGGCTGGCAGCTGGGTCTCTCGGGGCTGCTTCCCCTACCTTCTGCTCCTGGTTACAATCTTCTTACACTCACTCCACATAGGTACCGTGGGAGCCTTCTCTATCCTTCACTCCTGCTTTTTATGGGCACAGTATCGTGGACTGAGGGGTGCAAACTGGTCCATCATGAGCAATGAATATGGACTTTGAATCCTAAGGAACCCAATTAAGATGGTAATACTATTAGCTATTTCATTGCTGGTCATTTTAGAGGAAACAGCTAGCTATGACAATCTGTTTACCTATCATTCTTGAATGCAGGTGTGGGCTAAGCATGGAGCTTATCTGAATAAAGACAATTAGTGATGGGAAAGAGAAACAGAATATTGAGTAGATAACTGGGTGCAAGGAGGAGTGGAAGAGCAGACACTGAAATCATGTGTGCTCACTGTTGCTTAGGATGCAGCCAATCCATTGGTGAGGGTATGACATCCTCACAAGTTCCATTTGTGACACTACTGTTTAATTTAGAGAGGAATGGGCCATCAGGAAAATTTACGTGATAGCATCAGGTCCACTGCTGCCTAGGAAACCTTACAGCATTAAGAAGAAAGACTAAGCTTTGTATGAAAACCTCTTCTCATGATCCAGTACCTAATGATGAACAGAGATGCATGCCTAAGAAAAGAGGTAATGGAAAATTTCAGGCATCTTCCCTGTTTATCAGGTAATGTCTGGAAACCTGTGGAAATCTGGATTAAATTGGTTCTGTGAAGAAATAAAGTCCATGCTAAGTAGGACCCAGGGGCCTTTTCATATTGAAGATGGCATTATTATTCCTGTCAAACAAATCAGCCAGACAGCTGGGAACTCTACTAGGTGCATGTCCTTAGGGTCCGATTAGTCTTGAGAGTTGAAAGCCCTTTTAGTAGCTCCAAGCCCAGATCAGATCAACTGATCTCATCAGTCTTGTCTTGATGCATCTGCAGTTCTGCCTGGGACTGACACGCTGTGAGTGTGGGTAGATCTAGGATTGTGGTGAGAGGGGTGACTCCACACCTCCTCTGGCTGTGTGATGCATCCACAGCAAGCTCTGAGCTCATTAGCCTGTCAACACAGCTCCTGCTGTACCTCTGCACGTGCTATAACCTCTCTGAGCTCACCAGTTGATCAGTGCAGGCTTTGGCTAGATTCCCTCATTTCATGTGGTTCCAGAGCCTAGAGAGTGAGCATTGCCATTCACCCTCTTTCTCCCCTTTCCCTCCCCCTGCTAAATTCAACAGAGGGGGAAAGAGGGGAAGAGCAGTACCACTGGCAGTACTAATCCCTTTGGCTCTGAAGCTGCATAAAAGCAGGGCTCCAGTCAGAGCTTATGCTAACGAGCTGGTGAGCTCAGAGTTCATGGTACATCTGGAGCTCTGGCATGTGCTGATATGCTGGCGAGCTCAGAGAGCTCACTGGCACCACACAGCCAGAGGGGGTGCAACCACACCACTGCCCCCACCCCCGATACACCCCTGATTGTGAGGAAGTAAAGAGTGTCGGAGCATATTGGGAGGTTGAGGAACCTTGGCAGCATATGAGGAGGCAAGACCGGTGTCCAGGAGGACTCAGCCATATTTGAGGCTGGAACATCGCCCACATGAGCTGGGAGGTCAGTCTGAGGGCTGAGCACACAGGGCACTGGGGCAGAATATTGCGAACCAGTGATTAACTTCTGGGTGTTCAGTCTGACAGCAGCCTGGCCTGGAAGACAGAAATGGTAAAAGAGCATTGGACTCGCTGTTTTACTTTTATGCATCATCCAACCCAAAGCTGGCATGAGCTGATAGAAAACCTGTTTCTTTCAGTCCTGCAGCTAGTGGACATTTGGGTTATGGGATTGTGGTAGGGCTAAGGAACACAGATTCCATTTAGGTTGATGTTTAGAACTGGAAATCAGGTTTGGGGATCAGGATTTTCAAGACTTCTTAATAAACAGCCTTTATACCGCCCTGCTTATTCACCCTAAAACACTTCACAGACAAGGATAGTAATATTGCAAAGCCTCCCCAAGACAGGTATGTTCTGTTCTGTTCATTTACAAAAGGGAAAACTGAGGCACAGATGTGGCTGCTCTGATGCTTTATCAGAGATAGGAAGAGAACCCAGGAAACTTGTCTCTCAGTGGGTGTCTCTACATGAGACACTTTACTGTGCATGAGACTAATCTACACTAGGGGTCTACATCAGGGGTGTCTACAGCAACAGCAGACAAAATATGGCCCACGGACTGGCTGGCTCACCAGGCAATTTCATCTGGCCCACAAGTGAGCGCCCACCAATTAATTGTATCCGACCCACCTTTCAGCTGCCCTTCCTGCACTCCGTGCAGGGGCTGAATCCAGCCCACTCCTGACAAGGCAGCATGCTGCACTCCCACCCTCACCTGCAGGAGGGCCCTGACCTCTGCCCTGGCCCCAGCCCCAGCCAGTGTGTTCCAATGGGGCTGCCCCAGTGCCTCCTGCAGCTGTCTGGGGAACTGCTCGGCTCCTCTGGCTTCCAGTGACTCCTCCTCCTGTCACTGCTGCAGCACTCTGGGCAGCAGTTAGGGAAGCTGTAGTGGGTAGGTTGCAGCTGGGCAGTAGCATGGGGCTAGTGCCAGGGCTGGCAGAAGTATGGAGCTGGAACTGGAGCTTGGGACTGGGGTGGGGTGGTGGGAGTGCAAAACTCAGGTAGTTGGTGCCTGGGTAGGAGGGAGCACAGGACCAGCACGGCTCGATTGCGTGGGGTTCCCTGCGCAATGGAGCCAGACAGCTCGGTCCTGCTTCCTGCTGCCCTGTGCATCTCCTGGGATTTGGCTGGAGTCACGTGCTGCTGGGGTGCTCTGCCTGCCGCAGGCCGTGAGCACTCCAAAGGCCTGCTGCTGCTGTCACTGTAAGGAGTTGTGTGCTGTGGGAGGAGGGGTATGTGGGGAGGGAACCCCACACAAACATCCCACCATACCTACACATACACCTGCATCCCCCCACACACACCCAAATCCCCCCACACCTCACATCCATGCACCCAAACCCCCATTCTCGCTCACACTCTCCCACACACACTCCACCACACTCCCCCCACACATCCCCCACCTCTTCATCCCCACACATACCTACATACACTCACAAACATCACACACACACACAAACCCCACACCCAAATCCCACACCCACCCACACACACACACCCATACAAACACATACCCCACACTCCCCACACCCGACCACACATACACACCCCCATCCCCCAACCACACCCCACATACTCCCTTACACTACCCAACACATCCTCCACATACAATATACAAGAGTAAGATTTTATTTTGACCTGTTATGCAATCACCTCTATATACACTAGACAAACACACATAAAACAGGACAAAAATATATATTTTTAACAAAATTAAAATACATTACTGTAGATGTTTGATTTTTAGTATATGGTTTTCTTTTTTTCTGGTTCCAAGATGGCAACCCCCCCTCCCAAAAGGAGTACTTCTCAGGGCAAGGGGATAGACTTCCAGTGGCAAAGGTTGGGTGTTAGGTATGGAACTTCTGTACCCAAGATGACAACCAGGGGCAGGGTATTTGTCAGGAGGTAGGGCCACCCTTGTGGCTCTCGACAGCTCACTAAAACATGTTAAGTGGCTCTCCAGCCAAAATAAGTGCCCACCCATGGTCTACATGTGCGCGGCATTTTCTCCACATTAAATTAATCTAATGCTAGTACTAACACATACAGGTACTACATAAATGGCATATTAACTAATACACATTAGCACATGTGTAGATGCTGGCATCAGGTGCAAATTGTGCCCAGTCAGCCAAATCAGCAGGGGACCAGCATCCTGCTTAGGGCAGTCACGTGGCTGGCTGCTTAGCTGACCACATGGCAGAGGGAGATTGTTGGCTGCCCCAGGCTGGCCTCTAGATCCCTAGCCTGATCTCCTGGGACCACCCTGAGCACCATGCCCCACCTATGTAGGCACATGTTGGCTGTAGCAGCCTTACAGACTTTGGCTCTGGCCCTAAGGCCTGTGCCACCACTGACCTGGCCCATGGACTCTGTGCCTCACCCATGTGTGCACATGCTTGGCCTTGCAGCCCCCAGACCCCAGCTGTGACCCCCAGTACAGCTGAAAGGCAGAGTCTGCCTCCTGGACAATGTGCCCCCCTGCTGCAGGCATGTACAAACCAATACTGGCACCAGGAGCCCCAGCCTGACTCTCCATGGCCCCACAGCAGCTGCCATGTCAGGAACACAGCCACCAGTGCTATATGAAGGTGAAGGCTCTGCAGGAACAACAGGTCTGAGTCACAGACCACAATCATTGCTCCAAGGTTTTCTGCAGGTTCATGCCCTTCATGCAGCAGTTGGACTGGATCCTGGGCCCGATGGACCCTGGGAAAGCCCGCCATGTGTACTCCAGCATGAGTGGGCTACAAGTACTGTCCCAGGATGGCCCACAAGCTAGCACCTCCAGCTTCAGCCCAGAGGGGACCACTTCCCAGGTGGCCAGGCACCATGCCTTCATGCCCTGGGACACTGCAGGCAGCTGGACCATACCACCCCGGCCAGGAACCAAGTCTGACTGCTGGGAGTTCCTGCCACGCCTGTCCAGTAAGCCCCTCACAGGGAGACAATATGGGGAGGGGGAGAAAGGGGGCACCACAGCCACCCATGTCTATACCAGCTCATCTGTCTGCCCCCAAGCTACATGGCTACAGCTGGGGGCCCTGGATGGGGTGGGGGGCTTTCCCTCCCCTCCCTGCCATGCCTGGCTAAGCTCAGTGGGTCAGGCACCTCTCAGTGCACTCAAACAGCTTGTTGTGTGCCCAGGGGACTCTGACCAAGGGCATGCTTGGGGCACAGGCCATGAGCCGTGAGGGCTCTGGCCTGGGGCACCTTTCCAGAAAGGGCTACTAGAGTGAAAGCAGAGGCATAATCAGCTCCACATTCAAGGCAGGTGGAAGCCCCTCACCCCCAGACACCAGGTGGCAGAGGCCCAGTGGCATGAGAGCAAACTGCCAGGCCTGTAGGGAGAAGGTGGATAGTTGGTCCAGAGCTGCTGTACCAACTGCCAGCAAGAGCCAACCCTGGCTCAGCTAGGGTAGGGGACAGGTAAGGAAGGCTGCCTGCGGCAAGTTGGCTGCCTTCCCCTACTGTGGGAGCAGGGAGCAAGGGCTCAGTCGGTGGCTGCCTGTGAAAGGGCCCACCCAGCCAACTTGCCATGGTCCCTGGGCACCTGTGTGCACACAACCCCCAAACTGAGGCTGGGCGGCAAACAGCTGCTCAGTACAGTGTATGTTATCTCTGAAATGCTGCAAATTCTCACAAAGAGCCTCTCTGACCTTGTTCTGCAGCTCCAGCTGCTACATGTGAGGGAGACCCACCAGCAGAGATGGGGCTGCAAGGATGCTGCCACTGCTGGCTGACACCCTCTGCATGCATTGCCTCCACCAGTGCTTGGCCCAGGACTGGCCCCTGCTCCTGGTCTTGGGCTTGGAAAGCCCAGGAGCTGGCAGGGGAACAGGAGAACGACTGGGCATACCTTGCCTTCAAGAAGAGGCCCATCACCCTCCTAGTGAGGCTGGTGGAGGCCCAGGACTATCAGGGGGCCATGGTAGCCTAGGCAGTGGAGACAATGAAGGAGGACCTCCAGGTCCTCAACACTGTCCGGGCCCTGGCAGTCAGGTTTGTGCCACCCAATGCCCAGCCCCTAGCCCTGGCCCTGGACCCCGCCTAGCCCCTGGCAGCCTCCTGCAGCCCACGCTAGGTCGAACAGTGGGCTTGGAAGGAGGTTCAGTGCTGCCTGTACTGGCCAGGGCCCCCTGCCCCTCAGCCTTGTCCACCAGCAGTCTGGTCCCCTGCCTGGGCTGCCGTCCACTGCTCACCCTGCCACAAGGTGGTTCCTGAGGAAGAGGTGGCTGTGGTTGAGCCAGCTCCACGTGTGGCCTCTCCTGGCCCCAGCCCTGTAGAAGAGGAGTGGGACTGGGATGAGCGGGATAGACAGCACCTGCCTTTGCCCCCAAGTCAGCCCCCAGCAAGCTGGAGACACCATGGCATCCACACCCATGGTGGTGTGGCCAGAGGCTGGGGTTCCAGGTGCCTCTCCCTGGGATCTGCACCATAGATGCCTCCCCTCCATGTCCCCCCCATTCCCCTTCCCCAGTTGAGAGTAGGCAATGAACCACTGTAAATAGTTTAATAGGAGAGAGAGTGCTTTAGTGGTGGTGGGCATGGGGGTTAGGGAGGGGTGTGTTGTTGGAAGGGAGAGAGGGAGGGTCCTTCTGGGAAGGAAGAGAAGGAGGGGGTCTGTTGTTGGGGTGGGGGTTATTGTGTAATGTGGTGGAGGAAAATAAAGTTTGTTATTTCTTGCAAACTGTCCATAGGGTACATGTTCTTGGGGTAGCACTGTGGGCCCAGTGTCCATGGGCAGCTGCCCAGACTCAACGAGTTCTTCGCCTCAGTGTTCCTAAGCGAGAGGCATGACAAGTCTCTCACTGGGAGTGTAGGGAGGCAGCAGCAAGGCACCAGACTTCCATGCGTGGACCCTGAGGTGGTGCAGGGTCACTTGGAGGAACTGGATGCCTTTAAGTCGGCAGGCCCGGATGAGCTCCATCCGAGGGTACTGAAGGCACTGGCCGACATCATTGCAGAGCCACTGGCGGGAATATTTGAACGCTCGTGGCGCATGGGTCAAGTCCCGGAGGACTGGAAAAGGGCCAATGTTGTTCCCATTTTCAAGAAGGGGAGGAAGGAGGACCCGGGTAACTATAGGCCAGTCAGTCTCACCTCCATCCCTGGCAAAATCTTTGAGAAAATCATCAAGGCTCACATTTGTGAGAGCCCGGCAGGACAAATTATGCTGAGGGGAAACCAGCACGGGTTCGTGGCAGGTAGATCGTGCCTGACCAATCTAGTCTCTTTTTATGACCAGGTCACAAAACGCCTCGACGCAGGAGGAGGGGTGGATGTCGTATACTTGGACTTCAGGAAGGCCTTTGATACGGTATCCCACCCCATACTGGTGAACAAGTTAAGGGGCTGTGACTTGGATGACTGCACAGTCCGGTGGGTGGAGAATTGGCTGGAGGGTCGTACCCAGAGAGTTGTGGTGGATGGGTCGGTTTCGACCTGGAAGGGTGTGGGCAGTGGGGTCCCGCAGGGCTCGGTGCTTGGACCGATACTCTTTAATGTCTTCATCAGCGACTTGGACGAGGGGGTGAAATGTACTCTGTCCAAGTTTGCAGATGACACTAAGCTATGGGGCGAAGCGGACACGCCGGAGGGCAGGGAACAGCTGCAAGCAGACCTGGACAGGTTAGACAAGTGGGCAGAAAACAACAGAATACAGTTCAACAAGGAGAAATGCAAAGTGCTGCATCTAGGGAGGAAAAATGTCCAGCACACCTACAGCCTAGGAAATGACCTGCTGGGTGGCACGGAAGTGGAAAGGGATCTTGGAGTCCTAGTGGACTCCAAGATGAACATGAGTCGGCAGTGTGACGAAACCATCAGAAAAGCCAATGGCACTTTATCGTGCATCAGCAGATGCATGACAAATAGGTCCAAGGAGGTGATACTTCCCCTCTATCGGGCGCTGGTCAGACCGCAGCTGGAGTACTGCGTGCAATTCTGGGCGCCGCACTTCAAGAAGGATGCGGATAACCTGGAGAGGGTCCAGAGAAGGGCCACTCGTATGGTTAAGGGCCTGCAGGCCAAGCCCTACGAGGAGAGATTAGAGAAACTGGACCTTTTCAGCCTCCGCAAGAGAAGGTTGAGAGGCGACCTGGTGGCTGCCTATAAGTTCATCAGGGGGGCACAGAAGGGAATTGGTGAGTATTTATTCACCAAGGCGCCCCCGGGGGTTACAAGAAATAATGGCCACAAGCTAGAGGAGAGCAGATTTAGATTGGATATTAGGAGGAACTTCTTCACAGTTCGAGTGGCCAAGATCTGGAACGGGCTCCCAAGGGAGGTGGTGCTCTCCCCTACCCTGGGGGTATTCAAGAGAAGGTTGGATGTGTATCTAGCTGGGGTAATGTAGGCCCAGCACTCTTTCCTGCTTATGCAGGGGGTCGGACTCGATGATCTATTGAGGTCCCTTCCAACCCTAGCATCTATGAATCTATGAATCTATGACACATGGGCACTGGAGGAAGAGGTGGTCAGCAAGAGCCTTACAGACACAGCACCCTGGCTGCCACTGCCAGAGGGAAGATGAGGAACATCCATGGGATCCTGGGAGAACATCGTCTGACAGCCTGAAGCTGGTCCCCTGTACCACCTGCCAGCGTGAAGCTGCCCCCCTGCCCCAGTGTCCTCCTGTGCCCTGTCAGCCTGAGGCTGCCCCATGCCCAGGGCTGGCATCAGGGCAGCTGCAGCCAGTGCCTAAAGCTCTCTCCTGGCTGCTGCAGGGGGGCAAAGGAGGGCAAGGGCAGCCCTGGACCTGACTGCTCCCATTGCCCGCAAACCTATACCCAACAGGGCGCACATGTAAACACATTCCCATCCAAAGCTTAATGTGCCTGAATTTACTGTGAATTCAGAAGCACTAACTGCACATGCACACACACCCAATAGAACCACTATTTGCTCTGGTTAGGACTAGACTTAGGTTTGGTGTAGGTTGCGGTAAGCATGGCAACCTCTTTGAATTCTGGATAGTGTTAGTGCTATGCTGCAGGAATCACACAGGCTGCATGAGATCTGTTTGCATCTATCCCTCACTGTGTGCATGGGTAAATGATAGTTGCTACAGACCTGAGGAGGTTTCATCCCATTCCTAGTAAAGTAATTTGGAAGGGATTGCATTCAGAAGGTAGAAAATCCATGCCAGCTTTTGTCTCTGAACATAGATTCCACTCCATGAAATTTTCCCATGTGACCTTCTCTAAAATTCTCTTGCCCCCACAATGTAATGATCATGCTGCCAGTGGCCTTTTGGCCCTGACCATTAATTGAATGCATATATGCAATGCTGCATACAGAGGAGATGAACCAGAAATGGCAACTAATTGCAAAGTAAATTCCAGAGGGACAGACTCTTCATCAGCTGGCAGTCAGCCTTTTCTGGGAGCCAGATTTCCACTAACAAGCCAGCCCTGCCATTGTAGAGGTGCTTTCTCCTTGGCAGAGAAGAGGAGGCTACGCCTGAGTGCCTTATTAGGTTAGCTTCCAGCTTTTAATTGATTCTTTGTAAGGCCAAAGAGGGAACTGAAATAAGGTTCCTAGGATTTGAGGTCCACTCATTGTGGCCAAAGGTGGCAAAAGGTGCTGGGTTGACTGAATGGGTCAGCTTCTTCTCTGGGTTAAGTAGGTGCTACTTGTTGAAGCACAATGTGAAAGAAAGAGGCAACACATAGAGGAGAAAGGGAGGGGAAAGGTGCCCAGTAGAGGTAGCAGTGTCTGATCAAAGAGCAAGACTCCCCTGTCCCTGAAAGAAACCATATGCCATTGCAAGGGAGTGTTCAAGCCTCCACGCCTCCCAGAGGCTCCAAGACTTCCCTCTGGGAGACCTACAAGGCTCCAGTTTATTCTGGGAAGCACAGCAAGTCCATTGCTCCCCTCATTACAACCACCATGGTCCTGACCTCAGCTCCAGACAACCAGCAGACCATGACCTCCTTGCAGGGACCCAGATTTAAAGGTTAGAAGTGCCTACTATACTCATTTAGTCCAATCTCCTTTAAGACACAGGCCCTAGGAATACTATGGATTAATTCCTGGTTGGATTATAACATCATTTAGAAGCCCATCTACCCTTGATCTAACCACTGCCAGTAACAGGGAATCTTCCCCAGCCCTTGGCAAGTCGTTCAAAAGGCTAATTGCTCCTCACTGTTCAACAATTGTGTCTGATTTCTAGACCAAATTTCTTAGTTTCAGACTTCCTTAGTTTCAGACTGAGTCTTCTCTGCTGGATTGAAGAACCTGCTGCTATTACATTCCTGTTCTACGTTCACAAGGCTAATCACATTTGGAAAATATGCCCACGCCGTTTGGAAATCTGTGTAGGATTTCTGTACTCAGGGAATACCCAATGCTGAGGCAGATCATCCATTGGTATATATGGCTGTAACATCATTGACTTCAATGCACTGTACTGATTTCTACCAGCTGAGGGTCTGACCTGAGGACCATTACCTGAGGGAAAGTATGAAAAATTTCCAGAAAAGAGAGAAGTGGAGCAGGAGTTGTCTGGGGGACAAGGAAGCGATCCCCAGCACCTGGCCCCATTCCCATATTGAGGCCAGGGGAAACATTGCTGGCATCTGCATGTGGCTGGTCAAGAGAGAGAGCAGAGGGTGTTTGTATCAGCAGTGTGTGTTCCTAATGGTTCATACTCTGAAGATACTGAGGAATACAGCACTGTATACAACTGGATGAAAACTTTGAACAGTGTGGGGAGACCATGGGCCAGAGCATTAGCTGCTTTCATCTAGTGGCTAGAAAGATTGCCTAAAACACAGTCCCCGTGCTTCAAAGATATGCTGCCCCTGCCTCTGCTCAGCAAACCAGGACAGTTCTGTTGTGAGGGCTTTGCCTGATACCATGCTAAAGTCTTCTTCAGTGCCCCACCACCACAACCAGCAGCATCCTGACTATGGTGCTGCCATGTGTTCCCTTCCAAATTTGGTCACTTCTCTTAACCAACATTGCTTAACGCTTACCCCCGTGCGCACAGCCTCCAGCAACCCAGTCACTCTGATTTACCTTGGACAGGCTGCTGGATGCATGTGAAGCAACTAATTGCTATGCCCACCCGTGTGGGAATCTGGGTGGGTATAGCAAAGGCAAGGGAGAAAATGATTCTCTCAGGAAATAGTGGGAAGCAGTGGGCTGCCTGAGGTCTGTAAGGTGTGAGTAGAAACCCAGGGGACAGAGCCATGACTGCTTGGAGCCCTGAGACTCAGGAGTAGCCCTAAAGGATACAGGCTGCAGTCCTCTTGGAAAATCTTAAGGCAGGGAGTGTACCCTGGGCTGCAAGTGGTGGTTGCTCCCAGGATTCAACCGAGTTGGGACAAACACTTTGCCACATTACCTTTGGTATCAATGCTTGTAGACAGCAAGTAACTGGGCGGCAGAGATCAGCTGAGTTGCACTGATCTTCCATGGTGCTGGCACTGTTGCCAGCTCCCTCTCTGGGTCCTTCTATGGCTCGCCAGCCCCACTTGCTTACTCCACCCTGCCAGCACCTCAGCTCTACCTACTCTCATGCTCAGAGCTCTTCTGGAGCCAGACTAGCTACAGTCACTGGAACAGTCTGCCTCACACACCATCCATTGCCAACACTGAACTTCTCTGTATTGTATATATGCTGCTCCTCCCCTGTGCTCCACTCTTTGTTTGCAGGCCTTACTGATCATCCATCTGTCCATCCGTTCGTCCATCCATCAATATACTTAGGGAACCTTTCACCCATTCATCACCAACCGTGTTTGTGCTGCTGCTCCACAGTGCTCTGCTCTGTGTCTGGTGTTGCCATCACATCACTGTGATACCAGCTCATTCTGCCTATGGTTCCAGCTTCCTTCAGAATCACCCACCTATGTCACCACTCTGCACTGTGGGATTTGGGCAGCACAGTATCCAGCCCATGTTTCCCTGTAGGTCCCATTCAAAGGCAGCACCTCTCAAATCCTAATCTTTCTTTCACTGGGAATATGACTCTCCCCATTACTCACCCCCCTCCCCTCCAAGGCCTTATATTTTCAGTCTTCTTGATCACACCAGCCTCCTGTTTCATAGAATCGTAAAATCAAAGGACCAGAAGGGACCTACAAGATCATCAAGTCCGGCCCCCTGCCATGGGCAGGAATTTATTGGGCTCAGATGAGTTCAACGAGGTGCTTGTCAGTCTCATCTTGAACACCTCCAGGGATGGTGATGTTACCAGATTTGCCCACTACTTTGGGGTGTGCGCATTTATTAGGGCTAGGGTCTTGGTAATTCTATCAATGTGCTGCTTGTGTTACTTGTGTTTCTATACGGAGCTGTATCTCTCCCTTCTGCAAGCCCTCACCCCCATGGAGCTATCTTGCAGGACTCAGTTCAGTGGGGCTGGGTTCCTCCAGTCCCCAAATCAGTCATACACACAAACACACACAGATTAATGTGACACGCCTGACCTGGCCAGGTTGATCAGCATGGACAGGCTGACACCCTCATATGCCACAAATCAGTTCATCAGAGCAACAATAACCACAGTCAGACACAAGCACACAATTAAACAGAATACCTCTGAATCTGGCTGGGTGTCCAGATGACATCCTCATGGGCCAGCATTCAGTTCATTAGGGCACGTCTGAGCCAAACTGGGTCAATCAGCCTGTACAAGCTGATCCCCTTATGTGTTTCGAACTCAGCACGTCCCAATCTTTTAGTCTCTTGATGAGCAGACCCCACAGTATTTCTAGGCTTCACAGGGTTCTTTAGCTTAGGTAAGAGGGGCATTGCTACAGAGCAAGCGGGGAAAGAGAAGTAAAGAAGGCAAAATATACCCAGTTACCACCAGTTTGACTATAAAAGTTATTTATTGCTAAGTAGATGAAATATATATTGACACTAGTAGTGATAGACATGCAAAGGAAAAACAAACACAAACAGTCACAGTATACCCTGGTTTCACTAAGTATTTGGGGAAACTTAGCTCAAGCTTAACTAATACAGTTCAAGTTCAGAAATCTATGCTTAGAGAGAGAGAAGAGAAAAGAGAGAGAGAGCTGGGATCTCACCAGTCCAAGGCACTCGGGTTGCAAAGCTGACAGGTCAAAGTTCTCAGCACGATCCTTGAAGGGAGATGATCTGCCTCCTGCAGCCTCTCCAGAAGAAAGCGGGTGGTGTCAGCACACACTGCTGCTTCTTTTACAGATTTTTATACCCTCAGTTCAGCTTCTTTCAGGCATTCTCAATATGTAAATCAAATTGTCCTCTCTATTGACAAGGGGTTATCTGATTGGAACATCTCAGGAACTTGACTGATAATCAGGAAACACATACTCAGGAACCAGCTTGACATTCCTATGGATAGCAGATATACTTGATGGGACATCTCCTGGGTGTCTTCAGAAACAATAGATTGCAGCATCAGGGTTTCTGGATTTTTACTTGCTGTGAACAAGCCTCAGCTTAGCATGACTTTTCCAGATCTTACTATAGTCTTTTAACAGACTTAAGGCAATTTTTGGAGTGTTCATAACCTGTTGTGGAGAGGACTTCCACCAGTCGTCTCGGGAAAAGTATGACAACACTTGTGGCCAGGGCTCCAACGGGCTGGACGCTGTGATGAACCCTGTACCATTGTTCAAATGTTGCCCATACCCACTCTGACTCGGTCTATTGCCTCCGCATTCCCCAACCCGGCAACCGTAGCCAATTAAGTTTACATAGGCCTCCCATAGTGGGACCAAGGAATGTACGGCCCGAGATGCCCAATAAACTTACTTTTGCTTAGAGGTGTGTGTGTGGGGGGGGGGGGGAAGGAAAAGTCCTTTGTAAATCCGGATTAGAACTGGTCTGATAAGTGCTGAGCTGGGTGTGGGGGTTGATGAGCATTTGGAGCACAGCTTCCCCATCATGCAGTGCTTCCCTGCTTTGCTGATCCCAGAATTCACTGCAGTCTCTGCTTCAGGTTTTCTGTTCTCCATCTCTCATGTAAATGAATGGTCATCTGTTCCCATCTCAGATGCAAATGAGACCTAGGGCAGTTGTTTCACTTTTGTCACCCTTATCTGGAGGGATTTAGGTGTGTCTTGCACTGCATCTTAATCAGCTTCTGTTGGCGGGGGGCGGTGATTCTTTGTGAGTCAGACAGTCTGTGTCCTGTGTCAGTGTTCCCCAAGAACATGGAGCTGACAGGTAACAGTGACTGCACCACCTCTACTGGGAGTGTGTTCCAGATTTGGGTAACCCTTACAGAGAACAAGTTTTTTCTTATGTCCAGCCTGAATTTACCTTCTATTAGCTTATGCCCATTGGTCCTTGTCCTCCCTTGAGGTGCCTTCCTGAAGAGTTGTTCCCCTAGGATCTTGATGCTCACCCCTAGTGTATTTGTAGGCAGCTATCAAGTCACCTCTCAGCCGTCTCTTATTTAGACTGAACAGGTTCAGTTCCAGGAGCCTTTCCTCATAGGGCCTGTCCTCCATGCCTCTAATCATACAGGTGGCCCTTCTTTGTAACCCCTCAAGCTTATCCACATCCTTCCTGAAGTGTGGTGCCCAGAACTGGACTCAGTACTCCAGATATGGATTCACCAATGCCAAATAGAGAGGGAGGAGCACCTCCCTGGATTTATTGGCAATACATCAGCTGATGCACGCCAGAGCTCTATTTGCTCTTCTGACAACAATTACACTGTTGGCTCACATTTATCTTCTGGTCTATCGTGATCCCTAGATCCAGTTCAGATGCTGTTGCAGCCAGTGGACCACCACCCATCATGTAGTTATGGTGAAGGTTCTTCCTACCCAGATAAAGAACTTGTACTTCTCCCAGTTAAACCTCATCTGATTTTGTTCAACCCATAAATCCAGTCTATCAAGGTCATCCTGGATCTTTACCCTATCTCGGATGTACCCGCATTTCCCCACAGTTTGGTATCATCTGTGAATTTAATCATTGAGCTTTCCACCCCCTCTTCCAGGTCATTAATAAATATGTTAAAGAGCATGGGTCCAAGTATCAATCCCTGGGGGACACCACTGGAGATGGCCCTCCAGGATGAGTCCATCCTGTTAATTACAGTTCTCTGGGATCAGCCTCTAAGCCAGTTGTCCACCCACCTCACTGTAGACTGGTCCAGTCCAGTACCCTCCAGTTTGGTTGAGAGAATCTCATGGGAAACAGAATCAAAGACTTTACTGAAGTCTAAGTAAATTACATCAACCTTGTGTCCCTTCGTCTAGATTAAGGTAGATTGCGCATTTCTTTCCTCCTTCCTCTCCTCATTCGTGCCTTCCTCAACAATCCAGGAACAACTCAAGTGAGCTTCTTAGGTGGAGGCAACGAAGGTAACAGGCATCCAGGTGGAGTGGGCAATATATTCCTGTAAGGGGGATAACTCAGTGGGGCTGCTGGGGAAGGACGCTTGCTGAGAACTCAATAGGAATAACCCAGAGACTCATTTTATCTCCCAACACCAATCCTTTGACATGGATCAGAGTTATGAGGGGCCAGTGCCCCTGCACCTGATACCCATGATGGGTCTACCAGTGACAATCTCCATACCATATGAGTCCCTTGTATTAATTTATTCTGCCAGCTCTACATGTAATTGAAGAGGACTTTCTCTGAAGAGGTCTTTCTGCACGTCTTGTAGCCAAGAAGGCACATTTTCTCCTGAACAGTAATTATGGACAGGGGAAGCCTGGGGGATTGGTTCAGTTCAACATTCTCCTTTGGTAATAAAAAGGTACACAGTGGCTTTGACCTCTGACTGCCATAAGCACTGTACAGAGCTGTTATTGCCTTCTTATGACGTGAACACAAATTCCTTCCTGAAGCTCCATGAACCATGTAGCTTAAGCAAAGGCAGCCTGGGACTTGTTAGAGAACAATTTATGTGACATCACATGGTGCTAGATGGGGGGAGGACAACTTAATCACTTTTAATTATATTCTGTTGAAGCCATGCCAAATCTTTTGAACAGGATTAGACCTCAGGCCTCCCTTTGCCTCCCTGTCATTCACTTCAGTTCACCTGGAGACTCAACATGCAGTAGCATCCATAAAGAAACTCATTACTACCCCTTCACCACTAACTAGCTCAGGCCCAGGCGTACTGCTGGGGCAGTAGGAGGAGAACAGTCTGCTGAACAGAAGCATATTTTTTTTGTTTTATGGTCAAGAGAGCACAGTATAGAAAATGCTTGGTGGTTTGGAGGAGGGGAATGGGAGAAGGGGCTCTGATTTCCTTATCTGCTACATTCTTCTTTTTGCCAGCTTCCTTGTGCTGAAATCCTGGAGTTCCTCAATGTTGTATGACATAACAGTCAATACCACGGTGGACTCTACCAGGGCACATATTGCTGAATGGCTATGCACGGGAACAATCAAAAGCACTGATAAAATCCTTGGCAAAGCTGTGAAGAAAATGGGAGCTGGGTGTTCCAGGAACAGCTCCATTGAAAGGACAAGGTTTGTCATCGACACCTGCAGAAAATGTGAACCTTTCAATAAAAACACAAAAAGCCAGAAATTGACTAGCTGAGATGAAAATTGTCCCCAAATGCAACTACCAATATCAGCCTCAAAGCTGCAGAAATTGAGAAACTTAAGCCTAGGAACTTCCCAGATTTTCAGGATTTGTTGTATAGAACAAAAACAAATCAAAACAGGGGAAACTGAACCTTCCCACAAAAACGTTTTTCTGAAAACCACGCTTTTCATTGAGAAAGATGTTTCAACAGAAAATGTTCCATCAACACTATCATTAAGCCTGATTTTTCTCTAGCTTCCCTTGCATGAAGCATGGAAATGCTGGTGATTTTCCTGGTACAAACAACGAATTGCCAACTCTTGGATTTTACTGCAAGTCTCTTACACAGAGGCTTTCTGAAACACAGCAAATACTTCAAGACTTGTGACAAAAATGCAAGAACTAGCTACATGTGGAAAAGACAGAGCATCACATGAATGAGAAAAAGGTTACCTACTTGCCATTCTCCTCTTTTGAAGAGTTACATCATTCAATAAGGGTGCAAAACCAAAGCATATGATGCAACTGGCTATTACACACCATGAAATTTGGTTGTGTCCCTCCTTTTGAATGCACCACATGTGCAGTAAGCTCTGAGCTTATTAGGTGACTGGGGCAAGGTCTGGCCTGAGCTCCTGCTTTGCACAGTTCCAGCACACACAGGGTGAACACTGCTTATGCTGCTCACCCTTCCTCTCCCTCCTCCTCTGAATTCAACAGCAGGGGAAAAGAGAGGACAAGTGGAAGTGGTAGTGGTAGTGCTCACCCCAGTGCTCCAGAGCCTCAAGGACTCTGGGCAGATCCTGTTCTGACAGCCCACATGCAATACAGCCCGGGGGGGTGGGGACTGTACCACCACACCCCTTGGATTTGCCTCTGCCCTGATACTTCAGAAAAAAGAAAAAGAACAAAAAAGAAAGAAAGAAAGAAAAGAGAAGGAAAGAAAACACAAAAGCCAGATTGGATCCGGTCAAGGGAGACCTGAGAGAGAGAGAGTCCTTCCTGACCCTGGCTGCTTAAAGCCCTCCACAAGCCTGAGATTTAATTGTAATGATTATCTTAATGTGGAACTGCAAGTGGCGTGAACAAGTTGAGAGTGAGCTTCCTCCCAAGGCCCAAGAGGGAAGGGAATGAACAGAGGGACTCCAAGATTTACACATTACAGGGCAAGTAGGAGCCTCCATAACCATCTGACCCCTTGAACACAGAACAGGGAATAGAAGGGGTTCAATTAAAGCAGGCTCTTTAGAAATACTTTAAAATCACTTTAAAAACCCCAAGTGAAGACAAGTCTACCCCCTTGGCTAGTGAGTGGTTCCAGTATCTTGTTACCCTCACTGCTAGGAAATCATGTCTAATTGCAAAGATTGAGTTTTTCTAACTTCATCTTCTAACTACTGGATCTGGTTATGTCTTTCTAGGCAAGACTAAAAAGAACTTTATAAAAGCCAGTTATTGTTCCTATTTTATTGGTAGCTGCTGTATTGAGCTGCTGGCCAGTATGTTGGTTTGCTGCCAACTCTTTGTGAAAAGTGCTGCAGCATCTGTAAGCACTACCAAGAAAAGCAGCAGGGATTTAAGGTCCAGATCACAGGGGACTTTGAGGCTTTAGGGCTACACACTAGCAGTGCTTCTTAAAGACAGCACCTCTGTTGGCACAGGGATACCCTTACTACCTTGGGACGTAAGGGCAAGGAATGATCTACATGTCTCCTGTTGGTGTAATGTGTGAGAAACTACCAACCTTCCACATATTAATTCTTAGGGTGCCTCTATGTGCTAGGCCAGTGCTGCCATCCCCATGGTACAGATGGGAAACCAAAGCACCAAGAGACCAAAGCCCAGATTCACAAAGGAATTTAGGCTCCTAATTCCTGTAGGTTTTGATGGGAATTCAGTGCATAAATACATTTATAATTCTGGGCCTAAGTCTCCTACTCAGAGTCTTGTAGGAGGTTTGGGGAAGAGCTGGGAAAGCAAGTCAGATCATAGGACACCTTTTCATTACAAGATTATTTTTCCCCTCTAATGGAGAGGACTTGAATGGAGACTCACTGGGAATCTGCAAGAAAATGGGCCAAAGGCAACTTCACCCCCAAAATCTGGAGGGCTTTCTCTCACCTCAAGCTCCAGAGTAAAAAATAACTCCAGTTAAAACCAGGCAACATGGAAACAGCAATAAATTCTGTAATGTATTGTTGATTCATCTCTTTTAAAAATAATTATAACAATGTGATTCCCATTCACTTAGCATTCATGATTTAAAGTGCCTTCATTTCAATTTCCCCATAAAAATCCCATAAAACCATTCACTGAGCAAAGAGCATTTCATTTGCCCATAAACATGAGGTTTTTATTTTCTAGCAGTAAAGAATGCCTATTATCTCTTCAAAGATCTCTGAGCTGTGAGAAAAAGCCCATCTCCTCCACAGATCTCCTTAGGAGCCAAATGCATGGTAATTAATCCCAATTTTAGAGCATTTTTGGAAGATGTGATTCTGGTGATTTCTACCACTCGTCGAAGTCTCAGTTTTCTGAAGTAGTATTCACAGACCGATGGCAGGTTCGGGCAACTTCTCTGAAAATACTGCAGTCAGACCAGTGATAGATCTGGGCCAATTTCCATTGCTGTCACTCAAGATCGTAAGTGTAGTTCAGTCCGTTGAATGTGTTTAGAACATTTGATTTTTTTTTAACTTCCAAAGAAGGGAGAGAAGCAGTAGAGAAAGAACATGACGTTAAGTTGAATCCCATGTCTCACGATGCACATGGAAACTAGACCTACTTCCTTAGACAGGCCAAGGCCAAGAAAGGGCATGTTTACACCCTCCAAGGGATGTGGTAGGGGGACACACCCTGAAGCAGATGTAATATAGCAGTCCTTAGCATGGCACTGAGCACATGATAAGCTCCTGGTCTTGATGGTGCTTATTGGCTCATGCCCAGCACCACACTAAGAGAAGCCCCCTCACAGCCATTTCTGGGTGTTGGGGAGGCATGCTGTGCTTCACTGCAGCACCCCTGGCAAGGTCAGACGAGCCCTCAGCAGAGGGGTGGTAGCTATTGCACACTGTCAGGAGCTCACTCTGAAGTTGCAAGGAACGTTTCCATTGGGAGCAGGCAGTTCGGTAGGTCCCCAACATTTGTATCTGAGCACTGAGCAGATGTGGGGTGCTCTGGGGAAGGATTATAAATATGGAAGCTGGAGATAGTTGCAGGGACTTAGTGGCTGAGCAGCACAGGAAGCAGGATCCCCACTCCCATGCTGCATGGCATTCTCCAGGCTACCAGTCAGACAGTCAGCTCGCAGCACAGGGCCTGCTGGAGTGCTGCTGGCTGCAAGGATCTTAGACTATTGTTAAAGGAGTTTGCATCGCTCTCCACATCTCCCTGTTACAGAAACCACATGATTTCACAAAGCCCCAGTAATTGCCTGAAGTGGAACCCAGCCAGGACACCAAGCCAAACTCACACAAAAAAGAGCCATGGGATGTCTTATGGCTGTATCTGCTGAGGCCCACCATTGCAGATCTCATCTGGAAGACACAGCACCCCCTGGCACCTTGCTGGGGACCGGGGTTAGCATTCACACAAAGAGGAGTGTCCCCTACTGAGCCCTTAACACCACTCCCTGCAGCACAGTACCATTTTGCACCATGCTGGAGCACTACACTGCTGGTTTAGGAAGGGGACAGTCCCCCTATGAACCCTTCAGCCCGCTACCTGCAGCACAGCAATCCCTCACACTGTACTACTTTGTTAGCGCCAGCGCTAGCTCAGAGGGAAAGTGCCCCCTAAGGCATCATCCAGCCTTCTCTCTCCAGCGCAGAACCACCAAGTGTCACACAGAGCCACTTGAGGCCCGTGGTGGCTCAGAGGCAAAGCATCCTCTACTGCAGGGCTGTCTAACTGGTGGCCTGAGTCCCACGCAGTCTCCAAGAGGTTAACAGTGGCCCTTGGGCTCCTGGTCTTGGTGCTGCTCCCCCCGAGACTTTCCTGAACTACTGTAGAGTCTCTGGGCTCTCCTTCTCTCCTCCCACACCCCCTTCCGCCACCCATTACCTTCGAGAGCCTTTGGCTAGGAGGGACCTGGAGTGCTGGCATGGCACTATGTATGGTGAGGGAGGGGGCATGCAGTGGAGGGGAATTGGTGTGGTACAGTGGGATGGGAGCCCACAACATGGCACTGTGAAGACTGCCCACATGGTGAGGTGAGACCCATGCAGTCCATAGCAACCTTGAAGCTGGACAGCTTTGCTCTTCTGTGTTGTCAGCTACATTCCCACAACACTTCACTGCTACTGGGACAGGGGGGAGGCATAAGTGGATGGGACCATGCTGGGGTTGTTTGTATGAAGGGCTTTCCTTCAGCTTTCCCACGCACTTGTAAGTAGTTGGAAAGTTGCTAGTTAAACATGTCATCTGTCCTGATTAATTCAACAGAGAACATCAGACATACTTGCAAATTTACCAGAGTTTGCAAAAAAAAAGGGGGTTTCTCATTGCAGGTAGAAAGTAGTTGGGGTAACACAATACTGGCAACCATTTTGCATGTTTCCATGACCTTGGTGAGACTGAGAGCTGGTGCGACTATGATAGGATTTTAGAGTTTAAAAAGGTAGGATGTGGAGAAACACCCCAGCAACTGAAGACGCTCCAAAGCTCTTAGGAAGGAAAGCACACCAAGCCATGTTCTTGCTGTACAAGTGTTTCAGAAACAATAAGGAGATCAGCAAGGACACACACAGATAGTTAAATACATGCCAAACCTCACTCTCGGGGAATTAAGAATGCTGTACTGGTGCCAATGCAGGTCAGGTCAGGTTTGCCTGCTACCGTAACTTACAGTAGACAGAACCACCTGTGACTCTTATCGCTGAGTGTTGGGCGGCAGTTACATAACCTGGCAGCCTCTAGGGCACTGCTTCCCAAACTTTTCCATGACTCCATTTATGACCCCATTTCCTCAGCATGGCCCCTCACTCCCAACCACAGCTCCCCAGCCCAACCCCATCCACTGACACTGCAACCCCAGTGGTCACAACCCACAGTTTGGGAACCACTGCTGTAGGGTGCCAGTGGCTTTGTGCAGAAGAGCAGAGCACCTTGGAGGGGGGTACTAGTCTTACCTCTGGTGGAGGAAATGCCACCAAAAAGTTGTGGAACTGAAGTCCATTCCATGATGGGGTAGACTGGGCTCTTTAACCCTGGTTGGCAGCCAGTCTAGGAGTGGAGCCCCAATAGATGGACAAATGGATGATATTCTTTGCTCTTGCACCTTGTGGGGCCAAACTGATTCCAAATGCACTGGCACCTGCCTTTCCTTTGGATTAAACCAGCAAGGCTGAGAAAGGGCCATGGGTATGTGGGCAGCTCAGTGTCTTCATACACATTGCCCATACTTTTGTGTCGTGGAGAGGTCACTGCAGTTTCACTTTATCTTTCAAGCGAGGATTATGTTCAGTGAACTGATGTCTCACTCAGTGTCATTCTGTTGTCTCATGAAGCAAACAGATGCCTACTACTACTTAGCAGCAGGAGAAATGAAATTGTTCGCTGCAAAGACAAATGAAAGCAGACGCTTTCCAGGCTGCTTCTTCTCCACACAGTTTTATCTCCTGGTTGTGTATATTCAGTAGAGTTGATAGGGGGCAGTGGCAGCTGCAAGGAGTTCAGCACACAGGACCCCCAGGCACATGGACATATGCTCTCTCATATGCTGACTCACTCATGCTCACACACACATACACAGTCATACACACAAATGCACACACTGACTCGCACAAACACACTCATCCTCACCAGACACAAGAGGGAGGGAGGGAGGGAGGGAGGAAGGGGAAAGATATAAACCTTGCTGAACCTTCCTGACATGAAACAGCTGTTCTGTATTAACAGAACCAAATGTGCTGCATGTTCCAGATGAGTTCTCTGAGTCAGGCTGCTTCAGACCACTACAAAGCATCTGTTTGTCCCACACCCTTAGTGCTGCTTTGATAATAGCCATTGATGTTGAGAATCTGCTCCAGGCAGGGCCAGAAATCAAGTTCTCTTCTTCATCTTGCCCAGTGGCACATCCCAGAGAAGCCCATGACCACCTTGTCTCTAGGGGAGATCCTCTGATGCCACTAAGGATTGCAAGCCCAGGAAGCCTTCACTGGCTCCTTAGCTAGTGCTGCCCTCTAGAATTGCACTGTGGCCATGTGGGGAAGTTTCATGTGCCATCCAGTGGGCCCCTTGTCCTCCTCCTAGGGCCCCATACCTTGGTTTTGTGGCACCAAGAGATAGAACAACACTAAAGCTGACAAAAGGGGCCATGTGGCCCCATGTACAACTATTTCTAAAGCTTCATGTTACCTTCCCATTAGCAGCCAGTGCTCCCTGGCCACAGGTAGGCAGGGGTCTGTGTGGTTGGAGGGGATGCAGTCCTCAGTTACCCCCACCTGAGCTGGGGGAAGCTCTCTGTGTGGAAATTCCTGCTATTGGCAGTCTCTATAAGCAAAGTCCTTACTGAGATGTTAGAGGAGACTAAATCTCACAGAGCTGCCAGTAAGTCAGGGGTCAGTAGCCCTCACAAGGCAGAGGCCTCCCTGGAGGTGAAAAAGAGGATAGCGGGGGGGAGGCAATACTTGTAAAGCATGAGAAGCAAAATGGGAGTGCCTTTCCTTCCAAACTGTCCCGGGATGGGTACCTCAAATGGTGACAGTACTGCTGAAGAAGGCAGATGGTAGCTGGAGGCACCCAGCCTGCTTATTGGGAGGTAGCAGTGGTGATGGATGACACCTACCCTGCCCATCTGCTGGAGGCAGAACTGATCAGCATGGTTCTGTCCTCTACTTGAGAGGGCTTGGTCAGCCATGACCCTAATTACCTTGGGGGGTGTTATTTGGGTGTCAGGTGGAAGCCGTGTGTAGGGGCTGGGCTGGGCTGGGCTCTGCTGTCTTCCTTCTTGGTTCTGAATAGAAGATCAGCTGTTTTGTGGAGCCATGTGCTCCTCCAGGGCTTTAAAACTGAGCTTTAAGTTAAAGTTGTAGACCTGTGCCATTTGTGCTTAGTGCTTTGTTCAACCCTGGGTCTGGGAAGTCCCAGAGTAGATCCTTTTACCTGCAGAAGTGTCTTCTCTGTTAAGACAGTCGCATAAACCATAAAGAATATAGATCCAAGAAACTCAGTTGCCTGCCATTATCTGACTGATTTTCTCCTGACTGATTTTCTCCTGTATGTCCAATGTTGGCACCTATCCCCTGAGACGTTTCTGTGATTAAACCATGCCCTGGATGATTTTCCTGAGCACGTTGGTGGGGGTATTGAATATTCAAACTCTTTAGATTGAACTTTTCAGTCACCTGGTGTTTCTGTTCCCTTGAATTGGATGAGTGTCATTCTTGCAGTTGGGTTTCTGGATATCCTTCAACATCTATTTAAGAAATCTGATGTTTACTCAGACTTTCTCAGCAACAACATCTGTTAAGATTGTGTAAACTATTCTTAATAGGGCTGGGCGAAGCTCTGGTCCCTGATTTGATTTGGCAGAGATTTGGCCTGATTTGGTGGCTGAATCTCCAAATCTGAATCAAATCAGAGGACCCTTTAATCTCTCTGGGTCAAATTGGAACCCTCCAAATCGATTCAGAGAGATTCAGAAAGATTCGAAGATTTGGGCATAGAGATGGCTTTAAATGTTGTTTCTACATACCTCTAGGTAGCAGGTGCTTGTGAATGCTGCGATGCTGGGGTGGGTGGAGCGTCCCACAGGAGCATGGGGGGCTCCCCAGCACGCTTGGCAGCACACCTGGAAGTGGACCAGAAGCACTTCTGGTCCACTTCTGGGTCTGCCGGGGAGCGCACTGGCCCCCCACCCATGCTCCCCCAGCTTGGCGACTGGTGCCTCCTGGGTCTGGGGGGCACCCAGGGTCCCCCTGTGGCCCATCGCCGACCCAGGGGATGGGGGGGCCCAGAGCACTCCCCAGCAGGCTCAGAAGCGGACCGGAAGGTTCCAGGTTTGCCGCCAAGCACGTGGAGGTCCCCCCTCCCCCCCGCACTCCTGAGGGATGCTCCACGCGCCCCAGCATCTCAGCGATCACGAGCCATGCTGGTACTTCAAGGTATGTAGAAAAAACTTCTAAAGCTGTGTCTGTGTCTGAATTGCTGATTCTCTGAATCAGGATCAAATCTTCAGATTTGGATTTGGCCAAATCAAATCAGGGACAGTGATTCTAATCAAACACTGTCCCTGATTTGGGATGAATCTGAATCGAATAGGGCCCACTTTGCAAGTGCCTAATTCTTAGGTTTTATTGTATAGTCTTGTTAAATCTCTGCTTCCACATACTGTATGAATTAAACAACTTGCTGACTTATGTGTTTTCCAGTGGACTCTAAAGCCATTCTTCAGCTCCTCCAACAGTTCAGCCTTTTGTAATTTCAAGGTCACAGACATCCAACATACATTTTAACCCAGCAGAAATAACTTATGACTTGACAGCAACGTGCAGGGACTGACTGGATTCCGTTCTCCTTCTGAGAATCTTCGACTTAGAGCATAAATGGGTTGAACTTGTCAGATAGCATAGGGCCACCTAAGGTTGGACACGTGACATGTGAATTGTCATCTCAACCCATGAATAAAGACAGTTCCTTCCAAATATGTGGAAAAGGAGGCAGCTAACTCCAGACAAATAGATGTTGAATTCCTGTCCAGTAAGAGCAAGAAAGAAACAACATCTAGAGGAACAGTAAAGAGCTCAACACAGGAACCCAACTTGCATGACCATTACTTATGGCTAGACCTCCTAGCTGACAACTGAGGCAGGGCACAGGAGATGCCTAATGGAAAGAGAATGATGATCAGCATCTCTCTTCTTTTCCCCTCAAATGGAAGTGCACCTCTAGTTCTGTCTGTGAACCGGATGCTCCCCCTGCGCAGTGTCTGGCTGCTCCTTGACACACACTAGGAGATTATCTGGGTTGGTTTCATACAAACCAAAAGGAAAGCCCTTTACAGAATTAATAATGAGCTGTCTGCCAGATGGGACTCAAGGGAAGCCTTAAGTCAGAGTCATCATTGGCCTTCCTTAACCTCAGGTTAACCTTGTAATAATAATAATACTATTACATAATAATAATGTCTTGTCTCCATACAAAATGGCTCCATACAGAAATGGGTCCATTCTGGGTGGCACACAGCTGCTGTTTAACGCTAGAATGTTTCTTAATAGTTTAGGACAGGAAGTGAAGAATATCATCTCTTGGAGAAACTAAAACAGAAACCAGACAAGGTCCAGAGTGAGAGGTCTGCTGCTCCTGAGCTGGAGATCTCATAAAGACAGCCCTGTAGAGGCAGTCCTGGAAGTTGGAAGAAATCAAAAGCTTGTGCATGTTTCCCCCTGCGTTAAGCAGGAGTGGCCACAACTCTAAGGCTAGATTCTCTTCCCCTGTTAGGCACTAAGTGGACTTAGGTTCCTATGTGTGATTCTATTTCACCCTAATTCCTACCCCTGAACACATTACTGAAAAAAGAAGGTGGGTCTTCCTCCTCCTCACTGCTTTTTTGTGACTCTTTTAAAGGTTAGATGATGGCATGTTGCAAAAGTACCAGTAGATGGATTCTTCGATTTTTAGGACTGGAGCAGGGTAGCATATAATCATACCTAGGTGCCCAAGTCCACTTATGCACCTAAAAGTCGGAGAGAGGTAGTTGGTCTGAAATTAGGCAGAAGGCAGGGAAGGCAGCACCTTAAAAAGTAAATTGTTCAGAGAGGCCCAAGTTTTTGCAGGTAACAACCTACTGTGTCAGATGCTCAGTGTGGTGTTGCGCTACTAGGAGCAGTGTGGATGATGCTGTAGGGAGCAGCCAGTTACCTATCTAAGGTAGCTCTGGCCTTAAGGATCCAGTGCAGGGTCAGTGCTGTACTGAAGGTAATGGGTTGTGGGGTTTATTACGGGGGTCTCCCCTCCCTGAGCTATGTGGTAAGCTGTCTCCTACCAAAGATTGTGCATCTCTGAATGAATCACTCTTTAAGGTGCCACCCTGCCCTATTTAATAGGTGGACTAGAATCTAATCCATATTCTGTAGGTTTTCTTCCTTTTCCTTTGCATACCCAATACCCAGAATGCTTCTGTGGCTCTCAGCTTCTGCCCAAGAGCCTGAGTGATGGGCTGAAGAATCAGATGTCAGTGCAGAGGGGGTTTTTGTGCAACATTTGAAGGCTGAACTGATCTCCAGACTATCAGCTATTTCCTTTGCAACCCGAGTCTCTGATAAGTACCCCTCCTTTACAATCTAACTCTGCAGTCTGTGTTGTGTACTGGTGTACATCAAGAGCAATTCAGCTGTACTCTGTAGTCCTAGATTGGTGTAAAGTCACTGTCAGTGAGAAAAGAGTCATAGATAAAATTATCGAATCATAGAAAATGATAGGGCCCTCAACAAGGCATCTAGTTCAAGGCTACAGATAATGCAGGGGAACAAGGCACTGTATATGTCCAATCACTGCAAGAACAAGGTGTTTTTTGCAGTGAGAGATGCAAGGAAGAGATTCATACAATCAGGCTTCATTGCTTATTTAATCTCTTGAATCATCGAAATGATCTCTGGTCTAATGCACTGTAATCCAAATTCCAACAAAACATGATATAGCATTTGGTTTATCCATACACAAAAAGTCATGTGCCTTCACATGTAGAGATATATTTGTAGAGTTTAAAGCTAGGAAGGACTTTTAGCTCATCTAATTAACCTCCCCCATTGCACAGGATGGAGAATTTCACCCAGTTGTCTACACATTGAACCCAATAACAAGTGTTTGACTATACAGGTTTCCTTTGCTTTATGCGGTTCTGTATGTGCAAATTTGCTCTTATGTGATGACCCTTTTTATATTAAAAATTAATTATATGCAAAGTAAATTCACTCTTATGCGATCGGTGTGGTGGAAGCCTGCAGTCAGCTGCTTTGTGCATTGTGGGAATGACGTGCACTCCTATGTGGATCTGTGCTCCTCACTCGTTGTCTATGTCATGCGTTTCTGTAGTTGCCATCCCCATTATGGTAACATTCACCACCACCATTTTTGTGTGTACTGTCTGCTGTTGGTGAGTACCAAAATTGTCTTGTAAAAGTGGTAGAAATGGGTCTGCGGGTCAGTACAGTTGAGGCCTTGGAATGTATCCCTATTTGTTACATTTTAAAGTGGGTTCCCTGTATGCAAATTTGAGTTATGCACCATTTTCCAGGACCGCATGTACAGCATAAAGCGAGGGAAGCCTGTAGCATCTTCCAGAAAGGCAGCCAGTCTAGATTTGCCAGTAGTAAGATATGGAAAATCTACTAACTCCCTTGGGAACATATTCCAATTTTTGATCACCCTCCTGATTAAAAATGTTGCACCAGTTTTCTAATTTAAATTGTTCTAGTTTTAACTTCTACCTATTGGTTCTTCTTGTGCCTTTGTCCAGTAGCTTAAAGAGCTCTTTAGTATAAAGCACTTTGTCTCTGTGAAAGGATGGATACGCTGTAATTAAGCCAACTCCTGATTTTCTTGATCATGTTAGTGTAGGTAAAGGGAAAGCAAAATGAGAACCCAAGTGAAGTCTCCAGAAGAGGGCACAATGTGTGGGCCTCATTCAAACATGCTGGTGCGGTGTTGAAAGATACAGCAATTACAGCCGCTGAGAAATGAGCTCCTCTAGCAACTTAAACACATAGAACACCAGAACTCATGTCATGCCAGTTACAGAGCTATGTGCTCCACAAATTAATATTAACAGATTGCCTTTGGGAAAGCGTCTGCATTCAACACAGGGTGACTCAGTGTCTGGACAGGCTTGAGGTACCCCAACTTGGCCTAAGATTTGTAAACTGTCCTGTGTGCAGTGCCCTGCTATTCAGCTGCAGGCTGAGGTTGACGAGACTGACCCAACATGCTTATTTCTATAGCCTGCA